>NC_088100.1:43218503-43834753 GCF_036370855.1 Dromaius novaehollandiae | reverse complement strand
AGCTGAATCAATTGAAACTAGTAAGGAATAACAGAAACTGAGAAGCAGAGAGAGATTCAGACAATTTCTGAATATATGTTTTTTTCAGCTAGACATAGTTGTAATTTTGACAGTGATGAAATTTAATATTGTTACCAGAGCATTACAAAATATTTGAAGGTACAAGGATTATGGATTTTAAAGGAATGACTTCGAATCTCCTGCCCAGATCTTGTGAAATCATTCATGATTTGACTTTTCTCATATCAAGAGTCTAGGAAACAATGACACTTGTGTCAAGGGTAATTACAGATTTGTTTTTAGTGGGCCTGGAGATGGTTCTATTGTGTGAAATATCTCCTTAAAACATGGAGCAGTGGCTCAGTGGTGAACTCCTAGAATAAATATAGAACCACTTTCAGGCAGGATGTCTTCCTAAAATCTCTAGCATGAAGAACTACATGAATTATAAAAAGTAAATGAAAATTCTGATTTTTATAAAATATAGATGGTGTTAAAAAGGACATCAAGTTCAAGGGTACTTGTTACAAGTTTTATCTTAACCTGCTTTCATGGCTACTTGCTAACACATTTTACTTTCCTTTGCATTAGACGAGGAGAGATTTGTTACGACAGCTCTGCTAATGAGAAGTTATCTGTAAAGCCCTGTAGCAAGACTGCGATCACATGACTATATATCATCACCTTGTTTTGCTTTGTAAGGATGGCAGTTTGACATAGAAGTCATCTGCCTCACCTTCTCAAAGGAAGAATTTCTGTGGGAGTACAGCAGAATGTTCACCCATTTCCTTCTGGCAGATAAAAGCTTCATATTGACACCAAAGTTATGCTGAGTAAATTAAGCAGTGGGAAATAATCATCAGGCTTAATTTCTGTTTCTCTAGTTGGAAAGTGAAAACTGGCCTTTTACAGCACATTGGAGGGAGATCCTACTCTGTCTTCTGGATCTGGCCACCCTCAAAACCATGAATCCAATATTTCAGATTAAACCTATTGCTAACTTTCATACAGGAAAAAAATTCCTCCTCCTGCCCTGCTCTAACCACTCACAAGTATTATAGAGCTCTTTTTTTTTTTTTTTTTTTTTATTTCCAGTGTGGCTGTATTCCACTTCATACTCAATGTAAAGTAACAGCTCAATAAGCACTATTTACTTAGCATTCATCAGGAAACTTTTCTTCACACTCCTGATAAAGTAAAACAAACACAGCTGCAAAGTGCAGATTAATTGAAAAAGACCTTATTTGTAACATATAACTGATTATATCAATGAGTGAATTTAAATGCTTATGTATTATATTTTATCTGTCATGCTAGTGCATGAAGTTCCATATATTTCAACTTTCATAAAGATAATATAAAATTCAAGATATTTTGTTGCTGCTTTTGTTAATCTATAATTCAATCGTTTCCTTACTGCAGTTGCTCCATCACTTCACCCTCCCACTCTTCTGTTAATATGTGCTGATGTATCCTATTAATGAAGAACTATTACCTCTCTTTTTTTCTCCCCTCCAAATTCATCTCCTCTGGTGTCTTTTACACTGTCTATTGAGCTGGCAATGTCAACACAGGAATTTTCTTTGAAACAGTTTTTTAAATCTCTTACTGCTTTGTTCCTTCTGCTCAGTCTTGCCTATGTCTGTCACATGCAAAGTCACAATACTTTTTTTTTCATTCTTCTAGATTTTTGTTTATTTACTATTCAAAACTCCTCAGTAGATGTTATTCAGCTTTTTTGTTAACATGAAATATTTTGATTGTGTTTATGGAATTGCTTTTATTTATAGTCAAGTCTTCTCTGCTTTACTTCAAGGTGTAGTTCTGTCTCCTTCAGCCTGAGTACCAAAGTGATAAGTGTAGTATAAGAACCTGACTGGAATAACCATTTCCTTGGTCCAGTAGAAGTGTCTGGCTGACTTTCATTTCTTTTTTCTACTACTATCTCAAAGCTTTCTAAACACACAATCTCCTAAACCTATGTATATAGATATAGATAGGATATATATATATATATATATCCCATATTAAGTAGCTAGTTTTCTAGAAAGTTCATTTCTGAAGAAGGATAGATGTGAGAGAATACAATAATATTCAGAAAATCGTACTATAGCTGTCTACTCTGCTACAGATTTATTTTTGATTATAGGCAAGACATCTAGGGTATGTGTACAGCACAGACTTCAACATACAGAGCCCTATTTAGCTTGGCTAGTGAAACAGCAAAGCAGTTTAAATGAGTTAACTTGACAAGTGGGAGCAGAATATCAAAGGTGTGATGGAGCTGTGTGGTTTACTGTGCATATGTGTAGTTCACTGTCAGCTAGAGCCCTTGGTAGACCAAAGAGTAGAGAAACTTATGGATCACTTGAGATCCTCAGATCTGTCGGTTGCTGCTTAATATAATGAAGTGTCTAAGTTTCCTCAGTTAACTGGTATATGTATTATCCAACTGTTCAAATACTGGCAGAAACTACCATGCTCAAAGTATACATTTATGCCTAAGTCGTAGCATGCTTCTTTGACTAAAATTTCTTTATTCTTCTATTTAACACTATAAATTTGTTCTCAAACCATGGGCACAAAGGAAGAAGACTAGAAGGGACTATTGGGTCTTTACAGGGTCCAGTGGTTTGCTTGTGCAGGCATTATATACTCATTTTCATGAGTGTATCAAAGGCCATCTCAAAAATTTTTTGTTTTTTCGCTTCCCTTGTCCTCCTTTTTCCCCTTCTGCTCGTTTCCCATTGGGAGGCTGGTTGGGACCTCCTACTAATTTTCCTTTGACAGTTTATTCATAGCTGTATCTGTGCCAACACTGTTCTTTACTTTAAATTGCTCTTCTCCCTCCTTAGTGTTTACCTCCCCAAAGTATTTCTGAGAGAAGAGTCAAATTGCATCTCAGCCTTCATTTTGACAGATTTTAAAAAACCAAAACTCTTCTAGTCATTTCTCCTAAGACAAACTGTTCATTGGCCTTATCATCTTAATAGCCCTTCCCTACTTCTCCTCTGTTTTAATTAATCTGACTTAAGCTTTACAGTCAAGATATTCTTTATGAAGATGTGCCAGTATCTCATACATTGTTCCTTATTTCAGCTATAATACATTGCTGAATACATCCTATGAATGTGGTTGCCTTTTACATAGCTGCATCACATCTGTATTGCATTAGTTAACCAGTGATCAACAGGTAGTCAGATCCTTTTGTTTCCATCTTATTTTTTATTTCCAATTTATTCTTTTAAGGTCCCGTGCAATTATTTTTAGTTATTAGTCCCAAAGTGCATAGTCTTGTATTTAGTATTGCTGAATTTCCACTAACAGAGTCCTGGAGGTCTTTTGTTTTTCTTTTTTTGTTAGCAGCATCTCCTATCTTTGTGATGTCATTTTTTTTTTTGTCAATGGAGATTTTTAGACGTCAAGTCCAAAGCCAATCTTTGCTTCCTCAAGTAATCTTTCCAGTCCATTTAATTCTTTCTGTTGTTTTCTGCTATTAGGCAAACTCTTTACTCAGTTTAGAATTCTGGTAATCTTTATCTTCTCTAGCTAAACTGCTAGTAAACTAATACATTTCCCTAATGTAGGAAATTATTTTGTTTTTTATAAAGCCCATGTTACATCTTTACTTTTTTTTCAACCTACCTATAAGACTTTTTCTTTTTTTTTTTTCCCTCAAAAGTGTCCAAAAGCCTTGAGTGTTATTTGGTCTTATGGATAAGCCTATTTTTATTGGACTATTCTTCTTTTAATATATTTTGCTATTCTTCAGATATGTTCTTTCTCCTTTATGGAATTTTTATGAAAATACCTCCTATTTGTCCTACAACTTAATTTATTAGTTATTCCGGAATTCTGGGATGAAGTTTACCTTGTGCTCCTAATTTAGGAATATTTAGCTCCTTGAAATTTGCTTTCCCCTCTCTTACAGTATTTTTAGTCTCTTTATATGCAGTACTTTTATTTGCCTTACCATCAAGGCAAGGCAAAGTCATGCAAGGTCAAGGTCATGCTCTGTAAGAAAACTGAAACACACTAGCCATTTGGCTGTGGAAAGCATTCATCGTCCTTATTCACCACCCCATCATTTTCTTTTCATAGTGCTTTTTTTCTAGATTTATTTGAAGTAAGGAACCAAAATTGGTTCATGTTTGGCCAGCTGAGAGCAGTGCCACTGTATGTGTCTGCACGGTCAATGTGGTCTTACCTTTAACCTTTTCCCCATATTTGAAGCCTGGGCTGCCAACTTGTGACTATAATTCAACTGGAGAGAAAGACGCCTAAAAGTTGAATAGCTTGCAATAGTTAAGTCGCTGTATGATTTTAGTCACAGATTTTAATGTGGGACATGGAAATTATGGGAAATTATAGCACCTTAAAGAATTTTGTGTATAAATACACAGATGACTGTGAAGAGCTCTATTACTAACACAGTAAAGGTCATAAATGCAACTTAGCTATACTGCTAAATCTTTGAACAGTGCAGTACACATCTGCTGTAATGGCTGGCCAAATGAAAATTAGTGCTAAATAAAAGCTGGCACTCCTGTGTCTTTCTAGTCATCTCTTTTTCCCACTGTGGTAAATTTGCAGGCCTAAGCAAGTTCTGCTTTTTCGTTTTGGTTTTGTTTGTGAGTATACCAGGGAGGTTTGTCACTGTTTGTTTTTGTGAGCTGCTCTTTTTAAGAGCCACAGCACTTTTTCAGTAATAATTACCAAAGGATTAGTAATACACCTTCCAACCCAAATTTGGCAACTAGAGAAACTATTTATTTCCAGATATCCTAAAACAAAATTAGCAATTCCGAACTGATTATCTGTAGAAAGTAGGTGTTTGTAAAAACAAGAGAGAATGAGTAACAGCATAGACTCGGTTTCATGAAAATGTCGTCTCATGACTTCTTTTCAGAGACAGAGTTAAGGGAAAATGATTGTTTTACTTATATTCTGAATAGGAGTTAAAAAAATAAAATGGCTACTTTGTGTACTTTCTTTCCCCCTTCATTACTTGTCTCCTTCATATAAAGATGCCTCATTCATGCTTTTTTTACAATGGAAATTTTGCCCTCTAGTGGTTTTTCTCGGTTACACAATGTTCTGAGGAAACTTGCTTCTTTTACCTAGGAGTGTTTGGAGGTTTTGGTTTTAATTTCTAAACGGTGCACCCTTGTTGATCAGACTGTAATTAGATTTTGGTGTGGAGCTGCAAAGTAATTGCTTTTCAGATTATTGGAAAATGATGACTTTATTTTTTTAGTTTTGTCTCTGTATCCACTAGTGAAGAATCCACTTAAAATTGCAGTGCCCTCAAGTCTGGAATACATTTTACTCATGTAAATGTCTATATGAAGCTTAAAGTCACTGCATTTTAATTTAAAAGTAGTAGCAAGGAAATTAGGGCAAAAGTTTTGCTTTTGAATTTTGAGTGTATTGTTTGTGGCACATGTTGTATTTCCTGCTTATAAATCATCTTTATCTGAAAACAGTGACAATTTATGGACAGTATGAATAATGTTATCATTTGTTTCTTTATTTAATACAGCAAGGTAGTAAGCATCATATATAAATAACTGGAGCTATAGTTTATTGATAGGGCAGAATATATCTGCTGCAGAATGTTTCTTTGATTTGACAACAACGATTGGATTATGCTTATTTGGGGCGTCAATTGTGGACAGAGAGAGTATGGATAGAGAGGCTTTAGGATTATCCCGTGAGCCACAGTCATGCTTTGGTGCTCTGAACCAAGCAGGAACATGAGAATTAAATCTATATTTTAATTCCTGGGAGTCCCAGCATACTGGCTTTCTGTTGCAATATTTCTGTGCATTCTTTATTATGCAAAGTTTTGCTGTAATGAATAGCCTGTTGACAACCTTGATTTATTCAGAGCTGTGCAGAGAAGGAATACTACCGCATAAAATATGTGATATCCTTCTGAAAGATAAGGAAAAAGCATAATTAGCATCCTTGGTGCAGCATAAAGTGAGATTAAATATATATGCTACTCAGTATTGTTTTGTTAAAATATAAGATTAAAATAAATATTAATAAATATTCAAATAAAGATAAAAATGCTAAAGATAAATGTTTAGAAGATACTATAAGGAATCAACTTCAACACTAATTTTCATTGCATCTGTGGGTTAAGTACTGCCTAGATTGGGATGAGAGAGGTTACTTGAGATCCTCCTACTTTATGAAACAGGTTTTAGGATTTTCCTAGGGAATTCCCAATTATATGAGAGGTAGTAAAAGTGTTTTAGAGCAGCAGAGAGGTCTTTCCATAAACTCTGTAATTCTGAGCAGTGGCCTGCAAAGATAGGACATGGCCATCAAATGTAAAAAATTGTCTTGAGGCTTTTAGTTGCCATGGCCCTGCAGAATAAGGGCTGTAGATCTGCCATGTGGTGTGAGCAGAAATGGCAGGACTTGGGAGAAAGCTGGGTGAAGAATGTCTATGGTTGGAGGGTAATATGCTTGGGAAGAGAAGTGTATTAGGCACAGAGAAAATCTCTATAGCTTATTTTAACAAGTGAGTACCAAAGTGTCCTAAAAATTAGCAGACATTGCAAAATAAGGAATAGTAGGAAGGGTGTGTGTCAAGATTAAAGAAAGAGGTAATGTATTTTTCCTTTTTGTGGGGGGAGAAGAGGGATTCAAGACCATTTCTGTTTCTAAGGATCCTATCTACTGTTGCTGATGATGCTTCAGAAGGTCCATGGCAGCAGTTTCTGGTAGTCATGGGGACCCTGCTGTTCTAAAACTTTGTGTGCTAAGACCAAGCGCTCCGCCTGGAGCCGCAATCTAATTTAGCTGCACTGATGTATCTGTTATTACCCAAAACTGTCCACTTTATTTTTCTGCCAAAGACTTCTGTCCCTTTAGCAAAAATGAATGAGACAGTTCTGTGTCCCAGTACCTCAGGTCACGGACTTAGGTATTCATTTTTAAGAATTACCGATTTAAGTATGTGCTAATATGTGAGGCATTTAAACTGTGGTGGCTGTGAGATGAATAGCACTCGTAGCTTTGGAAGGGCTCACCAGGAGCAGGGGTCATTTCAGGCATTTATCACTTCAATATCACTTCTGTTTGAACTTTCTGGAATCAGGAGTTAAAGTCTCAAACGTTTGACCTGGAGAAACTCCAAGGACCCAGAGATCAGAAAACCTGGAAAGATACTGTGAGTGCTTCTTTTAAGTCAAACGTAATGTACAAAGAAGCATGTCTGGAAAGGGATGACTTCCAGCTGGAAATTGCCGCCTTTGTTATTTGAATGAAATCACTTTTCCCTTATGTTCAGTAGAGAACTAAACATTAAATCAAAAATGAAAATTGTGTGTCCAGTTCATTTTTAACAAGTAGCTCTGTAAAATTTTTGGCAATAACTACTATGAATGGATGTCATATGCTGTAATGTACTCAGCAGTTGGTGATTGTGAAAAAGATTAATCAGCTGGTGTTAGTGTTCAAAATTCTATTGCAAAATAGTCTAAATCCTGTATTGAATATTGAAAATTGTATTGTTATGGTCACTTAAGCTACAGTTAAAAGTAATTAAATTAGCCAAACCAAAGCAACTTTAGTGAACAGGAGAGATTAAACTTGATTTTATTTTAGCATTCCTTTCTCTAATAAATTATGCTACAACATTAAATTATCTGCTGGGGAACATTTACTGTCTTTAATAAAGACTAAAATTATATTTAAAACTTACGTCTATGTTGTATGAGCATCTAGATAGAGATAAACAGTTTCTGATTAAACAGCCTGAAAACAACAGTACATTATGTTTAGGGAGAATTTTCTTCAAGTCTGCTGTGCTGGCATTTTTTGGTGTAGAGTCAGTGATCTTAGGAAAAATGGGATGCCCTAGAGACATTCTTGGTCTGGTGGTGATAAGAATTTCAGCTGTTCAAAACCTTTTTAGAATGAGAATATAGTTATTTCTGAAACCTTTCCCCTTCATCTCACTTGCAGCTGTTACATGGTACTCCCTAGTACCAGTTCTGACATCCTTCTAACTTCAGCCTAAGGCCAACTACAGAAGTAATGTCTTCAGAAGTGCTGGTTCATAAAACTAGCTAAATAAAATAAGAGTTGCTTGCCTGGTTTGTAACCTTTCAGTCTTTGTCAGGACTGTGCAGTCCTTCTGTATTTCTGTGTTGCTTCACCCATTGCCTTCCCCCTTCTCTGAGGCTTAATGCGTTTTTGGGATTTCAAGGCACCACAGTTCTTGCTTTAATCAGTCAGGGACTTTAGACTAGATTTAATAAAGATTACCTGCAAATGTTATTCTACAATGCTTAGCTTATATTATTTGGCCTCCAGAGAGAGCTTGAATCCTAGCTTCAAGCAGTGAGGAGTGTCTGTGAAGAAGGAAATGTCAGGCTGGGTATATGTGAAATCCTTCCCCACTTTGGAACTTCTGTACCTGACCCAAATTACAGGGATGTACCTCCATCTGCTCAGGACCGAGAGCCCCAAAGGTGGGGACCTGAGAAACAGGAACTTGTGCGTTGTTCCTCTCATTAATGATTAGAGGGCAATTAGAGGGTTTAATCAAGAAGTGGAGAATCCCATCCAGTACCCTTCTCAGCCACAAGGGATTCAGATCCTGTCCAGCACACCGTTTATAATCTTCAAAACTTGAGAGATTTGAGATGAAATGTGATGCTACAGAGTGCAAGTTAATGCACTTTAGCATTAATGACAACGTTTTTGCAGTAAACCTCTCAAGGGGAAATAGAAGATTATAAAGACCGGACCAAACTCATAGATTATTAACTTAGAGTCTCTGCTGTGATTCAACCATGAAAATATGCAATTAGCATCTAAAATGTATCAAGAGAGATATTAACAGTAAGGATGGAAAAAGCTCTATGCTTGTATGACTTTGTCTAGTCAGTCTTGTTCAAGAAAGATAAATTGAATCTCTATCAAGTTCAAGGCAAGACTGACACATCTCCCACTGTTTTAGACAATCTACAAGAGGGCAGTATAAAAACTCATTTGTTTAGCTCAGCACAAGGAAGGCTGAGATAGGTAGGAAATATTTGTTGTCTGTAAATTCCTTGGAAAGATGTGACAAAGGTCAAAGGAGAATTTATTGAAGGGCAATGTTTGCATGAAAACAAATGTATACAAATTTTATATGAATTAAACTTGAATCTGCAGTTCCTTAAGGGCAGGACATTTGCCACTTGCTCAGATTATGGAAGAGCTGGTGTTTTTGATGCACTGTCAAGCTCTGTCTTCAAGCTCTATTTCACTAATGTAGTCTAAGGGGGAGGAGAAGAAAAAAGAAATCCTAGAAGTTTTAGATTGCTTATAACTCTCATTTTCTAGTGAGTCTCACTGGGAAAGTGATCTACTGAATTAGCTACCTCACTGCTTTTATTGTTTGTGTTTCTGAAGGGCCTTGCACCTCAGTAAAAGTCTATATAGGTTGTTATATTATGGGAGCCAACTTTTGAAGTTAGGTGCCTCAAGCTCTTTCAAATAACAAAAAAGTTTCTGGAATTCTGTGCTTGGGTTTATTTCAGTTGGGTATTTTGGTGCTCAGAACCTCTGACTGTCAAGCTACTCTTCTTTATAATGGTTTTGGGTGTCTCATTCTAGTCAGCAGAGAGCAGAAAAGTAAAGCCTTTTCATAGGCACTTGTAGTATCTACAGCACAAATAGAGATATTTAGCTCTTCCCAGCTCACCTTTAGAAAGTGGATCAGTAGCTCACAAACACCTACATGATAAGTATCAGCCCTGGGCACCAGAAGATGACCATCTATCCTAACAAATGCTTTGAATGCTCCTTGAATGCTTTTAGCCTGGCTCAGCTAGTACTTTCCCAAAGAGTTCTGGGACATTCCCAACATGCAGTTTAATTATGACCACTCCAATTTTGGATGCCAGGAGAATTAGATCCTGGTATGAAAGCATATCATTCCATGCCACTTAGCATTATACCCAGAAATCTTCCTGGTCCTGTTTAATTTGCTAACACAGATCTAGCCTTAGGGATTTTCTTGTAGTACCTGACACACTCAAGATTAATTAAGGGAGAGTCATTTAGCATTCAGTTCCCTGAAATTAGCAATGTGTTGTCATTTCAGTTGCTCTCTAGTATCTGAGATGAATGCATGGTGCTGGCAGAGATGTCATGGAGGACCTGCACTTTTCTGGAACAGCAGTGGGAAGCCAGGCAGAATATGCTGGGACATTTCATATGGCACTATTCTGTTTGGACAACTGAATCTCATCCTATTGTCTCTGTTCCCAGTCATGCCTAGGATGTAATTCATTGTGTTCAGTTTTCCATTGCTGATTAGGTTGATGTTTAGGTAAGGGAATGGGCGGATCATTTATGGAACAAGTAAGTCAGCCTGGTCCAGTCAGTGGTCTGCAAGCCAGATCAGGCCTATTGCTAGGATTCCATGGCTATATATGCAATTTCTGTTGTATCTGTGCATGCTAAAGTACTTAGTTGCATGAAACATCACTAAGAACATGACTACATGTTGATACAGCTCCATGGATCATACTGATATGTGATATAAAACAGAAAGTTGGATCACTCTGTAGGTCAGTGGTATGGGAAGCTAGTTTTGTCTCATATAGACAGTTGCAATTTGTGATTTGCTTGATCACGACCCTCACATTGATTTAACCATCAGTCCTCATGTACCCCCAAAATACTGTCAGATAGCAACATCCTACCTGTTAGAATACTCAGTGGTTCAACATTTTGAAAGTTAAAATTTATTTCTATAGCTACATTATGTTTCAGGGACATAAATCCAGTTGCTTCAAGGTTTATGGGAGGATGACTGAGACTTTTGTATTAGTCTGTATTTCTGTCATTTTTCATGATGTCAGTGGTGATATTTCTGTTATGTGCTTTTCTAAACACTATAGTTACATTGACTATAGCAGTGACACCAGCTGGTATGCTACGGTGAAAAATATGTTTTTCTTTCTGGCTTTCTCTGAAAAATTCTGTATAGACAATTGTATTCTTGAAGCAGATTTCACAACAGCTGCTGCCATCTCTAATTCTTTCTCATACCATCTGTCTTATCTTAATTCTGCTATTAAAATGGTAAACAGAACCCCAAGGATGTTTTAAGCTTCTGAGAAAGATGAGCAACCTCCAGCAGCCTCTGAACATAGAAAGCACAGAGGTGCATTTGAACTTAGCTCTGCCTTCCTGCTCCAAATTAAGACCTGGGGAAAATGAGAGCTGTCCAGATGCTGTGTATTTAATAACACTAATATAAGAAAAGTGAAGATGGATTAGAAGGAAAAAATGGTTATTTAAATCTTCTAATAAAAATTACACAAGCAAGCTTCTGAATCTGACCAGTTTTAGGGGAAAAAAAACCCCTGCTCTACTAAATCGTGTCTTCAAATGTGCTGTTTCGATTGAATTATTACAAAAAAAAGTCTGTGCATAGCTTAAAAAAAAAAGTTCACCACCTCATCTCTACTACAGTACTTTTTAGAGCAGAAAGCACTATATCTTCAGAATAAACTGCTATTTGCTCAGCATACCCTACGGATATTTTTGAGATGAAGGGTCTTATGAATTAACCTTTCTGTAATGTGCTATCCAACCTACAGATTCATGTTTTCTCCATCACTTACTATCCATTTTCAGTTTGTTATAATCTAATATTTCTGTCATGTCTACAAAAGCTCTTCTTTGGAAGCATAGGGAAAAAGGTGCTTTTAGGAGACAATCCCAGTGCTTATTTCAGTAATGTTAGTTGTTTTGTAATTTAAACATTTCTAATGAATTATCCAACTCCAGAATGTCATTGTTCTTTGGGGTAAGGCAGCAAGGAAGAGACATGAGGCACACAGATAGCTTGATACATACTAATCACTACTTATGTTGACTTGAACTACCAGTTAGTCTTACTATTTGAAGATACTTCTATTTTTTCTTCACTCAAAAGGAAACAAACGTCTGCCTAAAGAGAAGTACCTCTTATATGTCTCTTCTGTTCCTTTTTTCCTCCTGGCTGATAGTTACCATTTTGTGCTGATAAAAAGATGCCAACAAAGTAGCAAGTGGAAAGGTTCACAGTCTTAATTTAATATAAAATAAGCAATTTTGCAGCCATATAAAATATGAGATTGGCAGAGGGAACTGCTGAGATCATGAATGAGGTTGTCTGTTCACAGTGTAGGATATATGAAATTCCACAGGCAAAAATCAAGTTTGCAAAGATCATATCCATTTGCTGCAAACGCACTGAAATATGATAACAATGATCTTTGAACATCTTTGGTTAATTTGTGCTAGAGCTGTCTCCTTTCTAATTCATATGTCCATATTACCAAAGTTCATTCATCAAATCCTTGGCTTGATGAATATAGCCCGGTGTACTTGATTTTAAATCTTGCATTAAATATTAGAAAATATAATTTTCTTTTTTTTCACTTGTTTCCAAATTTTGATCAGCAAATATATCAAAGTTGAAATATTTACTCTTAATGCTTACTCTTAATATGATAACTTACAAAATACTTACTCTTAATATGATAACATTATTAAAAGCTTCCTTATTCATTTATTATTTTATTTCATATCCAATTTTTCCCAAAATATTAATGAAATTAGTTATAAAATATGAGATCTTAAACATATATCTGGATGAGTTCCAATATTTTGTGCAAATGACTGATTGCTTCTACTTTCATATGTTCAACATGTAATGATGGGGATGATTTTTGGCTCAAAAATCAGGAAAGGAAACAATGTTGTCATACAATATTATTATCACAAAGCATATAAATCACTATGTAGCAGTGAGAATTAGGAAGATTATTCACGCTTCCTGAGGGGAAACAAGAGAGTTGAGTTTTATTGTATTCTCAATAGAATATTTAATGTCAGACTTTAATACTTCATAGAACTGAAATTCTGTGTATCATTTAAATTCTCTCCTAATAGAGTTGGGAAAATATTGATGGTATTAGTTAGATAACATTAATATTCAGCTTCTTCATGATGGGAAAACTGGTTCTGAGCTATAAAGTGTTGATATAAATTGCACTTGGGCAGTGTTATGGAGTAATTACTGTGTTGGTTTTCTGTAAAGTGGCCTCTAATTTAGTCTGTTAGGGTAAGATTCATCTTGCCTACCTTCATTCATCTAAAAGTTAGGAATATAGTTTAAAGCAACTGTCTGGAATTCCATCATAGTCAATGCAGAGAGAGAGAGGTAATCTCAGAAGCAGTTCATAGTGTGTATTTTAAGTTGGGTTAAACTGCATGGCTGTGATCTGATGTTAGGTGGATGCATGAGGATGTAGTTATCACAGGAATGTCTTTGGAAGTTTGACCGTAGTTTAAAGCCACGGTGATAAGTAGATTTACAAGAACTATTGCCATGTACAGTTAAAGGATCAAAAAATATCTAAAAGTAGTTTATTTACTAGACTCTATATATGTGCTATTCTAATATGACAACAATAGAGGCCACTATGGCTCCAGGATTCAAAATCTAAAGAAGCCTATAAATATGTGCTAGAGAGAAAAAAAAAGTGGTTTTCAGGTAATATTTATCTTTTAGATTCTAGTAAAACTATAAATAAATATGTCTTGATGATAGTAAATCTCTTGTTTGGAAATAAATTAGATCCGATGGGAATGAGATTGTTTTAAAACTAGATGAGGAATTTAGGAAATACTATGTCGGAGGGTTAAATATTAGTGTAATAATAAACCTTTTTATTTTGGAGGGGCTGGGGACCACTATGTTTTTTAGAGGCTTTTAGACTAGGATATTCCTTTCATCTTTTTTATGACTCTCTCATATGTTCTTTGGAGAACATGTACTCGCTGCAAAGGCAGAAAAGTTGACACCGTTGATTCTACCTCTATGCTGTATTGAAAAATGTGCTTTTGAAATTTATTTTAGTTAGTGCTGGTTCACATTCCACTAATACACTAGTAATAGAGGTTTTTTGCTATATTTTCCCATATTACAGTTCTTGCAAAGAAACAAGGCATTATTATTAAAGATGAAGCTAACTAAATGCATAGGTAGTCATATATTCAGGCTTACACGAAGAAGTTATTTAGGTCCTGTTTTTGACACTTGCACTGAAACTGAAATGTTAGCCATGATTTACTCTAAGCATTGAACACTGGTAAAAATTACGGAAGTCTCAGTGATTTTGCTAGGCTTGTAGAAAGACAGGATTTGCTTATTTTCTGTTGGTTACAGTGGTTCGATATTACAACTCTCAGCTTCCGAGCACAGCCGGGGGGAACAAGCACAGGAGTGGAAATTTGTTCAATGTGTGGCAGACTGCCCAGTAATTAAATATGCTTCTCTACAATTTGTTTTTTAGATGCATCACCCTCATTTGAATAGTTGTTTCCCTTGGAATTTGGCCGGGAACTGGGTGTGCTAGCCTGGACCTAATATACAAAATGATGCTTGTCCACTTAGCGTGCTCCATGTGGGCAAGCCTCAAATTTGCACAGAGCTCCAATTAAGGCAGTGAGGCTCAGTATGACCCCAGCTGCACAGAGTTATAGGGATATAGCTGAATTGTTCCAACTTGGATGCCCATCAGTTTCACTAGGCAAAAGGCCAATTGCTGGAGGAGCTGACTGAGGGGACACAAGATTTAATGCTGATACTATCGGTAAATGTGTCACTCACTGAGATGGAGAAGATGCATATTTTTATTTGGGTATTGTCCAACACTGAATTAAAGTAATTTTATACAGTGCATTGAACAGTCATCAGATGACTATTGGCTGCTTGCAGCTGGAGATGGATTTAATTGCTAATTTATAGATGGGAGATTTCTGTGTGGTAGAGTGAGTACCTGTAATATTGAAAGAACTTCAGTGAAGCTCTGTGCATTCAAGTTATCATGTTATTTCACAGAGTTGAAATAGTAGAATCTAAGCATTCTGAAGACACTGTTTTTTCCAGTCAACTACCTTTTTTCTGAGAAAGTAATAGCAAGCTTATCTCACCTTCCTTCATGGTAAAACTACATGTGCTGGGAAAGATACCTGAGATCATGAAATTAAATGTGGGACAAGTCCCAGAGTAACTGGCAGGTCCCTCTTAGTCCTGTATATTTGGTTTTCAATGACTAATGACTTCTGAATTTCTTCCTCCTGCCCCCTCCCCCCGAGCTGTGTTCTCTATGGGATTGTTAGTAACTTGTTTAACCTACTCATATCTCTGTGTCAGGTTTTGCTCACCATGTACCTTTTTTACCCATGCTGACAGAGCTTCCTAGTTGAGGTATGTTATATGAGGTAAAAGGAGAGCGTCACTAACAAAGCCATATTGCTTCTTTCAGGCCAGAGACTAAGCTGAGAAAAAAAACCTCATTTGCTGGCATAACTGTGTCTATTCTAGCGGTTTTATTAAATTGCCAGCAAGCCATCAGTCAGCAAGGGGGATTTGATATAGCTAGATTGTACCCTTCCTCCATCCCCCAGCATAGTTACAAGGAGAACATCTGTTCTGTTGTGGTACAGTGGACTCTTACAGCTCATGATCTATAGCTGATATCTTCATTTATTCATCTATAGTTTATTATAGATAAGTATATTTGTTCAATGTATGTCAGACAAGCTATTCCAAACTATAGATATTATATATAGCTATAGTTTATTCATCTTTAGTTCCTGAGCTCATTCCTTGTGTTTATTTTTACTCTCCTGGTGAGCCTCTGGAGCAAAGATTTCCTCAATCCCTATCCAGCAGTCATGATGATACTGAAAGAAGAAGAAAAAGAAAGCAAAAAAACAAACTTGTAGTGCATACAGTTTGTCTAGCAGGTGACATCGAGTTGGAAATTCCTTTTAGGAGCTAGGATTATCTGCTTATAGCCTAATATATGTGTGATATAATTTTCTCTATAAAGTCTTAGCCTAATCCAGATGTTTCCATCCTGGAACATTATCAGAACTAGACTCTCTAGATTTCTAGAGGTGAGAGTTGTGTTGCTACAGTATAGGAATAGGTCCACCCAACTGTACTTAGGGCTGGGCACAGTCATGACTATCCAGTCATGAGTGGGAGGGAGAAGGGAACAAAGGTTGGTGTCAGCTGTGTTGTGTGATGTGGAATAGCTATTGCTCCAATCCCAAACCAATAAGAGGAAAGATTTTGAAGTTTTCTGTAACTCCCCCGCTCCTCCCAAAGTATGCCTTATTTTCAGAATCCAAATTTTTTCCTTTAACCTTTGCTTTACAATTATTGAAAACATTTTGAAGCAACCTTGAAATAACTTCAGTCTATATGAAGGACTTCTAGAGAGAAAGATAGCTTACTATGCCACTTGGGCTACTCTGGATTGTTGCAGTTTCTAGAAAGCCTTTCACACTTTGCAGTAACAGCATTGTCTCAAAACAGAGCTGTTGTAGTTTGAGGATGCTAACATTAAGAGAATTAATGTGCCGCCCTGTGAACTGATTTCTCAGCTGCTCAAGCTCCCCACAGAACTCTCAAGCTGTCATTTGTAGGGCCAGAGGTGACTAGCATCACCATATCAGTCAGTCAGTCAACCAATCAATCCTCCTCTAATGGCCATCAGCACGGGGAGAAAAATACAGGCAAAAGGCAATTATAGTAAGAAAAGTGTTGTTTGAAAAATCACCTTTCTACCCTATACCCCTGTGACAGTGAAAAGTACATGTATTTCTGTTAGAAATAAGAGGGGGACAGAGGAAGAAAGGGTAAGCAGAACTGGCTATAGTCACAGGATATTAAAAGATACCTACAGGTAGGTAGATACCTACAGTAATTTTTCCAGTCCCACCAAGTGTCAGTCAGTAATGCTAAAAATATGGCATATGCTTATGAATAGCAGGGACTTCGGGGCGGTGACCACATTACATAACACGACATGATATTCTATAATACCACACTAGTGTTTGTCTGTCAACAGGGCTGTAACTCTGCCATAGCTCAAATTAATGAAAGAAACTTCAAAATTCCTAAATAATCAAGGAGAGAAGTCTTGGTGGTGGCAGTGCCCAGGAAGAGGACTTGCTCTCTCCCAGTAATTGCTTTTGAGTAGTGGCCTGCCACATATGAACTCCCTTTCACAGTAGGGAGACCAGTATTTACTGGAGGTAGAACACCTACTGTGGAGGACTACTTGCTTGTAAATCTTGGAGTTTACCTGCAAAGCTCTTTCATGCCTGCAAGATAGCAGCAGAACTGACTGCAGCGTCATTTGCTTAGGAAAAGTCCTTATACCCTCTGCAAGACCGATGTCACTAGATGCATGGTTTACAGAAACCAAAGCAACTTGGAAAAGAAGGAAGAATAGGGAATTAGAAACTGGGAATGAGTTCAAAAATATCATCTCCCCCCCAAAAAAAAAGGTTATTTGTGTCAGATGTCCTATTTCTTGTAGTCATGATTGGCTGTGCTTGCAGTTCTATTGCAGCCTTCAAAGTATGCTGAATACAGCAGAAGAGTTAAACCCTGTCACCTTTGAATGACCTAGTTGACTGCTTGTAAGGTGAGCAGTTTATTGCAGCTCTAATGCAACGTTCTGATGTTTTTGAGACAAAGATCAGTAATTAATGTTCCACTAGAGACCTTAATGGCACAGTTACCATCACACATGTTGTTCTTTTTCTATAATGGCATCTCCCATAACATTAACAACTTACAAAACCATAATAGTGATAATGCTTGAAGACAGTGAGTTAACAGTCCCCCCTGCCTGCCCTCCCCTCTCTCTTCCCCCCCCCCCGGCAAAAGGAGGCTTACATCTGTGGTGGGGATCTTAAGGGAAAGTAAGTGTTATGTAGTTATTCTTGTGGAACGCTAAATAAAATGGTCCATGGCGGGAGGGGGAAGGTATACATCATGCAATATAAAGACGGTGCATTCTTCCACAAAGAATATGCACAATGTGTTTTTAAATTGTCACTCATGTTTGCATCGTGAAGACCTAACAGACTTAGGTGGATATATCCTCAAAGAATATGTAGGATCTCAAAAGCTTAGGCTCTGAACATGCAAAATTTGAATAATAAATCAATAAGCTCCTTTATGACACACTCTATTCTTTTTAGAAAGTAGGTCTTTTGTTTTTGTTTTTGTTTTTTCCTGACCTTGATTCCTGTAGCAAAAGTTTCCTGGTTTATGAAGAGTAGTAAGGTATGGAAAATTCATCATAAATGTTTTACCTTTACACCTGAACTCCAGTCAAATGTCAATAGTAGAATGATATGGGTTCAGTATTCACAAAGGCTAACTTTAGCCTGGGGAACCGAGAGCCTTTAGGTTTCTTCTGTTATTGGTGAAGAGAGATCCTGCTGCAAGGAACAATTTTGAGCACCCAGATATAGGCTACTGCTCTGAACCATTTTGGAAGGGGTCCTCTAACAGGAGATTCAGAGCAAATATCTCATTTTCATTTTTTCATCCACCCAGCAGTAGAGCTTATCTTTTCCCCTAAGTATGTAGAATAAGATATATGTGTCATCCTGTCTGCATGTTCTGAGGAAAAACAATTTCATCAGAAAATTTTGAACCAGCGTTATACAATCAATAGAAATGTCTGAACTGGTGGATCAGAGAGCGATTTCCAGATCTCAGATTTCTGGCTCTGAGGTCTTGATATGCTCCATTCTTCCCTATGAAACTCCAGTTCTTCTGGAAGGAAATGTGCACATGTAGGCAGGAATCGATCTGCAGTGCCCTATACTAGAGACTCTGTCTAGCGTGAGGGGATAAGGATCGTGAAACATGAACATACCTATTTCTTAGTTTGAATACAGCCAATACATCAAACTAAGGTTCCCAGACAGGCTTTTTGTGTCCTCTGCTCCCCCTTTTCTCTCTTGTGCATTCAGGCACCAATAAGAATGATTTTGCCTTTGGTAAAGAACAAAAACCATGTTTCTTATGTCAAAGTACTTCTGCGAGGAATTATTTCACCTGTGTACTATTAAACTAAAGTTACCAATGAAACTATTCTTCTTTGGCTGATACTGTCAGACCTAACATATTATATAAACCACTCCTTATGATGGTATAACACATCATTATATCAAACTTAATAAATGCTTTAGTGAAAACATCCCAAATTAGTTACACTATGTTTTTCAAAAGGCAAAAATAAAATAAAATAAAATTTAACTCAGCTATTAATGATGAAATAACACACAAAAGGGGTCGCTTTGGTTGATACAGCAGTCCAAATATAGGAAATGTGTGAATAATAACTTCTAGCATGTTACATTCTTTTTTTTTTTTCATATTTGTTTCATTTTAAGGAAGGTCATTATCTGTTCTTTTGTACAACTATAGATTTTAAAATCCCATCCAAATCTTTCTAAGTCTTATAAGCCTTGATTGCCACAATTCAATAACATTTGAATGATGAAACAAGAGATTAGTAGGGCATTCTGCATTAAGATTTAAGTTGCATTTCTCATAGTGTTTTGACTATGGACCAAAGTGGAATCACTATAATGCTGAGATGTCATGTGCTAAAAAGAAAATGAGGATATCGCTACAGAATGATGTAACCAACATAGTCTATGCCACAGCAGTTTTCTTGGCCTAAAGATAGAGAGACAAGAGACAGTTAAGAAGATCTGTCTTTAGTCCTAGTTCTGTCTCCATAAATGCATAGTACAAGCAATGCCAGTTTTGCTCGAGACATTCAAAACCAGTGTACTGGTTCAGTTACTGAATGTACTTTCTCTGAAACTTTATCAGATATTTTATGACAAGTGTTTGTAGGTCATGTTCACTCACTTTTTATACTTATGTCAATACAAATCCAAAGAAGTGTATCTTAATGAAGGAAGTTAAGTGGTGTGGTGGACTCAATGGTAGAGTGGCACACTTATTTGCCATGACAGCTACATACCAGTACTGCATGGTGTGTATCCATTTAAAGTAGCAACTGATGGATAGACAACTATTAACACCCAAAAGCTAGAATGTTGGTAACTACAGTGATTAGTAGTGATTACAGTGTCAGGTAACTTCAGGACTATTCTGGGACAAGAACTAGGGACGCCATTTTTCAATGGGGAGTCCAAATAATACACATAATACATGATAGCTTTGTTCTACAATCTGCAAAGTTACTTTTGAAGGAAACTCAGAGGGGAAGATATTTATATACATGTGCTAAAATACAGGAGAAAATGTTAGAATACTATTGTTACATGTGTAATAGCAAACAAAAATAAGAGTCTATGTAAGAATATCAGTTGATTCACATGGGAATTATGTGAATCATTGGCTGCATCAGTGAAGCCTGGTGCAGGGTGCCTTAGGACATCACTTCAGTTGTACTAATGCAGCTTTTTATGGGTATGTGCTGGCATGATCCAGGTTAACAATAAAAAAGCTTACCAAAATAATTTGTTTTATAATTTAAGCTTTACCCTGTAATAACTTTTTATTCAAACTGATTCATCATGTCTAAAATATTATTTGCAGTATCTCATGTGTATGTTTAATCTTTGTTTTAGCTAGGAAACTGTATAATGTTCTTCCTTTGAAAGCCAGCTGTGAACAATTGCCATTTTCACTGATATCTTCTTTAGATGTCAATTTAAATGCATAAAGCCCCACAGTTTAGCATTGGGTAGTGTTTTTTCGGTAGTGCTGCTTTGGGAAAGAACTCTAATCTGAATTCCAGTAAATAGCTGAAGTGAAGTACAGAAAGCAGAGGAACTTATAAATCAGGTGAAATATTGCCTTGGTGTCTCCCTTCTGACTACAGTTTTTGATTAGGGCTCTGCCAGGGGACACCTGTCAAAGAACTTTATTTGTTCTGATAATATAGGCTGGAGTTACAAAGCAGAAAGAATGATCGTGTCATCTAAATGTCATCTGCGGGTTGGAATGTTCTTGTAGCAGGCAGAGTCCTCTGATGTCTTCCAGCTTATATTCCAGCCCAGCAAGGATACAATTTTCCAGTCGTAGCAGCTTAGAGTCCCTCTTCCACCTGAGCCAACTCAGTAGCCAGACCTTGGTTAAAGGTTTTTCATAGACTAGACTTTGGCTTTCTCTTTTGTTTAATGATTAAGAAAAGACTTAACAATAATTGGCACATCTGTTCTTTTATAATTAGCACATCTGTTCTTTTATGATGGAAGGAGTGGAAAGAGGAGGTCAAAGGAGATCTGCTATCTCATTTGCAGTCTTGTCAGAGGCTCTAAAGGAGGGAAGAACTCAAGAATATTGTATAAGTAAATTGAAAAGAAAGTCTTCTTCAGTGTAATCAAAAGATCAGGAGCAGGTTTTCCTCTCTGCCACATTTTGAACTGCCCTAAGAAAAACCTGGTCTGGATCTGACTCTAGTTAAACCACAACCCCTAAATTAGGTGCTGGAGTTTCCTACACAGTCAGCTCAGCTTGTCTGTTTAGGCTTCAGAGGCCACTAGAGGCCATCTGGCTAACTGGAGCCTAACCTTAGGTGGCAAAGATATTCCTCTGTAGACATTCAAGGGTGCTTATGCAGAGAACAAAGATAATTTAGGAGGGCTTTTTCAGTTGGGTTCTAAAATACAGATGCTGATAAAGGATCTAAGACTGTTGTGCTAGATCTTCAGCAGACGCTAATGCTAGTGACAATGTAAACAAAACAGCCTGATTTGCCCTGGAGTTCTGTTGTTATCTGTGAGTTTATCACTAATAAATTGGTCGTATACTATTCCTGTTAAGAAAGCAATGATCAAATGAATAACACAGAATATAAATATGAGAGTATGTATTTGAAAGTGTTAAAATGAAATAAAGAATTGTTGCTTCAGAAAGGAATCATTATGGCAATTGTTGGATTGATTTTTCCTTGTTATGTTACTGAGTTTTCCCTTCCATTTTCTTCAACAGAAGCTGAAACTACACTTTCTTCAATATTAACAGTTATGAGACATCTCAGAAATGACATACTATATCATGTACCATAGATTGGGAAAACAGGCTGTTCTCGTTTCACTTCTTTTTTTTTTTTTTTTCCTAATAGCTTTGATATTAACAGACAGTATACCTTCATTCTCCTACTTACAGCTTTTTGGTGCAAACTGAAATATGAGAGAGTTAAGAGAAGATGTTTTCATATATTCTAGATTCCTTAATTGGAAAAAGATTAGAGACAAGTCCAGGAGATACCAATGTTCTTTGTGTCTCTACAAAGTGGTGAATGTTTTTCAAAAGATCACAAAGAAGATTGATGGCTTTTTTTTTTTCTGATGACAGTTTTCAGTGCCAGCAGACAAGAAAACAGGGATATCATAATGGAACGACAAAGTAGTATATGTTATTTTGACAGACAAGGACTTGCACTGCAGTTGCATTCAGCTGAACAAACTCAAAATACATCCTTAAGTAAAGAAATTGAATGCCACTTCATTCAGCTGCTTTTGTTAAATTGTGATCCTGCTATTTCAGACTTATTGATAAAGAGCCTTAATTTCCTGGAAACCAGCTTGCATTGTATTCTACTTGGAAAACATCTTGAAATTAGAACTCAAATTGATGTCAACATCCTCAAATAGAAAATACTAACTTTGACTTTGAATCTTAAACATAGGGTCTAGTCTGTCCAAAATTTTGTAAGAGTGAAATAATTCAGCAAAAGAAAGGAAGATGTTCTTTGGGCTTGATTTGGTGGCCTAAATATAAGCAACTTGTGCCATCTGAATGCCTTAGAGTATCTGAGTTGAATACAGGCCTGGCATATAACAGAAGATATGTGGTAGACCAGAGTTGTTCTTGTCTATCAGCAGAGACCAGGTGGTTTACCAGGATACCTTAGGGAAAAGAAAAAAGTGCTAGAGACCTATGTTTAGGCAGATGAATAAAATCTCTTATTTTTGGTGCAGATAATTCAAAAAAATGAAAGTGTAGAGACTGTCAAACACCCATGCTTCTGAGGAAGAAAAAAGTTCCAAAGAAAATGCAAATAGTGAAAGGTACTCAGTGACCCAAATTCAGGAAAAGGGTAGCATAAAGATACCTACTTTTAAGTAGGTGCTTTATAGTGTGAAACATTCAAAATTAGAATAGCACTTTTACAAAAGAATTAAGAATCTTGAAGCTTTTGGGAATCCAAAATATTTCTCTAGTGTTTGAATCAGATTCCAATTGTAATCTTTTGTTAACTGCTCAATTATATTCTTCATTTTATAGACAAGTTTCTGAGGTATATTAAGAAATATCTTTGTAATTTAGGCAAACAGAATGTCATCATTCTGTTAAAGGTGCTGAAAATTGTTTGGGAGGTTATTAAACTACCTGCCAAATGTTGTAAATATAATTTCAGTATTTTGTTGTAGTAGAACATGTCTCTGAGTCACTAAAGAATGATTTAAATTTTATTCTCTAATCAATTCGTATATGCACAGAAGTTAACAATATATTGAGAATGTGTGTCAAGAACAAATCTTGGCAATCCAGTCTAAGTTCACTCTTTGACTAACCTCATATGTGAATGGAGGAGGGGTGTGTGTAAGTTATGTGATGGTTTTGGTGAAATTTTCAGTGCTGTCTGAAACGAAATTCTCGTAAGCAAGCTAGAGAAATATGAAATGAATCAATGTTTCCAACCTTTCTGGCAAAGCAGGCACAGATCTGCCTATTGAAATTTTCTGGGGATAATTGCTGGGCCCATTCTGTGTGGCTGGGTCATGTTATAACTTTAGTTTGGTTATGTTATGATCACATCCTGGCCATATGATGGAGAATGGCTTCAGGAAGCAGGCTGCCAGAACAATACTTCCAGACAGCAGCTCATATCTTGTCTACACCGGAGAGGCACTCGGAAAGAGGGTGTTAAGGGAAGCTGGAGCCAGTGAGCTTCAGGACCCAAGAGACTTCTTCTTGGAGCTCTGCAGCCAGCTTTGATGGGCTCTGCAAAGTCCTGGGACTGACAGAGTCAGGCTGCTGTGGTTCCCTGCACCCATGTCAAGTGGGCAATGAGACAACAGCATGTATTCCTAAGCAGATACTTCCCCATGCGTGTGCACACACATGCCACTGACAGCTAATTGCACAGATCAATACAGCCAGGAGAGTGGTGCCTTTACTGACACCCACATACAGTCGTGTTACCATGATTGACAGACTTTTGTCCAGCTAATCAGGACAAGGTTTCACTAGTGGTCACAGATAAACACCCCTGGTAACTGGCCCTGGTTATTTGGTTTATCCAGGGCTGATCTCCAGATCCCAGTCCCTCCAGTTGCTGGCCCCTAGACTGAAAAGCTCCTGTGACCTGGAGTCCTTTCTCCAGTAGCTACCACCTGGGGCTCTCATCCTTCTGTCTGCCTGGTCCAGCTTGGAGTTCACTAGTGACTGCATGCACACACACAGGGAAAGTAGACAGTGTTTAGAGTTTAACAAAGGTGGAATAGACTGTGGTGCTCAGGCACTGGCTTGGCCAGAGAAGCATACTGATCATCAGCTTGTGGTCATGAGATGTGTCCCTTTTATGTGCCCTCTTTCCATTTTCCTATGCTTGTTCTTCCCCTGTCCTTTGCCTTTGCCTCTTTCCAGATAAACAACATTCCTCTAATTACTCTTTCTTCATTGGTCCCAGTTTTGCTACATCCATACCCAGATGTGGTATTTCTGATGTGGTTACCTAGGTAATAGTGGCCTTGGAAGACTCCACTCCCTGAAATGTCTGCAATACTCCCCTTTTTTCATCTCTGAAACTCCACCCTTAACCATCTGTGCAATCCGATTCCTCATGGCACTATCTGTAGCTTTTGCCAGCCTCTCACTCTGTTATTTATTATGTTCAACTGTTACTTACGTCATGTCCACTGGTTTCTCATGATCTGTTCAGTTAGCTTAACCTGAGGCCAGGGTCTAGTTGTTTGTCTGTATTCCTTAACAGAGAGATTCTTGGAGAAGTGGTCTAAGGATAGTTTTATCAAACCATACAAATCCCCCGATGGCCACGAGTGACTGACAAATTTGTCAGTCTGTGGACTGCTAGTATCCAATAAAACATTTCACATATCTCTGAACACTGTTTGTATTATTTAATGGAAAATACCGGGAAAAAAACTCTAAAAGTTTAATTGACTTCTTAGCAAGTCTTCTTGTTCTCAACTTCAGATAGAGATGAAGCCACTACAAAATATATGATTGAAAAAGCATTCTCTGTATGGTCATAAGTGGTAGTCTTTCAAGTTGATTTATCAAGTGTGTTCATGTTGTTGGTCTCATTCTGGCCAATATTTTTAATTAATGACATAAAAGACAGAATAGAGAGAAAACTTTTAAAATCTGTGGATGTTAGGAAGCTGTGAGCAGTTGAAAGAAGAATTGAAGAATAAGATAAGAATTCTAAGTGATCTAGCTTATTTGGAAAATAGAACAGTGAAGATGAGTTCAGAGTTCCAGACTAAGAAATTAGAAGTGAAACTGTACTTGAGGAGTACTTGAGCAAATGAAAACAATGCAGAGAAGAAAATGAGGACAATATTGAAATGTAAACTTTATAAAGTACATTGCCAATGTATTGCTGTTGCAGAAAGTGAGTCTTGTGAAAGTGAGTGAATGTGCTAACAAGGAGACAAATGAAAGGATATGAGAGATAATTTCTGTCTTTATTTTCTTTTTTTTTTTTCTGGTTATTCAGCTTTCCTCAGAATTGATGCAACTGGATCAAAGTACTGCATTAACTTTCAGTTACCACCTTCAGAGAAAGTTCTAGGTAAAGTAGAAATTTCTGAGGGAAGCACAAAAAGCATTTTTATCCATTCTCTACTGTGTTTAGATATTTCTGTTTCTTTTCTCTCAGACCTGATAGAGAAACACCATACCCCCAAATTTATTTTTCTTGACTGTATCAGTTTGCCTCTCTTATCTCTTTACCGTCCTAATGGGGTGGGGGGAACTTTTACTAGACAAAATTGGACTGAGGTAGGATGTACTGATAGTATTCAAATTTGCAGAGGATTATTATGAGGACACTATGAGTGTTTCCATTCTTCTAAGAGAAAACAATGGGTAATTGGCTTAACCTGTAGGAAAAAGATAGGTTAGCTATTAAGATTAACTTTTTAACTGTGAAGGTAGAGAAGACTATTCAGGGTGACTTCCTGGCAAAACATCTTCTTAGTCACTATAACCATATGTCAGAGTATGCATGTGTGTATGTCAGTATCTAAACTGTTCCTAACGATCTCTCTTTCTGTACATAGGTGATGTAGGACATATAGATATGATTGCATTTTACTGAAAGGAGATGCATAAAATTCCTTTTAATTCTATGATTGAGTTCTCTCTCTTTTTTTTTCTTTTTGCTAATCCACGCTGTTCTTAGGGAAGATGTCCCATTCTAATTTAATTTTGCAATAAAGACACTTTAAAATAACAGTTTAGGTCAGTATCTGTAAGATAATAGATGTTTAATTTAATTCTTTGGACAGTCAACAAGTGGATTTTCTATGCCCTGTTTAACTCTCTTGTTTACTTTTGACCCAATTGAATTAACAAAACATTTCTTTCAAATCTAGCACATAGACTAAGCTTTCTTTGACAAATTAAAAATAATGTCACTGTGCACTATTGTCAGATTTATGGTCCAGTGCCATCCTAGCTGACATAGAATAATTTAGTACTCAGAAGAATCTGAACAGGAAACCAAAGGAAGAGCTTGTTTTCTTTAATTATTGAATCGATATAAATTATAATTAACGTAGTGGTTGGAATGTAATTACACTACCATGCAATAATTTATTTTGTGTTTATGCACCATGTCCAATTTCCCTGTGTTAACCCCTAACCTGCACATTATGACTTGGCATTATGCATTTGTAATAACAGATGTTCATTTTATTTTTGTAATTACCTGAATGTGAGATTTAGGTTAATTATTTGTGCAACTATATTAATAACCTACAGTTTCAAAGTATTGCTAAAGAAAAAGTATCAATTTACTAACATTTCCTGTACTATATGTATCTGTTGTCAGATTTATTTTAATTAACTGTAACCCACTGCTACAAAAACCAGTGGAAACAAACTGAAATTAGGAGTAAACAGGAATTCCAGCAGAGCTATTTCATGCAAAGAATACTAGAAATATGGAATAAATTGCCAAGAGCACTGATGCAAACAATATAAATGGATTTATGAAGGAAAAGGGAGAAATTAAAGCTGCAGTGACAGAGGGGTGAAAAGAAAAATAAATTTAGAGAGCTGGCATGCTTGGGTCAAACAACCTGATTTATTTAAGTAATTCCTTATTGATATGTTTCCCTCACCAGTCCGATATGTAGATTCACAGTTTTACCACCAAAATCATTTGTTAACATAACAGAAACTCAGACAGGGTCAAGTTCAAGGTCCAGAAGTTCAAGCTGGTGAAGAGATGTTTCATTGCGGAGTCAGATGGTGCAGTAGCTGTTGGGTGACTGGTGATTTGTTAACTATATATGCTGACCTAGCATTCTCTTTGGCATGCTTGGAGATTTAGAAAAGAAAATAATGCAGTTACGTGGTACAACAAGGCTGCCACAGGTCATGGCCATTAGTGGCCTACTAAGCTTTTTATTTGACACAACCTCACAGAGGAAAATCTTTTTGCTGATGGTGGCAAAAATAGCATTTCATCCACCACATTTCTTTAATTTAGAGACCTTGCTTTTCAAAGTGGGGCTAACAATTAAGAAAAAAATATCAGCCAGGTAATTTTAAATCTATCTGAGGTTTGGCTCGGGTCTTATGATATCTACAGTAATTAAATACCACTCTCAGAGGGCAGTTGATACACTAATTGGCAAATGCATCAGCTAAGTAGCACTGGACTGGATTATAGCACCTCCCTCATTTCTTCCATATAGAACAGGGAAAAAGCTATGCGGCTGGAGAAGAGACAGAAAAGCTTTAATACTGAATGCTTTCAAAGTACAGCTGTGGTGGGACACATGGTCTGCTACCAGAAGTGTGAAGTTTTGTAAAGATATGTAAGTAGATTTTGTGAAGCTATTTGCATTTCAAGAGTTGTACGTTAGAGATCAACTCAAGTACCTGTTTTCCATGGTATGTTCAACTTTTACAATG
Organism: Dromaius novaehollandiae; assembly: GCF_036370855.1. Classification (NCBI taxonomy): domain Eukaryota; kingdom Metazoa; phylum Chordata; class Aves; order Casuariiformes; family Dromaiidae; genus Dromaius; species Dromaius novaehollandiae. The sequence continues at coordinate 43,806,696 of NC_088100.1, read as the reverse complement.
AAGCGGAGTCCATAATGTATTCATGGCTGCTTTTTGAGGACTTCAGAAGCCAGACTGATCTGAAACATTTCTTTAACCAAAAAAAAAAAAAAAAAAAAAAAAAAAAAAAAAAAGAAAAAGAAGAAAAAAAGAAAAGGACACCAATCCTCTGTGGCCAGATGGAAACTTTGGTCCATGCTTTTTCTTAATGGAAATCATTTTGGATAACATTTTTTATTTGTTTTTCAGCTAAGAAACCTTCATAAAAGCAGCTTTCTAAATTTTTAGTAAAAGGTAACTAATGGCTGTTTTTATGAGTTCCAACTGCAGACCAGAATGAGCCAATCTCTACTCTCTTGACATATAGGCAAAAAAAAATAAAAAAGTCATTTTTCTTCACAGGAGAAAGAGATGCCAAGCACAGAACCCTACAAGAAAAGGTCCTATTTTATCTCCTTTAGCTAAAACGCTCACCATGTGTTTGGAAATCTAAGTGTTACTTAAGCCAGTGAGAATTATTTGTCTATTTGCATCTGGATTAATATTGTTCATGTGAGAAACGGCCTACTTGTTACTTGTAACCTGCCTTAAATATAAAGTTATATTAAAGATAAAGATATACTGAGTAAAAAGAGAAGTCATTTTAAAGATACACTTCAAAGTTACAGTATAGGCAGGATTCTGGATATAGAATTTCTTGATTTATGCACTTGGACTTGCTCCTCCAGGCTGCACGCTAAATCTTACCAGAAGTCAATGAGTCATTCTTGCATGAAGTTGATAGTTTAGTCAAACTAGATTAGGCCTTTACTGTATTAGATGTTTTGTCTCATAGGAAAATTTCAGTGCCTTATAAATCACAGTAGATGATTGTAATGCAAGTTGAGTGACATATATGCCTGCATGACTTTTAAATTGCTTGAAAAGATGAGCTATTGATAGATAGCTATTAAAAGTCACTGTAAACAGCTTAGATTGTCATACTAGGGAACTGTTTATTGAAAAGAATAGAGGAAAAATTCCCTAATGATGGTACTCTATCAAGAAAAATGATTTGGAACTAGTATAAAACTGCAGCAATGTCTCCCATTGTGGGATTTCATGGAAAGGCTCACATCTTTCAGAGTGTTGTCACAAACCCGTAACGCTTGGAATCTAAACTTTACTGTCATGTTGTCAGAAGAATGCTTGCAAATACAAATTAAATATGCTATTAAAACTGGAGAACTAGGAAAAAAAGGAAAAACATACAAAATTTTCTTTAAACCTCATGACTATTAAATCCAGTCCCTGAGTTTTTGAAACTTGAGTCATGCTCTTTTGAATGCCTGTGGCTGCCAATATACAGAATTGTGTTTCAGTCCACACTTTTATATTCCATTTTGTCAGCAAAAGCAAAATATAAGCTGTGTTTCTGCAAAAGGCTTCCCATTCCCCATTATTTCTGTTCTCAGTTAGGCGTTAATTAAGAGGATCTTCCACATCACCGGAAATTTGGATTTGTCCATGACACAGCCCCACCTGTCAATTCACTTCCTCTTCTTCCATCATCTTCTTAGTCAAGTCTGAATTTGAATAAGCACACAGGCAGAAAAATTATTGTTGAAAGAACAGCATTACATGTGTAAACTGAGCACTCAGTAATTAGCAAATTCAGATATGTGTGTGCTACTGCATTTCTAAATCCTCTCTTTCTTGTCTATAGTGCAGTCTTAATTATGTGATGGTATTGTGGGTTCCCCCGCCCCATTAATGTTTGCTTCATTCACTCCCCTAGAGGCACCTCCTTAGATTCGGGCTTTATAGTGAAGTATGCTGTTGAGGCTTAGAAACGTGAAGCGGATGTACCATAGGAGCTCAGAAATGCAAGACAAAGACAAAAACATAAAAAATTTTCAATTAAGCTTGTGATTCTAAAGTTGATCTGATTAAAAGCCATATAAATATTTGTTGCAGCAATAGTGAGTAGAGCTAGGAAGAATTTCACAGAAATGAAATGTTATGATCATTTAAAAGTTACTCACAATATCATGGCGAATTATTTCAATTTGGAAAAATAGCAACAACCAGTACTAGAGTTTCAAAACTGTCAGAAGAGTTTTTAGAGCACTTTTGGGCAGATAGTAAAATAAAGTCCACTTCTCTCCTTTACCGGGGAAGATTTAAGCTACTTTTTAGAATATTCCATTGAGAAAATTATGTGACAAGAGTGTTCTGAAATAGGTGATCCTGCTGACATGGTTTAATTTGGAAAATACAACTGAATGGTTAATTGATCAGGAAAGTGATACCGGAGGTGAAGATTAGGGTCAAAACAATCTTGAGGTAAATCATGCTCTGTTGGCTTCTATATATATGAAGTTGAATACGGTCTGCAGGAGGGACTTCAAATGTACTTCATTACCATCTGTTCCCAAATACTAATTGTTCTTATTTTGTATATTTGTTTTTAGCTTTGCCAGATTACCCATATTACACACACACACACATATATACATAAAAATAACGTAATATAACACACACACACACACATATATATAGATAAATATATGTATATAACCTAATTTGGGGGTGATTTGCCTCCAAGATAACAAAAGCTCATCCACATCCATCCATCCTTCTAGAAATTTTTAACTTCAAAGTGTTTCGAACTCCACATCTGCTCTGAAGTGTAAGACTTACAGCATTTCCAAGAAAAGCTATGTTTGTTCATATCTAAGGTAAACTATTTTCCCCTATTGTCTATCAGTATACTAGTGACTGAAGTAAGTAAATATTGGCCCAAAACAGCAAAAAAGGACTTTGTATTCCATATTTCATATTAAATGTCAAATGTGCTTTGAGACCGAAACAGGATCAAACATGTGGCAGAAGAGGGAGTATCTAAATGTGTATGTACATCATACGGGATGTGGTACATTTTCGATCTAATCTATTTAGTTTCACATATATTCCCCATTGCCAAGGTATCTAAGCGCAGCATGATCCATAGGTCTCCACGTTCCTCAAGATGTATGATCAGATCTCAGAAAACAGCAAATGCTATCAATAAAACATGAAGCAAAGTTAATTGCAGGCTTCCATTCAGAGTCACCCTGCCGCTCATGGCCCACTGTAAGGAATCATTCCTAACATGTAGAAGAGATTGACATAGATTTTATAAACTTTCCATTCTCCAAGTTTTCCCTGTGCAGTAAGTGCCTGCTGTACACAAGGAAAGTGATTAAGTATCAATTTCATGTAGAATAAGGAATAAATGTTTAAAAGACTAATGAGACACTGTTTTTACTGCTTAGAGTACTGTGAATAACCAGTGAGTCAGATGAATGCCTCTGTCGTTTTAATTAGTCATTGGCTGAGCCTCTTTTTTCCTTAAAGGTTTCTAATGGAGTTATTTAAGTAACTTTAAACTATTTCTTCCTTTCTGGAATGCATTTTTTGAGTGATGAGACTGATAGTTTCTTTTTGAAAGACCCTGCTGGACTAAACATATATTACATGATTGCCTGAAATTGTGGGAATCTGATACTAGAGTCATTTGACTCTGCTGATTCCTTTTAGGTCCCTGTTTGCATGTCACCAACCTGTCTGGGATATAGAAGTTTTGCAAGAACAAGTCATCTTTTTGTCAGTTAGTGTCTTACAGACATAAATATCTGAAAACCTTTCTTCCTACTGCCATCTTTCTTTGGGCAAGCTTAGTGGAAAACATCTGCTCATGGCATCATTGTAACTGCTTTTGCTAGTTAGCTTTCCATTTCCTTACCTACACTGTCATAATCAATTGGAAAGAATGTTGTCAGCACATATTTTTGCAAGTATCTTATTCTGGCATTTTAAATACATGGGTGTATATGGATCTTCTGATGGGTACGATAACCTCACTCAACAAGTTTTGTAACACTTTGCTGCTTTACTGAGAAAACGGTGGTGAATAACTGGACAAATAGTTACTGTTTCTACAAGGCTTTGTGTGGTGAGTCAATGTCTCGGGATAATTATTACTTGTTTCTGTGCTTCATTTTGTTGCTTTTATAATTTTGGTTTAATTTCAGCAAAATGTTTTAGCCCTTTTTAAGGCTAATGAGAAGTGCACTGCTCTGTGTTAAACCATGTTAGTGAAATGAATTGAGGTAACTTCAAAGACAGGAACAGTTGTGTGAAGTGGTATTGGCTTATTGTCCGTAATACCAGTGCACATACATATTTTATTTAATATGGCTCAGTGAATTTAACATTCTGTTTCTTCTTTATTATTTGTATTTCTTAACTGTACATTGTTTTCAAACAAAAAGAGAAACTTTCAGAAAGGCAGTTCATGTAATAAAGGTAATCCTGTCAGTCAAATTTACTATGAACCTAGGTAGTGCTTGCAGCTTTGGTTTTCTCCGGACTGAAGTGATGAGTGTAGACTTAGAACCCTAGTTCTACTTCTTCTGTAGGTATATACAGAGAGAAATGAGGGATCTCCTACCCTCAATCAGTCCTTCGTTATACACTGGCTACCTAATCAGCATTGCTGAACAAGAGGAAACAGGCTACTGTCTATAAAATCATTTTACTCAGTAGTCAGTATGTGTTTTATGTTCCTCTTGGTGTTTCATCCACATAAATGGGAGTCTGTTGCAGCTGCTAGATGAAAATCTGCTACTTTAGCTAAAATCATGTGTTTGGATTTGTCTTTCTAAGTGAATCTTCAATTTCAAAAGGCTATCAATCACCATAATGGCAGATGTGTTCCCTCTACATGCTGTGATGTTCTTGGAGATTCTACCTCTTAATATGGCTTTGCATTGTCCATTGCTTTGAGCTATACCTCAGTGGCCTAAGTTTTTCCCTCTTAGAGTTGAGAGCAGAAGTGCAGATTTGTGAATAACATAATGATAAAACTGAGATTTCTCTTGGAAGTGCCTCTACTCTAGTAACCGACAGCAAATAAAGTAGACTTTTAGAATACTTTAGAGAAATACATTTAATAAAATGACTGTCTTCTACTTCTGATGTGATGTTAACACTATTTGATATCTTTAAAGAGAAAATAAAGAATCATTTTCTTTCCTGGTATAAATCATTGTAGCCATATGGATTTCAAACCCAGGCCCAATGTATATAATATTAACATCCCTGCTATCTACCTGCTTGCTCGCTTGCTTGCTTTCTTTGTATCTATCTGTCTATCTATCTTCTGTCTGTCTGTCTGTCTGTCTGTCTATCTACCTTGATATCAAAATCAATCTAAATAAGTCCCTTCATTGGCAACTTTAATGTCACTTTCCTTAAGAGATAACAAGAGAAAACCTGAAAGTTATCATTTATAAGTAGATAGACAGTTGATATGTGTGGTATTCAACAAACTTAAGATTAATAGAAATGTTTACTTCAAACCTATGTTAGGAAAAAGTAATTCTATGTTTTTCTTCACTGCATCAAATTTCAGCCAATTTGATTTAGAAGAACTGTTTTTTGCTGCCTTTAGAAATAGCTGTTAGGTAGCAAAATAAGGTACATTAGATAGTATAAATTAGATTTGTTTTAGGAGACTAGAAACTAGTTAGACCTCAATAGGGTTGCTTGTCACAAATTTTAGGAGGTTATATGTGAGACAATGTGATACGCTTAAAGAAGTTAATACTTACTGGCCTGAAGGCCTTTATTTTTGATTACCAAGGAATACAAATAAACCTGCTTGTTAGGGCAAAAATTTAAAGGTCAGTGGTCAGATGTCATAAATCATAGGGCTACGAAGAAATGGATTAAGGAAGACCAAAATTCTGGCTCAGCATCATTCATACAGCAGTGTTTTTTTAATTCTGTAACAAATACCCAATTCCAGTTATTATTCTGTTCCTCAGAAAGTAATTTAATTCTAGTTCAGTTCCTAAGAAAAAAACTGTGATTTAACTATAGTTCCACAATTTTAGTCAGTTTTGCTCCCTGCTCTTATAGATCAATATTAATTTTAATCCTTCCCCTGGTTAAAGTGTGGTGCATTTCATTTTTGTCAAAACATAAGTTGATATTTCTTAATTTATTTTTAAGTCAGTAAGGATTAATTTTGTCTATTTAAAAGCGCATATCATTTGCAAGTGCCTTTTAATGCAATTTCAGTATTATAGACTCGTAGGAGTGGATAGATTTCAAGAGGTCATTTAGCCCATTATCAACAGGGATCAACTATATTAATGTGATTCCTAATATATATTTCCATCTCTTTTCAGTTTTGGAGATTGAAACTTTTCAGGGAAATCTAATTCAGCACTCCACTACCTTAGCAAGAGAAACGTTTCTCCTAATATCTATCCATAATCTTCCTTTCTGCAATGTAAAAATATTACCTCTAGTTCTATCAATTCTCATTAGGAAAAAAAAAGTATGTATGTATTGTATATATCATGAATATCATCCTCCACTCATCTTGTTTTGCTTGCAGGCTTCTCTCCTTTAGGCTAAGTATAAACCATGTCATTCAATCTTTCCTGAGAGAATATGCTTATTACAGACGACTTATCCTTCTTATTTTCCTTTTGCCTTGTTGCAACTGAGAGGGGCCTTCTTGAAGAGTGGCGACCTTTATTAGACCCAAGGCACAACTGAGGTCTTACAAAGGCTTAATAAAGCAAAATCGCTTTTCCAGACTGTGAAGTTGACTAGTTAAGCTCGACTCTATTTTTTGGCTAATTCCATTCGTCAATGTTGCTCCATTTTCATTCTTTACAAGGCTAAACTTTTTCATTACCTTTCTGGCTAAGAAATGTACTTTGTCTCTTTGTTCCCATTAAGAAAATTTGTAGTTCTTCTCATTCATTAAAATAACACCAAAGTTCAAGTTGTAGCTACAGAAGTGCCCTTCTCAGAAGATTTAGAGGAAGTAAAAGTTACTCTGAGACTTTCAGTCGTGGAGGGAGTGTAGATGATGTTGGTCTGCTTACTTTTCTAATCCAAGATTTAGATGCATCTAAATATAAAGGTTAAAGCAAATCCCTATCAAGTGCTTATTATTATATTAACCATTATGCAAAAGTGATTAGCAAACTCAAATATGTTTAACTAAATGGTATACATTTTTTCTGTGAAGAAGGAAATTTAAGTTTGATTTTTGAAAGATGCAGACTTATCGGGTACACTGTTGAATGCAAAAAAAAAAGCTATGCTGGTTCTCGGTGGTGTAATAACTGCTAGACATTTGTTCATCTTTCTAAGCATATACCTTTTATTCACTTTTAACAGGCACTCAAAACAGATTTTTTGTCTGATGTTGTATGACCCATATCTATTATCCATCATATTAAATGACATAAAATGCTCATTCCCAAAGAAGAAATAATCACTGACACACTAACTGCTCCCTTGAATGTGATTCTTCACATGAAATTGTGCTTACTCCCATTTCATGAAAGATCATTATACATTTATTACAATACCCTGTTAATGTGCTCTGCTCAGAACAAAGCCATGATTATGGTCTTATGTGTGCTCATGTGTAACCGTGAGTTGTTAGAGAGAAGCTTAAAGAAAGATAAGCCAGAATTTTTTTCACCCTAAAGTAGACTATTAAGATTGCCTGTCCTCCAAACTAGGACTAATAAACACTTCCGTCAATGACTTGGCTCATTTTGGATTTGCTTGCTTTGGACGTTACTGTACAAATGGTAAACGCTTTGGTTTCATAAGTAGTAGTCTTATTTGTATCAAAAAATAAATAAAGACAGAATGAGATTTTCCACTGACCTTCCTTGAAAGATATACTTGTTTGATTTCTAAGGTAAAATCTTATTTTTTAGTGATGACTTAATATAGACATGGTGTAACTTGCATCAAGTCACAGAATAGAGTTTGGGAAAACCCATTTTAGGAATAACAAGTGCTGTAAATAGCTTAGATATTTACAATAACATTACATTTATGTTTGCAGTTTAGCTGGGAATATCTAGAATTATTGAAATCTAAGAAATAACTACAAAATCTTTTCTGATCTGACTAGTTTTGTTTTCATTAGTAGTTAGGATGTGAGGTTATTTTAACTTTTTTTTCCCCCTCCTTGAACATACTTACTCAAATATTTTCAAAAGATCTTTTCTGTTGCCATTGTAGGAGGCAAAACACTGGGTCAGATGGACCACTGGTTTAACCCAGCATTTCTTATGTTCAAGCTCCATTTTACCCCGTTGGTCCATTCATTCATACATTTAAACCACATCTTGCATGCTGTTGCTTTTGTCAGTTTTGCTCCCTGTGAATTTTCTTACCTTGCTCTCACTTCTGTTCCAGCTTATTTTCCATGATAAAACATGATTTTTCCAAACCTATTTATGGGTTTATTATCTTGTCATCTATATCTTTCACAAAAAGGATGCCTGCAGAGCCATATAGCAAGATATTCCTGGGTAGAAAGGAATTATATCGCCTTACCCATGCTGTCTTATAGAATAGAAAGATCTGTCAAGGCATATGGCTTGTCTCATAAAGTGTAGACCATGTGATCCATTTTTTATGTCTTGGAAGAATACACATTTGTTTACTGCTGTTACTAATGGTTTTATTAAAGTGAACAATGGAATATTTTGGAATTTATTGTAGTTCCCAATGTGTGTTAGTGTTACATTTTTATTCCACAGATTTACAGTTGCAACCACACTTGATTTGAGTGACTAAAATACCAAATGTATCTTTTTCAAAATGCAAGACTGTGTTATAGTTTGATTTCTGTATGTTTCAGTCAGTACCACATACTGTCTTCTAAGGCATTTCATTTGTCAATAGAAAGTTGATATGTGTTTGCACTTACCAGAGGCATTTCAAGAACTGAAAGTAGCATCTGATTTTTCTGAAATAGATACTTCAAAATATGATTGAACTTCTTTGTGAGATAATTCAGATCACATGTAAAGAAGGAAAAAGCATAACTCAGTTAAAGTAGCCTTTCTGCTTGCTGCATGAAAGTTAAATGATGAAAAGATTTATTTTTGAAAATGTTACATTTGTATTTTACACCTTTCTGCCTTGGGCTTTGGTTGCAGTATAACCTAAAGTAATAGAGTGTTTTTGTATTCTCTTAGGTGAATACTTGCTTTATGTCATTGAGTGTTAAACTGGATTACATTTTCTTTTGCAGAGCATAATGGCAACAAAAGAAATATAAAAATAGGAAGCTTCCCATTTTTAGGGATAACTTTTTAAAAGGAATAGCTGTTGGGAAAGTTTAGGTCCTATTGCTGGGCTGCCACTGAGCTGCTTGAAATCAAATGACTTAATTTCATATTTCAGAGGGCACAACAAATTTAAGGCTTGTGCTGAGGTATGGTACTATTAAACAGATCAATGTACTGGAATTGCACTGCCACAGAAATGGAATCCAAAGCTTAATACATGAAGTTCAACCAGATTAGTGATCAGGAACAAATTAACTAAATAACATATTTAACAGCAAGAGGTTTTGTTTTCAAGAGGAGTAAATGATGGATAAATTACTCTTAGATTAGACAATCTCTCTTATAAGCCAACTTTGGAAATGTTGGCTGAAACCATTTCTTTTTATTGCAGCTCAACTGTTGGATTGGGTTAAACTTTATCCCATTTAGGAAATCGGAGTATAAATATGCCTACTTCCTTATAGCATCTAAAATAACAGCTGAGGCTTCCCCCCCCCCCCCCCCCATCTGCATGTCCCTGATTCTGGCAACTATTGTCATATTGTAATCTAGAATAACAAAATACTTATAACACAATGGTTCGAAATGCACAAGAGATACTTACACACAGAAGAAAGTTCTCATGGAACACAGAACATACTGCAATACCTGAAGGAAGGATGGAGGCATATTTGTATAAATATGCTAATCTTGAACCTTTAAAAAAACACAAACCATGCCTTCATGAGAGATTAAAATGATTCAATTAAAATGTATGTTGCTCTTTGAATTTTCAAGTTCTTGTAGTTTCTTTTTCCTCAAATGTTACAGTGCAAACAGTATACATTTTCAGCTCTTCTCTGCAAGCATAGGATCAGAAACTTGCTATTTTAAAATTAAATGTTTGCTTCTCATATAATTATAGAAAAATAGGTACTGAGATTATGGAGAAAAAGAGAAAAGTGAATAAGGTGTATGAAGTGAATGATAAGAGGTTGAAAGAGTAGGGAGATGGCATATGGAGAGAACTGGGTAAAAAACAGGGAGCAAAATCAGATATGAAACACTCTGTTGAAACTTCCCATAATGATATCTCTCTGTTTTTTTTACCTGACTTTTCCTGCTTTATTTTCTGCTTTAAAATATAGTAATGTGTTTTCAGAAGTACAGAATTTAAGCAATTTCAGCCTGCCTATGAATGCTAAGGTATAACATGGACCTTGCACACACCTGAGGAATGCTATAATTTCTTTTTAAAGCAAGTCAGGATAGCTCTAGGAATATTGTTAAGATACTGCTGTCTGGTGTTTTGAAAGAAACTACAGCAAGTCTGCACTCTAATATAGCTATGAGCTGTTTGGCTGTGTTAACACAGAGTTAAGCCTGGTAAAATACATCCTCTGCTGGTGAGATTTTTGGTTTGGTCTTGTCATCATGCTAATCAGCTTTAAATAATTTGCCATTATTTGGGACTGAGGGCAGAGAGAGCTCTTCCAGGGGGGAAGGTGGGATCAGAAAGTCAATATGTACTAACAGTAGCAGAGATATGTTATGAATATGATGGTCATCTGTCACGTCAGTCTTTACTTCACTGACATCTGCACAAGGTTTCCGGAGCCCATTCATAAAGCCATGATCCTCCTACAGTCCAGTTCTTACATCAGGACTAGCTGGGCCTCCGCATGTAGCTTCTGGGTGATTTTCTTGTAACTGATACCTATCTTTCCCCATTTACTCCAAGGCAGAAAGTTCCTCTAGTGCCTCTTTTGTCTGTGTGCATGCTGGATGTTGAAAAGAAAAGTCCTTTACTTTCTTCTCTTCATAGGAAATCGTTCCTACTTCTTTCAGCCCTTTGCTCTTCACCATTTTCAGTCATCTTCAGACTTTCTTGAAAGAGATTTTAACCAGAAACTCCATCTGGCTGGTTCCATAATAAAATGAAGCTATTACAGCACTACCTTCAGTAGTCTGAGACACTGCACATCTTTCCTTAGGGACTAGTATGAGCATTCCTACAGCAGAGCCATACTCTCCTTCCACACAGCTAGTAAGTCACAGCAGACTGAGAGTTCCTCCGCTGGCAAGTCTGGCTTATGCTTTAGGGTTTCTTCTCCATCTCAGTTAATGTTGGTGGTGACTGTAGTTGCTGTGAAGAGACTTCTCCTATCTCCACCAAGCCATAAGTCAGACACAGCTAGTTTGACTTCCTGCACCATGACCAGCTTGTGCTGAGAATGAGCCACATTCTTCTTAAGTGTCTGTTGTCCAGCACTGGACTACTACAAGCAATGGCAAATCAAGTCAAATTTGTCATCGAATCCTTTGATGACAAATCTGCAAAGGTGAGGACATCTGGGAGTCTGGAGTGGTCCATTAGGCCACTCTTGCCTCAACTTACAGCACAGCCGGAAAGATACTACACCTTTCTGTCAATATTCAGAGATCCTCTTGTTGTATGGGCTTCATCTTATGCTAGGGCCATCTATAAACATACTTCATCTTTTGCAAAAAGTGAAGGTGATGATTTTGGTGCATGAATGAGATGGTGTTCAAGAGCGGAGAAGGGAGGGAAAGCAAAAAGTTGAAGTGGCCATAACATGACAGCAACCTGCATATCTGAAACCCTTCTTGCTCCTTTGTCGAGATAAAAGGGGCACTGGGCTTATACAAAGATTGACTGTCTAGAATAAGGAATTCAGATGTCCGTTTGAGTACCATTAAAAGGTTGTAGTTGTAAATTAGCATTTTTATTGATGTCAAAACAATTCTGTTATATTTTCTGATTCAGAATTTTTTATAACCTTGCTGTGTACTATACAGAAACTACCAATATATGTGCACTTTGTTCCTTACTACTAGATTCCTTGTTGATTTATTCATCTGCATTCTTCCTCATTTTTTATGCTATTTGCTGAAATAGAATTGTTTCAGACAATTATATCACTGCAGTACTTTACAGTTGCTTATGCTTGACTGTGCAGTTTTTTCCACATGTGTGCGTTTTCTTCCACTCTATTTGGAGAAGTCTGTTTTTCATAACACCGATATTTCTCAAACTAAACAAATAATTGATACTGTCTTCTTTTTGGCTGGCACTATTAATTTGGGTGAACTCACTACAAATCAATATATCCCTCTTTTGTATTGCAAACATGCAGGTTGTTCTTTTCCAGCTATTGAAATTCTCCTGCTCTCAGGGGTTTCCGTGCTCAGTATTTTCAAACTATTTGCTAATAGTAAAGACAAAGAAGAACAGTACATTACAGCACTTCAGCTGATGTAAGAACATACCCAGATGTATATGAAATGAAATGAGGAAAAGCAAGCAAGGGTCTGATTCACTGTTACCCTGTCCCACAGTACTACCTAAAAGACTTTATTTATCTATTTTAATGCTAAATGGAGCCATTCAGTCATCTCACAGTATAGCTGAGGTAAGCAGAGATCATATAATCTGGAGTTTATCTACATTAAATATGTGAATTCACTTACTCTTATTTATCACAACACAACTGAGTTTTTCCTAGCACAAGCTAGAAAATTTGATTTCTTCATTGAGCCCATTGATAAAGTATTATTAAAAATAAAGATCACAATTTTTTCTCTTAAGCCATTAAACAAACAACATAGATGATTAAAAATTACTTTAGACTGAAGAAAATAGGTAGGAGTGAGTCAATAATAATAGCCATGGGGGGGAAGAAAGTGCTGCATGTGGAAAGGAGCAAATACCTTCTATTTTGTCCCATATCCAGGTATTTAACAATGCTATGAGAGAGTCACTTTTAAATCACTGCAGTACTCTAACCTCTCCTGAAAGGTATTCTAAGGTGGACTTCTGCCAAGCCTTCTTATTAGTTCACTTTCTGTGGATAGGCCACCCTTCCAGATTTGGGAAGCTGTTGCCTTCAGACACTTCCCAAGGACCTGTGGGAAACCAAATGTGCCCTCAAACATCTTTATTAATAATCATATGATCATAATGTGTTCTCACACTTTATAAAAATAACCTAGTGTAAGTGTAATACATATTTAAGAGAAATAAAAACTAGAAGAGATCATATGTACAAAATTGCAGGCTTATAAGAAAAAAAAAAAAACCCTAGAATCTGCAAAAGTATGAAATTGTGCAATTTGCAAATGCTTTCACCTCTGACCTCTAAAAAACAGATCAGAGCCTTGCACTTCTATGGAAAAGGTGAGGGAATGGTAACATCAACCACCTCTCTTCAGTTCTTCTGCCAGTTCCTTTTCCTACTTTGCATGGGACAGAGGCAGAAAGGAAACTACTGTTTGCAGATAGTCTAACTCAAGTTTTGGGTGAAAGAGATCTTTCAGTTGGGGTGCAAACCACTACATATTCTTGATTTGAGGATAAACTGTATGTGGACATGCATGACAACCATTGGATTCATCCATGTAAAGGTAATTTACTCTGAAGGAAGGCTGTTAGATAGAACCTTCTGTGACTTTCATGAGGAAGACAGGAAGTTGAGATAAGAGACCATGGGGAATTTATATTATCACTCACATATCTTACCAAGAGCTTTGTGCTATTTTCTTTATATTGCTGCCTGGAAGTACCAGTATTAGCTGAATCATTTTTAACAGGAGCTGGATATGCTGTGGATACTAGCACTGGTATTACAAGGGCGGAACTTCACAAAAAATGCTACTCAATATTAAACATGGTTGAAGCAAAGTAGCTCTTTTGGTATTTATTATTTTACTGAACCCAGTTACTTTTCCAAGTACCCTTCTAATCAACATTTTGCTTCCTTACTGTGAGCCATATGCCTGATGCCATAAGCCATAGGCCAAGGCCTAGAAAACTAACTGAAATTCACTCCCTACTGATTTAATCTAGATGTCTTTGTTGTACTCTTTCTCATCATTCTCTACGGAGCTTTGCTGCTTTGACGTCTCACTTTGTTGCAGCTTTGAGGACAACTGCAGGGTGATCAAAAATTGGAGAAGGGTACTAGGTTTTTTACTGCTTCTGGAGTATGAAGTTTGCTGCGGACTCTATAACTTGGTCAAAGTAGAGAATTAGAAGCCTGAAATATATCTAGAAGAATCAGTAATCAAGCAGCTATATTTTTTGAAGATAATGAACTGTAGTCATTTTTGGAAATTACGTTTTTGTAGCTGCAGAAAGTGGAAAATGAAATGAAAATTTATGATTGCTAGGTGGCATAGCAGGTTGGTTATTGGTGTGTAGTGCTAGAGCACCATAGAACTCTTTTTAGAAATGTGTAACCCATAAATGTATCATATTCTGCTGATTTTAAGAAATATATAAATGTCATATTTTCACATCAGAACATATTTTCACATTATTCTAATCAAATGCAAGATTTCTTTGTACTCCTTTTTCTGCCTTTTTCTGTACATTCAAAGAAGTAGTTAAAAAAGCATGTGCCTTTTAAACAGCAAAAGCTCCTTTAGAGTTAAGAGAAAAGGGATCTGAATGGTTTTTAACAAACTGTCTTTTCTGACATTATTTTTTAAGGTATTTTAGAAACCTTTCTCTTTTCTGTTATAATACATCTTTATATCTAGCTTGTAAAATAGATGAAATATGTTGCAGTGGGATGCTTTTCATTTTTTTGCTGCCAGACTTCTTTGTGTGTTAATTCTTCATCCACTTCCTCCGGTGAATTTGACTATGGAAGAGAGGAAACATTGGGATAAAGATGGAGAAAAAGTATGAGGAACTCAGAATGCAGATAGACCCTTTTTAGTGTGTAGCTCATTTATTTATAAATACAGACTTCTCTGTGATGCTTGATAGTATATTGCCAGATAGCACAGATTATGCTTCCCATGGGCCAACTTTACTATATCCACTTTGCACCCACTTTAGACAAGTGGCATTGGGTAGAAGAGAATTTGTGGCTGGCCCAAGGTCATACTGGAAATCTGATCTTTTGAATCATAATCCAATCTGTAAAACTAAAGATCATCTTGTATTCTAAACACTTTAAAAAAAGGGACAGTCATGAAAATACAAATATTTGAGTTATTTATTCCTTATTACTGTAGGAAGATTTTGGCTTGGAAATAAGCTCTTGTGATCTGCATGCTTTCCAGTGATTCAGAAATACTGTATACACAGAGGCTATAACTTAGCCATATAACTTCTGTGGAGCCAATCATAAATGGCTTAATTTTTGGGAGAACAAAAAAATGATGCTATGATTGGTCCATGATACCAGCCTCTGAAGAACTGGTTTAACTTTCTAAAGTGCAACTCTTTAGTTTCGGCTCTGAAAGAGGAATGTACTTGAAATGGTCATCCTATTTTTCTGGAGTTTGACTTCAGAAAAATCTAGTGCACTCATGAAGAAGAGAGCATCAAGAAGCACTACAACAAGCAAATGAAATGACATGAGCTGAAGCTGTACAAAAGTCAACAGTATAGAGGTTGATGGAGATTTACAGTGGTGATGAGTGTGTCTTGGAGGCCAGCACAGTTAGGACCTCTTACCTTTCTCTCACTTCCACGTAGTGCTGCCTAGTAGTGTGCAGCATGTGGTATGGTTGTACTTATTTGTGTAATCATGCTCAGATTAGTCAATAATCTGGACATAGAAGAATATTTTTATAGTGGTTCACACGGGCAGATCTATCAATAGAAAGTGCTCACATGAACACATCTAAGTGTACTTGAGTCTTGTACTTGAGACAGTGGCCTGAGTCAGTGGTATTCAGTGTAAGACTTCCAAGGAGTCCAACACCAAAAGAGGAGCCATTGCATTGTGTATACAGCAATTTCCACCACATTATAGGGTTTTCAGATGCCCCAAAGATGGCTCATTCTGGCAATTCATGGATCATGCAGTGCTAAACTTACTAAATTGCTCCAGAGGCAGTATGGGAACCTGAAGTGTGACAAAGCCAAACCTGAAACCTGAAAACTGTTCATCTCCTAGTTGTGACAATGTAAAGGAGTAAAACTTAGATGTCTTTGGACAGTAGAAAATGTAATATTTGTTGTATCCTATGATTAGTGAATCAGTTTATGTGATGGATTTCAGGTGGATACAATTTGACTAGGAAATTAACAGTATGAATTTGAGTACTTTTAGTAAGCCCATAACACTCATAGTACCATTAAACTGTGATTTTTTAGTATGATTTGGACAGAGTTCAGCTGGAGTGCCTTTGCTAACAGAATAGCAGGTCAAGAGCCCCAGTCTGTTTTGTTTCCATGCTGGCTTTACACTGATCCTTCTCATTTATTCAGCAACCAGTTCGGGAGATCAATAACAGAAATTATCTTAGTCTGGGATTATGTGAAAGTTTGATCTAGGATGTCCCCTAGTTGCTCTAATTTAAGGTGTAACTACTAAAAGGTATGCTTAGCCAAATCTAAGCAAGCTGTAAGTAGAAATATTTTGTCATGGTTTTTGTTTTCAACATTCATCTCCTGCCATAGTCATCTGTGGCAGTGATGTTAGATTTAGATACTTTTCATTACTTACGTTTCATTATTCCAGAAGAACAGTTGTCTGAAGCCATTCAGATATTATCATATGTGAACTCGGAAATGGCTATTAGCATGTTATTGGTGAACATACTAAATAAAGCAGGGACTAACAGCCTTCCAGGATACCAGTCTTCTGGAATCTCCAAGCGCTGATTTTGTGGTACATTACCCATAGGGCTTTAACAACATAACAACATATGTAAGAAGATATATTGATGTCTTCTGCAGAAGGTGTTCCTGGCCTCTGAAAAGTCAAGAATACAAACTCCAGTTCTAGTCTTGAAATCTAATCTCCAAATACTATTTGGCCCATACTACCTATGGGCCTAATACTCATCATGAGTCGTGCTTCCATTGAGTGAGATAGATACTATAGACTGTCTCCTTCAGCAAATTACTCCTATGTCATTGCTTGAACATCCAGTGATTGTTCACTCTGTCTTCTGGATGCCTGTCCTGTTTCAATTATTCCTCCATAAAGCCACTCTCTTCTAGTCATTTGCAGGATTTTCGGGATTTTCAGATTCTTTAGAAGCTTTTCCTGCAGCTGATATTAATACAGTCTTACCCAAATTGAGATTCAGTACAAGTGCAAAGCTACACTACACTACTGTGACACACCACTAGAGGGTTGTCCAGGATTCTTTTGGATTCTGGGGTTAGTTGCACTGAACTCGAGAGCACCTCATTTAGTATAAGAATTTATTAGAGCTAAGCAGTTCTACACATATGACAGATGCTGTAAAACACTAAACAATTAGCATCAGACAATCTACAAGTATAACAAAGCTAAAAAATACAGTAAAGCTAGAAGTATAAAAGAACTAAAAATAGCATACACATGTCAGAGCTCTATGGTTAAGCCACAGATGCACAGTACAATGACTGCTCTCGGATGCATGGCACAATGACCGTTCTCACCCTTTCCTTGTCCTTATGGGCCACCCCTCTGATATAATTTTCCCCAGATTATTCTCATCACGCTCGAGCTGCACCAAGATGATTCAGATTCTCCCTGGCAGTTGGCAGCAGGGGCATCCCCACTGATGGGTGGGTTTTCGGGTCTGCAGGCCAGCTGATGGTGAGTCTGAGTCCACACAAGGTATGTGGCTTACTTGTTTTTATTCTTCCCAGGCTTAGTTCATTACTCAATCAAACAGTGCCAGACCGTGGTTACACAACAGAAGCAGTGGCCTTAGCCAGTAATAATATGGTCAACAATATGGTCAACAGGGTGGTCAACAGATAACAGTACGGATGTGCAAAAAATAACCCAGTACAAAGTTCTACAGTACCTAGATGCTTACAGTGTGAGTGTGCGGTGTCAATTCTCTTCTGCTGACTAGGTTCACTCAGCACTCATGGGGTCACTGAAAGGCTATGGCAACCCCCTCAGTGTGTGACTCTGGCTGTGGTGCACCTGGGGTTCCTAAACTCTTGAGGAGCACCCCAGAGCAAACCTCTTTTCTATGGGTTTCACCATCCTGAGTCGATGCTTGCTTGCCTGGTGCCTATCAACTACAACTAGAGAAAGGAAAATTGGGATGGATACAGATAATTTATTAACCAACATCCAGTCTCTTTTCCTAACATCTAGCTTTACTAACAAAGTCTTTAAAGTGATTGCATAGGAGCCAAAACCATGCGTGTTGCGTCTAGATAAAGAATGTGCAGAGTCCTTTCAATGAAGGAAGCAATTCAGAAATAGTAAATGACTTTTTTGGGGGAACCAGAACACAATCCAAAGAGCAGTGAGGAAGAATCAACCTCAGAAGAAATGTGTCATGCTATACTATGAATATGTTAAAAATCATCAAAAAGTTCAGTGCACCCTGTGTACCCACCATGTACAAAAGCAACAGGTAGAACCCTGTGGGCCGGAACATTTGCATGTTATTTAAGTGAACATTTAAAACAAAAAAAAAATATTTCATCAATTTAAATAAAAAGATTATATATCCTGGGTCCTTGGAGAGATGCTCACAAGCATCCACATAAAAACTGTTCATTAAAGAGTTAAATAAAATTAAAAATACTCTGGTCTTGATTCAAACAGTCACGGCTCCTAAACTCAACTGCTTAGATCTTCATTTGGAGTAAGTTCATGTAGCTGTCGACTTCGTTGCACTATGCTAATTTATTGCAGCTGAAGATATGGCCTATGGTGCTCTACTTTGAACCAAAACAATAAGGATTCTGCTGGCATCTAAAATTCCTTATTATTCCATACACACTCCTTTCAATTGAACAGAGCAAATTCTCTTGGGGCAACAGAAGTGGACCTTAGGCTCAGGGAGAACTTGCAATTTTCTCCACAGTTCACCTTCCTGGGGTGGCACTGTGGTCTGTAGAGGCTGTGTTGTCATGGCATGCCTATGTCTTGTTGTCTGTCTTTATTGTGGTCATAGCAGTATGCACTGTTCATAGCTGCACTATCACTAACTTGTAGGGACAAAGCTGAGTAATAAAAAAGTCTGCTGCCACAATGTAATTAATCCTCTGGAGTCCTGTACTCAACAAATAACTGCACAAACAGCTGACTAATCTGCCAATGTAAGCATATATCTTGATTTGCAACATGATCAGTTGTCTTTTGGTATTTATATACTTAACTCTTAATTACCCTTTGTCATTTAGCAGAACTGAACTCTTAACTTGGAATATCTTGGGAGCCACTGTTCACTGTGAGCAAATTTTTCCAGTGGACTGTCTATTCCTTGACTCTTGATAAACCTTCTCCTCCATTTAAATGGCAATACCTTCCCCTCACCTGAACACAGACTGAATAATTTTGTATCAACTATCCTCTTGAGTTCTATCTTCATTATCCTTTATATATGACCTTCAGCAAACTTTTTCTGAGTATATTCTCCAACATGAATAATTAAATTGCAAACAGTCCACATGAAACCCTTTGGACTGAAGCAAGTCAAGTACTAAAAATATTATGAAAAGAAAATAAACTTTCCATTTTCTTGGTATAGATCTGACCTTTGGTGTATAATAACCACATACAGTGACAGATGACCTGAGCTGTAAACCTCTCTATATAATAATGATAGATTTGTTTAGATTTTTTCTGACATTAGGCAAGCTATGTAATGATAAACATATTGTTAATATGAAAGGCACATTTTGACATTTTCTTGAGAAAACAAGACATGTTTGTTTCTCCTTTCATATAGCACTAATAAAATAGATGGATGTTTTGTGCCTGTAGTCATGATTCATAAATGTGTAGTACTGTTATTCAAAATAGGCTACTGTCTTCACAATTAAAATGCAATAATGTTTCCTGAATTTGGTAGAACTTTGTGTGAAAAGAAAGAGATATAGCTGAGTTCACAAGAGAGCTCTTTTTTTCAGAAAAAGTGAGATCACTGCAATGCTGTATTCTTAATCGATATAGCATTATTGGAAGAATTTCAGTCACAACAGGACTCTTGAGTCCATTAAAGTCAGCCTACAAATGATACACAATTTTTGAGGAGAAAAAACTTTTCTTTTTAATATATCTTTGGAAAGACCAAATCAGCAAGAATCTGTTTTGGAAAGCAGAATAAAAGGGGATAAAATGAGAATTACTAAACCCTGAACTGAGTTGCACCTTTTTAAGGGTATGAAAATCAATAGTGCAAAAGACAAGGAAAATAAAAATATAATTAGAGGCCAGGAGTTAAGGGGAGAAAGAGATATACGGATTACCAAAGTTAAATCATCATGTCAAATGAAGCCGTAGATAACTGATCTTCTATTCAGATGACTAATTGAACTAGGACTGTAGAACTAGTTTTTCTTTGGTCAGTAAAGCTTTGATAAGGTGCTACATGGAAAGATTTTAGTTAAAACTGGAGAATTTGGAGACTGATTTTATGCAAAATGGAAGGTGAGCAGGAAGGTCTCTCAGAAAACAGTAGTGGGGACAGCTTTAGAGCTGGAGGCAGCTTCAAGGAGACTGCCTCTCAGTCCCTTTGAATGTTAATTTTTGTGACACAGTATTGTGCTGATGAAATGCTGACACAAAATTGGAATCTATTATCCAGGCAGAAGACTGCAGACCTCATATAAGAAAAATACAAAACCAACCAAACAAAAGAGAAAACTGAATTACTTTAGAAACTGGAGTAATAGAAACAGGATGAAATTCAATAGCACAAAATACTAGGCCAAACTCGTGATTATTCACAGTAAGGAGTTTTGTTTTAAGCTGTGTGGTCATCATCTCCATATGGCAAATGGGCAGAAGGTTGTTCTACCTAATCCACAGACTGAGTTGGAGCTGTCAATGTGATTCAATTATGAAAAGGGAAAATATGACACTGTATCAGAAGGGCTAGCAAAGACAGGAAGTGGTAGCTCTGCTGCACAGGACCCTGATAAGACCTTTCCTGTGTAAAAATCTTGATCAGACATAGTCAAGAAAGATGAACTAAAACTAGAAGAGACCATGAGAAGGGCTACTAAGACAATTAGGAGAATGGAGAGCCTACTTTTTAATGGAAGAGCTTTGCTTGATCAGCCAATCAAAGAAAAATTGAGAAGGGATATGAGTTTGTCTACAAATACCCAAAGAAAGGAGAAAGTCTGTTTAAACTAAAGAACAATTTTGGCACAAGTAAGATTGGTATAAACTAACTATGAATACGTTTAGGCTGAAAATCAGATTAATGTTTCTAACCAACAGAGCATTCAGGTTTTGGATATGTTCTCCAAATGAGAGTACTAGGGTGAAACAATTTAGCTGTTTTTAAATTACAACTTGATAAATGTATGAAAGATTATAAAATGTGGTATTGGTGATAGCACGGCTTAATGCCTGCTACCAACTTTGGCTGTTCCAGTTCTCTTTTCCTCAGTTATTAGGAAATCAATGCACAAATCTTCTATTCAACACACAAAGAATCACCAGCAATTTTAAATAGAGAAAATTTTCCTTTTAGAGCCCTTTTTGTAGTTTTGATTTTACTAATTATACCAAATTTTAGAATGTCAGTAGTCATTAAGGTTCAGATCTGCAAAGAGACTTTGGAATGGCAAAGGATAATTTTAAGGCATCCTGCTCCAGGTTTGGAATTTACAAACCTGATACAGGTATCCAAGAAGAGTGATTGTGCGTAAATACTGAGTTCTCTCCTACACTGCAATGTTTAAACCACTAGAATCCCACAAAAGAAAACTGTGTCTGATTCCTGGATGTAGGTGCCTATTTCACCTCTTAGGGTATAATTAGTTGACTTATCTATTTCTTTTAAAGTCCATGCACTGGAAATTGTGGTCATGAAGTATGGATGCCTTGAGTTTCTCATTAATTTGGACCCCTGAAGTTCCTATGGCTCTTGTCAGTGTGCAGTTATTGGAATATAATTGTAGAAAGACACAGAATTTGTTCTCTCTCCAATTCCTTTAAAATAGTAGTCATAATATTAGCTGTGTTGGAAGGGATGGTTGACTATCACCTTGTCCAACCCCTTGCTTAAAGCAAGGTCAACTTCCATTTTACATCATGGCTTTGTCCTTGGCTCAGGATTTTGTCCTTCTGAATTCTGAAAATCTCTGAGGTTGGAAATTCAACTGCCTCTCTGTTGTTACTGTATAATAGGTAACCTGTTACAATGCTTAACAACCCTCTTGGTAAAGAATTTTTTCTTTTATATAATTGTTGAGGTGCTGCATGGGCCAGGGGCATGCTGGGGCTGGGCGCCGCAGGGGCTCCTGGTGGCAGCAGGGCCAGGCCTCACCAGCCAGGGCCTGTCCTACTGTCCCATGAGGGAGCGGGGCAGCCAGGGGCAGCTGGGACAGCTCAGAGCCCCAATTGCCAGGTGAATCCGTGGTGATGAGTCAGGTCTGAGGCCAAGCCAGGAAGTCTAGTCAGCAGTTCAAGGTCAGGATCAGGTCTGGTGATGGTACCCGGAGTCAGACATAGGCTGGTGATCACCAGGCAGGTCTGTAGTGGTAAGGCAGGTCCGAGGTCAAGCCAGGAAGTCCAGTGCTCAGGTCAGGGTCCGCGTCCAGATTAACAGTGTACATGGCAACATAACAGCTCTTATCAGTGAGCAGCTGGTGAACAACCAGCTGAACTCTAAGATGGGGAGGAGGATGTTGGGCCCTGACACTAACGACTGTTTCTCTTGCTGAAACTGAGAGCAACTCAGCTCTCTCAGCACCTCCTCCTATGTGATTTAGCCTCCTAAGTATTTTATTGAATCTCCAGTGGACTCGCTGCATTTCATCAATGCCTTTCTTGAACTGGGGGCACCCAAAGTAAACACCATACTCCAGATGTGGTCTCATGGATGCTAAATAGAAGGGAATAATCACTCTCTTCAGTCTGATGGCCATGCACAATGTGTCTCAATACATGTTTAGGCTTTATTGCTGCAAGGGTGCACTGCTTACTTATGTTCAACTTCTTGTTCCGAAGTACCTGCAGGTCCTTCCCTGGAAAGCTGCTTCCTACTCAATTGAAACTCAGCTTTCATTGTTTCCTAGGATTGCTGTACTCCAGGTGCAGGACTTTGCATTCACCTTGCTGAATTTCATGAGCATGTGAAAATCCCCCTCCAGCCTGTTGAGGTCCCTCTGCAGCACGCTGATATCCCATGTAGGAATTTACAGTTCTTGCATTTCTCTTATAGTTCTTCATCTGCTTTCCTGTGGGTATGGTGGTGGTTTTATTTTCCTCAGATTTAACTGATTTTATAAAGAAAAGTTTATTATTAAAAACAGCACACCCACAAACCCCAGATCAAAAGCATCCAGACATTGTTTGCATCCTGAAATACAAACACATTCCTTCAAAACTTCTCCACTCTCTATACTCATGCTAAAACCCACCATGTACTGAGTTAAATAACAGGGAAACAAACTTGGAGACAAGCAGTGTTTAGAACTCATATAAACTACCTACCATAAGGGTTTGTAAGGCTCATCATTTTTATTAAGCTAGACACACCCAGTTTTTTTGTAATCAAAAAGGCATAATTGCACCTCCCTCAGTAAAAAAAAAGAAAATCAATAATCTCCTAGTTTGTATGATCAGTTACACTGTCCAAGGAAATTCATTGATTTCACAGAAAATATTTGACTTGCGCATGCTAGTCTTTAAAAACAGGGACACGCTTTTCTAGTGAAATTTCTTACAGTTCATTAGAACTAAATAGAATTTTAATCTGAAGCTCTTAAAATCTTGTTTGATAACTGTCTTCATTAGGTCATAGATACATGCAGTGGGAAAGCAAAAAATTGGATGAGAGTTATTGGTATGGAAGGTGTTAGAGATTTAGCATAAGTTTATGAGGGTATGAGACCTATAACTAACTCAAGGGACTGTTGATAGATATTTGTTTAGAAATGTATCTCGGTACATTAATTTTTGTACGTCCTTTGATATCTTTTAGTCTCTGTCAGTGAGTTTCTTTGGTTGGTTATGTTCTGTCAACCTGCCGCTTTGTACCTGGTTGTCTATTTGTGTGTCACTTAAAACACTTCTCCAGTGGTTCAAGAATTTTTTCTGCTGTATATTTACCTTGTTTTCATTTCCACACTTCAGTATATTGACCATCAACAACAGTTTGTGCCACTGCTAAATTGAGTCACTTGTGTTGTTATTTATGTTTGTTATAAACTGTTATTTACACAGCAAGCTGTACCTTTGATTTACAGTGATCACATTAATTGACTACATTTCACTGTGCACCTCAGCTGCCAGCAATTTGGCCATAAATTTTACAGAATTTATTCTTGTTTTACAATGCAGGAAGCCTGTTGGCCTTTTGTGAAACTATATGATCAATGGCATTCCACTAATTAGCTGGCAGCAATGCTAAAAATGGTATAGCCATCACTCTCCACTGTTAGGATAAAGAATATCATTCAACATGCAAGCTTTGCACAGAAATCAAAGTTTCCTCTGGTGAAGCTATGACCCGCATATCCTTCAAGGCAGCATATGAGGCTGCAGCCTTCTGCACCACCAGTCTCTGGTAAATGCATTAAATAAAGTAAAGATTCAACACACAAGCATTAAGCTAGTCCACTGAGTTGTGCATTATTCTGAAAGTTGCTGAACAGCAGAAGGTAAAGTAATCACTCAATAGAGTCAAGATGAATAAAATAAAAGGCTATCTCATGTTACAATTGATTTCAATCTGCTGAAATATGCACTGTGCATTTTGATTAGCTTGGTAATGCAGTGTATGCTTCTACTAGGAGGGAGAAACCCAACATTTTATTGTACTTCTTTTGGCTGTCTATCCATTCATCAAAGCTTTCCTAATCTGCATTCTACTTCCTTTCATGCAATCAATGTGAACAATAGAAGGTGTTACCTTGCATTTCTATACTTTGATCTGATTTGGCATTAGTGGTCAACATAGTCTAGCAATGTTGCAGGTTAGGAAACATTTTGTTACTGCCATCAATTACATTGTTCAGTGACCTTCTTTCTCCCTGCTGTACTTTAAAAATACACGTATATATTTCAAGATATTTTTCTGTCTACACTATTTATTTTACACAACAACACTCCATATGAAAATGAGAAATAGTAAACAACATCCTTAATACTTAAGATGAAGAAGCCAATGGCTACTTACCTGCCATTACACTGATGTACAGTTACTATTACAGTGACTATAAATAATAATAATAATACCATTAATCCTCTGTAATGTAGCAAACTGCTTACATAGCCTGAAGCACTGTAGCATGCATTACCAGTTCCTGGACTTGAGCTTTTTACTCCCTCAGAAAGCTGTGATTTGATGATCACAGAATGATTGAGGTTGGAAGGGACCTCTGGAGATTATCTAGTCCAACCCTCCTGCTCAAGCAGGGTCACCTAGAGCACGTTGCCCAGGATTGTGGCTTTTGAATATGTCCAAGGCAGGAGACTCCACAAACTCTCTGGGCAACCTATTACAGTGCTCTGTCACCCTCACAGTAAAGAAGTTTTTCCTCATGTTCAGATGGAACTTGCTGTGTTTCAGTGTGTGCCCATTGCCTCTCGTGCTGTCACTGAGTACCACTGAGAAGAGTCTGGCCCCATCCGCTATACACCCACCCTAGATACTTATGCACGTTGATAAGATCCCCTCTCAGTCTTCTCTTCTCCAGGCTGAAGAGTCCCAGCTCTCTCAGCCTTTCCTCATATGAGAGATGCTCCAGTCCCTTCATCATCTTAGTAGCCCTTCGCTGGGCTCACTCCAGTAGCTCCATGTCTGTCTTGTACTGGGAAGCCCAGAACTGGACACAGTCCTCCAGATGCGGCCTCACCAGGGATGAGTAGAGGGAGAGGATCACCTCCCTCGACCTGCTGGCAATGCTCTTCCTAATGCACCCCAGCATACCATTGGCCTTCTTGGCCACAAGGGCGCATTGCTGGCTCATGAGCAACTTGTTGTCCACCAGGACTTCCAGGTCCTTCTCTGCAGAGCTGCTTTCCAGCAGGTCAGCCCCCAGCCTGTACTGCTGCATGGGGTTATTCCTCCCTTGGTGCAGGACTTTGCACTTCCCTTTATTGAACTTGATGAGATTCCTCTCTGCCCATTTCTCCAGCTTGTTGAGGTCCCTCTGAATGGCAGCACAGGCCTCTGGTGTGTCAGCCACTCCTCCCCATTTTGTATCCTCAGCAAACTTGCTGAGCATGACTCTGTCCTTTCATCTAGGTCACTGATAAATAAGCAGAACAGGAGTGGACCCAGCATTGACCCCTGGGGACAGGCCTCCAACTAAAGTTTGTGCCACTGATCACAACCCTCTGGGCTTTGCTATTCAGTCAGTTCTCAATCCACCTTACTGTCCACTCATCTAGCCCACACTTCCTGAGCTTGCCTATGAGGATGTTATGGGAGACAGTGTTAAAAGCCTTCCTGAAGTCAGGGTAGACAACAACCACTGCTCTCTTGTCTACCCAGCTAGACATGCCATCGTAGAAGTCTATCAGATTGGTTAAGCACGATTTCCCCTTTGTGAATCCATGAGGTCCCCGATCACCTTCTTATCCTTCACATGCTTAGAGATGGTATCAAGATGAGCTGTTCCATCACATTTCCAGGGAACAAGGTGTGGCTGACTGGTCTGTAGTTCTCTGGGTCCTCTTTCTTGCCCTTTTTGAAGGCTGGAGTGACATTAGCCTTCTTCTAGTCCTCAGGCAGCTCTCCTGTTCTCCATGTTCTTTCAAAGATGATTGACAGTGGCCTAGCAATGATGTCCGCCAGCTCTCTCAGCACTCATGGGTGCATCCCATCAGGGCCCATGGACTTGGGGATGTCCAGTTTGCTTAACCCGATCCTCCTCAACCAAGGGAAAGTCTTCCTTTCTCCAGACTTTCTCAGTGGCCTCTAGCATCAGGAATTCCTGAGGGCTGGTCTTAGCAGGAAAGACTGAAGCAAAGAAGGCATTCTGTGTCTCTGCCTTCTCTGTATCATTTGTCACCAGGGCCCCTGCCCTATTCAGTAGTGGACCCACATTCTCCTTGGTCTTCCTTTTGTTACTGATGTATTTAAAGAAGCCCTTCTTGCTATCCTTGACATCCTTGCCAGATTCAACTCCAAGCGGGCCTTGGCCTGTTGGGGACCAAGACTGAGTGATGCTGTGTAGGATAGCAGAGGATCTTTAAGGCAGAAAGTAATGATCTGGTAACTATGATTTGTGGCCAGAATGTGTGCACGTGAGTTGACAGTGATCATGTGTCTTCCTGCCTGTGTCAGCAGTCACGGTGTGCCTTCCTGCCTACGTGTCAGCAGCTGTGGTGGGCCTGTCCTGCTGGACTGTCCTGCCTGCCTGCTGGGCATCAGAAGACGCTTTCTACCTATTGCAGGATGCCACAATGCCAAGGAGATACTTGGAGGAGTGGCTGAGCCTGATGGCTATATAACCAGCCATTGTGTTTTCAATAAAGGCTTTCTTGCACCATTCTTCTTGTGGTCTGTGTCATCGAATGCCACATTGGCCTTACTAGTCACATCCCTGCATACTCGAACAATGAATAACTATAATGCTCTCAAGTGGCTTATCTCTGCTTCTATCTTCTGTGCACTTCCTTTTTCTGTTAGAGTTTTGCTAGGAGGTCCTTGTTCATCCATGCAGGTCTCCTGCCCCCTTTGCTTGGCTTCCTGCTCATTGGGATGCACCGCTCCTGAGCTTGGAGGAAGTGATCCTTCACTATTAACCAGCTTTCTTGGACCCCTCTTTCTTCTAGGGTCCCATACCATGGGATTCTTCCAAGAAGGTCCCTGAAGAGGCCAAAGTTTGCTCTCTTAGAGTCCAGGGTTGTGATCCTACTTTTTACCCTGTTTCCCCCAAGAGGATCCTAAACTCCACCATGTCATGGTCGCTGCAGCCAAGGCTGCCCCCAGCCTTCACATCTCCAGCTAGCCCTTCCTTGTTTACTAGTACAATGTCCAGCAGTGCACCTCTCCTCGTTGGCCCCTCCATCACCTGTGTCAGGAAGTTATCATCGATGTTCTCCAGAAACCTCCTGGATTGCTTGTGCCTTGCTGTGTTGTTCCTCCAGTAGATATCAGGGTAGTTTAAGTCCCCCATGAGAACCAGGGTCTGTGATTGTGAGGCTGCTTCCAGCTGTCTGTAGAAAGCCTCCTCTACTTCCTCATCCTGATCAGGTGGCCGGTAGCACCTACCATCCATGTTAGTCCACCCTTTAATCCTTACCCATGAGCTCTTGACCTGCTCATGATCCACCCTCAGGCAGAGCTCCATACATTTCAGTTACTCTCTCACATAAAGGGTAACGCCCCACACCTCACCTTCCCAGCCTGTCCTTCCCAAAGGAGCACATAGCCATCCATGGCAGCATTCCAGTCATGCGAGCTATTCCACCATGTCTCTGAAATTGCAGTGAGATCATAGCCCTGCGACCACAGGCAGAGCTCTAATTTCTCCTATTTATTCCCTATGGTACATGCATTTGTGTTCAGGCACTTCAGACAGATATTCAAGCATGCTGATTTCCCAGGAGGGGTGCAAGGGAATTCCACATGGTCTTGTCTTTTAAGTACTTCTTTAGCTGCATGCAATTGCTGGAGGTAATCCCACTTGAGCCCTGTTTTGCTGACTGCATGGTCTCTGTAACTCTCCCCTTCTCCCATCTTTCCTAGTTTAAAGCCCTTCTTACCAGATTGGCCAGCCTGTTGGCAAAGACATGTGTGCCCTGTTTAGTGAGGTGGATTCCATCTCTCCGCATCAGCTGTTATCTTCAAACAGGGTCCCATGGTCGTGGAAACCAAAACCCTGTCGCTGACACTAACAGTGCAGCCAGTTGTTTACTTGGAGTATCTGTCTTACTCCTCCTCCCATCCTTCCTCCTCATTAGCAGAATTGAGCAGAAAGCATCCTGGGTCCCCAGACCTCTGACCCCTGTCTCCAGAGCTCTGAAATCCCATTTGATATTTTCAAAGCTGCCCTTGGCAGTATCATTGTTGCCAATGTGGAAGAGCAGCGGGGCGGGGTGGGGGTGGGGGGTAAATAGTCAGATGGATAATGTAGTGGGAACACCTGTAGAAGTACTGGTGAGGAGTCAGTGACTGGCAGAGTACGTGGTAGCAGCCCAGTATGTGAAACTACACACTACCTGAATTCCCATCAGGGCCAGGCATGCATATTCTGTTTTGTCAACAATGTCTACCTGCTTCCTGGGCAATAGTTTCTCAAGGTTAGCACAGCTGAGATAAGGAAATAGTTTTAGTAGATTTAAAGGACCCCTTAGGATACAACATATTATGTCCCACCTGAGTGTCCGACCCATGTGTCCAGCGGCCTTTTGCCACAACCCTTCCTCATGGTTCCTGGGGTTCCCTGTGCAGTCTGGAGTGTAAGTCCTTTATTAAATCTATCCTGTTCAACCTGTCACAAACTTTGTGTCTCTTTCTCCACTGGTATCCAACCCTCTCTTGCCTGCCTTGCAGTCTCGTTTGACAAACTTTGTCAGTCTTTCCATGACATCTCAGATTCAAGCCCCCAGCAGACAACAAACCTCTCGTAGACAAGAGGTCAGGTCAGCAGATGGGTGCCTCTGTACCCTGCAGCAGGGAGTCACACACAACAATCACTCTTCACTTCTGGGTGTTCCTGTGTGGCCATGAGCTCAGTTGTTTCACTTGAAGCCATGCCCAGCTCCTCCTCAGTTTGGAGGGCACTGAACCTGTTCATCAACTGAAGGTTTCAGGAAGAGCAAGAGCCTTTCTCTTCATACCAGAAGTGACCAGTTCCCAGACTTCATCTTCTACAGAGTTATGAGTTACTGTTCCACATGGCACAGAGCACACTTGCATCCCCACTGTTATGGGGGGCTGAGACTCTTGAAGCTGTATGGTCTCTGAGAATATCCTATCTACCTCTTGCTCATCTTCTTGGATGCTATGCAGCCTGCTTACTTCCTCCTGTAACTCCTTTACCTGGCAACACAACTCATCAACAACAGCACATCTTCTGCAGAAGACTGTCAGCCCCAGCCTCACAGAGAGACCCCAGGCACTCTCTTCAGCCTGAGACCTGCAGAGCTGCATCCACTGTCAGAAGGTCTGTCTGGGTGGAAGCCTCAGACATGGCAGATGCAGCGACTCCAGTGGCTGCTGGAGAACGCACTCTGTGGCATGTCATAACCATACTGAGGAAGTGTACCCCACTATGACTGAAGATGAGAGCCCCTTCTTTGCACCCTTCTACACAAACTCCTGCATCTAGGAACTGTGCTCTGGGCCTGGCTCTTATATAGCCTCTCCTTAGCACTACTAACAGGGTGCTTGACCCACCCTAATCAAGGGTCAGCTGGAACAAAGGCCCCAACTCCCTCTGATTGGGGGCAGCCAACAGAGCTCATTGGCTTGAAAGTATGGAGGAGGTATAATAAACTTTGTAATACTCAGGTGCATTATGAAATAACAGTAGTGTCTTTTAGTTCCAGTAGGTGACATGGAAGTGACTGCTAATAGACCTATTATTATTATTGTTTTTATTGTTAATTTTATAATTATGCCTGAACACATTTGTGCCTCAATGTGTTACTCTCTGGACATACCACTTCCCTGCTGTCCACCTGAGTTCTTTCACTGTAGAATGGGATAAGATAACTTTTTGTTTGTTTGCTTTGGTTACTTTTAGACCCCACATTCAAAAAGAAGTGTTGTGTGTTTGACGAGTATTATGTTAGCTGATAGGGCAAAACAAGTGTGAATGATAATATGCTCATAGGAGCATATTGTCATATTATCATTATATGCAGTATGTTATCATTATATGTATATATGTATACATATATAATATGTAAAAGATCTATTGTCTTTATCATTAAACAGCCCAAAATACCTTTCACAAATTTGAGATTGGAAGTAAAGAGCACCGTCCCAGATTTCTCAGTCAAATTCCATTTGCAAGCAATTTCATCTTCCAAATTCTGAGTTTGTGCATGTAATCTTGTCTGCTGACATAAAACAGCTATGAGATACTGTTTTTACTGTCTCCATGAATATGATGTTCTGTCCAAGAAACGCCTACATTTGAGGATCTGAGAAGATCAGCCAGTCCTGAAAAATATCTTCTAAGTCTGGAACATCTGTTAATCCTGTTTCAGGATGCCTATGCAAAGAACCAAGGAGTGGATAGCTATCAGAGAGAAGGTCTTTATTGAAAGTAAGGGAAATAAGCAGAGCAGAAAGAAATGGAAGACTAGGGAAAGAAAGATTAAAAAAAGAACTGTTGTAAATGCTTATGAAGAGTGGAGCATCACACCAAGAAGACATTGTAATACACTTCTCTATACACTTTATACATTAGTTAGCTGGAGAACCCCCCTTGGAGACATACTCGTCTTATTTGTAAGGAATCCCTGGGTGGTTCATGAGCACATGGGCATGCTAACATGAATGATGCTAGCAAAGTACGTTTACTTTCATCTTTAAAAGGGAATAAACAGGTGAAATGTAATAAAGTGCCTATTTTTATGTGTAGGCTAAAAAGACTTGAAAATCTAAGGGGGAAAGCTATCAGGTGTGATAGAAAGCAGCAGGGAAAACATACATTTCTGTAATGGAGGTTATTTATTCTATTTATTATAGCAAGCACTTGCTCATAGCTGCTCTATTTAAGGATGCAAACCAGTTTTCTTTGCCACCTCTTGCTTTCTGTAACATTTACTTCTGCGAATGAAGTTTTATATGCTCTTTCCTGAATGGAGATGGAAGTATCATTCTATTTCCTTTATTGATTACCATTTTGGTCCAAATCCTGTCTACTCTGACCTTCACAAACTCTCCACTTCAACCTCTTCTTTTTATTTCTTTTACTTCCTTTTCTCCCTTGCCCTCTTTCCTTTTTATTCATCTTCCTTCCAGTCTGTGGTTAATCTTCTAATTAAGTTGCACCACAAAAAATGAAATCTAGACACCAGTATTTCACTCTTCTTTGTGTTATTCGCATTTTTAGCTTGCCTCTGATCCCTGGCTTGACTCTTAACTGTCTTAGCCTATTTTATGTGTAGACTGCACGACAGATAGGACTGAGATGGGAATTATTGGCTACTTTGTACTACATTTACCATTATGGGCTCAGTTGTGGGGTCATGCTTATGCCCAGCATATAATATTTTATAGGGTTAAGGTACAGTATGAAATTACAGTACTTCTACACAAGTAAAGAGAAATAAATAATATTAAAGCCATAGTGAAGTTAGAAAATAGATATGGCTATCTGGAAAATTCAGTGGATTTTTGTATGAAAGAATTAGTCTGAACCACAATATTCTATACAAAGGATAAACTTGAAAAGGACAAATGGCAAGAGAGACCTTGGGATGACTGTAGACAGCAAATTATAGGTGAACTCATGGAGTGCATCTCAGGGGAAAAGGCAAGTGTGATTTTTTTGGCTGCTTGCAATAAAGTGCAAGTCATGCAGAAAAGAAATGTTAATCACTGTACAGCTCTTGTGAAGTTGTGTCAGGAATTTTGTGCTCAGTTCCAGGCATTTCTACATTTGAAGTATATGGACAGTTCGGAGAGGTTTTTTTAGGTAGATAGTTCAGAGAAGTACTAAAATGATTACAAGCCAAGTTGGATTGATTTCTGAGAAGAAAAGAAAAAAAGCAGAATAGAAACTGAATAAACTATATATTCTCAGTAAAACAGCCACAAAAGAAGTGTCTTGATGAAGTACTTAAAAGGTGTAAATTCCTTGGAATAAACAAATTATCAAGGAAATTAAAAAAGGACATGATTGCAAATATTTAGATGACACTGATGTTACAGATCCAGGAAGAGAGAGGCAAAGACTGAGACATATACCTGAAGCAAATAGCACAGTAGCGGCTGAGTATAAATGATCAGGCTGTGCATCTGCAAACGTGAAAAACTAGCAGGACCTACATTTGGAGGTAGGCATCTGAAAGCTTTACACATATAACCTAAATCATTCAGGAGCAAATTTTTTACTCCTGGGATGTGGCTCCACCAGTTTTAGGGATCACATTATATGTTAACAGTTTTGTTTTGTTTGCAGTCAGGAACGTTTGCCTTTCTTTGGGTTATTTGTTTTGCCCTTATGTAGATGACCATGGTTATAAAGAAAAGAAAAAGCAAACCTACTGTCAGGTCAAATGCTGGGTGGTGACTGGACTGTTGGAAAATTTCCAAATACAGCTGTGTTAATTGTTTCTTTTGGAACTTGTACTGTAAGAAGTGTTGCTAATCTCTGCATGAGGGCAAAATTCCTGTGGTCAGTGAAATCCTTCCACCAGTAAGCAAGTGCCCCTTGTAACTTTTCCTTACTGACCTCATGTGCATAAGATGCAACCATCAGAATCAGGTAGCAGGATATTAATGTCTCAGAAAGAAGACATACATCTTTCGTGAGGCTGAAAGGTCAAATGCGTAGAATACCTTTCAAATAGAAGTACTAACACTGTTTCATCTTTTACTGTGTTAGAGCTTAAATTGAAACTCTTTTGTAGCTTGATACTCATGTTGTAGACCTTACTGAAAAGAAGTAATGGAGTCCCAAAGCAGTGCAAACTATGCATGTGTGAGAAAGATCCTTAAGAAGATGGAAAAATAGCTCCTTCATTCATCATGCAAGCACCTCCCTACTGTAATTTTTCAGTAGGAGTCAGGAAAGGTCTTTTGTGAAGTAGCATTGCAGAAGTTGAACTAGGGGCACATATGGTTTCACTACCTTGAAACTAGGCAACCTTCAGTATATTTATTCATCAGTGTGCATGCTATTCCTCTTTATGGCAGGTGAAACAGTAATATATAATGCACAAAGGAAGTTAATCTGTTTCCAGAGTATTTTAATAAATAAAATGTACAAAGCCATTCAGGCCTTGGGCTTCTTGCCTGAGCCTGATGTGAGAGAAATACCAAGAGCACACAAAACACTTCTGAAAGCTGTTAAGCTGCTTGTTCCAATTTCAAGTTTGTATTTATGTTTCCTTCTCACAGACTGTGATTGGATTTCATACGTAATCACACTAATAGTGTAATAACTTTACAAGAAGTGAGAAAGAGGAACCTCTCTACCAAGGACTAGCATTCTTGTATCAGTTTCAAATTATTCCTCCTGTATGTCTTTTGTTTTACGCTTCTGGGATTGTAGAGAAAACCCACAGAGATGTAGATACCACTTGTGTCAAGTGCTCATGTTGGAATGAACCAAACACAGGAGAGGAAACTGAAGCCACACACTTTAATAGTTGTAAAGCCATGTTCTGCTGGGTAACGAGGAGGTATAGAGAAGGGATGCAGAGTGTTGCCCAGGTCTTTGACACTGTGAATCCTACCCAGAAGGGTATTTTCAGAGGCTAGCTAAACAGGTAATTCTTCACTTTTTCCCATCCTATTTGACTTACCCTATATCAAGGAGAGGAAGATAGAGGGATGCTGTTATTTCCAGGAAACCAACAAAAACGGGCTGCCTTGCTTCCACCTTTTCCTCCGGCTGCCTGATTCTGGAGGTTCCTGCTGAGCTGATCAGAATCTGAACCACAATGATCATTATATATCTTTTATTTTTTCCCCAGAGGTTGCTGTCTCCTTCTAGAAAAGCAGAAACAAATTAAGTTTAAAAAAGGTATTTGAACCTACAGCACTTACATGAGGCTTCTGGGCCTCCTTCAGGCCACTGCTTTCATCGAGCCTGGATATTTCCTGGTCAATAGGTCTCTCATTTCACAACAGGCACCTGCAGCAACTGTTATTCCCTTCACTCATTTAGTATCACTAGGGAAGAACAGATGCTTCTGCAAGGACAGTATGAAATAAATTTCTTTCGTCCTTTCTCCTCTAGTGAAGATTCACGCTCTCAGCCTTCCCTCAGGTACTTCCCCCAAGAGATCAGTAGAAGAAAATATTCCACCAAGCCCCTCCTCCCCCTTGGCTGGGATAGATATTCCCTGTTTAGATACACAAATAAGAGTATATGTAGCATTGTACAGGAAACAATTAATTAAAAAAAAAGGTTTTTTTTTCTATTAACTTTCTTAGTCTGTACACTAATCATCAATGCAAACAAATAGTAAATGAGAGTTATCTTGTAACTATTTTCCATTGAAAAATAAATGAAAAAGGTGCAATATTGTGTAACATCTTTGGTTCAGAACAGAACATTCTTACTCCATTTTCCATTCCCAATAGAGAATTATCCATTCTGTTAAGTGAAACTTCTGTAAAAAGGGGCATGGATAAATAGAGTTTTCTATAGTATCTAGAGTTGCAATTTCAGTATTGCAGTTCAGGCTATTAGAAACATAGTGGTTACATTTATTTAAATTTAGTGCAGTAGCATGGATTATTAGCCCTAGATTATTATCTTGGGTTAGCAAATGAAGACAATTAAGAAAAGAGAAATATTTATGAAGAGTTTGGAAAATGCAATCAGAAACACTAATTCCAGTGATTTTAAAAGATTTTTTTTCCTTAAAAATATTTCAGTAGTTGGAAAAAATACTACATGATATTGTGAAATTTTCTTGAAATTGCTCCATTCTCCTTATATATTAAGTGGTAATGCTTAACTATAGTTTCAGAAACATCACTAAATACTAATCACGCTGTACACATCATTATGGGTATAGTGTGCTTTGCATACATGGAACAGTAATTGTTAAGGATACTAAAAGGATGCACAGTGGAAGCATTTCATATATCCTCTGTACCTGATGTTTTTGACTCCAAGAGGCAGGGAGGAGTTTTTTATGTGGTTGAGGGAGGGCCCATTGCTGATGGATATGAATTGTAGAAATATTAAGGTATGGTTAAAACAAAATGTCATCAAATATGCCAACAGCTTGGCATTCTCTACTTTATAAACATGTTATGAAATGGTCACAGTCAATTACTCTTCATTACCTTCAACAGTTGTTTCTGGAATGCCTGTATATATGCATACTCTAATTTATATAATTTTCATCTGAAAGGTGCTATGGATTTCAGAAAACAGGCAAGCGTTGTTTCTAACATACTTTGAAAGAGGAAACAGTAGATGAAAAGATTATGAAAATCATGGCAGGAAAACAAAATTTCCAGGGAGATGGCGAATATTTGCTTCACTAAGAGCAACCTTGTCATTTTTTTAAAGGAAACAAATTTCTTGTCCACCAACTGACTTTCTTAAGCATTGTTCAACAGATATTGGATCAACTGTGTGAGAAGTCCTGGAATCAGGAACACAGCCCTGTTAGGGGAATGTATTAGCTCCCTGACTATTTCATACAAGAAGGGAAAAAGAACCAATGTGGAAATTTTTTGTTTGTTTATTTTTGTTTCATTTTTTGTTTTTTTGTGTGTGTGTGTTTTGTTAGTCACTGTCACTATATTTTTTGAGTGTTTCTATCCTATTAGTCTTTTTTAAGATAGCTTTGACAGGGTTTAAGAGTTATGTGTTGTTTCTGAATTACATTTCAGTTTCCATTGGAAATAGAAGTGAAACAGCTCAAAATCAGGTGGTTATATGTGAAAGAACCCATTACTAGGTCCTGAGGCCAAACGGTCAGGTGCAGCATGAATTCAGGCATTTCTACAGCTAGCAACAGC
Source organism: Dromaius novaehollandiae (assembly GCF_036370855.1). Taxonomy (NCBI): domain Eukaryota; kingdom Metazoa; phylum Chordata; class Aves; order Casuariiformes; family Dromaiidae; genus Dromaius; species Dromaius novaehollandiae. The sequence continues at coordinate 43,770,058 of NC_088100.1, read as the reverse complement.
TGAGCAGACTGCAGTTCAGATGCCTCAAAACCAGCTTGAGCCTTCTTTAAATACCTGCAAGTTTTAAAAAAAATCTGACTCAAAATGATATAATTATGTGCAATACATCAAAAGAAAGATGCTAGTGAAAAATATTGACCACATCAGGCAGGAAAGGCCCATGTAGCTTTAATTCCATTGAACATTGGAAGGATCTGTGGTTCTGATAATGCTACCATTGTCGTTCTTGTGAATTTTTATAAAAATGTTAATTTTGTGGATAGTCTCCTTTTCTTCTCCAGTGACCTCTCTTACTGTGTTTAGCCTCTTCTCTGCTTTAACCTTTCTATTCATGATGTCCCCTGCTTTTGCAGAACTGACTTACAAGTGATGCCAAGTTCTCCAGGGTCCTCTTTTCCCATCTATATTCAATTGAACTAATTGCTTACACTCCGCATCAGTTTTCTTTTAAATTCTGCAAGTCAGAAAATAAAAATACATTTTTAGTAAAGATGCCTAACTCAGCAATATGCCTCCTCAATAAATTCTGACCACTCCCTAGCTTGTGAAAAAGGGGCTGGCACATGAAACTATAATGATCCAATGGTTTCAGCTGTTTGGCCCTTCCTTCAAGTTCAAATATATGTATTCTACAGATTCTCATGAAAGGGATATTTCAGGACTAAAACCAGTGCATTTACAGACATCAGCCTAACTACGGTTGCTGCATATACTGAGATTTTAAATGTTAGTATGAGCAACAGATAAGATCAGACCAGCATTCCTTTCTGAACATTAGAAAGGCTTAAATTATGATTTCAGTAAGTATTAGATTGTAGTTCAGTCAGCTCAAATGGCAGTCAAATGTTGCTTGCCCTTGGAGCTTTGGAGATGGGGAACAGGAGAGGAAGCAGTGTTTACAAATAGTAAAGTCAAAATTTGTAGTGAAAGAAAATTTGTTTCCTGTCTTCTGCAGGGTGTTGTAGGCAACGCAGAGGAAACACAACAAGACATGGATTGACATTTTAATGACTTTCACTTCTGTAGGAGATCTTTTAGTTTGTTTGACTAATGCAATACTTTAGAAAGCATATCAAACTGAAGGGCAGTTTTCCAAGTGTCCTTGCCTTCTTAGGAACTATGGCTCACTAGTAAGAAATAGTTCTCTCTCCAACAAGTACTTTGAAGGTTTGGTTACAAACAGTCCTCATTACAGATATAGTTCTATTAGGAATGGTTTACCAATAGATGCTAATTTATCTTTAATGTATTCATAAGTTTTCACTGTATAATTTGGACAAATAATTTTTCAGCTGTGGATTGCATAACAATTTGCTTTCCTTCTCCGTGGTGCACGGCTAGTTACCTACATCATTTTGTATTTTCTCAGCTTTCAATGACAAACATCTAAAATGAAGCAGAGCAAGTATCAGCTAATGAATATAGTTGATGAATAATTTATACAGACCTTTTTGGAACTTTTCCTCTAAAGCATTTTCACCAGCATCCAGCACTGTTTAGATAAGAAAACCAAGTAGTATTATCGTGTGGATAATGCAAATTGAACCTAATCTTTCTTTCACAAACAGAACAAAACTCAAAGGCCTTCAGTAACAGAAAGAAACAAGCTTTAGTTCAAATATTCACCCAGCTCCTTGCAATAATAAAGACATTTCTAAAAATAGATGTCTTGAATCCAAGTTTCAAGATTTAGTTTTCTATTTTTGACATTTATAATGCAATTTTTTTTTTTTTGACTACAAATGTTTATATGCATGTGTATATATTGTATGGCCACTAAGATACTGAATAGCTGTAACTTTATTTCAAGATACAAGGTGGTGCTGTTTCTTTTTAAAACTGAAAATAATGTGTTGATACTACCCTTCAGAAAGTGGTAATACGGACGCAATATGTCATGGAGTACAGTCCGTCTAAAAATCCAAATTCACTATTACCAATTTTATTTTACTGCTATGAAGATAAGACATATATAAATATATATAATATAATAAATATGCCATATATATACATACATACGTACATATATATATATGCACACAAAATCCCGATAAACAGTATTAAAAAAAAAAGTTTTCAGTCTTGTATATAATGTTGAATTTTAGTATTTGCCTGCATAGTCTATCTTTTATATTAAAATAGGAAATAAGCTGGCCTGCATTTTATTGGAGAGCAAATGTAGTGGCAATTTCTTGAAGTGGGATTATTTTCTGTACCATACATGAATGAAGGATGTTGTAGCATTTTAAACTCTTGTATTTTTACACCAATATTAAATGTGTGACTTAACCTAATTAAACTAGTGACCTAACTACTTACACTTTTGGCCTCATGATCACTGTACAATAGTGACAAAGCTTTTACTTTCAATTCACAATTAGAAATGAGAAATGCCACCACACCAACAGACTACCAAGCACCATAACAATTATGTGACTTGCACCCTTCCAGCACTGTACCCTTCCCCTGTCCTTCCCTCTTCCCGAGCACCCACTGTTACCAACCTAAACATCTTACCATGAATCCTAGGACTCATTTTCCGAGCTCTGTGCTGACTCTCTTTTCAGATCTGTTTTTGAAAGGTTTCCTGTGCAGCCAGGGGCTGAAACTCTTTCTGGGTAGCAGAAGAGGCTCAGTACCTTGTAGGATCAGGCCCTTGCGTGAGATACATGAAAGGACCATGACCCTGCTGAAGCTCACATTTTGTGAAAGAACCCAAGGAACCTTGGACTGGGGATTAATGAAATACCAGGGTTAATGAAAAACAATAAACTATTACAATATAATAATGTCACAGTGTTGATTACATTAGCATAGATTTTTCAAAATATCCGTCTAGTGTTTAGGTTCAGAATCCTGAAAAGATCTGGTATTAAAGCTGAAATGTACATCTGTACTGTCCAAATGAAACTGATAGGATTACTTATATAAGAGACATGCATGGCTAAATTTCCACAGATAATGCCAAAATAGATTGTTTATCTTGCCAACAGATTCTTCTTATATAATCAGGCAAAAAGTAGGTCTTTTCAAACACCTCCACAACATGCCTAAATTATTATATTCTGAATATCCCAGGCAGTATCTTCTGGGACTAAAATACTCCATCCTGAGCAGCCTATTAAAAGTATAATAAGATCAATAGGGGTTTTTTTTGCATTTGTACTGTCTGTTGAAATGCAATCCAGGTAAAAGTTCTGCTAGACTTTCTCTGCAATCGTGTAAAATTATTCTGGATTTTAAATCTCAATACCAGGACTAGTTTAGTACATCTTTAGAACATTTTAGCTCTTCATGTCTTGCCTGACAGCTCACAGAGTGTGATTCTCTAAATTTGGAAAAAAAAAAACCCAACTACTTTTTAAAATAAGTTTAGAGAGCATACAGTTGCATTTGTTATTCTTCTTTTTAATGCTTTATGAAAAAGCTAATGCAAAGTCCTGTATGATTCTGTATGTTATTACTAAGTTTCGAAACACCAGATGTATTAGTCTCTGACACTGAACTTTGCAATGAATGCCTTTTAAGTGCTGGATCTCTGTAGTGGATTCTGTAGTTGTTAATTGTCTTTATTATAAATGAGGAGAAACAGGGACCTCTGAATGAAATCTGCAGAACTAAGCGTGACTGACCCAACACAAAACTGTGTCTATGTCTATGCTAATAAATTAAACATACTCTGGAGAGAAATTAAATGGAATTTTACTGAACAAATCATAAACTTACACACACACACACACACACATACACACAGATACACACAGAAGTGAGCAACAGCTGGATATTATAGTGAAAATACCACTTAATACTTGCTTTGTATAGATATTACCATGGTTCTCTAAAGTTGCATGTCGCTATCGATTCATGATATTTGATTGTAATCTAGCACTTATGTTTTGTTGGGTTTGATACTTGCAGATGTTCCGCACCTACCATATATATATATATATATAAATATATATATGTACACACACACACATATATGTGCATTTGTATATGCACAAAAGTGTGATTTTAATCCTTTTGCACACTGCCCTTTGTAATATATAGTTTAACTGGCTAAATAGATAACTAAATCACTTCCACAGTTATCACTAAACACATAGAAATGCATACTGACATGGTGAGATCAGTAGCTACTCTCATAAGCTGTTTAATATATGACTATTTAAATCACTAATCCACATAAATAACAGGATTTTTCTGTTATCCAAATATAAGGCAAGTGAATCTTGTCTTGCAGGATAATGAGGAAAGAAGATCTTTAAGACACTCTCCTGGAATATGTTTTAATAAAAACTTATTGCATGGTATGCCTCCTCCTCCCTCTGATGAGGTGATTCATATTTCCCAATATTTATAGTTACTAACGTAATCACTGACCTTGTTGAGCTATTTTGGACATTGATGTCATTTAAGAAAAAGTAAACTGGAACAGCAGTACTAGTACTATGTAAAGACTTGTAGACCTGGAATCTGTCTGAAATTATAAATAAATATAAAAAATATAAATAGTTATGGACAGCCTCTAGGGTAGAGATCTTTCAGGTTTTGATATTGCTTATTGTACACTTTCTGTTCAGCTGCAAATTAATAAATAGTGGGCTTTTTTAACCAACTCTTGTTTTGACAAAGTTAATACATACATGATAGGAAGTGCTTTAGTGACTTTGCTCTCTTCTCTAATCCTTTCTTTTAGACTGCCTTTTTCACTCCTTTTTATGTAGGTTATCTAAATGGAAATTGCTATTTAAAGAGCAATACAGAATGTCCAAAATTGGTTTTAATATATATTTATAAAGGGTGTAATTACATAAGAGGTAAAGGTCAATACACCTTCCATAAGTCATAAGGCTAGGTGAAAGATTTAAAGTCAGGTTAATTTAATAGACACTAGTAAATCTCTACCCAATGAATGGTTTAGAAGTCTAAGGAAAGAAACCAGTGATGATGAAATGAGAAATGGATACTGCAGTATTATTACATCCTACATAAAAATGAAGCAGTAGCAATAACACAGGTTATGGAAAAAAATTATCTTACCAGCATTGACAAGGTTGTCTCCAGATGACAATGTAGCCTAGACGAAAACATAAATCTGATAGTTTCTGAGTCCTAGGGGAAGAGTTTGAGGTAATGGAAAAGGTTTTGTCTTTATCGGGACCCAAGCACAGTTGAAATCTCCACTGAGTATTGTACACGTTTAAAGTGAAGAGGAGAAATAATAGTTTTAAAAAATCTAGCAATTGTTATGGAGCATGGGTACGTATTACAAGAAAAAAATCATGGATTTTAAGTACATATTGAATAGCACACTAGCATATTAACTATGAAACATTGCCCCTTTCCCCGTATGAATTAATGACCGATGGACAAAGGGGAATTTGAGCTCTTGGACTATATACTAGAATGCATAATGCATTACATTTCCCAATTATGCTTATGACCTAGTGGAAGGTCACCAGCAGGCATATCACTGAAGTGATCTGATTGAGCATGCTGTTCAGGATTTCCCATTTGTGTTTTTTTTTCCCTCTTACATTCTTACATTATGCACAGTAGCTTTCACCTTGTATTCATGAGATACAACTTTATTTTTGTTCTCTTACTGATTATTTATGATTATTCCTCGTATCAGGAGGTCTGATCCAAATATCAATGAAAACTATGAAATTCTTTCAGGGATTTCAGTGGACTTTGAATTAGACCTAAGCTTGCAGTTTTGTTCAATTTTATGATGATTACAGTAATCATTAGAACCCCTTAAGCATTAAAAGCAACTTTCATTCAAATAAGGGAATTAAGCTAGATATTATATATCTTTTGACAGTTAGGAAAGAGGTAAAGAATTTCATTTTACTTTATCACAATCTTCTTAATAAATTATTTTTGAAATCTGTTAATAGTCCCATTATTAAGAATTACCTTGAAATCATTTGGATTTATACTGGTTACCTGGGAAAGAATTAATTGCATGTCAATAGATTTAGGGGCTCTTCATGGAAGCAAAGCATTTGTCAAAGATTTAAGTCCGTATTCATACAAGGACTTAATAGTTGCTTTGTTGAATACTGTGAAATATAAAGATTATATCTCCCATTCTGGGAGTGGAATTCAGAAACATCAGCTGAGCACCCACATTCTCTGCACATCAAATGATGCGGTATCAATTCACATGTAATGTTCAAGCCAAGCTCTGGAATTCCTATTTAGTCGACAGAAAGTTCCAAAAGACATGGAAGTATGTCAGAAACAGTCTTTACTTTAGAAATCAGGCGCAGGCATTTGGTGCTGGCATAAAGGGCCATATGAAAGTAAGATTCGCTACCCAGAAATTTCTTCCTGGCTCCTGCAAGTCGGTCAAGAATATTAGTATAGAGAGATGTCAGTTATTGTTTTCTCCTGAAGGTCACAGGGATTATGGAATAGACAGTGATTATTTTTAGTGTAATATTATGCAAACAGAATATGCCTGGGAAGTGGGAGACTTGAATTCAAATTTACCATTAACAACTGAGGTTTCTCTAGCTTTCATTTTCTAGGCAAATGCCTCAAACAGTATTGCAACTATCTGGTCCTGGAGTTCCAGCAAGGCTATAGAGCTATGAAGAAAGATTCTTAATGCCAAGAGAGAAAAGGAAGAAAATGAAAATAATCACTGCTCTGTACTGCAATGACTACTGATTTTTTAAAAATAAAAATATAAATCTATTACACATGCAAACAACCTTGGCTGATATATATTCATTTTACTGCTTTGCTGGTACATATGAACAAAGAGAATTCTTGTGGATATAAACTTATTTATCTTCTTGAATGAATCTTTTGGTTGCATGTAAGTACTGTCTCCACCGGCTGATCAGCTTAGCCTGCTTTTCTTCATTCAATGAATTGTGATAGGAGCCATGTGATTTTTTTATTTTTTTGGTAAAAAATAAAGTTTCATGGCAAGTAGAAATATTTAAAATTCAGTTTGAATTCTACAATTAATTTGCTTTCTCTTCTCTGCAATTCCTGCTCTCCTCAATTCCCATCTTGAGTGTTCAGTCAAAATCGTGTTTTACAATTTTCAAAAGTGTTTCAAATTTCATTACTAGAGATTCCATTTAAAAGTTCAGTTGTTTGAATTTTAAGATAACACACAAATGACTCAAAAAATTTCATTTTGCATTAAACAAAATATTTTTCTTCAAAACATATACAATATTTCATTTTTGTTTGTTTTGGTGAGAGAAAAAGTGAAACTTTTTCAACTTTAATATAACAAAACTATTTTTCTTATTGCATCTTGCACCAAACATAGAGCCAAAACTCAGTTATATGTGAAGTCCAAGTTATGAATATATCATAAACTTGAATTCATGGAGATATAAAAGGAGGGCTCTTTTATAGAATAAAGGAGATTATAGGGAAGAACATCACATAGTCATTAATGGGTACTGATATTCGTAATGCAAGGATCAGGTCAAGTAAAAGACCTTCATGTCTAAATCCTGGAACTTGGAATGCTGGAATCCAAAATCCTGGCTTCCACATCTCCACAAGGTGATCTAAAAACTCACATACTGAATAGTAATATATCTGAAATGTCTCTTCTTTACAGTGCTAAAATTCCTGGATTAGGATTATCAAATGAACTAAAAGCCTCCATTTGTAGCACAAATTCCAGAATCTTTTGTAAGATGTGTCTGCAGTTAATCTTAAAGAACCATGCTGCTTTAAAAAAAATAAGAAGTTAATCAATAAAAGGAAGAACATATACTTTATGGACTGGAAAAGCTGGATCCAGTATTCTCCTCAGCCTGAGGGGATTCAATTGCAAATCTCCCAGGAGTCTGCCTGGTGAAAGATAATCAGGGAAAATTATCCCTATGCATCTCCTATTTTGCTGTTATTGTGCTGTTATGTGGGAGCATGATTAAATTATAAGTTCAAATAGAATGGAAATGAGATTTCACTTGAGTTCTCATACCTCCACTGTTACCGTTTTTTTTCTTTCTGCTGTCTTATTTTGATTACATTTTGTGAAGTCTGATTATTCCAGAGGGAGTTAGTGGTGCTCAGAACAAACTGACCAGGTCAGTGGTCTTACATATCAGTCTGTTTATTTTTGTAACCTCAGTAGAGTTTGGGTGGGGCTTGAATACAGGTCAAAATGTCTCTAGGTATATGCACAGTCAAGAGTTATAGATGTTTCAGGGACTGTTGGATGTTGCTCTCTAAGTTCCTCACTTAGACTTGGGGAGATGCTAGCTTGAGGTATTCTGGATCACGAGTATCTCGTTTCTTAGTCTGGACCAATCTTCATTTGGGAGCTAACAGCAGTCATATCTGTGAACATTTAATATGATGGAATTAGTAGATTAGATAAAGCCTAAGGCAGAATTCAGTCTGCAGTAGCTTCTTTATTTTCTCCCCTGCTTATTGAAAAGAGCTACTTTGTTCTCTCTTTAAAAATGACTATCATAAACTATTATTCTAGGTAGTAGATATAAATTAACTGAACCTTAAGATGCCCACAGGATGAAGGCAACATTATAATCATTTGATGTTGAAAAGTTGTTTCAAGAAAGCTAAACATTGAGCTAATTGCTTCTATTTGTAAACAGGTGACATAACTCATTGTTATGCTTAATTATCTCTGGCCCATGTATTGCTCAATTATGCAGACACTCGTTTACCCAAGTAAATACTCATTAAGGTGAATATCTATGCTACAAATAGGAATTTACCTTAGTCTTGCTATTATAAAAAAGATGACACTCTGGAGAAATCTCAAGGAAAAGCAGTATCAAAAGCTATCTTGTAGCCTCGACACAGTTTGAGAAGGCAAGTGTTTGTTGCAATGAGATGTTGAGGATATCTGCCTGTACTTTGCAAAGGGAAAGGAACGACTTTTAATCTAGGTAAAATAGAATTGGTTAAAGGCAAAAGCAATCAGACTATCAATTGAATAAGGAGCTAGAATAATAAGCAGCAAATATGTCCTGTGTGCTCCCTAAATCTAGAGAAAGTACAAGAGTTTATGCAGGACTTCAAACCCATCAGCTGTTTTTTATGTTTAAACCAACAAGGCTTGCAAGAAATTAGGCCAGGTTTCCTCTACAATTTAAAATTCAAGGACTACTGTTTGCTAAAGTAAACGTTGGTCACAGTGATGGCAGATGTGTCCATACATTTGTGTGGTTTTTTTTAAGATATCCCAACTCTCTCAGAGGTTAGCAAGTGTAAGCTATCCTGCTCTAACAGACACAATTTTACATTTAACCAGCAAAGCACTTAAACACATCCTTCGGTGTAAACAGGTAATTCAAATCCAGCTGGGAGTAAGACCATATTTAAAATCATACCCATGTTTAGGTGCATCTCTGGACTCTTGGTACTTTGTAGCATCTGAACTTTATGGCCTAGAAATAGCAAATATGAATGCATTGTTTAACCTTTTACGTAAGAGAGAAAAAAGATGCTTGGGTCCGCTAGTGACTTTCAATGTATATTGGACATATCTGTACTGTTTTTAAATCTTGGCTTATTTTTGCAGCTGAGTGAAAGGTACTGCTTGGTTTACAATGCACAGCAATTCCAATTAAGGGGATGGAGCTGTTGAAATTCTTTTCATGTTGAGATCAAACCCAGCTTTGCTAAACCTTGTAATTTCTTCCAGTAAGCAGAAAACACTTATATGCAGACACTTACGTGCATTAAAAAGTTTCTCCATGCAATATATGTTACACATTAGCCTGTATCTTCTTTACGTATTATACTTGTCATTCATATAGAAGAGCTGAATAACTGTAAGTGAATGAAGCTTAAAAAGAATCTCAATTACAGATATTGAAGAAAACATAACATTGGAATTATGAATAACATCTTGCTCTTCGATGTCACTGCATGCAATATTTATATTGTTTATAAACCTGTCTGTAAACATATCAATTTATCTGTACATAAGTGACCAGGGTTATCATCACTGTAATGACAACAATTTCAATTAGTTCTTTTTGCAGTGAATTTGGTACTGACATTTCTTCTTTCCTCAGTGGAAAGTAAAGAAAAAAAAATAGAAGTACCTTAGTGAATAGGAAAGGAAGCATAACATGCTTCTTGTATGCCTGAGGATTCCTACTTGGCATTTGGATCAGGTGACTTAGAAAGGTAGGCAGAACGAGAGATATCGTATCAAAACCTGCTTGCACAATGTGAAATCCCCCCTTCCTTCCACCTGTTTCTCAGCAACAACAGCAAAATCTCTTAAGTTAATATGCCAAGTAATACACCAAAGCAGAACTTTTCAATTTTTTAAAAATAACCTTTACAAGAGATATGCAGAAGGAGAGGAAGGAAAGATAAAGAGATCTCCCGCTGTTCAGTTTGATACATTTTTGATTCTTGTAGATATCACAGGGACAATCTTGATATAAAAGTGTAGATGATAAGGAGCAGATGCTCAAAAAGGTATGCTTTCCTTTGATGAACCAGGGTGAATTTTCTGCTGTGAAATTCAGCATAAATAAGTGATGCCAGATTAACAGTAACTCATGTTCTGCACTCCAAGAACTCTTGGGAGAGTTAGCTACTGTGCCAGTTGGGGCAAGGAGCTAATGCCATCATGCTTCCTAGGGTATATTACTGCCGAGGGAGAGGAAAAGAAGAATGATGTTTTTAATGAGCTCCAAACTCTTTTAGAAGCTTTCTGCAAACTCTTTTATGTTGAATGGAGATTAGTTTAAATTAAAAGAATTAAAAGGGAGTTAAAAGAGAGTAGACTTATAAGAGTTTTGAAATGCCTATTTAATTCCACCATTTTTTTTCATAAGGCTTATCTCCCAACCAAAAAATCCAATTTATTAAGTGGGAACACACAACATCTGTTAGGTCCATACACACTACTGTTTTTATGAGACAAGCCATTCCCTTAGGTGAAGATCTAACAAAGTAGTTTAGGAAAAGATTAATATTATTGCCTTTCATAATGCAGAGAGGACTGCATTAAAATATATTCATTCACAAATCTTCACTTCTCTAGTAGTTGGATTCTGATTGTTCCTAATTTCAAGTCAGTGAATAACTGAATATCATCTACTACTCAAGATAGAACACCACTGCAAGTCAAAGGGTTTCAGTCAAACTTTCTTATTTTATGATCTTCTGTCACACAGGAACATTTTTATTCATTTAAAGATGTTTTGCAAAGTCAAATGTTGGTTTGGTTTGTCTTTTTATAAATGCTTAAAGATACCCAGAAATTATTTCCAAATTTGATAGAATAAACCAATTTTAAAATTTGTTGAAAACTGTTTTTAAAATTATTTTTACCTGACTGGAAATTTTGAAATTTTTAATGGTTTGTCATTTTTCACCAAAACAGACAAAACCAGTATTGATGAAAAGAGGCAAAAATATGTAATTTCCCCATAACAGGACAGAAGAATCATTAATCACAGTCGTGTGACCTACTTGGTATTATGCTGTTGAGTAGTGATTAATTATTTCTTTGTTTTTATTTTTACTATTATCATTGTGGAGTTATTTCTTGATACTACGGATGTCTCTTCCTAACAGAATCTCATTTTATGTCTTCATCAAACCAAATTCAGATTGGGAGGGTTTTTTGTTTGTTTTACCACTTGCTGTTTATGTACTTCCCCATGCTTTTGAGTCAATGAAGAGCACCAGATTTATCCAAGTAGGTCTCTTGCTACTTTATCCTCTCTTTCTGTGGTCATAGTTTACAGGACAGCCTTAAGTGTAATTTCTTTGAGAAACTGCCAGTTCCCCGTGACACCTTTTCTCCTTTGGACTTGCTTCACTTGAGGCATTGCTTACAAATTTGATGAATTTATTCAGAACAGTTTTCTTTAAGTTTTCTTCAAGAATCATAAGTGATTTTCATGGTGACTCTCAAACTGTCTTCCAGCATTTCAAGCAACCCTTCCCTACTGATTAGAAGCAAAGCTACCAGGAAATTCACCCTATTTGTTTTCTTCTTCTCTTATTCTTCTCTGCCACTTTCTATACTACTGGAGACTTGCCCTCAATTGGTTTAAAGAAGCTCTTTGGACTCTAAATCTACATCTATACTAGTAAATTAAACAGTACTTTGAAATGTTTGCGGCAATGTGATTGTTGATATTAATAAGCTGTTAGAATGGATCCTGTCATATTTCTTCTAAACAATGCCTGGAAAATCAGAGTATTTCAGGGACTGTTTTCCATTAGGAAGTTTTCATGCAGCCACCCTGTTCTGCAGAATAAGAGAGTTACTAGCAGAGATACTAGCACTTTCATGCCAACTGGTCATGATAAATGAATCCATTTACAAGTACCAATGCAGTCACTGAGCCACCATGCTGAATGTTAGCTACATTTGGAATTGCACCTTGATTAATTTCTGGAAGTTGCTTATATGGACATTCTTGCTTCCCATTCATAAATACTGGAAATTCCTTCCTTTGATAATGTAGGAATATTAGATGCCTCCATTACTAGGGAAGGATCAGGCTGTAGAATGCTATGAAACAGAAATTCTGTACTTCTTGTAAGGAAATAAAATAGCAAAACAATTTTGTGGCCATAAAAATTGATCTACCTCAGTCTCCTGAATGCAGCTTTCTTTATAGACTCTATTTGCTGAGAGACTTACTCAGAAAGCTTTGGAGTCAGTCTGCAATAAAAACTATATGGTACAGTTCCACAGTATTAAACATGTTTTGCTATTTTCTCAAGCATCTTGAGTGTCTGACTGAAGAATTACAGTACTGTTTTGTTTTGTTTTGTTTTTTTGTAAAACACCAGGAGAATAAAAACTATCCTGAGAGACATACTGTGCCAACAGTCCTGATTCAGCAGAGTCTATGAGCCAAAAACAGTCACTAGGCTAGTACGAGTAAGGAATGTCAGGTTGTCTAGCCAATGTATGCAAGAAAATGAGGTGATTAATAATATATCCAGTATTTTTGACTCTCCAGACAAAATGGCTGAAATGAAATTCATGGGTTAACTGGGGCAGCTGTCAGCATGGTTCCAGAGGGAAACTCAAACTCAAACTCAAATCTCTGGAAATAAAGTGAGATACTAGAGTCTTTCCACTACTGTACTATTTCAAGGGAAATCCTTGCTAACTACAGTCATGCTTAGGTTTAGCATATATTTAAATACCCTAGTGAAAAAAGGCCCATGTGGTTAGAAATTAGAGTTACCAATAGCCCTGTTCCTCATACAATGTTAATGATGTCTAACATTATAAATAAGTCAAATGTGATTGAGAGGATAAGCTAAGGGAATAATTTCAACTGCCTACGATACTTGTCACAAGTTAGACTCACAGTAGTAGAGTGGTACTGAATATTTGGGTTGGATTTCAAAGATGAGGGTTGTTTCAGGTTTTTAAAAAATGTTAATGACTTTTTATTGTGAAGCAGTTATGGCTTTTGAAAAAGTATAAACATCGACTCTTAGACATTTTTAAACTCTAATACAATTTAAATAAAAAGTTTTGAGGACTTAAGAGGTCCTAGCAACATGCACTTGTTAAACTCAGTGAATATCTGGTGCTTGATCTTTGGACAAACTGATGACCTTGACATAAAAAGTTGTAAAGAGCTTGTGAAAACTTGTTCTGATATAAAGACATTTCAACCCAGATGATGATCAAAATTTATATCAGAAAAGGGGCTACTTTTAAGCTTTAAGCAACAGAAATCAGATGTAATGTAATAACAAAGTTTAAAGTCACTTGCTCAGGGATTAGTAAGAAAACCTGCTATAAACTTGGGCAGAGTAGTTGAAAATAACAGAGGAAGGAGAAAAAATATGGACATTTTAATTAGTCATGGGACATCCCTGATCTTCAATAGTGCAAATCTATGTTTAATATTTATCATGCAATATGACCATAGAAAAGGTGAGGGTTATCTCTGAGTATAACAAAGTAGGTGTTTCTTAAATATTAGAGGAAAGGAGGAAGTGTGTGCTGTCTTTGAATTAATTTAGACTAGAAATTAGAAGAAGTCCCTAGGCTTTAAAATGACCAGGATCAGCCTTCCAATGGCAGTAGTGGCAGAAAATTAAGTATGTTTCTGTATGGAATTTGAAAAGCTAATGACAATGATAGGAAGCAAGACTTGACGACACAAGAGGTTATTTCCAGTCCTTTGTTATGTCAGTGCTCTGGTTTTCAAAGAATAAATTAATTTGGGGTAAAAAAAAAAAAAAAATTATGCTTACTAAGCATGTTCTTACACTTAAGCATGTTTTTCTTATTATCATGGTTGCCATATTTCCATATTTTCTATCATTCCATACATAATATTCTGATAAAACTGTTAGCTATATCAGTTAAACAAATAATTAGGCTTGTATGTCTCCTGCTGTCATTTATAAAGGAAATACCTGTCTTTGCACAAGTTGTGAACCTGTTATAGTATGAACCCAATATTCTTAGAATGACCACTAGGTAGTTGGTAGGTTGTGATGCTACTAGACAGTTGTCTTCTACAGCTGCCCTCATTGCCACTTTGGAAATCCTGATAGGCTAGAACCACTGTGCTCATTGCAGACTTCAAGGGTATTATATTTACTGGTGGATATCCAAGCTAGCTGGATGCATCCATGCAGTGGCATTGTTTCTGACATATTTAACGTGGATGCACTCCTTGCCTGAGCTGCTAGGTTTGAATGGTATGGCATCGTGCTGGGTGAACTTATTGGCCTGGATGTCTTTAAGATTTTTCTACTGTGTTCTATTTGCAGACACTTAATAAACTGTTTTCCAAAATTACTTCCTGTTTGTTACAGGCCATCAATGTAAATTAAAAGTTTCTATATGAAACCAGGCTATCTGCATTCTGAAATGCTTCTGAGGACTTAGGCTATTTCTGAACTGAAAGAAAAGTTAGATTATTAGGACTGAAAGTGGGAAATGCTGAATGATGATAAGGGTGAATTAGTGACATTTGGAAGCCAGCTGCAAGATGTCAGAAAAAGAGTTGTATTGGAAGGAGGGACTAAGAAAGCATAGCAAAGACATTAAAAAGGTTTTCCTCCTGCCTGGTGCTTTAATTTGAAGTGTTTTGAAGTGGGAAATTCTAAACTGATTCTGAAAGGGGAATGGAATAAAAGCAAACAACTATTTTTTTCTCATTCTTCCAGCAGTCTTCATTACTTTGCAAAAAAATGTTGTTATTTCAAGTCTAGACCAGTATCCCAGCTTTTCACCTAAAAACATCAATATATAGAGATTATTTTGAGGCATGAAATAAAATTTGTGTTTTGTTTCATTTAATAAAAGGTCCAGTCCTTTTGAATTTTTTTAACTCCTTGAATGCACACACCTTCACTATCTTATTACATTTATTGTAGAAAAAAGAATTAGAAATCTTTCCATCACAGATAAAAGTGCTATGTCTATATATTGTATGACTAGGAAATGCTTTGAATATTTTGAGGAAAATACACTATCTAATAGCAAGGATTTGATTTTATATAAGTAAAATAAGAGTCCAGATTATTTGAGGGAGACCGTTAGAGCCAAGGGAACTCAGATGGTGGAAAGAGACCACAGTAAGTACATTGGGTGTGTATCCCAAACTAGCAGTCAGTCAGTACTTGGTAGTAACAGTATACATTTCTGTTTCTCCTAATTAGGAATTTTAGGGAGACTCTTTCAGCTTCAAAAGACACCACACTGCAGCCTGTTCCTTAAGGGAGAGTTTTTCACTTTTATTAAAAAAGTGTGCTGCTTCTGATTTTATAAGCCTCTAAATCATCTTTACTCACTTTAAGAAAAGGTCTGGGTAAACCCACCTCAAATATTTGGATGACTTGGGTCCTATTAAACATTTTATATATGAAGAAGTGGTCATAAGTGAAAAAGTAAAGGGAGAGAAAGAGATAACCTGCAATTTATAAATCTTATTACTTGCACAAGAAATGAATGTCTCAGGTAGCAGTATACAAAAAATGTAGGTTTTGCTAATGTCTTAGAGGATGGCAGAAGACGAAGTGGATGATATTTACAATCTGTAGTTAGCCTTTCAAAAAGCAAAAGATACCAAGGACTGGTAAAATTGATGGGTTGAATAAAAGACTACAAAGCATTTCACATTCAATTTACATGTTTGAATTTAGCTTAGTTTATTATTGGGTATTTTACAGTAGATGGTGACAGCTATTTTACAGTTATACAGTGGCTGTATGGCTATATGTATATGTATATATACACACAAAGAGAGGGAGAGAGAGAGAGAGAGTTATATATCGCATATAGAAAGGTCTAAGACTGTGCACGTATTATATCAACCAATACTTCTGTATCTAGGTGAGCACTGTCTATTTTACAGTTGCAGAGTGGCTTCTAGAATATCTCATTTTGTTCCCAGATTAACACAATAGCAAAAAAGTCCATTCTACATACTCACAAATAGTATTATTTAAGCAATCTTGGCAAAAAAATCCCAAAATTACAGAAGATTTTAGAGAAAATAACTTCTATATTTCTGTCTGTGGTCATTTTGGGGGCTGGATTGAAGTCAAAATTGGCCATTCATGACTTGTAACAAATTGCACATTCCTTCAGTATACAGTTGTTAATCTTTGACTTCTAATAAGAACTACAGTGTTTTTTGAAAAAAAGCCTTTTACCTATTAGTATCAGACTGTTGTTTTCACTATTGTCTCATAGATTTTTTATTTCAGTAGCTGTTCATGCATTGCAGAAAAAGTTTTGTTTCTCATTAAAGAGGTAAATCAAGCAACTAAAGAATAGTGAAAAGATTGTTAGCTTCATGAGAGATACTGCTGATGGTATCAGGGAAAAGAATGCTGCAAATGTGCTTCTGGAATTTTTTGATGCAGATACTAAAAAAGTGCAATTTTGCACCTGTTCCTATATGCACATGGAAATTTTTCTCTGAGAATCTACCCCTGCATGTTTAAAATTAATTGTTTATACAGACCTGATATTGTTCTGCTGTTTCAGGAGCCATTCAGTAAATCATTTAAGCATATACTTAAAAGCCACAGAAATAGATGTTGATTTTCCCCTGAATTGCAACATGGTATTACAGTGACATATAATACATTACCAAAAATCTAATCTTAAAATCTTTATTTAATTCTTCAGGTCAAATCGCCACTAAATTCAATAGAAGTTGCAGTTCTTTGTACAGAACAGGATTTATTCCAAGGTCAGTTGAACCAATGCTCTACATATACACAGTTGGACAGGCTACTGCAATGGATTCCAGTGTGACATTTCACCACTAGTATTTGATATGCAGCCTAATTTTAACATGTCTCTCTTAAGTTAACTCAGTTTTATGACCAAGAAAATTGCTACCTACATAACATTAAACTTGAAAAATACCTTGCATGAAATATCCCTGTGCATGGTACCACTGTTTGTCACAATGAAATGGAACTGGGAAGTTTAAAGGTAAGGATGGTACAAAAATGAAACACAAACGGTTCTTACAAACTTTTTCTTCAGTACAAAAAATAAAATTGAATCAATGTAGTTTCTTATTTAGTGCAAATATTTTTACACTGTCCCATATGTTTTGTTTGCTCATATATAACTTTTGGTAGTTAAGAAGAGTTTTTTCACACAAGAAGTCTTCAAACAGAAGTTGCTATATATTGTCAGACCTGAAGTCCATGTGGTCCAGTAACTTACTTGCCCAGTTATCAGTACCAGAGCCTTCAGAAGAAGTGCAAGATCCTCAGAATAAGCAGAAGGGGGTAAACTCTTTGCCACAGTGTTCTAAATGTTAAATGTAGCCAAAAACAGTTGACTCTTGGACTTGCAGGTTCCTCCTGTCCCAGTCTGATGGACGCGGCTGCAGCTGCTGCTGCTGCTGCTGCCGCCATCTGCAGGTCTGACCAGTAACAAGGAATACGAAGATACATATGCACACACGATGCTAACGTAGCTGGCCACACAGACCAACACAGCCAGAAGAGCTGTGCCTTTACTGGCACCCACATAAACACAAGCAGTACTCTCATAAACACAAACAAGACAGACACTTGTTCCTCCATGATCCCTCCTTTTCTCCTGTCTTTGGCTCTTCTTTTAAACATCCCATAATAAGTTTCATACAGTCCCACAAGCCCCCTGAACATTCCCATAGTATGTTTCCCGTGAGACTAAGGATAACATTTTCCCCTTATCAGTGACAAAGTTCAGGTTGAACCTACTCAAGGCTTTGAGTGGTTCCTTCGATGGCCTATCGGTCAGGGACCTAAGAATCCTGGTCTTTTGTATTTTCTCTGTGAACTCCTGTACCTTTGGAGTTGTGTATGTGGATGTTTAATTTAGTCCTTCTCCCGTATCTCATCCTAGACTTTTGTGCTGCATAGCCAATAACCAGATATGCTCACAAAGCAGATGTCATTCCACTAAAATGATCTCTCATAGTTAATGTCTCACTTAAGTCTTGAGGCAAAGGGTTTAGCAACCTTTTCTAGTTTCCTTATTAGTATTCTTAAGGCTTTGCAGAAAAGTTTGGTTCATTTTTCAGTCTCATTGAGCTGTTGGAAATAAATCCCACAGTCTAATTACACATCATGTGAAAAAGTATTTTCTCCTACTGTTTTTTAATCCTCAATTTTTTTATTATCATTGTGCATGTTTTTATGATTGTTGTATAAGACTGAGAGAACAGACACTCTTCTTCTGTAGGCCATTCATTATTTGATATTCTTTCACCCTATCTCTGATTGTTTTTTTGTAAAAAATCTTTTCAATCTCTTTTTGAATGATAGTTTTCCTTAATCTTTCCTCAATCTTGGCCATTTTTCCAGCCTTTTCTTCTCCATTTAGTTTTTGAGATAAGTAATGAATAAAAGACATAGATCTTCTGGAAACAGGAGACTGAAGATGCAGGTAACATTCACCTTCATCCCCAATTGTCTTATTTTGATATTGGCAACTCATTTGCTTCAGCTTCATAGATTCTTTCTTGGGCTTTCAAAGCCTGGTAGAAGCTGGAATGATGCATAAAGTCTGGGATTTTGTATATAACCTATCTCCCAGAGCCATGCAGTAGTACATACAACATTTCAGATGATGCTGAAGTATTGATTTACACAAAGGAACTTTGACACTCTCTGCTATTCATCATCTTACTTCTTATGCAGCCTAGTGGTTTGTTTGCCTTCTGACTGCTGTTGTAAATTAAGCAAATATCTGTGAATTACTGTGATGACTTATGCGTTCTTTTCTTGAGACAGAGATAAGCAAGCAGCTTAAGTTTTTCTTCATGTATAAATTGCTTTACATTTATTTATTCTGAACATCATTTCCCCCTTCCCTTAGTTTATTTAGATCTCTCTAACTTTTCACTTAATCCTCTGGTTGGATTAGCTCAAATAATTTTGTAAACTTCAGATTTTGCTGTTACCTTGCTTGTCACCTATTAAATGTAATAAACACTGTGGGATTCAAAATGGAAATGAACGGCTTGATGGCAGCCAACACATTAATAATCTGTTTAGCTGTGCATATCAGATTTTAGGGAGAATGTCTGCCCAATAGTATAAGTTTGTAACTGCATGAAATAATTGTAAAAGAATTGCAAAGCCTAATTATCATTATTGTAATGCCATTTGAATTCCTGAGTTATCCAGTGTAGAAAGTAATGTACAGTTTTTCAGGGTTTTGTTACTAAATGTAGTTATTAAATCTGAATGAACCACTTTGGCCAAATGCATCACAATTTTTCAAGATTTCAAGATTTTTCAAGATTTCATTCTTGATTTTCTTTAAAAGAAATCTGAATTTGCATAGTTTAGGATATAACATATCTTTCCAAATGTCAGCCAACTATAAATTAATAGCTCCTGCTATAGTACTTCCTGAACTTATCAGTCCTCGTTCTCCAAATTATACTTCTATCCTTTTTCTATAGTAAAATATTGCATGATTGTGGAACTGTCTTTGATAAAATAACTTTGGAGTCTACTCCTGATGCTGGAAGTCCTGACACCGCACTTGCAGAGACTGACAATCCCTAGCCAAAGACAGAGACATCAAATCCATACTTTCAGCTGACTTCACTGAGGACAAGACTTGGTTTCTCTGGTGGAATGAATCCCTTTACACTTTGGCGATATAAATTAGGAATCTAATCTAGGTGTGCTATCTAATATCCATCTACAATCAAAGGAGAGCAATGGGCACCCACGGTGAACAATTAATTGCATTCTACAATAGATATTTATTTACTATAGGTACATGACACATCTTCTGAACGTATTTATTCCTCTCCCTTGACCAGAGAAAGGGAGAGTCTTTATGATTTGCTTGGACTAGATGCCTGACTTTTAAGAAGCTGATAGCAGATGAGATAAATCCTACCTTTTATCACCCTTTTTTATCACACTTCTTTTACCATATATATGTGGGAGGAAGCCATCATTATCTAACAGTTGAATATGGCATTGAAATGCCTGATTATAAGTTAGAAAACAGCTCATAATATTTTTGCAGCAAAACACAAACATGCTTGTGAAAAAGTATGCATACTGTTGAAATTGAAAGCAGCTTAGCAATAAGTGACTAACTGTATCTTTCTGTTGATACTAAGGAGTAGTGACAGATGCTCTGCCATGTATTCAATCTGTTTCAGCAAACTCTATCAAAGCAAACAGATGAGATTTTTTTTTTCAAATAAAAGAAAAGAGAGAGAAAATTCCTTTTTCTCAGACCTTCAAATCCTTCAAGCCACATTGCCATTTAATGACTGTTTATTTCTTCTAATGCCTTGTTTTAATGCTAAAGTCTTCTATGGTAGTGAGTCTGCCACAGCAGAAGGTGTCCATCTGCACAACTTTTGGAAAACAGCATCTTTTAAACAGCACAGAAGGAAAAAATTACTGTTTCTAGAGACACAGCTTCTAAACAATGTGTAAAATATATGGATTTTAGCTTTTGTATTCTCTCCTGGTACAGATAATAATCAAGTCCCTCAGTGAAAATTCAAGGACACAGTCCTTTGCAGGGCACTAACATTCAGAGACTGCATAGCAGAGCTGTCTGCTAAAATACAAGCAGAGTAATGCACAGCTTCCCCTAACCCTGTCATTACTGCCCTTATCTTTTGTTACAGTGACAACTAATAGATTTTGCCAGAAAACCTCTCCAACAAAGGGTCTGAGGATATAGCTAGAGTCTTGAAAACCTCTTCAGTTCATTTTCGTCTACGTAAAGCTACAATGAAAAAATTAAAAATGCTGAAGCTAGTTTTTAGTTTAAAATACTTTCTCAGTACCATTTCCAGCCTCCAGAGAAGGAAAACATGCTGCTGATATTTCACAGGCTGCAACACTGCACAGCCATGTGGATAATGGCATAGGGCTCTCAGACCTCGAATAGACATATTTCTGGGGCTGAACAGCTCTCTCGTTCCTTCTCTTCCTGCTCAATAATGTGAGAAACAAGGGTCTGAGTGTCCTCTCCTACTGCCCTGATTCCACAGATCTGCCAGTTTAGCCCAGCTAATGGGTTTTATGTTTGGACTTAAGAGCATATCTGCCTTTCTCTGAAACACTAGTCATTTGACACTTCCTGAGACTGGAAACCACATTTGATGCATTATGTATGCGGTACTAGAAAGTATATAAGCTTGATTTGCATACATGGCACTGCACATTTTACTCGGTCTACTCCCAATATACATCAGTATAAATCAGTTTCAAAATCATATTCATTGGTCGTATTGAGTAGAGTACATATAGGGATATCATATGAACAGTTTGTTTTTAAGGGAAAAAAGTCTTCTAAATTTGAGAGCTTCATTTTACCATGGGAGGAAGAGATTTTATACATATGGCTAACATAGATGAGAACGTAAAAATATTCTTTTTGCTGTCATAAAAGTCCCTAAATATGTTGGAGTTTTACAGAGTAGCAGCTTAATGAAGATAGTGAAAATACGAATAAATATTAAATATAAGATGATGTTGTCCAGGAAAAAAAAAATCACTATCTAAATGCATTTAGTTGGACAATTAAAATGATTATTATCGAATCAACAATATATAAACACACATACTCAGATGTGCTTATCAAAATATATACCATGTACCCAGAATAAGATTTCAGTGCTTTTCATTGTCAACACAGTAATCCAGACTCCAAATTAAGTTAAATTCTGTAATGAGAGTAATAAACAATAATGATCTTTCCTAAGTTGCCTTCAGCTCACTAGTGTGATTCAATTTGCCATACAATTACATTCTCTAAAGTGAATATAATGAACATGTTTTCAAAATGAAGAGTTTCAAAGTTATTCTTTCATATAACTGTACGTAGTAAGATGCTCATCAGTCAGTGTATTTATTGCCTTTCTCTGTTTAGATACGTGTCTTCTTCTAAGCATTTTATGTTCTGTATCTCTACTTAGGTAAACCAAAAAAAACAAAACAAAAACAAAATCAGAAAGAAGAAATCAAAACAAATAACCAAAAGGCAAAACTTCATCTCAGTAGAAGCTAATAACTTCAGATTTCTCTGCAGTCAGCACTTAGGATGACTTCTAATCTTTTGATGAGGTGCATTCCTTGGAGAAAGAGCATATGATTCTTTTGTATCTATCGTTTGCTTATTTTACAGTTCATTCATAGAAAAAAATTCAGCACCAGCCTAATTTTCCTTCCTGAAAACATCTTTGTTTAGAGAAAAAATGGCAAAAGAGCAGCGGGATTTCGTATTTTAGTTACTGAGCAAAACTGTGTGGCTTATTAGACAAATGGGGATCATGTAGGCACTGGAGAGATCCATAAAAAAATGGGTCAGATTCCAATTGACATAAGTCTGTATAGATTTGTTGAGGAAAAGTATTTACTCCAGTCTACCTTAGCTGAATATCTGATCTACACCTTTAGAAAGAATCTAGATCATTAGTCAGTTACTGTATGTCGTGGATTGAGCCTGACTATAGAAAAGACGCTATTGTATTATTGTTCTTTGCACTATTGACAGTAGATTTCACAGAGGAGCCTATTCCATCCTTAGTTAGGGCATCCATTTTTTAATAAGCTTACTAGAGACTTGCTGAATTTTGCTGTCTTGTCTGTTGACCTGTTATCATACATTTGAGAGGCAGAAAAGAAAAACCACACTGTTTTCAGTGGGATTTTAATTTAGTAAACAACGCATGATTGGACCTCAGAGCATGGTAAAGATGAGTGAGCTTTGTTTCCATTTGGCTACTGTAAAAGCAAGAAGACAGTATCACAGAGCAACTTATTTGCTTTTAGAAGTCTGATTCAGGGCTCACTGAGGCCAAGTGAAAGATTCTCAATGACTAATGCATTTTGGATGAAGCCTTACATCTGAGAATAGGATAGACAGATAATATTGAGATTGAAACTCTGCACTTGCATCTGGTGATTTAAAATCCCACTTTTTATGACTGGCAATATGTTGCAGCACTTTGTCAGATATGTTGGGGCAGAATACCAAGATAGAGGCCATGAATATTTCAAAAGAGAAATTTTATAGGGGAATTGGAAGAGCGGATGTTAGTTATTTGTGTTTGAAAATAAAACTACTTTCAAAACAGCCTCTTGCTGTCAGACTGTACCTTCTTTAACAGTGTCTTCAAAGGGGCACATTTAGGAATGAATGAAAATTGAGTAAGCTTTTAGGTTATATTTGTTGTTCCTTGTAAAGAGGTTAACGTTATGAAACATTCTTCTATTGCTTGAACTTCTGGAGGTTTGAGGTGGAAAGCACTGTCAGGTCCAAAAGCATCTAGGCCTTTGTATGACCTCCACCACCATATGAGTGGAAGGACCGTGGTTGTATCGATGCAACACTAAATGACTAAGGTGATACAGGTTATAAAAGGCTATTCTAATGTGGTGTTACTGCTACATGTCTTTAACAAAAGCTCACACAACTGTCAGAAATTATATTAACACAGAAAGATGAATTAATGTAGGATGGGAAACAGTCCTGATAATCTTTTTAAGGAGACACACTTTCTGCAGAGGCCAAAGGTAGTTTAAGGCCTGGGTTGAATGAAGTAGACTGGACAGGGATTAACTGCAGTTTACAGAAGTGCTCTGTTTTGTGTTACCTAAATAAAAAAATGATGCTTTCAAAACACTGCTTTCATGCAAAACCCAGAAGATACAAGCAAGCTGTATTATCTTTTTAATAAACACACTAACAATAATGCTTGGTCCTCTTACGGATTTTACATAGCTTGAACAACAGGCATAAATCTGGGATTTTGAATTTGTATAAATGAGCAAGAATGTTTCCTGGAAACATTTCCACTTTCCTCTCACTAACGTGATTATGTTATATGGTATAAATATAGCCTTTCCATCAATCTCTATTGCTCAGAAATAATGGGATAAGAAGTTTCAATAGCCGGGCTTTCTGGCTGTCATTAGTTGTTGGTTACATACTGTCAACTTTATTGAAATGTCTATTTTTAGAAACATCCCTTCACATTTTGAGGGCTGGGCAAGATTTCTAAATGTCTTTGGGAAATATTCCCCTTTCAATTTCATTGTGGAATTCATTTAAAAATTTGGTATGAATTCAAAGCATTTGTTTTGTGTCTCAGATGCTAAATATGCTGAACATTGTATATTTGCAACAATGTATTCCTTGCACTCAAATGTTTTAACTTTGGGATTGACACTAATATTAGCTATTTAAAAGGTAGACGTATAATTTCACAGTGCTGTTTGAGCTCTCTCCATACTCAGGAAGATGAACATCATTTGGGTAATTTAGCCTATTATAATAACTATCTAAAACAGACAGAATGATCTGCCCTCTGAGTTGTCCACCTTGTCAGTGAACTGTAGTGGGAGCCGAGATAATTAGCTTCATGGAGAAGCCTAGATTTTAGAAGACTAACGTGAACTGAGTTGAATCCCACCATTAGGATGTCACATTCTCACTCTGTCTTTTGATCTCTTGCCTTTTAAGGTCTGAGAATTGCATAGCCCCAGTGACATGTCATTCCTTACAGAAACACATTTCTTTCTTCTCTGCTTTTCCTGCTGCTTCTTATATTAATCAGTGATTTGAAAATCTCCATCATCTTCCAGACTCCCATATTAATTTCTACTTTGTGATTTTAATTATAGTTCAAATCACTCCCTAGATATAAGACTATATGAATTTTGCCTACATCCTCATTTTCCCCTGTAACTCAATTTCTGCTGATGTTTTAGTTAACATAGTACATGTCATTGCTTTAATTCTGTTTATGCTAATAGATGAATTCTACTCTCTTAACCTGCTATTTAGGATAGAATACAGTAGAGTTAATTATATTCGGTGTGTAATGTAATTCTGAACTCCATGGGACAGAAACAACATCTGAATTTTCTATAATATCATGTTTGCTATCTTATTACTTCTGGGATTTAAACAGATTTAGTTCAGGTGACCTAATGTTCAGAGTTTTTATAAGTGAACTGTAGACAACATTTTCATATTTGCTTAGTTATGACAGTCACAAAATGGCAATGAGATCTTATACCACTGGATGTGTTAAAAAAACAAAAGCAAAAACCAAAACCAAAACCATAATTCCGCCCCCCCCCCCCCAAATCCACAAATATCTGACACAGTTTGGTAACACTACAGTGGATTTTTTTTTTTTCATTCAAAATGCTGGATATTAGGAAGCTAATGGCAGAAAGAGCATAATTTTCACTAATAGATTCTGTTGCATTCACTCTGGGTAGTGCCATGGGACCCAGACGATCAAATTTTCGGATGCTGCAGCAGCATTTTTTTAGGGAATTTACAAACAACATCATTGCCACTTTTCCCATCTTATTAAAAATGATTGGGACTATGAAAACTATTGGGAAACAGACTCTGTCATTGAACCTACAGCCCTTTCTATATTCAATAACAAATGTGTTCTAAAATCAGAGGCCACAGTTTGGCCATTTGTTATTAATAAAAGTCTTTTCTCAAAACACGTGTTCTTTTCTTTTTGTTGTGTTCTAGACCTATAGGTCATATGGTCATCTTCAGAGCAGCTGTGCAAAAAATCTGTTGGATGACATTGTCCTTGTTACAATTTTTAAATGTTTTTGAAAACAGTATGAAACTATTTGGAAGCAAGAATAAAATAAGGATTCCACAACTGCAAAAACAAAATTAATGACAACAACAACAATTAGGATTTCTGTCCCTCCTCCTGTGGGATAGACTGTTTTTCAGGTAGGAGGAGTGAGCAAGATGGAATTTCTTGGATTGAAATATAAATGCTTCCTCATACTCACATGATGGACTGTTAAATAAAGCTTGGGATATTGATTTGCCATACTGTCATGTGCTGTTTCTTTTCCTGCAAGAAAATAAGAGCTTTGATAGATCATACTGTTTTCTTCTCTAAGAAATGCATTTTTTCCTCTACATTATTGTATCTCTGACTGTCTCAAGGAGCTGTAAATTGTTTCCATTAGTTTCCCTGCTTTTTACTTTTGTTGTCTTGGTGACAAAACATAATTTGTTCTTGCATGTGCATTATAGTCAAACTCTGTAAGTTAAGGTTGCAAAATTTCTTTAAGTAATAAACTCCTGTTTTATATCAAGACACAACTTCCTGGAGAAGTCTGACTTTAAAGTAAAACTTTCCTGGCTGAAGTCTTTGGGAAAAATGCACTTTATCTTTAAAACTTAATAGAAAATAATTTTGTTCATTTGAATGATACACAAAGGCAAAAATATTTCCCTGGGGAAAAGAAAAGAAGAATAAGGATGGGATTCATCTGCTCTAATTTAGGCATCTAAAAATTAGCCAACTAGGTCTAATAACCTGAGGGTCCCTATCAAGAGAAATAGACACCTCTAGAGGGCTATTCATTTCATTCCAAAATAGGATTTTAAAATGAGGGAAAGTGGAAAGCTGAATCACCCTCTGGAGGTGCCTATTTCTCTCCTTTAATTATAAAGAGAGCCTTATGAGATTAGCTTAAATTCAGTTGGCTGACTTTTAGATGCCTAAATTGGGGCAGATGAATTCCATTCAAGGATTCTGTTCTTTGTAAGGATAACTCTAAAGCAGCTGATCTTAAAAACTTCCGCATTTGCATATGGCTAATCCTACACAAGGATTTTTTGCTCCATGAATTTGATTCCAGCTACTTACAGACTGCTCATTTATGGACAGACTCCCTGAAGCAAGCAGAGTTATGTGTCCTTGGCTATAAACATTATAGGACTTCGTTCAAGTGTTTTACTTATAGAAGACTGAGTGCCAACCGTTCCTTTTCAGCTCTTCTACCAAAATCATCTTACGATATTAAAGTGCTTGCCAAATGCTTTTCACATTTGATCATGACTAATATAGGAAAATGATTCAGGAACTGATAGATGCTCTGTTCAATTCCAGACAGCAGAGTAGGCAGTGATCATTGAGTGGTCATTTAATCTATCCTCCTCTGTCAAGCAGATCATAATACCAAAGACACTATACTGATTATTTTTCAAACTGTTGGCTAATTCTTCTTTAAACTGAGATATCTTTAGCTTACAAATTGTCACTTGTCGGTTTCTGTAGATCAGTGGGTCATTCTGAATGAACTCATCTTCTCCAAAACAATTAACATGAATTTCATATGAAATTTGAAGAACACAATAAGAATTTAATATATGTATGTTTAATTGCTTAGAGACATTATATTCCTAAATTTCTACTCTTTGTATGTTAACAACAGCGTAGGAATTGGATTGTAGACTAATAATGTATAAACTCTAGCGGCAGAGATCTGACATCTTACTCTGGACAAATTATAATGATATTCCATGGCTAGACACCTTAGAAATTTTTTTTATCCTTAGCTTTGGGCAAATACCAGCCTTGATACTGGAGCAAAGGGTTCTGTTTGATTGTTTGTTTATTTGTTTATTTATTTTGCCTCTCCATCTATTGAGGAGATTTGTTCGGAGATCATAAGCCTGTAAGGGTAACTTTCTATATCTTTCAACAGAAAGCCACATTTGCCTTTATATGCAATACTCTTTGGACAGTCAGACAAAAATCTTACCCTACTTTTGATTATTTTTTTCTACCCTTTTTTTCCTAGTTCAACTGGGGTTCCCTTTCAAGGACTACCACTTTTGAGATTTCCACTCTGCCTTCATACCTCCCTAGATATTTACACAATGGCACAATGATATTTTCTATTTTGTTCCCTAATTCTTTTCTAATAATTTCTAAAATGCAATTTGTCTTCAGTGCAATTAGTCATTGAGCACTGAGCTGACATCTTTATAAGGCTATCCACAGTGACTCCAAGCTTTCTTTTCTGAGTGGTAATAATGGCTAATTTAGAGCCCATGACTGTGCATCTATAGCAAATATTGTTTTACACATGGGCTTTTACATTATAATTTGCCATTTTATTACCATGTCTCCCAGTACTGTGAGAGCTCTATGCAATCAGCTTTCATTTTTACCATGGTGTATAATTATGCATAATCAGCAAACTTTTTCACTGCTGATACTCACTTATCAAAAGCTTTTGAAAGTTCAGTGTGCTTAACAAATTGAGTGTCACTCTGCAAGCCTGCAGACTAATTCAGAGAATTCTAATAGGTTTGTGAAACATAGTTTCGCTTTGCAAAAGCCATGTTGATTCTTTCTTCATGTTAGCTTATTTAACCAAATATTTTCATATTGTTCTTTATTAGAATTTTAAACAATTAGCCTATTTCTGATATCAAATCTCTTAGTCTGTAGTAGCTTGACTGTTCCTGAAGTACTTTTCCAAAGTTATAATTTTTGCCTCTTTCATTCTCGCAGTTCTCCAGCTAATTTAAATGTTAGTCTATGTAATGCAGGTACTAGTTAAACAATTTCTAATTTTGAGTTTCCATAATGCTTAAGGGTGAAAACTATCTAGTCTTAACAAGTAATTGTAATTCATGTTATTTATTTGTTCTTTTGTTTCATTCCTGCTGTAATTCTGACTTTGAGTATGTCATAATTAGAAAGACTTTTTGAGACATTTTGAAACAAGTCCAATGCACATCTCACAAGGGCTGTTTTCTCACAAGAGTATGCTTTCTGAATAGCTGTTCAAAGAAGCAGCTGGTATCTAAAAAAGTCACCTGTGTATCATCAGCTGATATTTGATCTGATAGAATCTGTTCAGATATTTATCCAAATCGTCATGGGAATAACTAGTCTCCCATTATCACTTTGCTTATTGTTCTTGCAGTCTTTCTGGTCTCTTTTAGGAATGCCACAATCATGGTCACTGTCCAATAATTGATTCGAGAGCCTTAATACTATTCTCTTCCTGTTTATGTAAAGCTTTTAATTATTTATTTTTTTCCAAGTAGCTTATTACTTTATTCGTGAAAATCAAAAGCCTAGTCTGACATTTTTTAATAATTTGTAACTGGGAATTACGCCTGACAGATTAGTTTCCTTCTACCAAATTCCCAAATCTATTATGTTACTGTCCTCATTTAAAATCAGGGAATCCAATTCACCCATTTTATGCTTTAGACTTTGAATATTTGTATAGGACAACGTGTCCATTTCATCTTAAGCTGGTTGTCTCCTTTCATATATCTTCCTTAAAGGGCTTTTCATTTGCCGAAAATGAGCTTGGCTTTTTCATTCCTCATCGTTTTCCAAGTTTTCCATTCCTCTTTATTTAAAGATAAAGAGTTTATTTCAATGTGATCTGTGTGCTCTTCTGCAACTGTTGGCTTTCCCATAGTCCTTAGCATAAAAGTTCCTTCTAAACTTTTAAGTTGCAGCATCCTAGTTCTACTTTTCCTAGATGAAGCTTCTCTAAAGTAATAGATGGTTTCATAAAAAAAAGTCTCTGTCTATTCCAAGAGATTTCCTAGTTTCTACTGATTTTTATTACATTTTCCCCACACGGCTGTCTTACACATGAGCAAAGACTGAATCTGTCCAGATTGGTGCATTGCTTTGTGCTTATCAGTGTTGATCTTTTACTTCTCACCCATTCTTTTAATTTTGCCTCCAGAATCTCTCTTCTCCTCCCTGTGCCATTGTTACAAATATGGACCACAACCACTGGCTCCATCTCAGCACTGTTTGGCCGTGACATTCTTTGTTCCTTTAAGTCAGCATACAGATGCTATTGCCGTGACAGATACAGCTATCTATCCATCCTGATCTGTCTACTATCACTGTTCTGCCTTCTTCACTTCACCGAACTCAGAATTTCTAGGGTGAGCTCAGCTCTCTTTCTAGTGGGCAGACCTTGTCTGCTGAATCATTTCAGCCTTTTACAGAATCACAGAATCACAGAATGGATGAGGTTGGAAGGGACTTCTGGAGATTGTCTAGTCCAACTCACCTGTGCAAAGGAGGGTCACCTATAGTATGTTGCCCAGGACCATGTCCACTTGCTTTTTTCTAATATCTCCAAGGATGGAAACTCCACAGCTTATCTGGGCCACGTGTTCCAGTGTTCAACCATCTTCATAAGAAAAAACATCTTTTCTTATCTTTAAATATGAATTTCTGTGGTTCAGACTGTGCCCATTACCTCATGTTACTCTGTCACTGGATACCACTGAGAAGAGTCCATTTCCATCTTCTTTACTGCCCCCATGAGGTATTTATACATATCAATCAGATCCCCCCTGACCTTTCTCTTTTCCAGAATAAACAGTCTCAGCTCTCTCGGCCTTTTCACATTTTTCAGATGCTCCAACCCCTTAATCATCTTGGTGGCCCTTCATGGGATCTTCATGGTCCTTCACTCCAGTAGGTCCATGTCTTGTACTGGGGAGCCCAGACCTGGACACAGTCCTCCAGATGCGGCCTCACTAGTGCTGAGTAGAGAGGCAGGATCACCTCCCTTGACCTGCTGGCAATGCTCTTCCTAATGCAGCCCAGGATACTGCTGGCCTTGTTTGCCATGAGGGCACATCACTGGTCCATGTTCAACTTGTTGTCCACCAGGACCTGCAGATCCTTCTCTGCAAAGCTGCTCTCCAGAGCTGGTTGGCCCCCAGCCTCTCCTGATGCCTGGGGTTATTCCTCTCCAGGTGCAGGACTCTGCACTTCCCTTTGTTGAGCTTTTGTCACTTGATCTCCTCCTGACAGGAAATGGTTCCCCCCCCAGCAACTTTTGCTAATCCTGGAAGTGGGACTGTGTAGGATGTCTATGTACTTTTCCTATGGTTACTAGTGTCACATTTAATTTGTCACTTACAGAAAAACAAAACAAAACAAAAAAACCTCACATGATTATGGTATAGGAATATGTCTGCATCAGTATGCCTCTCTCTCTATTCTTGAATTAATCTTTATCTCTGCTGCTCAGAAATGCGCTACCTTGGCCAAGATATTAAAGAACGAGTAGTTTCAATGAGGTAAATGATTCTCATTCAGATATTCTTAAAATTTCTAATTATTTTGAGCTATCCAACTTGAGTCCATACCGTGTGTTAACAGGTGTTGACAGCGGGTGTTGTCCAGCATCTTATGATTCCTTCTAGTCAGTTGTTTTACTTAAAGTAATGAAGTGAGTAACAGTGAATTCTTCAATAAAAAGATCCAACAATTTTCCTCCTGATCAGCAAAATCTATAGGTTTCCTTCTGCTTTTTTTTTTTTCACCCCCTGCCGGGGCTGTTCCTAAATGCTGAGTGATAGTCTTGCCACCACACTACTGCTCAACAGAGCTTGAAATTAGCAAGAGGAGCTCGGGCTGTCTGACAGCTAGTCCTACCACGGCCGCCAAGTTTGAACTAGCAGCAGCAGCTATTTTGCTCACAGGGGAAATAAGGTTAGTGAAAATATTAAAGAAACGTGAATGCCACTGCTGGCATGGCAACACTTTATAGTAATTGGCTCCTTGTGATTCATGCTGGCCTGACTTTGAGAACTACAGATGGGAAGCTTAAAAGCTCTAGTTTAAGAAATAACTCTTCCTTCTTAAGAAATGGGAAACAGATCAAATGTTCAGTGAAGTAAGTGGGTTTTAGTTTATTTTTTTTCTGTTTCTTACTATTCTGTAAATTCTAAGAACTTTTCTGTCAATTTACTTGTTTTATTTGACAGAATTCATCTGTTTGAATGTCTGGTACAATACCTATTTTAACACTTAAGTTGCAGGTGCAGTTCTTCATGAAAAACTCTCCTTTTGACTTTTTGAGAATTAAACTCTAATTCATTCAGCACAGCTAGTGCTGTCCATTCTTTCTTCTTACTGACAATAGACTGGTATAACTACATAATTTAATTAATTTTGAAAGCTGTTGCAAATATGATCCTGAAAATTTGATACAAATATTACTAAAACGATTAAAATAGAAGAAAATTTGTGTTATTCAAATGTTAAGTACAAAACCAAAGAATTATTAAATAACACATACAACTGGTCAACACAATTTGGCAAAATAAAATTTTCAGCTGAGATATACATCTCAGTTCTTGCATGCAAATATGAACCAAATCTGAGCTTTCCAGCACAGAAAATCAAACTGGAATTCTCAGATTAATTATTCAGCTTCCAGTAATTCAGCGAATACTGTTTGCTTTTGGTACTCTGTTTTTTTAGCCAGGAGGGTCAGAGTTAATGGAGTTTATATTTCCATTCCTAGTTCTGCCTTAAACTGTGAAATGGATGAGAATGAGGATAGGAAAAAAAAAAGAAAAGTGAATTTTCCAAGATTTAAGTTAAAATATGGCTATGGTAGATGCATTTGAGTAGATTCACTTCTACTTACAAAGGGCAAATCCTGCTTTCTCAATAGGATCAAATTCCTATTGACTGACAAACATGATAATATTGCAGGTTGATAATGATAATTTACAGGTTGCCCAGGGTGGCTCCAGTGGAGTCTCCATCCTTGGAGATATTCAAAACCTGACTGGACATAGCCCTGAGCCATCTGCTCTAGCTGACCCTACTTTGAGGAGGTGGGGAGTTGGACTAGATGATCTCCAGAGGTCTCTTCCAACCTCAACCGTTCTTTGACAATATGAAGTATAACTACACACACACAAAAGAGTCTGATAATTTTAAAAGCTGTGATATTTTCACCTTTCCTAATCTACTTGTTTCCTTCTCTCTTACATTAGGGCCCTGATCCTGCTAACCTGTATGAGTAGTGAGTCTTCTTAGTCTGCATGGGGTCTTATGAAGCAGGCAATCATTTATACTGAACATTTTTATTCTGTTAGTTTATATTTGTAATTAATCTGAAGTTAAATATATAACAATATGTCAAGAGGAAGAGCACTTTAAAGAATATTGTCTTCTCAAAACCACAAATGTTAATATGGAAATGTTGCATTTAGAGTAAAGCAAGTACTGGGAATTATGCAGCATGAAATGGCCTTCTTTATAACACTGGCAATTCAGAGGGAATAGAGAGGAAGCGCGGAAGTGGTGTGTTTCAGTCACTGTACCAGGTAGGTGAGACACCACCCATGTGGCTAGCGGCTAGTGAGCCAGAAAATCAAGCTTTACCAAGAATGAAGCATTATATCCCACACGAGTCTATTTTCTATTCTAAATGGTTAGCAGTATTAGTGGCGTTTCATTAGGACTACTCACATCACCACATTCCAGTGACCCTATTCCATATCAGCTCTGTCATGAGCTGATCATTAACAAAATCCTGTTTTTCTCTGTTTTGATTACCTGCAGTATGAAAATACATTCAAAGATGATCTCTTACTGAATTATTTTATACATGCTGAGGGCAGTTCTATTTGGGAAGCCAAATTAAACAAAATACAGTTATTATAGCTAGTCAAGGCTTCTAGCATATTGTTTTCATCACAGTAACCACAAACAAAACTGCTTTCATCCTCCACAACTCATTTAACCTTGGGTTTAAATATGCATGCAAATGGGATGGTCCCACACCTCTGTTGATGTGGACTTGCAACTATCCACTGGATTATTTGTGTTTCCAGATGCCTTAGAAATTCAGGTTGCCAGTTCAGTTCCTTAAAGACTTGTCATGCCTACACAGCAAAGTAGAATTATGAATGTTTGATTAATGTCTTGATATTCCACTCAAATTAGCAGTGCCATTTCAAAGTATTCCATCTCCTGAAGGGAAATTGTTGCCTCATATTCAGGGGATTAAGCTGCAGATAAAACAATTATCTTTTAATGACATCTCTCCTCTCCATTTTCATAATTTTTATTCATTATGAGGCAATAATATAATTTATAAACAGGAAAAGGCTATGTAGCCTAATGTGTTTAGGGATGTTGTGTTTAAGAGTGCATCACTTACCTTTACAGTCAAATAAATGAAAATGTGACCACTCATTCACTCTTTCTACACTTACGCAAAACTAGCCTTTCATTAGGACTATATAAATTCAGTAGAGGTCTGTATCTTCCCAGGGACCTTTGACTTATCTTATGATTTTTAAGTTTTAAAATAAAATCTTGAAAGACAAACTATTGTCATATTTTGGCTAATAGGAGCTAATAAGAGGCAAGTATGTTGTATGGAGTGGACATTCTGATTGAGCTCTCTTAAACATGCCAGGACTGTAAATAACCTGGCTTTTATTCTGCACAAAAGGGACAATAATAGACACAAGGAGAAATGTAATAGGAAAAAGACCTTCTGAAGAACATACTCAAAGGAAGAGCATTACTGGAAACTCGATAATGAGATTTAGTAACAGGCAACCATTAATAAAAGAAAAAAATATATTTAGGGTTATGTTTTACAGAGTAAGTACAAACTGTGTTTTCTTTTCCACTCAAATACTATGGGACACATGAAATGACGACATGTGAATCTACTGTTCAAATCTGTAAGTGAACCTGTCTTCCTGTGCATCAGACCACAGAAGGGTGGATGCAGTTTTGATCTGAAGAAGCAAGTTGCTTGGCCTCTTGGCAATGATGATATTGCACAATAAATGTATTTCAGGTCCTGAAGTGGATAGGGACTAATGGGGCTGCTAGAGTATGTGAGGACCCACGGTAAGAACTGCTTTCTCTGTAGTAACAGTGTTTTGGACATGGGTTCCTTTCACTGGAGGTGCATGTAATGCCAGCATTTTCCAGCAACCATTTCCCTGTCCTTTCTTTAGCCAATATTGAAAAAAAAAATCATTTTCAGACAAATTTCTGTAAATGGAGAATATGGCTTTGTTCTTTCTTCCCTAGTCATTAGGCTTTTCTCAATATATTTGAGGGAAATATGATAGGGACAGCTGCTGTCAAAAACAGGCCAGTCTTGACATTGAAGACAAGGC
Organism: Dromaius novaehollandiae; assembly: GCF_036370855.1. Taxonomy (NCBI): domain Eukaryota; kingdom Metazoa; phylum Chordata; class Aves; order Casuariiformes; family Dromaiidae; genus Dromaius; species Dromaius novaehollandiae. The sequence goes on along the minus strand of NC_088100.1, from coordinate 43,734,831 downwards.
TTTTTCTGAACTCCACTGCTAATTGTGCTCTGTTACAATGAATAGCAGAGTGTCGCTGGATGCTGTTTCTACATTTAGATCATTCCTTTGTGCCATTCCTTCTATTTGCTCTTACTAAAGTTAGTTCAAAATTGGCTTGTGACTTGTGCTACAGTTTCTAGCCAAGGAAGAATAAAGATGCCATATCAAGGGGTGTATTCTAAAATTTAACACTCATTTACTATGCAACAGACAGCTCTAAAATCCTTTCACAACCCACTTGATTTGAAATGGTTTTGCATGAAATGTGCTGAGCTTTGTTCTGCAACAGTCTTTGGCTCTCTGCTTCAAATACCATTTTTTAAACTCACAAGACAGAAAATTAAGTGCTTTAAACAGTGCACCAAGAGAACTGGTGGGGCTTTCACTTCCCATTAATATGTGTGTGCACAAAGGAGAAACCTGCTCCCATCAATATTTGCAATAAATGGACAGAGTTAGGATTACCATCTGAGTAAAGAAAATGGTGTGTGGTAATTTGAATAGATAATAGCAAATACTTTTTCGGACAATGCAACCATTCCTAGGCATATTTTAGTTTTGCACCAATAATATCTAAAGTGCCTGATTCTGTAGAAACAAAAAAAAAAAGGAGCAGTAGCATAAAAAAAAAACAAAAAAGAAAAAGGTTATGAATATCAGTACCAAATAAGCACACACCATGCACGTGTGTGCATGCACACACACACGTGTATTTATATATATATATATGATATAGACACACAATCATACATATAAAGGCAAGGCATTTGAGAACATATAGCAAAATCAAGCACTGCAAAGTATGGAAATGTTAAGCTGTTTCTTCCACTTTTGTGCTTTTTTATCTAGAAAAGAGTGTCTATGGAACTTACTTATGCAAGCTTTGCTTTTCTCGTCCCCAAACCCACAGCAGTTTGGCTTCATGTTGGTGGATTTTCATCAACAGCAAAGACACAGCCCAGACACAAAGATCATCTCCATCAATCAGCAATGTGTACATTCTCTCTCTAAAATAAGACTTGCTAGATGTTCTCAAGAAAAGTCTGACAGAACATTTTTAACATAAGCAAAGCAAATATTTTTACTTCACTTGTTCTTAGAAATGTCTTAATCATTTTTTCTGAATTTTTTTGGTTGTTTCTTTAGTGGCAGATGGATTACAGATCTGGCAGATTAACTAAACTTTCTACTAGAGAAGAAGTATTCTACTGTGTATACCTTTAGGTATCCAAGCTGTCTATGTGAAAAGCTAGAATACATATTTTCATGCCTTTCTCAACCAAGCCACATTTGGTTGTAGTTTTTATTTGTTTAATTGGTCATTTATTTATCTCTCCCCTTGCCTTCATCCATGACTCAGTTCTTTTTCTCTGGTGCTAGGCCTGTCCTTTTCCTTCTCATTTTTAAGAATTGTCTGCATTTCTTAGAATCTGACGTAGGCAACTAAACAAAGAAACTCTTTCTTCATATGAAGGAACTGCTCTGTAAAAATGGGGAAAGCATGGGAAAGATAGTGAGAAAAGGAGAACTGAGGAATGAGTTTTGTATTTTGTTGGGCTATATACAGAACCTGTCAGTGGCACTCAGGAGTTCTGCATTCAGGTCCCACGCTGATGCAGACTTCACGTGTGACCGTGTTTTTTTCTGCTGTGCCCTTCATGTGTGTAAACTGGAGACACTGTTTCTCCAGTGTAACTAGTCAATTAGAGAGAGGCATCTCCGGAGGCCATTTCACTGTATTCTAAAAAAAGTCTTTAAAATGGAGGAGATAAATCACCAAAGGAAGTGATTGTCTCTCTAAACTGCCTTAGACAGACTTGGGAGAAGTAGCTTAGATTGGATAAAATAACTAAATTTATGGATAGCTAAAAGTAAGTGAGATATATCACAACATTGAGGGAAAAAATATTTTTGCTTCTTAAAGAATTGGTTGAATTTTGATGTAAATAATTAGAAGTAAAAATATTTGGTAAGTTTCTATTTTCCTAAGTAATAAAGTAAAAGTAGTTTGCATCTCTCTGTGCTTGTCTGTGCTTCCCTTGGATACCCCCACTATTGCTTTCATTGTTATTGGTATATTTTTTTTCTGCTAGCAAAATCTTCCAGGCTACATTTTAATTTCTGAGTTTTAGCCACCAGCCTTGAATCTTTGTTGCCTTTCAACTAAGTATTTGGTGCCACAACAGTGAAGAGCAAGTGGCTTAAACATACACTGTTGTCTGTATGCAAGTCAAAACACACTTCCTTTCCTCAGACCTGTTGTGTCTTCCCCCATTTCCCCAATTGCTATTTGTTTCTTTCTTTTTCTGCTATTTTTATACACTTTTTTCCCCTAAACTGTGTTTGTCAATCTAAGAAATGTCTCTTAGATTTCTATGATGCATCTAACAAGAAATAAACTGTCTTGAAAAAGGCATTTTTCATATACAGCATTAGGTAGAAAAAACAATCCCCAAACACTCAGCATACGAGCTCCTAAAAACTCAGAATTATTTCCCCTGGAAATTATAATTTAAAATCATATGAACTGTCCTAAAGTGCATTGTTTATTTTAGACTACCGTGGCCACTTAGCTCCCAGGATCATTTTATAACATTCATAGATTTAAAATACTCCATTATAAGGAGAGATGAGGGAAGGACTGCATTGCTGAACTCTATTTGGCAAAAAATAAGTCCCTTCTCCACCTTAATAAATTTGTAAATCTCAGAGAAATGTCTTTCAAAAGAGCTATTAAAAACTGACTGCAAAGATTATGCTGCCAGAATGTAAAATACAAAATATTTATGGTAAAACATAAACAAAACCTTCTATAGTAATTAGATAGTTTTGCTCTGTAAACCTAACAGAGTTGTGAACAAATTTTTAAAGCCGGAAGGGGTCTTAGACCCACTGATTTGTAATTTTGTGTATGATGGGTCATAGAATATCATCAGAATTAAACTGAATAACTTATATTTGACTAACACAGATATCCTCGGAATTTACTTTATCTTCATCACAAAATTTCAGGAGATGGGGAATCTGGTAGAAAATAGAACTCTGTGTCTAGTTACACACTATGAATGGACTTTTGACCAGCTGGAAACCTATGTAAAGAATATTATAGAATAATATAGAATATCTGGTGGGCTTGGTAGAAGTTGTGGCACATTCACATTGTGTGCTTGGTCCAGGCCTAGATTATGAGTTGTGAATTCCTTGATCTTCTGCTCTTTTGCTCTAGTGAGTACTTGTGAATTGCCACATGCACATCTAAAAAGGTCAAGAAATAAACCAAGCTCAAGGAATAGCTGAAGGTTACTTCTGCTAATAGCAAATCTTAATAAATCTGTATCCTTGAGCTTTGTTTTACTGCATGATGTCATTTGGGAAGTGCAGTTACGTAAGAACTACTCCGCTGAGTTTACTGTCTCTCAGCTGATGCATGGTCTCAGTGTGACTTCTGTTAGTTTGTGTCTCCAATTAGGAACCTAACAGGTTAGCTGAAACCACTAATGAAGTTGTTTTTAGCAAACAATTAACTTTGTGTTGAAAAAGGCGAGTAAAATTAATGTAGTCAGCCTGAAAATGGGTATGTTCCTGTGGATCTATCTCTGGCAGTGAAAAAGGTTACTTGCTTTAGCTGCTTGTCAAGTCTTCCTAAAAAACTGTGACCTTCATCGATGTGTTGGTGGAATAATTTGTATGAGTGCTCCCTGATTTGCTGAAACAATTTAACACTGTAAATTTTTGCTCAAAAATAATGAAGCTGTTTTTCACACATGCTGTACTCACAGATTCGCAAAGCACTAACATGCTTCATGAAAAGTGGTGATGAAGAGTAATCTTATGTACTGACACAGCTGGATCCAAAGAGGACATCTGTGCTACAAGCTCATTTGCAGCTTAGAGACAGTTTAGGCAGCAATTCATTACTGTCTCCAAAATGAAACAGTGATAGTAAGTGCTGGTCACTGACTATGTAAGTATTCTTTGTCTACTTCACCGAAAAATCAAAAAAGGTTAGTATGAATTAGCTTTGGGAATGAAAACTAATTTGCTTGATTTGCACAGAAATGTGCTGAGATTGTTCATGCTACTGGTTAGAATCACACGGTGGTGTAAGAAGCTGTGACTTATCCGCTGCTAACCCACCTCCTACTGGACCCTGACCTTCAAACATGGCAAGGGAAAGAGAAATATTTAGGATCCAGAGTTCTAAGAGAGTGGATGGCTGGCAAGGAAAACTCAGGTGCAAGTTGGGCACAACAAAGTGTGCAGATGTCCAGCTGGACTACAAAAGGTAAAATCTCACATGGTTTATATCTGTTTTAGCAAATTCAGTAAGGTCAGGGAGAGGGATCAAGCACCAGCTTTTGATTGACCATTTTATTTGTTAATTAGTCTTTACACATAGGGCAGAGGCTTTTCCCAACAAAATCTTCTTCTGGAAGTCTATAGAGCAAACTTCTTTTTAAAAAAGGAAAGTCCTACTTGAGGAGTAGTTCACAGGCATGCAAAAACTTAGGTTCAGGGCAGGTAGACTGCCACTCCAGGTGTCTTTCTCTTCTACTGTCTTATAGAAAAAGTTTTTTGCAGAGTTAGTATCATACTGATTCACTATTACTTATAGTTAGCCACAAAATACCCTTGCCCTGCACCTTTTCAGGTGCATTTGCCCTTTTTGCTCTGGCAAAATCCTATGAACCCTGAGATGTAATTGGCTCTTCCAGACTGTCATGCTGCAATTTGTATAACGGGGTGTAGACTAAACATTCAAAAGGAAAATCAATTTAGAAGGTCACAGCCTGCTCCCTAGGTGGGTTACCACAACAGGGTCACATTTAGTTGATTAATGATATATATGCTGCCTACTACATATAGTGAGTATTAGATTATCTGGCAGATCACAGTCTCAAATGTTAGTTTAAAATATCTTAATAGCACAAAAATGTAAGAGGTTAAACTCTGCGATAAGCATGCACATAAGTGAGATGGAAAAGGACAGTGAAACATTTTAAAAATATTGCCTGTCATATAATCACTATTCTTCCTTATCTATGGTTTTAAGGGAAGACAAGCTGTGTTTGACATTAATGTTTGCCTGCTTTCTTCTTCTTTTTTTTCTATTAGAAAAGTGTATTTTTTTAAGTTCTAAAGGAAATGACATATCTCATGATGTTAAGTTCACCATGATGTAACCTGACTGACTCCAACTGAGTGTGAAGCACATTCTGTTATACACGTTTTTGAATAGCGAGTTCAACTCCGGTTGTTTGAAACATACATATTTTAGCTGTGGGTCTGCTATTGTCTCGTGTTGACTGCTGGTCACGTTTTTTCCCCATGTATTTGATTTTATACAATTAAAAAAATATGATACATCTAAGATATATTTAAGATGCTTGTCAATTCTTATGCTTCACAGCTTTCTTCATGCAAAGGATGGCATTTTTTACATTAGAATAAAATGCCCTTCCTACAGCATAAATATTGGGTTTGTTCCATCCAACACAATTTAAGTTGTATGCATTTTGCATTTTTCAAGGAGTCCCTAAGTGTTATAAATAGTCATTTGGTTGGGCTCCTCTCCTGCTTCAAAGTGCATGTCAGAGAAATGAACATTAGTTTTAATGCATTTCATTATTACACTGATGGTGTGTGAAAGGTTTGCTGGGATCTTTTTCTGAAAAACTTCAAAGCAGGGTTTGACAGAATGATATCACTTCCATTTTCCATCTGAATTTCACATAGTATGGGATGAGAAAGAAGTTAGATGTCTCAGTTGGTCACACGTGAGTTCATGAGACTGATTATTAGCAGTGTGTAAAATAGTTCATTGTTAAATTGGGAACCTATGCTATGTCATACTGCGGTTAAAAGGAAAAACTGCAGAGGTAACCAATAAACTTCTGTGTTACCACAAAACAAACAAACAGATTTATAACCAGCTTTAAATTAAATTAGATTATCATCTTTCCCACATTTTCCACACATTTCTCATAAATCTTTATAATTCTACTTAAGCATCTTCATACCTTACTATTGTTATTTATTTATTTTACAGTAGGGATTGAAGAGGAATCAGAATATCTAAGACAAATGAAAGTCAGAAAAAGGAATGCTTGCTATTTCACTGATCTGTGGGTACATACATATGCTATGTTCAAGCTGGGGCTGAGACACCTCGTTTTGTTCAGTCTGAAGAAGAGGGCTAAAAAGGGATCTCAGTGTCTATCTTCAAGTATCTAGTGGCAGAGTACAGAGAAGATGGAGTAAGACTATTCCTGGAGTTGTTCAGGAAAAGAACAAGATCTAAACATCTAAAACAGATACTGCATTTGCAGATCAACTAGCAGGTGTTCAAGAAACCCAATGAATTCTAGTAATTTCTGGGTTTTTTTTTTAATTTTTTATTTCTTCAACCTAGCACCACAAAAGCATATGGATTCAACATCTTCCACCAAAAGAATATCAGGTCAGTTTGATTTCTGAAACTCTTATTTGCTCGTGTTGCTAGAGGGAGAAAGTGAGATTTATTCAGGCATTTCAAGCTGTATGCCTAAATTAAAAGTAGTAACCTTAGGCTTTCTTTATAATCAGTGGAGAAAGGTAGCAACCTCAAAATGGAAAAACATTCCCAGTCTCATTATGATGTATACCCTCCTTTTTTCTTGCATACCTCTTTGCCATGCCTCTTAGACTGTAACCTCTTTGAGGAGGACTTATTGTGCATACGTGTGTATTGTGCAATTTAATCTTGATCAATTGTTAGAACTCTTGGGTACCAGGATAATGAAAATAAGTATCAGGTGTCACAGTATTTACAAATTCACCTACGAGCCAAGCTTGTTCCATATAGATAATAACAAAGAGGCTCAAGTCTTCCACCAATTCTTCCTTGCATTTCACTGGTTCTTTTTGAACTGTCTAGCATGTTCCCTTCCAAAGTTTAATTTTTGTTTTTTGCCAAATTTTTTTGGTACAGGAAGGACATTATTGATTACTTTCTTACAGCCCCTTCCCATGCACGGGCTGAATAATCATTTTATAGTGAAGTTTGAAAATACTGATTAAAGGTTACATTTAAATTTGATATTCCACTAAAAATGATAAACAGAATACAGTTTTCACTCAGACAAGGGGTGGTGAGGAACTTGAGGTCATTGTCTCATGAGAATTCAACTTTTTCAGACTCAAAAGAAATTCTTCTAATCAAATTAATCCAAAAAGCTTTTTTAGAAAAGGTCTTTAAAGTTTGTTCATTAACTATTTGCATAAAAAAGAAAAGTTCAAATTTTTGTGGTATTCTGTATGTGAAGGGAACTATAGGGGGAGTTTACATTGACAGATCAAATGCTACTTGGAATAAGCTCCTGTTTTGGGTATGGGGACCTGCCACTTTCTCAGATTACTCCATAAGCTATCATAAGGTTCGTAAAGTGCAGGAATGCTGTTACTTTTTTTCACAGTATATTCTGTGGAACGAAGAACTAAACATAAATCTGGAACTTAAAAACAATTGAGTTTCATTCCTAGTGCTGATAATAGCTTTAGATATTTTTTTTCTCTTGACTTCAAGTCTACCATATCTAAAAAGCGGCCATCCTCTTCCTCTGCCAAAATACCTGTTGTTATTGCTTTTGGACAATTCACGGTGCTATGTAAGTATTACCTATTATTTCTATTATGGATACTATTATTATTATTGTGAATTAGCTCAGTCAGATAAAATAAGATGCAAGGTCATTTTAGCAGACATAGTTCCTTGTCAGCTAACCTGATAACTTTAATAAACTTGTTTTCCGGACAAAAGAAATATAGTAGATTCCATGCTTCTGGACTTTTAGTAATATATCAATTCCATAAGTGACACATATAAAATCATTGAATCGGAGACATTGCATAAGAAAGAACTGACTAAAAGGGAAATGGAAATAGATAGTGATGAAATGATGTCAGGTTATTGTTACATATTACCAGCAAAATTCCCTAAGGATCAAAATTAGGATAAATGCTAAAATTAGTGAAGGAATGCACTATTTAAATTGGCTAAAGTCCCAAAGTTCAGAAATATCGCTAAATGAAAGCTTACTGAAGTATTGTATTGCATGGTCTTGAGAACTTGTGTAATGAATATGAATGAAATTTAATAGTAAAGATTTCAGAATAAGAGTCTTAGGAACTAATAGCAACAATCAGTTTTATTCTGGAAATATCATTGATTGGAATTAATTGAGGAAGAAAAAGAACTTTTCATGTTAACTGATTACAGGTTGACTATAAGCCACATGTATAGTATGGCTGTGGAAAAGGAAATGTAATGCTAGAGAACATCAGTCTAAATATTTTCTGTCAGGACTGGAAAACATTGATACAATGTACAATCTGAAGTTTAATAGATATTGTGAACAATTCCGTTATGCAAGTCACCCACATTCAAGAAAAATAAATTTAAGCTCAAAATAAATGAAAACGAGAACGGCTATGGTGATCTGGAGTGCCTGAAAGTCAAGCACACAAGATAGAGTACAGGACATAAGCTCATTTAGCAAAGGTCTAGAAAAAGGGAAAGGGAGACATGACAGCTCTGTGTGTGTGATTAAGGGTACAGGCAATGAAAGATTTTGAGGGTATGAGAAGCATAGCTACTTAACATTAGTGGACAATGATGGCACAAAATTGGTTATATTGTACTATGCAAGAGTCCCACACCCTTCCAATGGGACTATGGAAGACAAAAAGTAATGCAGAGATGGTATTTGATTCATTTGAAAATAATCTGCAATGTGAATGCCTTCAGGGGAATGGATTCAATGACCCAGATAGTCCCTTTCTGTGAGAAGGTCCCTTTTCTATGAGAAGTAGAGAGTATGAAGTCATTCGCTGAAAAATTATCTACTTTTGGCTCTTTCTGAACCAGGAATGGAGGTGGGGCTAAGGAGCTGCAAGCTTACCCAGAGGTGGCTGAGAGAGATGTTTGCTGAGAAAGTCTGAGTAAATTTAGCATGAGTCTACATTAGCATTTGAGTTTGAATCAGGAACACACTTTTGAAAGCAATCTCCCTGTTGTTCCTTGTACTGTGCTTTGATTTGATTTGTGACAAAAGAAGATCTTGGGGTCTATGAGTCAGACTTTTTTCTGCTGAAACTAAAATAGAAGATTCACTCCAGGAGCTAATTCATGCCCAATTGGGTCCTCAGTCCACAAAAGCAGACTAAAACAAGTTAGAAGGAAAATCTCCTGAAATGTATTGTGCATTAGCTGTTACTCTGTTCAGGACTGCTTTTATTGGGCAGAACTGCTTGTTAATCTAGATGTAGCCCATGTGTCTACCAGGGCTAAACATGAGGAAGAGGTAGCAAGCCTCCATAGATTCTGGAAATCTGCCAACACGTGTGCCGAGAGGAGAGTTTTGCAAGTGGGACTTGCCTGCCTCTCATGAGTACAGACGACAATCATTTCAGTCACAGGGCTGCCAATATCCTTAGGAGTTCGATGGCCTTAGATTTCAATTGCAAGAAGTGCTTAATCTAAGAATCGTAGGATCAAGGAGCTGTATATAGCACAGGAGTGAATCTTGTAATATTTCATTTGATCCTTGATAGTGGGGACTGGCTTTGCTTATCATTTGCTCAAACTGTGTTGAAAGAAATGAACAAAATTCTATTCTGCTGTAAGCTGTCTCACCATTAGAAACCTGAATTTGGCTTGGATGTGTCTATTAGAGAAGCACTGGCAATCTTAGGATGGATATTATCCAGGAGTACCTGTCTTTGAAAAAAACTCTTTTTTAAGTTTTAAAAATGATATTAAACTAGATTTCCATTTTCCGTACTGTTGTGTTCCCTGAATGGTACTATGCGTCCTTTTTAAGGGATAAAAACAGCTGCAAGTTCTGTTTAGTTTCCTTTCTGCACAATGCAAGAATGTATGAAGTGCATACATGTTAGTTCATTACCAAGATGCAGTAAGGGAGAATTTACTGTGCTGCCAGCATGCTTTCCTACCAAGGATGAGCTACTAAACGCTGTCTCACTTATACATGAATTATCTGTGATGAGTGATACGAGTAGAAAAAGAAAGTAGCTGATAGCCTACTTTCAAAACTGTAAATATCATGTGTTTGCATTTACTTTAGAGTTCATCAGAAGTAACGGAAGATGATGATGACAGATGGTAGAAAACATGTTAACCTTTTCTTTTATCTTTGTGTGCATGTGACTAGCTTAAACCTAAAGGCTTCAAGAATAATTATATCATAGAAGATGAGTGGACAAAAAGAACTGGACTATTAGCAACAGTTGCCTAAATTTTGGTTTATATACAAATACATTTGAAAAAGGTATGTTTAGAAACCACATCTTCATCTAAAGTACAGCAATAGATAAATATGGGTCGTAACTGTTGGCTGTATGAAAATTCTTGTTGAAACTTGTAGTCTCCATTAGTCCATAGTAGGAGGTAAGCACTCAAACCAGGTGAGATCTTCCTTGGGCAAAAGGGCAGTCTCAGAAGGTGTTGCTGCTCAGACCGCTTTCCTCAATTCCATTTTACTAAGCATCTCACTGCTTAGGTACTCAGCAAGGGGACTTGCTTTCAAGTTAGGAAAAGAGCTTGAGTGAGCTCATTCCAGGGACAGATTATCAGTAGTTCTGTCTGACTTTACCTCAGTCTCTGTTTTGGAGTCATTCTGCATTGTAAAGCTAATGAAAAATATTTCATTACGGCATAAAGAAAGAGTGCAAAGATAAGTCAGGGACTGCGGTCAATCTCTATAATTTCTCTTTCTCCACAAAAGTGGAACAGCTTCAATAGCTGGAATGGAAAGAGCCTTGTTAGCCCCAGGCTTATTGCTTGGCAGAAAGAATATTTTTGTAGAACATATCAATGTGAGTCCTCCCCAGACAGCAAAAGATATTGAGACCGGATGCTCTTACAATTTTAATTGTGAAACCACAAGGCTGCTAGATAAAAGGTGGCTGGTGAAAACATATTGTCCTAGTGCTTGCTTTCTGAGATAGTCTGTATATCATTCTCAGACTATTGAGAACAGACTGAGATGCCTAGGCATAGCCTATTTTACACACTCTGGGGTAGCCAGGGCAGCCACTTGGAATTCACAGCTATGACACAGGCCCTAAGAAAGACCCATATCCTACTGTGGTGGCAGCTGGAGGATATTTGTTTAGATAATTAAATCCTATTGCTCCAGCATTTTCTAATTTACTCTAGAGTTCTTGCTCACTCACTGTGGTTATGGAATCTAGCAGATTTTGGGCAATTTCAGTGCATGTATACTGACTGAAATATAGGATCGTGTACAATTTTGCTGGTATAATGTATGGAAACCTTAGCAAATATAATACTTCAAAGACTCGAGGATTTAAATTCTGAAACTAGGTTTGTGAAATTGCAGTTAGACCTGATTGAGTATCTGAATTTGACTTCAAGGGGCATAGAAGCAAACTTCTTGAACAACTATATGCAGGATAATGATTAAACACAGCCAAGTTATCACAACATTTTTCAGGCTAGTGTTTCCTCATCTATACAGATTAATTCAGCAATTTTTTAAACAGTGAAACTAAACCATCTTGAAAATTTTCAATGATTTTTCATGTTACAGCAAAAAAATCCCCACAAAATAGAAGCAAAAAAGTTTTTTAATGTTTCTGGCAAAAAGGATTTTTTTTAACGTGCCATACCACACATTTTGATTTTTATTTTTTTCCCTTACTTTTTTAGAATAATCCTTCCAGCTTCTCCAACAGAAACATCTTTGGTGTTTCAATTTTTTGCTAAAGAGCAACTAAAATAAAGGAAAATTTCAAATAAAAATGTCTTTTAAGAAATTTGGAGAAAAAAATTCTTAATAGGTATTTTAATCAGAAAATATCATCAGCTTTCAGTAAAACCCAGTGATCCTCTGATGTGACTGCAATCATTCACACAATTAGTGTGTTCTTTAATGCTTGCTTTATATATAATTTTATATATATTTATATATAATATATATAAGACATGATATATTACATGTCTCTATATATACACTTATACATATATACTAGTTATTTCAAAATTGAGGAAAAAACTAAAAAATAGCTATCTGCTTTTCTATAGTGCTTTCCTAGAGTTCAGTCAATACTTTGTATGCCCTAATAGTTATGCAAAATATAAAAATTCATTCCTTTCCTAAGAAAAGCTTAAACAGCAGTGTTACCCAACTAAATTAAAAATCGGATACAAACTTTAGTTCTCACATTTCTACAACATGATCATTTTGATATAAATAGAACTTTTTGCCACTAATATGAATATCCTTTATCTTATTAACCTAAAAAACAGGAATAGTAAAACACTCTCCTTCTCTAATGAAAATTAGTGCTATTTTTCTTTCAGTAATTTTATTCAGCATTAGAAAAGGAGGCTTATAGGTCATTGCTGACAGTTTCAAAATTCTGAACACCAGTTGAAACGAAATTACGATACTGTCACAAACTATACCCAAATTCTGATTTATAGAGAATCTATAAATTCCCCTAGAATCTGAAATGTAAGAACAATTGCTCATATTGTAAGAATGAAATGAAACAATCATTATTGTGAGTTAAAAAAAAACAAATAATTTTGAAACAGACAGATTTGTGTATGCACCTGAACACTGTCGAGTCAGAGCAAGAAGTTCGGGGTTCAGTATTTCACCTGTGGCTTTGAAATTGTTATCTCCATGCTAAGTTCCACAGGGGTATAAGTAAGCCAGGAAAAGACATAGGGGAGTATGTTGGGAAAAGGGCTGCACCACCTTTCAAGAAAGTTGTCTACTCATAGAACACAGCTATACCTCCAATTCTTACAGGTGTAAGATGTGTAATTGTGGGCTCAAATATGTTACAGTAAGATTTAAGAGTTTTCTTCTTCACCTGTCTTCCTCCATTTGCCAACATTGGGCATATGGATGTTTTAGTGAGATGTTGTTGCTTTGCTGTGTCTCCTGATCCACTATCGGGAAGGTTTCGTTACGATCCCAAGGATGAGATTAAGACCCTAAAACCAGTCAAATATCGTACAACCTTTTAACTTTATTTTCAATGGAGTAGGGAGAAAAGGTGGGGAAAGGTGAAAGGGAGAGGGGAACAAGGGTAAGGGCAAAAGATAGAGAAAACTTGGGAAAGGAGAAAAAAACCTAGCTACTGCCACTCCAGGTCCAAAGATGTTCCACTGGCTCCACTTGAGATCTCCAGTCATCGCAAACACGCCCCTCCCCGCAATTCACACAGTCTGCAGTTTTTGTAGGTTCCCGCCCCGCCTCTGGGGGGGGAGGTGCTTCCTCACTTCCCATGCAGATTAGCTGTCGTGTGCAGTCCGCCCTCTCGGAACCTTCCAGAAACTGGATGCTGGGGGCATCTGGGGGCCTCCTGCTCATGCGCAGATCCCAAATGTGTACGTGCGGTTCGTGCCAGACGTGCTGTTCTCCTAGAAGCCTTCTTCTGCCCTTTTTGCACTTTTTTTTCCCCTGTGCAGGCGCATGAGGTTGTTTACCTTGCGGACGGCTCCTGGCGGCGCTGGCAGAGCATTGCCTGGCGCGCCTCAGCGGCAGCGGCTCTGAGGCAGCAGCAGCAGCAGCAATGTCGAGACAAAACCGCATCTAGTACCGGTTCTCTACAGTGTGTTCTTTGTGTGGGGTTGCAGCACATACAAACAGTATTCGACCATTATTTTCACAACTCACAGATGGACAGTTAGATCGTTATTTTTTTTATAACTGCTATGTAGTATTGTGAAATGAGGAAAGCAGCTGCCTCGCAGCTGCAGTGATATAGCACGGATTGTTAGTATGTTATCAAATGAGTAATATGATAATTCATTTTAAATAGTTTTGGTATTAAAAGTTAAATTCATTTACTGCCAGATTTATTAATACTTAATTTTATTCCATCCTTAGAGCCTTTAAATTTTTGTCCCTCTTTCAGGTTTATTTGTAGTGTTTATTTAATCAAAATTAAGATTCATATGTAGAGTAGACTTGTATCTTGAAAGTCCTTGAGTGAAACTTACTTCATGGGTGTAAAGTCAAGTCTATGTGTGTTACAGATTGGGTGGGAATGAATTAAAACTTTTATTCTATTGCATTTTCAGATGATCTGACCTCTTCTTGTCATAGTGGTTTAGAAAAGTGTCTACAAGACCTATGAGTGCCTGATTCTTTCCATACAAATTTTTTGTCCAGTCTTTTGGTTTACCAAAGCCACCACTGATGTGGTTACTACCTTAGCAAAGAGATCGTCTCTAGGAGAGGGCAAGTATGCTTGAAAGAATTAAGATATGATAAAGGATTGAACTAATGTCTGTTTTTTGTGAGGAGAATAAATGTTGTTTTTCCCATTGAACATTCCCTATTTTATTCACTTCTATCTGTAAAGTGCTTTACATAAGAAATCCTGCTTGGCCCATGATTAATGACTTGAATGTAGATAGATAGCTTATACTGTAGCACTATGATGATGGGACTAGGCATTGAACAGGTATTTTGAGATCTAGATTCTACTTCCATTGATGCCTAACAAGATCTTAAATGAGTCACTTTGCTAATTTCTCCTTCTGCCTTTGTAGGTTTCTACCTGCTATGCCTGTCTTGTGCGTAGAGACAATTTAGTTCAGTGAGGCATGGAGAATTTATAAAGTTCTCGGGACGCTGGAACCTGTATTTCCCTGACACCATTCAGGTAATGGTACATTAATAAAAAAAGCTGAATGATGGATAGACAGATAAGATCACCTACACAACTCGTAAGTGTAGACCCACCGAAATTGCAAAAGACTTACTGAACGGTGTGCCACTACTTTGCTAAAGAAGCACTATAGAGAACCAAGAATAGATGGTCTCAGGGAAGGCAAGACTAGAAGAGCTGTCTAAAAGTTGATTGTACATGAACACCATAGCATGTCACCAGAGATATTGCTCATAAGGAATCTTTAGTTTGTGAATAAGGGGCGGTTCTTTGAATTCGATACGGTAAAGAAATACAAAACCATGTCCTAGGTTTGTTTTTTGTTTTTCTTCCCCCTTCTTGAAGGAATAGAAGAGTGAGAGGAGGGATTTATTCCGTGCTTTTTTTTTGCTTATCAGAATAATAGGTATTTGCTGTCATGTTGTAATTAAATTGTCATTAAGACATTTAAAATGTCAGTGTATGTTCTGGACCAGTTCAGAAGAATGAAATTGCTATTGCATAACCATTTAACCTGGAAAGGATAGTTATTTTGAAGGCTGCAACACAACGAGGGGAAAAGAGGTTTTGAAAATGTGTGAAGTCTATTGTTGTAGGATTATTATTGTTCAGCAATACACATGCTGAGAAGAAAAAGATCCACACTACACAGAGGTTACACAAACTCGCTGTATGCTATTTATAAAGGTCCTGTCACCTCTCGGTGTAGCTGATTAGAATCACTTGTAGCTATGAGAACATTCATGTAATCAAAGACACATCTTTTTTTTTTTTTAATTATTCACACCTGCAAACATTCAGAATAACACACTCTGCTGTACCCTGCTGTATCTTTTAGAAGCTGAAAAAACAAACATAGTGTTCAAGCCCTGTGTGCTATTTTTGAACGCCCACAATTTGTTATTTAAAGCTTGGTTGGTTGGTTGGTTGGTTGGTTGGTTGGTTGGTGTGTGTGTGTGTGTGTGTGTGTGTGTGTGTGTGTGTGTGTGTGTGTGTGTTTGTGTTTTCTTTTCACACAGCAAAAGCACTGTTCCTCAGTCAGGCAGATGTACAATCTTGTTTTATTTGCTGTTGAATGCATTGTTCCATCTGAACTGAAAATGAGAGGTTTGGTGTAGGTTTGGTGTGGGGCTCTTGTAAGAAATGTAAAGATGAAGAAAAACTGGACTCATTGTTATCCACCAGATCAGAGATTACAGCATTCTTCCAGGATTGTGAGACATGGATTCAGTTCCCTATTTTGTTTGAAGATATCTGAATCCATACTGACGCCAAAATATGCTACCTGTAATTCTATGTTAAGGATGAAGAATAGCAAGGTGGACGAAGGAAATAGGTGCATGTCATAAATAATCAGACAGTCACTGGGAAAAACAAAAACCAAAAAATCCTAACTGATATCACTGCCCTTTCAAGTGAATGTACTAGGCAGAAACACAAAATCATTCTAGTGCATGGGTCTCTCAGAATATTTGAGCAGTCCATATAAAGCGAAGCCCCTGCAACAGGAGGGATAGCCTCTGCAGAGCTCTCAATAGGCAGGTGCTTACCCTCCACACTGATATCTAGACTAACCCTAACACTACATCTATTTTTGTCTGACTCAGAACGAGGACCTAAACTTGGATCTTCCACTATCCAGCCAAGTATGTTAACTGCACTGGGATATAGGCCTGCTGCTATCTCAGAAGGATAATATATTTAGAAAAGGGTCACTGCTATTTCGTTTTGACAGTTACTCTGATTTTATATGAGCTGTCCATTGCTTCTGTTTTTCCTCTGTGTGTTATATATTCAAGGAGCCCCTGGGAGTCTGCTTGGCCTGTCCAGGCACAGCAAGGTTTACTATTCAAACTTGCTGAGCCCCAAGGATGCTGCTGGACACACTCCAAGAAAGTTGTCATAGCCACAGAGTCTTGGTTCTCTTTATTTGTATATACTTTCCTATGTCATTCCCCCCATGGCAGCAATTCACGTTAGACCTCCAGGATGTTGCTGTTTCTGTGCCTTAGACTCTGTCTACATCACCTGTCATTATTTTCAGGTCAAATTACAGCCAGGCCTTTTTCTTTTATGGTTAGCTGGTGCTGCTGCTTTTTGCATTACCTCATCTGGCTCCCTTTCTGTGAGAAAAAGCAGACAAGAAACTCAGTCTAACACTTTACTTGCTCTTTGCTTTTTCTTCTCCATCCTCCCTCTGGGTGGGCATGTAAAGAGTTTCCATCTTTTTTCCCTTGTTTGTCATTTTCCATTTCTTTCCATAAAAAAAGAGAATAAAACTACACAGTACCATAACTCTGCTCTCTTTTAACATTTAAAGTAAAATAATTTAATATTCTCTCCACCCAAATAAATACACAAACAAACTTTAAAAATTATCTATTCAGTGAACCCTGTGCAGCTGATAATGCCAATCCAGTCCTTAGCAGACAGTGTTACCAAACGGAAAAGTGCGTGCACCAGGATGGAAATATCAACATCCATTTTGGGACACTTAGAAGAGAGAGATGGACAGTCTGAATCATGAGGAAGGACTGTAGGGTTCGGGGTAGATGAGGAGATGCACAATCATCCGGCAAGAGTGATTTTGTCGGCTGTCCTACACCAAGTTAGCTCTGCTCATCAGTAAGAGCCTGAAGGCTTCAAGTGCTGCAGGTTTGTGTTCTCATCCTTAGAGGTAATCTAACGAGGGCAGTGCACAAGCACTCGTGTAAGGCTGTGCTGATGTATCTGTCTATAAACAGCAGGATTCCGCCCAAGGACTAGTAGCCTTTCAGAAGCTTTTCACAAGCCCTGAGGTCTATCTAAATTTTAACACCCTTGTAAATAATTTCAAAGGTAAAACCTAAGTGTACTGTTAAGCTCTTAACAATATTTTTAGAGTTTTACTATTCCTTCTAGAAGGAACGATTGTGTGAATCCATTTCCTCATAAAACACATACTAGTAAAAAACTGAATTCAGCTTATATAAAGGGAGACCCACAGCATGATTTAATTTCTGCCTTTTGGTGCTCCTTTGCTTGTCAAGAACCTCCTCTGTAAGGCACAACTGGCCACTTCTACTGATGATTCTACTAATCATCCTAATCATGATTCTGCTAGTACAAACCTTCAGGAGAGGGTTCACAGGTAACTTAAATGTTGAGATATATCGCATCATGGTAAGGGGATATAAATGGATGAAAGTCACATAAAGATAGGAGTGCAATGGGAAAATCAGCTGAGAGGAAGGTGTGTGAGTGAGCACTTTTATCAAACATTAAAAAATAACAGACAGACAGACAGACTCTCCCTCCACCTCCAGCCATGCCAGGTGGCTTTTGCTCCTTCTCTGAAGTGCAGAGCACCTGTATTCAATATGTTTTCCCTCCTCAATGAATAAGGAGATAAGTACCTAGTTGCAGAATAACCTTTTGGATTATGACTTTTTTTTTTAATCTGTAGGTTATTTCCTGAGGTATGAATTTTTCAAATGTGTATGGATAAAGGTAATTTATATAGTACAGAGAGGTTTCAACTTTCAAGCAACAGTGTGGGAGCAAACTGCACTTACTCTGATGGATCCTTATCTTAGCCTGAATGTAGTTGAAAATTAATGTATCACCTTAACCTATATTCACCACAATACATACATACTGAAAAAGATGTGGAAAAACTAAATATTTTAATGTCACTATGCAAGCTTCTGAAAAATATCACCATCAGCATTCAGTTTAAAATAAAATGAAAGAAAAAACCCTGAGAGAGCTCCTAAAATCTTGTGTTTCCACAGCAAATTGGTGGATAGTGCAAATAAGATAAAATGTCAGGGAGCTTATTCTTTCGTGGCTGTTGCCAAGAGCTAAAAGTTAATAAGTTAAATAAAGATCCAGATGAAGAAGTAGGGCAGAGATGGGGGGCGGGGGGAGGGAAGTGCACAAACAGCAAAGCAAGAGTACGTGACACATTTGGGGCAAGAGGATCTTGATGGATAGTGGTCTTAGTACCCAGGAGCTAAGCCAGGGGTGCATGCTCTAGACAGAGTGCAGACAGAGAAAACCCTCCCATTTCTGTCTGGCTACGTGTATATACCGTACTCATTCAGATGGGTGTCAGAACATCTGTTTATGATTATCCTCTTCTGAAGAGGCCTCGTACCTGTTCAGCCTAAATATCTGGGATTCAGGTTTCTCTGACCCGATACTGTCTACATCAAAGGTAAAGATGCCAAATATTACTCTCCTTCATTTCTTTCCCTCCCCAGTTGTTACCCCCGCCCATACCACTGGCACAGCAGATTCCCCTTGTGTCTTCACTTACAGAAGTCAAAGATCTACCACAGAGGAAAAAGGTGTTTATTGACAGGAAGAAAAAAAATCTTTTTCAGAACTGAAAATGTCCTGTGTACACACAAGGTGATTCACAGGTGTTTTAATTCAATGATGCCCACATTTCTTTGTTACTTAGTTAGCAGCTAGGAAGCTCCTGATCATTAGAACAGAAGTAACACACTTGTCTCCCTTTGCTCCCCCCAGTCCTTTACTTTTAGGGTCCTTTGGGTCACTGCAGTTTCTTTCTGCACATTTTGTTGTCCTATAGAGTACCCTATGGAGTGCCCACTGGTAGCAGCCATCTAGGTGAAGGACTCTTTTCTCTCAGTTGGCATCGCTTTAAAGGTATGTGGGACAAGGTTCTGTCTTTCCCTCAGATTTCTGTGGCTCTGTTAGTAAATAAATGCAGTACAAGGAACCTACTTGGTAGTATTTACAGGAACTGTGTTACCAGTGTTATTCCTGATAACTTGGCACCCTGCCTTTCTACTTTATATTGAACATGCTTTTTGCCTCAATATGTTGTTTACTTCTTCAGAGCAGCCATAATAGCAAGTTAATGCAGTTATAGGAGGAAAAAAAAGATCCTTTCTAAGTAGCAATATTATTTACTGACATTCTACACTTGTTTTTTTTGGTACCCCAGTCGTCGTGATAAGATTTTCAGTAGTTCTTTTTTTTAGGCAGGGAATGACATCAGCATAGTCCTCCTCCCTCCCACCCAGAAAAATTGATCTATAGCTGGTTGTTCTGACAACATTTTACTAATCCAGGAACCTAAAGGCATGAGAGAAGAGCTGTGTACACGAAACTTCTGCATTACTGGTTTTTCAAAATTAATATGAAGATTCACTTGCCTTTTATGCTCCATTTTATTCATTTGTAAAATGGTGCTTAGTGAATAAATACTCCCTTCTCAGTACATGTTTTGAAGACTTTTTATTTACTTCACTGCACTTTATATCCATAAAGAACTTGACTAATTTTAAGAATTAAACTTTTTCTATCTGTTGTTTCACATGACAGCTGCTGCACTTTCAATCCATAAAGCACTTGGCAGATTTTAAGAATTATACTTTTTATTTCCATTCTTTCATATAACAATTAGCCAATCTATAATAAAATAGAACATTCAGTAAGTGAAATTTAATAACGTTTAAATTACATATCCATGCACCAAATCCCAAAGTCCTCATTAAATGTCATTTAGCATTAGCCCTTATGCAGGCAAAAATCTCATAATCTTTGATCTCATGATGCTATATGTTATATTAAATACTGCTTTGTAAGTACTTTCTATTTCTCTAAGAATGACTGTTAGGTCAATAAGTAATTAAAGTGGTCAAAAGTTTTCACATTCTATGTTGTTGTTTTTGAAACCAAAGCTCCTTTTCCTTAAAGAATGCATTGCAAAAGAATTAAATTGCTTGAAATGCACACTGTTGTATGACAACAAAGATGAAAAGGATGAATAACTTGTCATTCATTTCCTATTGCAGAATCTTCAATTCTTTGAACTGAACAGGAATTCCTAGGACAGGAAGATATGCTTTATTGTTACTAAAAGTAGATTTCTTTTGCTTGGCAAAGATTCCTTTCCCGTTGATAGGATGACTTCGGACTCTGTGTTTCTTGCTGAAATCATTTCATGGCTTCTAAACAATGGTCTGCAGTTTAACAAGGAAGGTAACATGAAAAGAACTCAATATTTTATAGCCTGACATTTTATGCTTACAAACACCATATTTAAAAGGACAGTTGTTGCTTCATCAGTGAGTGAGATTACTTTGACAAATTGTATGGGAGATTTGTTATTATAGAGTATATTCTGAAGTAGTTTTTGAAGATGTTTTTGATAAAACTTTCAGATTTCTTTTGTATATTTATGCTGAGTTTACATCCAAAGGTGCAACAAGTTTTGCATAACATACACAATTCCTGAGTTATGCATAACATCTACTAATGATCAGTAGGTTAAACCCCAGCTGTTAAATGATTTGTAGTTAAAAAAGATCATAGATTGTATCTAGAGTATAATTAGACTTTGGCAAATGCTGATTCCTTAAGCCAAACATAAGAAAAGATATTTAATGAAAATGTCACATAGAGATTTTGTGTTATCCTTCCACTGACGAACTTTTCCTGTTAGTTTCCTGAGAATATACATCTTGTAAACTGAAGAGATATACAACAGATTTTTATAGTTGAAAAATCATTAGGAACTACACTTTTCCTCCAATTTTTCTTTGGTATAGTGACAGAAAATTACAAAACCTATTCACTTTTATATAAAATATTCCAGGTACATATTCCAAGTACAAACCAACCCGAAAACTTTACTTGGCTGTCTTAATGGATGGGCAGAATTCCAAAGCAAAAACCTGGCATGCTTGGCAAGGATGAACTTTTTATAGCAGTGAAAACTTAAGTAAAAGCAAAAGAAGTATACTAGAAAATCTGTATGTTGTCATGTGACTTTTGCCAGCTTCTGACATAACAGCAATATCTGGATATTAGGTTTTATTTTACTCTATTAGTCTATTACTCATAAAGGCATCATGAAAAATAGATTAAGTATAATTGATACTCACTCCGAGCATAAGATTTATGCTGCCTCTCCCACCTGAGTATTCTCTTCATTTCAAATATTGTTCTTCATGTCGAACACATACACTAGACTGCTTACCTCTAATGAACCAAATATATTCCTTCAGTTTTGTATTATGTCTTAAAGAAATATGTCACTAAAAATTAACAAATAAAAATGTATGAAAAAGAGAAAGCCTAGAACACTTTGCTTATCTTTTAAATATGTTTCCTATATTAGAAATTAAGACTGGCTCATTAGCACTGGAGTATGTACTCGATACCCTAAGACCTTAGGTACCTATTATAAGTAGACATTGAACATCTAAATAAAACATTAAAATATATGACTTTGAAAACTTTCATATTGTCACCATTTAATCTTCAAGCCTATGTCTTGGGACTGTCCTTAAAATATTTGTAGGCAGTTGAATAAGTAGACTGAGGCCTGTCACACTTAGAGTCTAAGTGCCTAACTCTGAGACTAAAATTCAGTTTTCATAGTGAAATATTACTGGTATCTGTGTACCTATCCCTGTAGGATGGGACACAATCAGACCAAAGCTGATGCAGGGAACACTGACTAGCATGCTGAATTCTGGGATGTTTTTTTCAGCAGAAAGAATAAAAAACCACTATAGAGAGAAATGCATTTGAAAGTCTCTTTCTGCAGGGTTTTGCTCAGCTGCCTCTGTGCATCTGGGATTTAGGGTTTTTAACTTCCACTTCCATTCGTTTACATGGGTCACTCTATTCACTTAAATTATGAGTGGTTGAAAATTCTACATTCTTTTTCTGGAAAATAGTTTAGTGGTAGGAGCACACCGCAGGCTGTAGAATACTTGATTCAAGTCTCATCAACCTGGAAGTGTCTGAACTTCCAGCTCCTATATTGCCAGTGGCTATTCTATAATAATAAACAAAATGCACTAAGACCCCAAGGGTAAGTGATATGGCATATGTCATAGCCTTATAGTGAAACTCTCCTTCTCTGCAAAACAGTGTGGTCCTGTTCAT
Source organism: Dromaius novaehollandiae (assembly GCF_036370855.1). NCBI lineage: Eukaryota > Metazoa > Chordata > Aves > Casuariiformes > Dromaiidae > Dromaius > Dromaius novaehollandiae. Next base: position 43,712,181 of record NC_088100.1, on the reverse strand, counting down.
ACTCTTTATCTGAAACAATCCTTGGCCCATTTCTTGAATCATGCTGGAGCATTGCTTGAGAGAGTGCTAGCTGGTATGGGCCAAAACCACGCTGAAGCATGCTGATAATTAAACCGTGTGGATGATTAAGTGCCAGTATTAGACTGTATGCCCTGGACCTGCTTAGCTTATTAGAATGGACATAAACACTGAGTGCCATAACCACAAGGTTATGGGGTACTGCCTCTGAGAGTGCACCATGTTCTTCTCATTCCTCCTTCTGAAGCTGGGCCCCTGTGAAGCCACAAATACTTGATTCAGAAGTTCAGAAAGAAAGCAAGTGGAAAATAAATGACCTCTGTGGTGAAGTGAGTTCGAAACACTCCTTAAACAAAGCGAAAATCAGATCTGGGCATCTCACTTAATGGATGAATGCTCTGAGTGTAACATCAAGAAAGCAAAGGTCAGCACTGTTTCCCTCTTTCTCATTACTCTAGAAAGAATAATAACTATTCAGTTCTTTGAAAGCATAGTTTTACACTGTGGATTCAAAGTGGATGCAGCCACCTGTAACTTGAGGAGATGCCGATGCTCTAGAGAAAGAGTTCAGAGATGCCCATGTCTCTACGGTTTCCTGCTGTTATAGCCCATGCAGGTTGTATTGTATCTACATTGATAGGTAGGGCTCCTCCTAAGCGCTAACTCATTTGTACTGCACCCTTACACCTTATTCACCAGAACAGAAGAGAAGTTGTCACTGAGATGAGGCAGGTTCTGACATTCTGGTTATAATTTCAACAATAGAAAGAAGCAAAAAATTGCTGAGAGATATTATTGATAGAAATTTCTTCCCTCCTTCCTTTTATGAAACAGCTTATATATATTTTATATAGCTTTATATGTATTTGATGACTTTAGAGGTATGACAGCTCTTCAGAGGAAGCCTGTAGTTTTTTAAGCAATAAGTTCCACAAAGCAGAAGCAACACCTAAAATGTGCCATAAGGCTGACTAGGACCTTTTAAAACTCGTCTTGAAATCACAGCTATCAACAAAACCAATGAGCCTCAATTATTTATTCCATGCAGATGTCGTAAGTTGTATTCATTATTTGATTCGAATGAGAATTGCACTCTTGCTGCATGCATACACGGTGCTGTGTTTCACTATTTCATTAAATATTTTGCCCACTAGGTGGGGGTAGACAACCTTATTCAACTCATAGTATTCCTAGAAGAGGAGAATTTTGTTGAAGATGGTAAAAAAAAAAAAAAAACAAAAAACATCACTCTAAAGTTACCTTCTTTGAGCTTTCTTTTTTTTACAGTGATAAAACGAGATGAACTACTTTTTTTTTTTTTCTTTTTAACTATTGAACGTTATAGGTGATAATGAGCTGAGGTCACAGGCAATTAAGTTTAATTTGAATTGATAGAGAATTACAGAGTTGAACATCCGGTACTAGAGGTCAGGTCATTTCTATACCAATGCAAAACAAGTATTTTACTGGGAAATAAAGAATGAAGGCACATCATTCATCCTCTGCCAGCAAATCAGTAACTGAATTGCTAAAATATCACACATGGGTATAATACATGTGCACACTAATGCGGATCAATTATTTTCAACTATTTATTAGACTCAGTTGAATACTACAGGTAGTTTACTATAGGTAGATCCATGAATCTTTGAATTTTTAAAGCTAGCTATATTTATACAAGCAAAATAATCTACATTGTCAAGACAGAATGAGGCACAGGAGGTCCATATAAGTATGATTTAATTAGCAAGCTCACAAGATGCAAACTCTGTGTATACCCAACTCATTTCATGTAACCTCTGAGTGATAATTTCAAGAAAAATCAAAGTCCAAGTGACTTCAATTGCTGTGGAGAACAGACAAGGCTCTGTTTACTCCAAAGGCCTGCTGAAGAGGGGAAGGTATCACTGTTCACAGATGGGGAGTGGGACCGGGCGTAGGCAGGGTAGTCTCTCCCTGCCCGTGGACACATGCCCCAGCTTGTGCAGGATATGATAACAATGCCTTTGTCACCACCTCCGCTATTATCTGCTACCAACCACTTGCGGCCTAAACTAATGTCAAGAGCCTGACCCACACCAAAGCTGCCTCATAAATCAAGTGAAAGGGGAATTAATATCTACAACTACATGCTGATCAGGCATGAAGACTCATGATGGGGGCCTTCACTATTTAGTTCTCTAAATCTGAAGGATGGAGACCTTTGTCACAAGTTTTCATTAATTTCTTTTCCCTTCCCTTTTGAAAACCCAGTCAGCAGGTTGAGCCCAGAGGAGTGTGTCAGAGTGACACAGGTTCTGGCTACTGATAAGGACGTCAAGAAACCTAATCACAATAGACATGCGCCTTAGAAACATATAAAATGTGACAATAACAACAGCTCTTTGGAGCTCCCTCTCAGCTGGTCTGGGACCCCCCCCCCCCCCATTGCGTCCTGCACACTTGAGACCCTCGCCCGACGTGGAACAGGTCGTATTACCCCTGCTTGCTCTGTATGTAGTGTAGTGTGTTATTTTTACCCTGTTAAATACGGAACTTGCTATATTGTTTAAACTCTCTTGCTTAAGGATACTGGTGTACTTAATAAATATCTGAAACCTGATAACCGCCTGGCTGTTTGGTCAGTGAAGCGTTAAAAGAAAAAAATACAAGTCACCCCGCTGGCCACGAGCGGTGTTCGTGACAATTGCTAAGCTGCAACACAGCCCAACCATACAGATAAAGCCAGATACATATATCACAGCGATTGACTGCTTTTTCTTGAAGTCAGCAAATGAAAATATATTAAAATAATATACTTAAACTGTTCTGAAAACCCAATTGGCAGGAAATGCCAGCAGTTGCAAATTCTGAGGGCCTAACACAGAGCAGGTTAGTGGGGAGTAGGAGGATACTATCAGATTAATGTTTACTGGTGACCTGAGCCAGTATTTAAAATGTGTACTACCTGGAATAAAAGATTAGTAAATTAATCCACTGTGCTCTTCCTTTTAAGTGGCGTTCTTACTGCTGCACATATTTCCTAATTGTTGTAACACATATTGTGAGTTCAGACAAGAAGCTCATGATTTTATGAGCACATTCAATTTTGCTTAATTAGACAAAGCCAATATGTTATTTGAGAGTACAGACAATCTGAGTTCTATTTCCACCACTTTCAAGCTATCATGAAAAAATCAAAGTAAAAATCAAGGTATGTAACAGAATTCTAATAACTTCCTCAAATTATTGGCATGTTATAATGATTATCCCATTTTTAGTGTAGGCACTCTTTTCTAAAGAATTTTGTCATTTCTTCTGCAAAGTATAAATGTATTCTATCTTTTGCTTCAGTCTCTGTCACCTTTCCTATGCTTAAGCTGTTACTATCTACTTCTGGAGGATTTTTTTTTCTCATTTGATCTAATAAATAATAGTTTTTCTATTTCACTACCACATTCCAGTAGTGTCATTTTGTTGAATTTGGAATAAATGTGCAAGGGGAAAAAATGATCTTTGTATAAATATTAAATTTACTCCTACATGCTAATATTTTCCCATGACTGAACATTACACACAGAGGCAATTTTGCTGCTTGTGGAAAAAAAAAAGAAATGTCAAATTCAGATTTAGAACTTGCTTCTACAGCAGTTGTACAATTAACACTTTCATCAGCTCTATGTGATATCCGTCATATTCTGTTTCTTTTGCCAGAACATTTAATAATACAAGAAAGGGTTGACAGAGCCAATGGATATGATGTGGACCATGCATTGAAATGAGAAACAAGACTTCAGAATAAATACTTGTCTGTAATATTTTATGTGATAATACAGAACTACAACATCTTATAACTATTTGTTTCAATTAAGAAATTAATATTATAATCTTCAAATAGACCTTAATTAGATATTTTCAGTGATGAAAATGATATAAAAATGTGTATAGAATTGCTTTAGACTAATAGTCACATCACATTAAATCATATCGTATTCAAATTGGTTCAACACAGGTTTAAGGAGCTTTTAAAAAGTTCATTTTGAAAAACTAATTTGATGCGAGAAGTAATCTAAGATATATGGAAGTATCTAGCTTTCAATATGATTGCATTACTATCAAATGACCCTGAATGTTCCACTTTTTTAATACACATTTTGTGGTATTAATAATACAGTATAAGAAACACTTTCATATACTGGAGTAGTTCCAAGTGGCATAGTGAAACATACTCCTATTGTATGCAGATGAACATTTACCATTCCTTAGAGTATCAGCTTGTTTTTCATATTATATACTCTCTTACCAATTGAGTCATATGCAGGTTTGAGGATAATTTTTCTATATCCCACTGTATTTTATTCAATCTACATTTCATTTAAACTATTCGAGAATCTCTTAAGGAAAGATATGTGCCAATGGCTATAATTATTTTTCACCTTTTTTGTGACACAGTGAGTCACTCCAAAGACTGAGTGATGAGATATTTTACCTCTTTGTTTGTGTGTACTTCTTTTAATACTATACCTGTCTCCTCTATTTGTCCAGGGGTATAGGCTGAACAAACTTTCAATCTAATTCTTCTACCACCATCTCCTTGCTTTTTTCCACTGTCAGCATAGTCCAAAACCTACTAAAGTAAAGGTGCTACATACATTTCATCAGAATTATGCAGTAACAGTTGTTGCAGTACTGGAAAGAGTAAAGTTTTGGTCCCACTGAAGTCAATGGCAGATGCTGCACCATGAACCAGATATCACTGTTGGGCTCCTAAGGTGAAAATCTAAACATTCGGTTTGTCAGTTTGTAGACACCAAAACTCTTTTTTTGCTAACTTCGAAATCCCAGACAGAAATATGATCAAGTGTGTTGTGAGCTATTTAATGCCTGAGCAGCTGAACCTCTCATATTCCGCACGCATCTTGTGGGCAGTGAATATGTCCAGACAGTCCAGCATGCTGTAATTGTATCAGGTGTATTAAACACTTACTAATACACTCTAATCAATTCACAGGATCACAAAATCACAGAATGGTTGAGGTTGGAAGGGACCTCTGGAGATCATCTAGTCCAACCTGCCTGCTCAAGCTAGGTCACCTAGAGCACGTTGCCCAGGACCGTGTCCAGACAACTTTTGAATATGCAATATATTGAATATATTCAGTGCATTCCTGATGTTTTAGACTCCGTGCAACTGCAGAGAGTTTTAATTGCTTTTTGTTTTAATTCATTTTAATTGTTATTGCTCTGATGGAGCAGTTGTACTTCTGGGAATCCAAAACAAATGGCCAAATTCCTCCTTTCCCACTTAGATAAATTCCTCTTTCCTCAGGCTGGAAAAAAAAAAAATGTTCAGGGAAACATAACTACCTCAGTAGCAGTAAATTAAACAGCTTCAAGACCCATTCTCTGGCTTTGTGGTGACTGGGCACAAATTATCTAAATCTAAATAGCCATTACTAAATTTTCTTACTCATAAAAATGGGGCATCTGAATTCAAGCTAATATTTGGAAATTTTCTTGTCCCCACACTCACTTCAAGCCATGCCTGGAAAGTGCCTAGGAGAGTATTGTTTTGCTCAGGCCAAAACCTTGCCAAGGACTGTTCTAACTATTTAATGGTATAAATAAATTTTTGGCAAGGTTTAATTTATTAGAATAGACAGAGTCATAATTCCTTTAAGAGTGATGTTGTTTGTGTAAGAGGATTTACCTGAACAGAGTTTCACAGGATTAGGTCTCTGGAATAGGCATGTGCAAGCATTAGAGCAACTGAAATAGGCTTTAGTTTTGTATTAGGCAGTTTTGGTTTCCTTGACTATGCAGCACAGTGTAATAAAGATGAGGAAAATCTTTTTTTCTTTTTTTCAGGAAAGAATTTATTCACCAAATAAACTCTTTCTAGTAGCTAAAACTACTCTCAAATTCAGATTGAATGCAGCAAATACTTTCAGTAGAACAAAAACAAATGGACATGAAAAACATTCAGAAATACCGAAGTAGATCATTTCAGCAGTTCCCAAAAGATGTGTTCCGATTCTGGTATGCAGAGAGGCATGACGTGATCCAGGTGTAATTCCACAAAATCAAGGGAGAGCTTCTGGGAAAGGCTTAGGGAAACTTACTGGAAGGGACAGGCTATTGTCAAGTACTGCCCCTGCCTAGCTCCGAACAGAAGTCTCATCAGAAATTTTTTCACTCTCAGCAAAATGCAATAATCTGCAGGTTACAGAGCAGTCTGGAGTGCTGAAGCTGTTCCATTTTCTATAAATTGAATACTTATCAATTCGGAAATTGCTAACCACCTACCCGTCTTTCCAGCTGAGTGCCTGAATCACAAGGTTTGTGATGGGTAGCCTGAAAACATTATGAATGGTGAAAGGGATCCCAATTCCCCTTTCAGTCCTGCTTGTATTAACATTTCCGGAATTGAGACAATAGCCTTCTCCTTGATTTTCACAATTATTTTGAATTTTAAGAAATATAAAAAATGAAACTCAAAACAGAATCAATTATATTGGCCTACATTTATTTCTTTCAGAACTACAAGGACACCAAAAACTCAATTATCCATTGACTTTGAAATAGAAAAGTAAATCCCCCAAAACAGACTTCTGCATTTTATTTTTACTTAAGTCTTTGAGTGGAAGAAAAGTTATTGCTTCCTATTAATGAGTGTTATTTTCTCCTAACTTTCATCTGAAATTGAACAGTTATTTTATTTGTTTTTATCTTATTTTATTTTCCATGTTTTAGTAGAAAAGTCATCAAGGAGACTAACGTTCTGTGTTTCCTGGTGTGTATGCAAAATAAAAAGCTCAAAGCATACTAATGATTTCCAGTTCACGCTGTCTACAGGGGATTACTAAGGATTACATGTAATTATCTGAAATTGCACACTGTGTTTTTGCCAATTTTTTAAAAAGTGGAATTGATAGGGCTTCTGATTTTCCCCCTAAGATTTTATTTTATATTTTGCATTTATTATTTACTCTTTAATAAAAAGTAAAAAATAATTATAATAAATGGAAGAGTCCCTGAAAATAACTCAGTGATTAAACGTTTGTAAACCTCAAAAGTGGAAGTATTGCAAAAAGTTAGAGATTAGGAATTCCTCCTATAAAATACAGAACCTTGTTTAAAATATATTTTACTATGAAATCTTTTCAAATATCACTCTTGGGAAGATGGACCAGATTCTGATTTTGATTTTAGCGATTTAAATCAGAATAGCAGAAGTCTGTGGGACCATTTCAGTTTGACTGCAGAAGAGAAAGCAGATGTGTCACTGAAACCAAAAAGAATTCATGTGTGGAAATAAAGTTTATGGTAAATTTCCACACTTTAGATACAAAAAGTAAGGTTGTATAAAACAAGTCAATCATTATTCCTCAACATTTAGTATGGACAGTGAAAATGTTATTTATAGAGATTGTAAGAAGATGGAAGTTTATATTATCAGACAGTCAAAGATTAACTAATCCTTTTAACCTTAAAGAGCTTATAAGACCACGACTCCATTGCAGTCTTTGATAAAAAATGGCCAATGGGTTTAAAACTTAAGCGAATATTGCAGAAAATATTGAATAAAGGAAGAAAGACAAACATAATAAGAAAGTTAGATTTTATAGGGAATGGAGAATGGAATTTATGACAATTTGTATGCCCCTTGATATCCTCAGAAGTGTTGCTTACTTCCTGTCTAACCATTTAGAAAACTAAAATCTGGGGGTGCTTTAGGTTCTTTTCAGTTGTATGCGCACATTTTTCAAATGCAGACACTGTCGTTTCATTAAATCAGATGCTTACCAAAATGCTCAGCTATTTTGAAATAAAAGGTCTCCTCTAGCAGATATTCTCCCGGTATATTTGCTGGTGCTGACCATGGACAAATAGCAACCAAACACAGCAGACGAGTCATGCCAGTGCTCTGTGTTTGGGTTATTCGTTTGAGAAGAGAAACCCTTGCTCTAATATGGACCAAGTACTAAGTGAAAGCTGAGTAGTTTTTGAAGCTTAATGCTAAAAGAAGATTTAGGGATGAGAATCTTGGGCACAGTTGGGCCTTCTTTTAATCCCAGTGTCAGACACGTAGTGGCTTTTGCATCACATGGTCTGATGACTCTGATGATCTCTCCTCTTCAGCCTGCCTGGCCAACTAACACTGTTGGCCTTTCTCTACCTCCCCAACTTTTCCAGTTTCTGTGAGCCTGTGGAGGAAATCAGTGTAACAAAACTCATTGTTCAAATTTAGGGAAGGAGGAGGTGATATTTATTTTGCAAAGTCTCTAAGCTTATTTCACTCACTCATACTCTCACACTCCTGTTTTCACAAGCACAAAGTTGTGGGTTCAGATGATCTGGCCAGGACCACTTGTATGCCAGCTATTGAGTCCTCATCACATCTCTTTAGTTATTTTTGATTATTGATGACAAACCATTTTTTTTTCCTATGGCTTTTTTATATTTTGATCCTTTTAGAACCCAACAGTTACTTCTGTGATTCTTTTGCATCTGAATTTTGCTTATTTTAGCCTCCATAAATATTAGACTAGGTTGCCTGTCATTGCCTGTTTTTCTCTGTTTGGAATATACAAATTTTTATGGCTACAGCCCATCTTCCTATTGAGCAAACAGGAAAAGTAACAGCACGTGTGCTGTGCTGTAACTTTGTTGTCATCTTCCTGTTGTCACAGTGCAGTCTTCTGCCAACAGCTTGCCTGTGCTGTGGTCTTACAGAGTGCAGACCTTCTAACCTTGATATAAACAACACATTTTTTGATATTATTGCTCCGGGAGATGTTTTTGTTAACAATACACATCGTTCTTTTAACCCTTTTTGCTCTGTTTCTTCAAATGTTTACACATACACATTTCCATTCATACTTCATACCACTGCCAATATTCATGTTAGAAGTCTCTTCAGTGTCACAATACTTCTCATAGAGAGCCTAAAAATTGAGCTCCACAGAACAGGAAGACACCCAAGGAGCAAACTGAGGAGCTCTTTGTATGTGAAGACTTAAGAGATACCCTTAGTATAAATGATCAGTTTTAAACTGTAACAATAGGACAGTAGAGGCCAGCCTGTCCTGGTTAGCATTATTACACATATTTCACAAGCTAGAAATTCTGTAATCCAAGAAGACAAACAGAAGAAACAGTGGAAGATATACAGGCATGAGACAGGGGCACATACAAGCTGTTTTTGCTCTGTTGCAAACAGTATAGTCACACAGGTCCTTTAAACAGACCTCCTGTCACTAGTGCATTGGCAGAATGAAAGGGAGATTCACCACGTCTAGGTGTATGCTGAATTAGCAGAGTCTACACAGCCAACAGGTGACTCTTAGATAATATACAAAAGATACAAAAGTTTATGCTTAGATAGGAAAGAAAGAGATTCTATTCCATAAAAATTCTTGGACCATATTCATTCTCATTGTCTTAATCACTGTCTCCCTGAGCGGGAGACTCCATTCAGTCTTACTGCAGCACATGAAACATGTGGCACTGCAAACTACTGTATGAGTGCAAGTCACTTGTTGTGTGCAGAAGCTTCAGTTTTCTTAGGGTTCAGCCAGAATTCTCACTTGCACTTTTAAGTTTTGCCTAATTCGTCTAGTAGTTTCTTTTGGTCATAAAATTCCATCACCACACCCAGATTACATCTTTAGCAAAACTAATTAACTGCACAGTTAAGGAAAAAAAAAAAAAAAGAAGAAGAAGAAGAAAGAGAGCTTCAGTTCAGGCTCAGGAAGCTAAGGATTTGGCAGACGTATGAAGATCTCTGTAAGAAGATGCATAAAGTAAGAACATAGCGTGAAAATCAGCACAACAACATTCAAAACTATTTAAAATCAGTGAGTTTATCATACAGGCAAGTAGGAAACTAGTGTCACAAACATTGCTTAACATGTTTGATGGGACATAGTACTGATTAGAGTTTTGTTCAGGACTCACCTAATGAAAGTTTTACTAAAAGTGTCTTGATTTCTCATCTTCTCTATCTGATAAAGTAATAAAAAACTGTTCAGTCTTTTCTTTTGTCTGACTTTTGTCTGAAGACTATGCAGCTCTTACTGGTCATGGTAAAAGCTTAGAAATGCCGGTTCTTCTTTTAAACATTATTTTACGAGAGGAGTTTCAAAGGCTCAAGAGGAAGTTATATACCAAACTCTCTTTGATTTCCTTTGGGAGCTGGGGACATAAGAGCTCTGTCCTTGAAAAAATTCTCCTGAGAATCAGTCAAAATTGGAGAACATCCCAGAGTATCATCTCACTGAAATCCTTTGGCTGCCCCCTCTATCACATGATGAGGTCATAGGGGCAGAAGTATGTTATGTGTCAAGAAAAGGTCATAATTACTTTTTGAGGTCACACAAATATGTAAAGGCTGCTGCTGACTGAAGAGTAAAAAATGTTTTCATTTTATTATTTATTAGGACTGTACTGAACTAAAAATTATATTTGAGTGTGGTAAGAATGAATTTTTGATTGAACAAACAACAAACCCAGCATATGAGGCAGATAAAGTGAAAATTCTCAAAATGCCAATATCATTACAGCTTTGTCAGCTGGTCTAAATTCACACAGTTGCACTGAAGTCTGAGGGGGTTATTCCTGTTCATCCCTGCTGAGCATTTGAGCAATTAAATGTATCAAATCCTGGCAGTCATGTCAGTCATGTCAGATGTCAAGGAGGACCTCAGTTTGAATGAAAACTTGGAGTTAGTGAAATCCTTCACATGCAGTTGAAGAGTGGGATGCCAAAAGGTTAAATCAATGCATCTTATAAAAAAAAAATCCACTTCACAGTTCAACACTGAAGGAGTTAAAAAAAGGATCAAGAGCTCATGAAAGGTCTAAATGCTAAGGTTGGGGAAGTGCTGGAGAGACGTGCTCTGGAGGCTGTTCCTATTGCAGGACTATCAAGGGTCCGATTAAGCTTCCTGCACTCTGGACTTCCTCAGGTGGTTTGTAACCTGTATTAAATCTAAAGCCTTAGAATGTCTCAAAGGTCAAAACAGTTCAGGATGGATGCCTTAAAGATTTAACCGTGATAGTTTATAAAGGAAATCTAGGACTTAAGTCATGTCTGAACAATACTACAGTAAGCATATCAATCCACTTGAATTACAAAGAAGTTCTTGGGCTTGGCTGGAAAGGGAATTTACACCTAGGGAAGGTGATGACTGGTCTGTTGATAGCATCAAGGACATCTGCTATGCTTCTTTAGTGGCCATTCTTGTTAGTTCTCTCTCATCAGATTCCTCAAGTCAGGTAAAATAAAGCTGTGGGAGGGCTATTTACAAATGGGGAACTTCAGAATGAGAATGATTTAAAAAATAGATTAGAGAGGATCAGCAGCTGCTATCAGGATGCCACGGCAGAGTAACACTGGCCGGGAAACAAGTAGTGAATTGTTAACATCTCTGAGAACAGCAAGTGATAGAAGCTAATTCTGCTCCCAAATGCGCTAGTCCGCTGAACACAGTTGCATTACAGGATGTAGATGTGTGAGAACCAAAGACTAATTAGGGGAAACAGATTAAGTCGGCCACCTGGTATCCACCCAGTTCCTCCAAAGTTATGGAACCATGCTGCTCTTTATAAGAAATGTGATTTTCTTTTCTTTCCTGTTCCTTTTCTTTCTTGCAACAAATAACTCCCCAAAGCTCAGCTTCACTAGGACTGTCAAATCAAAATCATAGCAAAATCAAATTAATCAAGGTAGACTCAATATAGAATTAAAATTAAAACATCAGATTAATTATAAAAATAATCCATCTTTATAAATTTTAAGATGATTGCTATCCACTTGGATATAAATTCTAATTAGATAATTTGGGTAAGACAATCAATACAATAATTTGAATGTTTAATGCTGAAACCAAATTATTATCAAATTTTTAAACCACAATTTCAAGGATAATGCTAAGGTTTCCTGCTCAGAATTCTACTCTTTTGTGATAGTTAACTCTCTCCTCCCTTACAGGAGATATTAAACAGAAGTTTTTAATTTCTCACTAATAAGAAATTGTAGAGGAAAATCCTAATCTTGTTAGGACTTTAAATATAGAAAACCAAGCACAGTCTTATGGTTATTTCTGAGAGGAAATATTTAAGTCGGATTCAATCTAAGAAACTGTTGGGTTTTTGTGCCTTTCCAATACAAAATATAAAGAGATCTATAAACATGCAGTCACAAATAACACTTCGAAAATTCTAGCAACAAAAGCAGTCACTTAATATTATTCATCTGCAAAATAGAAAATAAGTTCAAATTTATGAGCAATATAATCACATCCAGCTCCTTTGAAACATAGCATTTTCTGTTAATCTTTCCCTTTTGGAACAGCCAAATAGCTTATCTTCTGGAATAGGACTGTCCAACATCCTAAAAATTGAATTGTATTTTTCTCAGTGACTGGGGAAAAAAACACCTAATAATGTAATGTGATGTTGAAAAAAAATGGAGCAGAGCACTTAGGTGGAATGAGTTAATTTACTAATAAAAATTTCACTTCAAAGTGAAAAGTAAAAACATTTTGCTGAAAAAAAAATCCAGGTTATTCCAATATTTAAACTTTCAGTTGTTATGCTACATTAAACCACAGTTTGACCAAATTTTATGCATAGCTTTTTCCTGTACCCCACAAAAGATTTTATTTTCTACATTTGGGAAAGGGAGTGTAAATTTCCTATTTAATCAAAAATTCTTGCTGGGCTTTAATTTAAAAGCTATAACTCTTTGAATTAGGTAATGAAGGAAAAAAAGTAAAAATCTTTGTCAAAAAAACAGAAGGATGCTTATGAGGCTCCTATTGTCAGTAGATTATCATATGTATGTACATAGTACAATATAGGATGCATTCAATATTGTTAGTAAACTTTCACATATATTAAAAGAGAGAAACAATGCTTGCAGCATTTTTGTTACGAGGCAGCAATGCAATACTGTCAAGGAGACTGGGCCAAAAAACACTACTTTTTTTTTTCTCCTCTGTATCTATTTGATTTTTTTTAGTGTTAAAATTATAGAGTAGCTACTTCACATTTTAAAACTAGAAATTTTCTGGTGCATTGACCTTACGTCAGGACTAAAGTTTTGAAGAGAAATATCAACTATCATGAGGCAGTTAGGATACATTTTCAAGAGTTAGAAATATAAGGCAAGTTCTGTGGTTGTTTGTGTGTTCAAGACTGTGTGTGTTTGTGCTTGTGCTCAGGTATTTAGGCATGTAATTTTTGTCATGACACAAAAGCCTTTCAAAGCAGTGGAACTGTTCATGAGAAGTCCATGTATTCATCCTGCTGTGGATGCATTTTGTTTGCAGATGAAGTTTTATCTTCATTGGCTAATTTGCAAATGGAGTAGTTGCTAATAGACCTTTAAGTTACCCATATAAACAAACACATTTTTTGAAATAAGTTGTTTTTATTTTATCCAAATCTTTTAGATGGCGCTATTCCAGTTACTTCCTTATTCTACTGAAATATGCAAAAATGAAGAATAAAATCCATTCATTTTAGATCTAGAATATCTAAATAGAATAGAAAGTGGAATATTAGTGATGATAAATAGTAATGTCTTGTATGTAACTAACTAACAGACATTCCTTCCTACCCCTTTCATCATACGCCAGAGGAATAAGAGCAGCTTCTTAATAAACTCTAAGAAAGGTTAACAAGTCTGCCTTCAGTGGATCATGAGGGAGGGAGTAGAGAATGACTTTCTGTATGAGGGATCACTCACAGAAAATGCCTTGCATCCAGTACTAACTCTCTGTAAAATTAGTAGGCGGAAGTTCAAACCCTTGCACTAAATACAGTAGTGGTGCTGTCAGATGCCATAAGAGAAGATTTGTCAGCCAGCCACAACATTGTGCCTAAAATATTCTACCTCTAACTTCAGAATTTAACACCATCACTCAAGCAATAATCACTTACAATTAGTAACTAAATTTAATGGTGTTTTCTACAGCTTCTGATTCATATTGCAGTGTGTAGGTAATTTTATTTGGATCGTTCTCACTAACTTGATTTAAGACTTTAATTATGGAAATATTATTTGCCCTCCATTTCCCCTTTAAAAATGTACTCAGTCCCCTGAAAGCTTTATTTTCTTAGTAATAGAATTTAATCTGAGGTTAATGATACATAAATTCTACCTGAGTACTTAATTCCATATTTAATTCACATTTTTTTCATTTAACTTGGTTATAAAAGAATATGGTAGAACCGAACTGAGCCACTGCACTTTTTAATGTTATTCTACCTTTGATCTGCTTTTTTTTAAAAAAATTCTTCTACCTTTTCTGCAAGCAAGTCACTTTAATCATAGTAATTCCAAGTTAATAGGCAAAGTTACTATAATCACTGAAGTTCAATGTCTCCCTTCATGAAAGCAGCACTGCAGATGCCAGCAGGATCATGTTTGTCTCTTCTTTGCACCAGATATGGGATTTGCTTGTGTGAGAAGCTTACCAGAAAAAAAACAAAAACAAGAACCAAAAACAACAAAAAGCATGGTAGTGGAAACTGGATTGTTTGAGAAAAAAATTGTATTGGGAATGCTGAAGTTCTAGCTGATTTTCTGTTCACATAAAACTTCAACAGAAATTCATATTCAAATTTTTATGTGTGATATGAGGATTATGGCAAAGAAGAACTCCTTTACCTAAGAAAAAGCTAACCATTAGAACTGCAGAGACAAATGACGCTCGATGTCGCTGCAGAGACATGTCTGTCTGAACCATACAGTGCCCCTTGTGCCAGGGCAGGAGATGAAGTTAGGATGGAGAGAGCCAAGTGCTGCTAAGAAGCACTACACAGTTGACCAGCAGGGATCAGCAGTTGATCACATGATCAGCAGGGAAAAACAGCCATTAAAATAATAGGCATAGCCATGGTTAGCTTGTTGGTGGGCAGAGACCTGCCTAGGAAGCTGACTGCTATTACTCTTGGATGGTCTTTTGTAGGTTTTTATCTACCTCGTCACAAGCTTCCTATATAATTATGAATTCTCTGGGACCTTTTTGCTGCTTAGTTGCAGTTATAACACCCATAGCAAAATGTCGCCTTGATCGTCACTGCACTGTTGGTTGTTAGCATGGTACAAAAAATATCGGAAGTGCTAATCAGTAGGGCCGGTTGTAGCAGGGGCAGATGAGCTGCAGCCTCAGGAAGCAGGCTGACGGAAGCCGCAAAATTGTGGCTTTGGGAGAGAAGTCGGGAGAGGGCAGCCCTCGCAGGTCAGGCTCTGCGTGGGTGCCTGGACAGGGCTGGTCGCCCAGGCATCACCCTCTCTGAGCACCCTGGGGTGCTGCTGGCCCCCTCGTCCCTGTGACAGGGGATATTTATGAGCCTGCGTCTGACCCTGCTCTGAACCTCCCCTCTGTCCCTGCTGTCTGCTGCGCAACGTGGAGGAGGGAGGCACAGTGTAGACCCTGGCTTATTAAAGCCAAAGGGAAGAAAACCAGAAGGAACAAACTGGCAGCTGGCCATACTTTTCTGAGTTTCCTCTTACTCAAACTGGCTAGTGCACTTTTTTTTTGCTTGAGAGAGATCATGCATATTGTTCAGATGTGACTAGGGAGTGGACACAGCCCTGAAATACCAGGCAGATGGGCAATAAGGCTTTTTGCCAAGGATAGTGCCTTTCTCACCAACCCTGCCGAGAAGTCTGAAATCAGCCCTGCATAAACAGCAAAAATCAGGAATACCAAAATTTAATCAAGGCCAATGTCTGACATGTTGACTCTGTGGCACTGCTGAAACTCTGCAGTTAATATTGCCTTCTGTCCAAGTAGTCTGTGAAACAGTGAGGGGGAATTCATCAGCTCCGCTCACCCCTTTAGAAACACCAGCATCCTCCGCAGAGAAATAAAATATCTTGAAACAACATTCTTTGAGGGGGAAAAAAAAAAGAAAAAAGAGAGGTTAAATCAACCTCAAACTATTTGCAAAGGTGATAACATCAGAAATAAGGAAGAAATGCTCGAAATGAAAGTGGGAGTCAGACAACTTAAAACATTCATAGAAGAACTAAAACAATATATCATTGTCCCAGAAAAAAAATAAAAGGCAGGCTAAAAGAATTAAAATAGCACTCTTTTCAGTGCTAGCCAAAAGAGATTATTCCAAGAAGATCAGTCATGGAAAACCCCAGCTCACAGACCCAGAATACATTATCAAGATCTGGAGAAACGTGGGAGAATCCAGCTCAACTTGCACAGCTTCAACTGAATTCAAATGGAGATTCAATAACAGGAAAATGTAAACACAAATAACAAAAATGACTAATACAACCTTTAAAAAACAGAGAAATGGAAAGAGCCAGGACCAGATGTCACCCATAGTTTTGGATTAATTGCTTTACTCTGATACAGCCACTGTTTCTATGCTTTTCACGGCAAGAGAAATCACTGAAAGGATGACACAGACCAGAACACCAGTAATGAAAAACAAAAGCCTGGATCATCAAGCAATTTTCAACAATTAATCAGTCATATGTCTCCCCTCCTCAAACACAACAACGGCTAAGGTTGGTTTCATAATGTCAGATTTTGAACTATGATTGACATTTAACACAGCATCAAAATGTAAGCAAATGAAAAGCAAAAGACACTAAGGCCCTATTTCTGATTGAATTCTGGTTATGAAGATTGTTCAATCCAAGCCAAGAAATTACAGCTAGGAGAGACTAGTTTTAACAGACCCCAGCAATGCCCCAGCAATGCCCCAACCTGTTGCATGATCACCAAGGGCTGTTTGCAACGCGAAAGGGGAATTTCAGCCAATGTGAAACAACACATGAGAGACATGGACACATGTGCAGCGGGACAGAGTGCCCATGTAACTGCAAGTAACATTGCTGGTTTTATGGACTATTACTGTGAGGAAGATAGGTCTTTCCACAGAGTTGTAGCCTGTTAGGATCCATTGGTGAATTTTTCAAGAGTCCTTTTTTTTAAAAAAAATCTGGTATGAAAACAGTCTCTGGCTGTGCTATCTTCTGACTTCTCAGGGAGAGTGCTAGCGGGCACAGGCCAAAATCGTGCTGGAGAGCATGCTAACGGATACACGGTATGGGTGACCATGGGACAATGTTCAAACCTGCCCTGGGCCACGTAGAATTACTAGGGAGCAACAAGAGCTGTGAGATGTCTTTTTTGCTCAGAGGGGCATCAGGCAATGTCTTTCTGGGGAAACCAGGCCCTGTAAGTTGTCTCTTGGTCCTTAAAGTGACCCCTGCAGTGAAACAAGAAACATATTGACAAATCTTGATATTCCTAGATTCTTTTCAGCTTATGGGCTTTCTGAGAATTCATCTGTGTGCCTCGTTGCACATACATCCTTTGCTTCTGGAGAAAACAGGTGTCTCATATTTCTCAGCCTTCCTGACTTTACTCTTAACAGTGCAGAAATCTAAAACTAAAAGCATGCAAGTTTAATCTAGTGATGCAAAAGTGGACATTCCTGGTTACAAAGCTGGAAACAATGTTACTAAATCAGGAAATTAAAATAGTAAAATGTGTTTCTTATTACCTTGCTGACATCAAAGAGAGATGTCAGTTAACGTCCTTGAGACGTATATGCGTCTTAGAAAACAAAGGAACAACTCAACTGAGCATTCGTTCATCTTCTGGATGCTATCATTCAGAATAGGACCTTAACATTACTTTGGCAGCCGGTGGACCTATGTCCTTTCTCCCCATCACTAATGCTGTTTCTCTGAACTCCTACTTCTCTCTATGTTCAAGATGTCTCTCTTCAGTTTTAAGATGGATCCAACTGTAGTTGCACTGAACTGTAGTTCATTACAATTAAAGCAAGTTTTCTGTCTTTCACAGACATTGGTTTACTTTTCTTTATTTTGTAACATATATCCTTCCTGCTTACGTGCCTTTCCATCAGCAATATTTTTATGATATAATGTTTTATAAGTCTTATCATAAAAAATATTTCCTGAATGTATGTCCTGTGAAATACAAAGCCTCTAGTTTGCCTTTAACTTTTTATAGAGGCATGACATAATATTAATTAGACAACAGTGTAATCAGTGGAAGCATTTTTCAAACCACTTTCCCCCAAATTTTAAGAATTCATGAATGACAAAGGAATAATCTAAAAGGCAAGAACATTTTAGTTTAGTGCTCTATCAGTAACACAAATATCAAAAAAAAAAAAAAAATCAGAACTCAAGAAAAGGCTGCATCAGCCAGCTCATGAAATCCAGCTGGATACTACCTCATCTGGGAGAATCTTACCTTATCTTAAAACTGATCACAGGGCAAACTGACAGAACTAAACAAGATGAGAGGCAAGGAATTGGTACATATGCAGCTTTACTTCATAAAATAGATCAGCTGAGGATCAGTTTTAGAGGTGATGGGTCAAAACCCTCTTATATGGGCAAAAACCTAAGGAAGCTCATGACCATTCTGCCAAGTAATGCAGAACACACTATTTAAAACCTTTGCTGCATTGCAGATTCACAAAGCCAGGCTCTTCACAAAAATTCACTAGCATATCATGTTTTGAAACAAAAGCAAATGCATAAGATGCAATACATTTACTAAGATTATGTTTCTGGCCAGTGCTGGAACAAGTGCAGAACTGAAATATTGGGGAAGTAAACACTATATGACTAGCACTAGCTCCCTAACAGTGAGAAGTAGTGGGAGCACAGGTGTAAAAATGGTAAACAGCACTAGAAGTTTTCGCCTTGTGACCTAGTTTATTAAACTATGCACTTTGTTGATTAAGAAACAAAAAGAATCCATGTCTAAGACACTGTATGAGGGATTTACCTGCCTAAACATAACTGTCCTGTGCTATTTTAGACAACCTAAGATGTCTTACCTGTTCTGTAGCTGAAACTCCAAAAGAGCAGTAGATGCTGGTGTTTAGGCATGTCGGTCTCTGCCCCCCACACACTCACCCCTGAAAGGACCACCGTACAGACAGGAAAAACAAAAATCCCTCTTCCAAATGTTGATTCTTAAGCAGGAAGAAAGATGCATCATAGAAATATGAATAAATAAATAAGAAGCGATTCTCTTAGGTGGTTTAGCAACTCTGCTTAAGAATATTTGTGCCTTTGATATGCCATCAGAATGCAGAGCTTGCAAAATGGTGTTATTTTTTTAAGAAATACTCCATACTGGATGAACACATTGACTTAAAGATATGTCTGCTTTCATGTTCTAGATGAAAGATTGCCAGCTTACACTCAATGACACTAGTCCATGGAGTTGTGATTTGAAATGACAGTGATCATGGTGTTATGAAACTGCTGTGATTATACTTAAAGCATTTATTTAAAAGTATGGGAAACATATCAGTTTATAACTAAGTATCACACCTCAGATATTTAAAATGTGCTGAAATCTTAAACCTCTTTCTTTATAGTGTAACTCATTCAAGCAGACATGACTGAGTTTAAAAAAAAGTATTTTGGATGAGTAAGAAGCTATATGCTCTGTAAATATCTAGCCCTACCAAGGTGAGGAGGCAGATTGCTACAGCAAACAAAATCCAAATCTCAGTACAAAGAATAACTTGGTGGCTAGTGAATTTTAACTTTTCAGTAGAACTACAGTACGAAACAAAACAAAACCTCTCTGTAGTAGCTGAGTATACTCCCAACCCAGTTAAATAGAAAAGGTTATTCAACAAAGTGTCCCTGCTGCCAGTCACTGGAAAAGAAGAAGAGAAATCCTATGAAAAAGAATTCTCAGAGGACAAAGTTTTATCATGAAAACAAAAATAACTTGAATTCAACAGTTTGCTAACTGCAACCTGCTAACCTTATAAAAATATATCAATGATGTTAAAAATAAAAATGCAGCCAAGGAAAACAGCCGGATTCCTAAGGGAACAGACTGAATTTTCACTGGCAATGGTTAGCCACTCACCTTTCTCATTCTGATAACCAGTTAAGGTGCTATTCTGCTAAAGCCCAGTGCCAGCTACCCTTAGTTTGGCTCAGCTTGGATGGACAAATGGATACAGACTATTCCTTCAGCTCCCTGCCTTCTTTATTTACTGCCTATGCACAGCAGGTTGGCAGATCTTGTACAATAAGTGTTAATTAAGGCTGCTGACACATTTTTATTTTTTTTTCATACAGCAGGTTTTTAGAATTTGCTATACTCTTTAGCGGCCAAATGCTACAGCGCAGTTCATATGCAAAACCCATACTTGAAGACATTGGAAGCTTTGAATATCAGTAAGTTGCAGAAAGAATTGTTTTTAAATAGAGTGTGATGAAACAGTGGGAGAGCTTGCAAATATTTCTTTCTTTTTTTCTTTTTCATAATTCCATCCGGATACTAAACACAGGTCATTCATAAAGATTTTAATAGCTATGATTAGGGCCTTGGTAATGACTATAGGAAAGTCTGATGGTAAAAGCATTCATTTGGATTACAGAAGATACTTGTTCATGTCTTTGTGCTCATGAATATTTACTTACGTAAAAGGAGTAGGTCCAGCATGAGATAGACCGATTTCATAGTGGTGTGGGGGTTAGAACAGTCACCTGCCACTGAGAAGAAAAACAAAGCAGAGACTTGAACTTCTTTCACTTATATTCCAGTGAAGTATCATTGTCACTTATCTAGTATTCCTTGCTTGCTGTCCATGATTCACACCCACTAACCAGCTGGCTTAGGAAAAACCTTTCTCCACAAAAATTTCAGCAGAACTGCTGTGCTCATGTAAAAATTCTGCTTGTGATGAATAGGCATGTATAAGAAAGAAAAAAGGAAAGAAAAAGAACACTGAGGAGAAAGAGACAACATGTAGACAGCATTCCTCAGGGATTAACCTGAGACCTGCCTTATAACCCTGCCTTATCTTCGTATTGAGCGCACATACAGTATTTTTTTAATGTCACTCATATTTTAACAGAAAAAGTACTTTCTGGCTTTACTAAGCACATCACTGGTTTTAAGCACGCTGCATTTTTTCCATGCAAAGTAAATGATTTGGAACTTGATTTCCCTTCATCAGAGCTGAGGGCCAGAATCACCTAGCCAACAACAGCATGAGGGCTGTGTCAACACAGACTACTCAGAAATTGTCACCACCATAAGAAAAACTTTGAGAACACCAACTGACAGCAGAGAACAGAATGCATTTTCAGACCTCTATTGCTTTCATAAAAAAGTGCTGTTGAAACTTGCAGAGGCAGCTGAAGAGATTATTTTCCTGCAAATGTTTGTCCTGCCCACCTTCTGCTTCACATTCTTATCTGATATATTTGTGCAAACAGCTGATGAGGGCAGGTTCATGGTGGGAGGGTGTCGTGTGAATGGGATAGAGGAAAATCAAGGACAGATTTGCCACTCTTTGCAGGCTACTGGGAGGCTGTGTATGCTGCTTTTGCCTGAGGTGCTGTAAAGGCACGTAGCGGAGGAGGCTCTAGAGCATTCTGAAAAGAAAGCAAAAGAACTGAATTTATAGATGTACCAGTCCATATATGTCAGTAGTTCCTAGAGCTATTATGAATTTGTTTGTGAGAAATTAAATTATGTCAGGATACAGACACACGCCTGGCAGAAATGGGGTTAATAACCACAAAGAGGACATCAGGAGAGCCTGTAAAGTATTTTGTTGATAAGTCAGAGTGGATGCCCATAGAGTGGCAAACTTATACTTTCTATGCCTGGAAACTTCAGAAGGTCCCCTCTTATGTCTCTGTATTCATTCTTATGCTATTACCTTAATGATATTGTGTCCTAATAAATGTTTAACTAATTTCTATTAAAGTCAGGATGGAAAGTATTGTTAGTGTACCAACTGCGACTAAATCTGACATAAATTGGTAATGCTGATATAAATCATTAATGATGCTTCCAGTTTTAAGGTTAATAAAAACTGAATTGTGACTATGATGACAACAATTTCTCTTTGGATAATATGCTTTGACTACATTCAAATAAAACAAAGCTGTAAATATTGGAAGTCAAAGAAGTTTCTATTTCAGATTTTCTGCAAATTTGAGATTTTTTTAGAGAATGGGTTTTGTTTCCACCCACTGTAGAAATAAAAGGCGATTATCAAGTTCAGACTGAGACTCCTCAGAGGTTTGTCTTATTTGTCCCAGGTTTAAAAGGAATCAGGTAGCCTAGTTAAACACCAGAAATATTTTGTTTTTCTAGGTGCCAGCTTCACACTTTCTTGAAGACTTAGTCCACCTTTTGCCACCATTTCACTTCAAAGCTCTTTGTGCTCTTGAAACTGCAATCAGGAATCATGAAATGCTAGAGAAAAGGTATTTTTGTCGTCTTTATTTATCAGATGGCAGCAGGAGAGGGAAGAAGCCTCACAGCCAAGCCTCATCGTTCTTGCACTTCTGAATTTGGATCCCCCAGGTACTTGCTTATACAAAGAAATCCAGAGCACTGCAAGTACCATGGATGTTTCAGCTACTTAGGTTTCTGTTCTTGGAGAAGGAACTTCTGATTAAAGTCTAAAAGACCTAGTGGATAGTTGTCTAGCCATAGCTTGGAGCTGCAGCTATGCCATACACCTGAAGCTGAGACCTCCATTGTAGTTCAGCTGAAATCACATGGTTACTATCCAAATAATACATAACATACTTATACAAAGCTTTTATCTCTCTCATTTAATACCACCGTGATTGCATATACTCCCATAAGATCTACACGTTAGCCTACTTGAAAATTTTACTTGAATAAATTCTTCCTCTAGATAGATATTGTGTAACTTCTGTTTAATGTTGAGAATTTGAACTCTGCAAAATGAAAGAGAATAGAAAATGCATATATTTTTAAAAAGGATAAAGACAAAAATATACATTATAGGTACTCTTATAAGCAAAAATAAAGATATTCTGAAAACTATAACACACACATGTAAATAAAATTGTATTTATAATACAGATTCCACTCACAATGAGATAGCATCTATGACTTTCTACCCAGCTGGGAACATTTCTTCCAATCAGGGAGTAATTGTTTTGTTTTTTGTTAAAATGGATACAGATTTATGAATTTCACTCATCAGTTCTGTTAAAAGAAAAAGCTCTAAGGTTGTGCTTAAACTCTATTTTCATTAATTCTGGCAGTTTGGAAGAAAATACTTTGAAGACAGCTGCACTGAAACATGATAGGTTTTGTTTGGGTATCAACAAAACAAAAACAACTCTTGTGTCTTATTGCTTTAAAAAAAGTTTTGAGTCAAATAAAGTATTTATGATTTAACCATCCTTTTTTTTTTATTAACAATAGCCACATTTCTTGTTTTTTCTTAAAGATGTAATAACCTGAGGTAGCTATATTTTTGTGTTAGTTATATAGTTTTATTCTTTATTTCTCTTGAGTCACCCAAAGCAGATTTTGGACTGAGGCTATATCACAGCTCTTTTTCAGTATGAATACAATTGTCATTGACTCTTTCAACTATTTAATTCTTTCATGCAGAGTGTTTAAATTTTAAGCCCCTGGAATGCCATACCACTTATTGTTAATATTATAAAAAAGACAAAACATGTATTCAGTCATGCTCTTTTTATAAGGGTAGTTTGCAGGGCCTTTATACCCCAGCTTACTGCAGGGAGTACCAGTTCTGTGTTCTGAGAAAAAAATCTTAGAAATCATAACTTGTCTCTACAAATGTAGATTCCATAGGTTCCAGAGGGATTCAAATCTATTTGCTGAAGTGAGCCAAATTCCAGTCTTATAATATTAATAGCAATGAACCAATAGATTATTTTTTGAAAATACACAGGTATATAATTTGCACATCTTCAGTTTCTCCCATCCAGTATCTGTTCTAAAATGTTACTATGTAAAACACTTAAAAATGAATACATTCAAAAAAAGAGTTAAAACTCAAGAATAATTTATATCATTTTTGATATATTTGCATTGAAACATCTCTAATAATTTTACTAATCAGCTTGTGTTTCCATCAAGCATGGACCCATAGTAGATGTGAACTGGAATATTTACTTTGCAAAATCAATCACTTTCATTCTTCAAAAGGGATTACATCATTAGGTAGTGCACATCAGCTGCACAAACTAACTGCGCTTATCCTAGATTGTACTTCTCAGCAGAAGGCAGAGCTGGAAATGGCTCCTCCAGCTGAGGAAAGGAGCTGACTGTCACTGGCTGAGGAGCCAGGACTGTGTTCTCTAGCTGCGAAAAATTGACCTTAATGACTGTCATTTAGCCTATTTCAAGCTTGGAATATAGAACTCTTTTCAGAGTTAATTATTGGGTGGTGTGCTTCACTGTGATGAGTTCTATTGCTTAATTAAACTTATTTGGGTGATTTCCATATCTGCTATCTTTCTGATCTCTAAAATGCTTCAAATATTAACACTAAATAGCTACCTTGTTTTATGCTGGAATTCCCAGCAATTAATTGGGGTTCAGCCTCAAGTTCTCACAATAAGACAAGCATGCTAAAAAGCTCCCCAAAAGCAAGCAAACACATAATAAAGATAATATATTCATATATTACCATAAACAGTGGGTAGTGGAAAATCACAGCTTATTGTTTCCAAGAGTAACGCTTACTCTTCCTAGAAAATTGCTGGGTGTTATGAAGATGGGAGTTCTCACTGGAGAAATTCATCATGCATTCTTTCCACTGCTGTTCTTGTTTCTACTTCTGTAGGCAGATCTGCACAATATGTAATGTAGAATGCATAACGTGTGAGACTGTTCAGTTCTTGATCCTTCTGAAATTACATGATTTTGGAGATGCCTGAATTCTAATCAGTCTGCCTGCCAATTTCCAGCATTTGTGCCAATTCACAAATAATTATTAAGGCACATTGTGCCTGCATGGAGAATGCAGAAGGGTCTTAAACCTTTAAGATACAAAACATGATGAATAAGAGCATTCATTTGATAGCATCGTTACCCATGAATTTCATGGAATAATGGCTGCTGATCTCTTTGTATAATTTTATGCAAAATATATGTGGAGGGGATCAAATAAGATATTTTCAGCATCCCTCTCTTTATCTGGTATTGATAAAAATTTCAGCTAATCACTAGATACCATTAATAGGGTTAACAGTTTATGGTGTCAGTGTAACTTATTGGGCAGATAAGTTTATGCGTCTCAAAACTGTCCATTTTAGCTTCCTGACCATGTAAATGTTTCGTGCTCTGTAATAAGAATTTTAGGCTGTTTAGAAATTGTGTGGGATTTGAAATGAAGGTGTCAGGATTTGCATTCCTGACTAAATGGACATCCACATGGGAGAATTTTCCACTCCTAGCTTTGGCTCTGTAGAACTTAGATATCTAGTTTAAGCTTAACATCTGGATTGCCTCCATGGTCAATGGATGAATTCTTCCTATCCCAGCAAGAATTGCCTTTTTTTTCTATATTGATTATGGAAGGAGCTTCAATGATCATATAAGATGGCTGGAATTAAGTGTGATGAAGCCATGCGATTATTATTTAATTACAACATGCTAAATAACCATGTTTGGAGGGCTACATAGAATACAGTACTAATACTGGCTAACTAAAAGAATTTATTAAAAACTATGTGTGAATTTGAAGTTTTCTGCAAGAAATGTAATTCTGGGATCTCTGGTTCATGATTATTCACATTTAATAGAGCTAGTTACATTTAATTCCTCAGATTGTTTTTCTTAAAAAAAAAAAGAAAAAAGATAAGGAAGCTGCCACGTGCCACTGTCATCACAGCCATCTACTGTCCAAAGCCCTCAAACACCAGAGCAGATAGTTACTGCTTTGGCGAGTGGACTAATTTAATGAGGCAGCCCCAGGGAAAGCTTCTACTAAGAAAGATAAACTGCCAATTCCTAACTTTGGGTGATGAGAAAAGAGTCTATCTTGTCTTAATCCTCTGCCTGGGAGCATTAGCTGGAGTTTAAGGTGCTCTCATGCCATATGACACCGTCGGAAGAGAAAAGCAGTGCAGTCAGGGACTGAATGGTATTGTAGGAGTTTATAAGAATTAATGGGAGCCTGGACAGTGAGGGGATGAGGGTGACTAGTGGGACTTAGCCTTTGCTACAGTTGCCCCTTTACTACCTACCCCTCCTAGCAAAAAGGCATGGTGCTGGTGTTGGATCAGATTTGTGAGGTCCAAAAATAAATATTTGATTTTTGAAATACACCTATATTTTAGCTTATCAAAGAAGCTAGAGTGAAAAATGATAGTTAAAATGATTGAATTTTCTCTTTCAGTGAAACCTGAACTCAGTTTCACAGGGCAAGAAAGGAAAGGCTTTCGAGCTCAATGAAGATTTAACAGCTACTCAAAAATCAGCCACAAACAGTTCTTGCAATGGAGAGTGCTATTATACAAATATAAGTATGACTGTCCCTATAAAGCATGCTCTATATTACATGCTATTATCACACAATCCTCCTCTCTGATCATTCAAACTGATACTGACAATCCAGTGCTTTTGAGGAGTTTTCCTGTGAGCGTGCTTCTAGAATTTTCTGCTCTGTTCATTATTTTGCAGACACTGATCAAGCAGCCTCCTAGTCTTCTAGTTAGTGATCCCCCTCTTCAAATCCTGCATCCAAAACAGAAGAAAAAAGTATGAGTATATGGTTCAGAAGATATGAAAAAATGCAGGGCTTTGGCTTTCAAGAAATGGAACTAAATCTGACAAGAATTTAAAGTCAACCTTTTGAAAGTCTTATCTGGTTAGCTATTGCTCGTTGACACTACAGCACACTGAAGTCACCTGCTTTCCAGTCTCATCTGAGACAAAAAAAGAAATGCAGTCATCTAACACTCCTTTACAGAAAGCCAGAGGATGTGGAAGAAGACCATATGGTCTAAAAGGATTAATGAAAATGTCATCATTCAACATAGATATCCTCAAGCAAGCTCCAGAGCAATAAATTATTAAATAAAAAAATATAGCACCTGCTGCAGCAAAGCTAATGGTGCAAATCTTTTAAAAACAAGAACTAGCTTGGGGCATAAACCATTAATATATTATGCATTTAGAATTTTTAGTTTTATTCTTTAGAAACCACAGAGTGGGCAGCAAATGCCTTGATTAAAGTGTGGAGTGCTTTTACTTGTATAACGGATAGGCCTCATTGTGCTTCTGCAATGTTGCCAGTCCTCTGTTTATCTTTGTTCTGGCTGTGCGGCTCTAAATCAAGATAAAAAGTAACTCAACATGAAGGAAAATAAAAAGAAGGTCATTTAATCACCCCGTTAGCTTAAAATGATTATTGATTCCTGGAGGTGATGTCTAATTCTGCCAGAAAATCCATTTCAGTAATGATTACTGCCCTCTGCTTTATCTATTATCCTGGAGGTTATTAAAAGTGGGAGTCTCCAGGGAAGTATATAGCTTTAGACCACTAATATCATATTTAATATGTTTTTAACAGAACAGAGTTTCAGATTGTGCCCTTTAACCTCCAAGCGAATCAAGAGCAGACAGTTAGGAAAGTGCATTTCACTGTAGGTCTAATTATTATATACACTCCACTGGGATCTAGTCACACACTGCAATACATGATAGATAAATATCAGCTGGGACAAGGGCATATTGAACTCTTCATTGCTCTTTATTACCAAGTACACATAGCTCTAGAAACAACATACCCAGAAAACTTATAGTACCCCCTCGAAATAGTTCATTCGACTTGCCATTGCGCTTTCCCAGAGAGTGTTCAAATCTTATGAAACATGCTCCATGCTTTCCTCCTGCTTCCTCTTGCAAAACCACAATGATGTAAACTAGCTACCGTGGGAATAAAGAGTCGCCTAGATACCAAAATATCTCTACTACAATTATGTATACAAAAGTGTCTCTAAAGTGGCCTATCCCAACTAGATTACATAAATGATTGAACTCACAGCCTGTGTAACCCAATGAAATTGAAAGACCTGTGGCATTCAGAACATCAAACTAGATCATCTCATCCAGTCATTCTTTCTTATCTTAATTTTGCTCTATACCTGAATATCCAACTATGAAAACAAAGTAAAAATCAAATATTAATACTACGTTATCATGCTATTCTAGGAACCACATGACAAGGTATTATTATTATACGTGGGCCAGTTTACATTGAGTTCCCAAACTTTCTTGAACCAAAGGACCAGTACTAAACCTGACTATTTTTCATAGATTACAATGCACTTTTCTCATCAATTTAAAAAATGGAAATTTGGGAATTCCATGGATCAGCTGCAGATTTTTTTCCATGGAGTTGTCAATCACCATTGAGCTGGAGACTACAAACTGAGACTCACCCATGGACCACTAAAAATGAAATTATTCTATCATACTCTTTTTTTTTTACAAAAGCACAGGCAAACTTTTAAAATACTTATTTTAGAGAAAAACATTTGAAAAAGTAAATTTTTGAACCTGATTTCTGAAATTAACTCTCCTGATATCATTTATAACATAAATATGGCTTAATAATTACAGTACATAAAAAGATCATGACTGTCTCCTTATTCTTACCATGATTATCACCACATTATGTAGGTAGCTTCACAATTGAAAGGATAGATATATCATTGTCTTATGATCTGCTGTGACCAAGAGATACTATAGATTTGCACTTCCCAGGAGCAATATTTAACAACTCTCTCTTTCCCTCCAAAGAGATAATAAGCTATGAAAGAGCTATAGTTTCAGTACTGCACAGCATTTGATATGATGATATGTCCAGAATCAATGAATGGAGCAATGAGGTGGGGAATAGAACAAAGTTCATTGTAGACCTTGGTCTGTCATTTCCCACCCTATGTGGTAAATACATAATGATTCTGAGAGAACAACTTCTCTCCAATATTGCCACATAATCTAGTTAGTCCTTTCAAAGAGACTTCTTCCCTTTCATGTGTTTTTGTGCATATGTATGTATGTTTGTATATAAGTACATATATAGGTATGCATATGTGTGTGTGTGTGTGTGTATGTACAAATATACATAAAATTAAGGATGTTCTAAAACTCTTTCTAATTCTACAAACTGTCTGTATACTTTAGCTTCTTTCCTGTTTCCCAGTGCCAGGATACTATAAAATCTGGAGGTCATATTAAGATTGACATCTTAATTAGGGGAATCTCTGAACACAGATATTGTCTCACAAATGTATGGTAGTAGCCTTTGGTGGAAAAGGATCGAGAAGATCCATAAGCTTTCAGAGAGGCTGTGACTATACATGAGAAGTCCTGATCTGCTGTGGGTATTTTGGGCTTTACAGAGCTTGGGACACAACCACTTTTCATCCTTTGGTAATCACTCCCTTTAGTCTTGTGTGAATAATAATAATAACTAGCCATTATATGTCTTCCATCACTCTGTGAAGGCAAGTAATATTATTATCTTTATTTTACCCAGCCAAAATCCATGAAAGGTTACGTGAAGCTGCCTTTCCTCTGATCCCCTCCCATTTCCTGCAGGAAAGAGAAGCCTGAACTAGTCAATTCCCTTATCAATGTATCCCAACAATAACAAACAAATGCAAGCAGACCTTCACACAAGACCTCCTTCAGATGAAGTGTAGTCAGCCCAAATAGTTATGTAAGTACAAATAACTGTACAGATTTTAAATGGTTTGTAAACAAGGTTGTTGTATATGTGTCATTATAGTACTTCTAGGAACTCAACAAATAAAAATTTAAATGAATATTTTTCAGAAAAAATATTTTCTATTTGTTTTTACCCTATTGATCTTTGGAATTTTTTTTTTTCTTGTTACTCCTGTTATTATTTCAGGTAACTGATGCAAACTCAGAGAAGTTGCTGGAAAGATTAGCATTGATTTTAACAGCCTCTTGTATCAGGCCAACAATTTATTAGACCCTAACAAAGGCAAAGAAAGCCTGATAGTTACATTCTGATATGCAGTATTCAAATTATTGGCAAGCCAGGGCACATACTAATAATTATTAAAAATAGCATGGAAATTTGTTTTAAAGTTTTCACTTCATTCCGGTTGTTTTCCACATTACACACAGTTGATAGAGTTGATCTATACTTTATAAATATAGTGTGTGAAATACTGGCACTATTGATGTCAACGGGTGTTCTATTATTAACTTTAATGGGAAAAAGGTTTCACACTACACTGTAAAATTAAAAAGGCATGTATGCTTTTTAACAAACTGTGACTCACCATTTTCAATGGTTAAGTATTTCATTCTTGAATGAATTGCTGTTCATTTTGAAGTATCTGTGGCCCAATAAATTGTTTATTTCAATTGTGCCTATGGATGCTTTGGTCTCTTTGTGAAATTAATGTAATTCTCTTTATATAGTTTCAGTAATTCATTATAATACACAGAGATATGTCAGCTATGCCACTTTCAGGATAGCACTGTATTTCCTTGCTATATCGAATGGTAGCTTATTTATTTATTTATTTTGAGCTTTTGTAAGTGGACTTGTATTGCTCACCACTCAGCAGCAAACCTGCTGTTGCCTGTAACAGATATCTCTAGAAGAATAAAAAATTCTATATTAATGACTTTAATGTGTCTCTGTCAGAGAAGTCAGCGAAACCATAATGCATTCTTTAATGGAAGAAACATCAGCTATTTTCTCTTCAAAGTGCAGACGTAAACATAGTCACAATAAGGGAAAAACCATCATTGATCAAAGCTGGGGTCAGATTCTGAGCTGACGTGAATTTGCATGCTCTTCTTATATCAACTGGACTTACACTCCTTGAAGCCCAGATGTCCCATGTCTGTCTCAGTATAGCTCTTTTAGAGCCTGGGTGGTTTTTTTTTTTTTTTTTTTTACTGACTGGATATCATCATATTTGTCCTACTCAATCTTTTGCCATATTTAAAACTTTAATATAATTTAGATAATTGATGATCAGATTGCAGACTTAGGTTTAATCAATCAAAAATTTGGACCTACACAATTTTTAGTTAGGCAGTTCTTCCAGACAAACTTCCATATTAGATTATTTATTTATTATATTTTCATCACCTGTGAGAGCAAATGAATAAGATTTTAACTGTCACTGATAGTTTTAACAATATTCCTCCCTCCTCCCACATCTGCTAACATCTTTATTTCCCCCACTGGAATTGTATCTGTATGAATACCATAACAAATGATGACAAAATGATATGGAGAATGTCATTTTCCATTCCATATCTCAATGTGAAGATAGTCTATGAATACTGGTCAAACACTGTAATTCAACCATGCTTTAAACAACTGCACCGCAGACAAAAATAGAAAAAAAAAAAGGTGATAACTAACTACTACTAGAACCTACTCAAATGTGAAGAAATTTTGAAGAAATACATTCCAATAGAATCCACAAATTGATTCCAGACATATATTTAAAAGAGCACCTTCCCATAAAGCTTTTTACATTGCCTGTTGTAATCAACAATGGTTTTCATTGTTTTTTGCCTAGGATGAAGACTGAATTAAAACAAATAAGCAAGTAATCTATTGCATCTTCTTTAACATAGTCCAATATCTAGGCTGCATTTTCACTACTTCATAGTGAACTGATGTTGTCATTCAGTTGTTTTGTGTTCAATTAAAAACTTACCGTGAGTGATCTTCATTCATTTAAAACTCATTAATCAGAAGTTAGTAAAATTTTTTCCTTCATTGTCCTTTTTTATAGACCCATGGAAGGAAAACACTGAATTATTCTGTAAGATTTACTGTGTTTTGTTATTTGTTAAAGTTAATGAATTATTATCATTTTTAAACACAATGGCTGCATTTATGTCAGCTGTACAGAGACTTCTGCTGAGTTATAGAGAAAAAAGACTTTACTTTCATCTGGAAATCTTAAGAAATTTGGTGTGAAACTGGAGCTGATGCCTAATGAATCTCACATGAAGAAGAGAGAACAGAAGTACAAATTTGGGGGAAGAATTAGCACCAATATTTTAATAAATTAACAACACTTTATTATATAATATTAACTTTATTACATATAGGCCTATAGGTTCTTGTCTGACATGAAAGTATTACAGGAAAGGGGTGATT
Source organism: Dromaius novaehollandiae (assembly GCF_036370855.1). Lineage (NCBI taxonomy): Eukaryota > Metazoa > Chordata > Aves > Casuariiformes > Dromaiidae > Dromaius > Dromaius novaehollandiae. The sequence goes on along the minus strand of NC_088100.1, from coordinate 43,680,186 downwards.
ATTATGGCTTTCTTGTTCTCCTTCATTGTTCCCTAATGCTTTTTAGTTTCTAGTCTCTTCTCTTCCAGCCCAATTTCCTTTTTACTACAGTATCATAGTTAAAGAAGATGGACTGTAGGAGTTACTCGTAGTTCTCTTCTTACATTTGGTTTACCTCTATGGCGTCCACACATTATCAGCTGCAAATATAGAACAAATCGTTTTTTCCATAGTTCCCGACTGTCAACAAACGACCCAGCAAATGTTCGTTGGCTGGCTCTTGGAGGAGCAGATATGTCAGATAACAACTTCTTTTTTTTCTTGTCACCTCCAGACATCACAATGGAGACTAGAAATATCCAGATAGGATGGGAAACCTGGTGCCTGTTGAACTGTGAAAAGAGCTGCCACCAGGCAGTGTGGCCATTTCTGCCAGGCCAGCAAACTATGAGAAAAGTTCCCATTATGCAGTTTATAACTATGCACCTCTTCTTTTCCTTCCCTCTCTCCTCCCCCTCTAAGCTTCAGAGAGCCACCAATTCTCTTTGCAGGCAGGCACCGTGGCCTTTCTCAGAGGACAATTCACGATGCTTATAACTGTCATCATTTCAGTCTCTGTACTGTGCATTTTTCCATCTCATAATCTTTCTCTTTTCCAGGTCCTTGTTACCCTGGAAAATCACTAGTGTTTGTAACCTGTCTGGCTGCATCGACTGACTTTTTCATCAGAGGTTTTCATAGCATCCTTAATGACCTGTTAGGAAGAATCTTCAAAATATTCTGTCACAGTGTGATGCTGAAAATCTTCTGTTATCTTAACCTGAACACTCAGAATATTGGCATATTAAGTGCTTGGCCACTGACTGATGCAATGGCTTCAATTTAGTAAACTCTTCAAATGTGTTTTTTTCTTTCTCTCTCTCTGCAGTATTTTTTTTTTTTTTGTTAGGAAATAGTCATATTAATCAAAGAATAGGTGTGTTTCTTAGGCTATGAATTGATGGGAACTTCTGTGCTGAATATTTATAATTAAAACTTTTCTCCAAAACCTGAAACATTCATCTAAATAAAGCAAAAAATGATTGTCAATAATTTTCTTAAAGTTTTGAGCAATATACTAAACTGGAGATATAGGAAATTATGTATATTCTCTATATTGCCCTTATTTTTGGTGGTGGGATGATGTGGGAAAGCCCCAGGCACTCTACTGTTGCAATATCAAGAAGTGTCTGAAGCACTCAGAAAGTTTAGCAGAAAGTCATGTTATCTACCACTGCAGAGTGACTAGTAGATGTTGTGTAACTGGTTGTGCTAGTCTTGCAAGAATTAAACTTCCTAACTCCTTTGGAATAGATTTCTAGCAAAACTGTTATAGTTGAGAACTAGGTATTGTGGAACTCAAAAGGCAGCAGAGAGTGTGTGTGGGGGGGGCGGTGTCTGGAGTGGGGCTGCAGGCTTCAGGAGCTTGTATGTCCAACAGCCTCGACTCATCATGCTGACTTTTATCAAGGAAGTAGCTTAAAGAAAGTCCCAAGGACATCCCAAGGATCATGTCCCAAGAGAGTACTAGGCCACCTGTATGCAATGGTTTAAATATACATGACGTTCTTTTCAAAGAGTAGGAAAGCCTCAGCTATTATTTTTGCAGAAATTGGGAGGCAAACCAAAGAAATTAGCTATTTCTCTTCACTTATATTGATTTATATCTCCCACAGAGTTGCAGCTTAGAAAGACAAGTATGGAACATGGCAAATGTTTCATTTTCCTCTGGAATGAAGTGGAGAACTCACTGCAGACTGGCCTGTACCAAGCTCTTCTGATTAACTGCTACCAGAAGCACTGGCTGTGCACACTGGATCAAACAGGGAACTCCTTTGATTTTTTTTTCTTTTAAGAAAAGAAATTGGGATTTGTTTGAATGAAATTGTAAGTGCATGAGTACTAATGATGCTGCAAATCTCAGTCATCTGGAAAGGAAAGCTGGAAACCAGGAAACGAATATCACCAGTTTTTCCAAGTCTTTCTACCAGGCTTAAGGATGGTAAAGCATATTCCTCCATTTTGCAGGGATCAGATAAAAGTTATGGATAATAGCATCACAGTCATGTTGTTCACTTCAAACAATGCAAGTCCTGAAATACTTAAATACCAAGAAAAGCAGAAAAATACAGTGAATGTTGGAATACATCCTGAAGAACGTTAAATAGTAGTAGCCAAAAACTCCTCAGATTTATTCCAGGAACCAGTCCATGCTTATCAACAAGAATGCAGAAGCCTATCAGAGCAGTCAGATGAATGAACTACTAATGGGACAAAGCAATCTTGAATAATTAAATTTTTCAGATAATTCACAAAGTGTAGCTGAATGGGTAGCACTGTAATACTATGCCTTGATCTCAGGGAGTTCTATACTCCTGCACATAAAAGACTTTTTAAGATGATCACAGTCCAGAAATTTCCTCAGCCATCTTCTTTTCAGTCTTTGATCTTACTGGAACTGATGAAAATTTTCATATCCTTCATGATGGTACTCATGAAAATAATTTTTTTTTTGCCAATACTCTTTCTTTTAAGTGTTTTTAATAAAAAGATGTAAAATAAGAGTTTGGATTTTTATTTCCCAAAATCAAATATTTATCAGGACTTTTGGGAATGTATTCAAGCTGTATAAAAGCCCACTGTATTTGCAAATTTTCTGTTTAAAGAAAAAAAGAAAAACATCTTCCATTGGGGGAAAATTCTGACAAGATGAGGGTAAATTTGAGACCTGGTGTTTTGATTTTTACACATTAGTATTCAGTCATAGCATGGGCAGAAATATAATCTGGATAGACCAAACACCTGAGAATTGATCATTTGTATGTGGTTGCTTTTTTGACTGTCAGTGATATAATCAACCCTCTGGCTGGAAGAGAAGGTCAGATATACCTCAGCATCAGTAAGAAGATCAGCTGATATCAGAACTAGTAATGACATTTTTGAATTTGAGATATAAAAAGAGATACATTTTTTAGTACAAATGATGTAAGCATGAATCAATCAAAAAAGAGAGTATGTTTGTGTTGACCCAGTGTGGAATAACTCCAGAGTTAAGGCACTGTTAGAAGTAAAAGCTCAGTAATACATCCAAGACAGTAAAGGGACTGGTGTAAGAATACTGTTAGAGAGATTCTTCTATCCTTACTTTAGTCATAGATTAGGAATTTGGTCCAGATTAGTCATCAGGTCTTTTCCTCAGTCAGTGGATAGAGATTGGGACTTGCAAAGGGCTTCTTGCTCCATCTTAAATGGACTGCTGCATCACACTCCTGAAGTACCGCTATTGCCCACTCATTGCAGTGGCTGACTGTAGACGAGCAGTTTAGATGACTAGTACAGTTTAGATATCTATTTTTTTGTAGCTGAAATATGAAGTTGAGCAAAATCCTAATTATACTCTGTTTTTATTTTTAAAATCACAGACTCACTGAATAATTTAGGTTGGAAGAGCTCTTGGGAGGTCATGGGGTCCAACCCCTTGTCTAAAGCAGGCTGAAATTACTCCAGGTTGCTCAGGGCTGTGTCTGGTCAAGCTCTGAATATCTGCAAGGATGGAGACTGCATAGCCTTTCTGAGTACCTGCTACAGTGTGTGACCCTTACTGTTGCACCTTCTGGTCATTGCCTCTTGTCTTATCTCTGTGCACCTTTGAGAAAAGTCTGGCTCTGTCATCTCTATACCCACTCATTAGGCAGCTGAAAACAACATTTAGTTCTCCCTTCAGCTTTTTTTTTTTTCTTCTGGCTGAACAAACCCAGCTCTCTCAGCCTCTTCTTGTACATTATGTGCTCCAGACCCTGACCATCTTTGTGGACATTTTCTGGACTTGCTCGAGTATGTCTCCATGTCTCTATTTACTGGGAACCCCAGATTTTTCACAGTACTCCAGAACCTAACTCAGAGGTGCGGAATAGAGGGGAATAACCATTTCTCTCAACCTGCTGGTCACAATCCTCCTCATACAGCCCAGTATGTGGTTGGTCTTGCTGTGCACAAGGGCACGATGTTGACTAGTGTTCAATCTGTTATCCCCCAAGTTCTTTTCTGCAAAAACTATTTTCTAGCTCAGCAGTGCCTCATTAGTATATTAGAAATTTCATTGCAGATGCAGGGCTTTTCATTTGCCTTTATTGACCTTTGTGAGGTTTCTATCAGCCCTTTTCTCCAGTCAGCTGCGATTTCCCCTGAATAGCAATGTACTAGCAGCCCCCAGTGTATGGGCCACTCTCCTACACCTGATATTATCAATAAATGAAGGTGCCTTCCATCCCATCATCAGATCATTAATAAAGATGGTAAACAGTGTTGGGCTTAGTTTCAGCTCTGAGGGGTACCACTAGCTGCCAGATGGAGTTTGTGCTGCTAATCACAACTCTTTGAGCCCAATGGTCCTGACAATTTTCCACCCTGCTTATAGTTGACCTGTTGAGATCATATCTCCCAAATTTAGCTATAAAGATACTGTGGGAGACTTTGTTGAAGGTCATGTTGAAGTGAAGGTAGACAATGTCCACTGCTCCATGTCCAAAGAGCCAGTCATCAAAGAAAGCAATCAAGTTGATCAGGCATGACCTGCCCTTGGTAAATCCATGCTGATTGTTCGCATTCATCTTATTGTCCTCCATGGACATGGCTTCGAGGAGGAATCACTCCATAATCTTTCTCAGGACAGAGGTTAGGCTGACTGGACCGTAGTTTCCCAGATCTTCCTTTCTTGCTTTTTTTGAAGATGTCTGTGACAATTGCCCTTTTCCAGTCATCAGGAACTTCTGACAATTGCCATAACCTTTTGAAGATGATAGACAGTGGTTTCACATTGATATTAGCCAGCTCCCTCATGGATCCCTTCTGGTACCTTGGACTTGTGAATGCAGTTTTCTGAAGTGTTCCCTAATTTGGGCTTCCTCTAATGTAATGTTTTATTCCTCCAGAGTATACTACAAGGTTCAGAGACCTGGCCAGCCTGAAGATAGAGCTTACCAGTAAAAAATGATGCAAAGAAAGCATCGAGGATCTCAGCTTTTCCCATGTCCTTTGTTACTAGACCATCTGCCTCACTGAGCAGTAGGATGATAGTTTCCTTAGCCTTCCTTTTGTTGAACATTGACTTTTCTAATTCCATCTTTTTATACTCAGGCAATGTCTTTATATTTCTTGCAAATAGCCCATCCTTCTTCCATCTTCTGTGTACTTCCTTTTTGCACCTGACCTCAATCAGGACTGCCCTGTTCATCCTACACGTTACAATCAAAATCCTTTACTGGCAGAAGGGACCACCCATCGTTTGTGTAGCTAAGATTTTATTGTTTATCTAATTAATGTTTTCGCAATCTAACCAAAATGAAAAAAACAAAAAAGAGTTATTATTAGTCCTATTATAATGGGCAATCATAATTGGGATGATTACTAATACTCATAGTCCAAATGAATAAATTAATACAAAAAGGTCATCATAACAGTTAAATTTGTTATACATTGCCTATCCATTATCTACTGCCCTCCTCCCCTTCCTGCACTATCTACCTACAGTGGTGTTGTGCTCACCCTCCCATGGTCCCTCCCTCTGGTCAGTCATGCCAGCCATCCTCAAGCAGAATGAAGGTGTGTGAGTTGGCAGAGTTGCAATGGCTTGTCAGCATCCTCAGTTCTTGATATGCAGTATAATAGATATTCATGGGGGGGGGGGGGTTGTTGAGTTCCTCCTTCGTGGGCTCCACTTGGTGTTATTTTTGCATTTGTACTCCTAACATGGTCTACTTTCTTTTCATTGGTTCCCACCTCAAGTTACACAGTTGTGCAATAGCCTCCGCCAGCCTCATTCATTAAGGACTGTTTCTAGATATTAAAAAAAAAACCTGTATATTGATATCCCCACTTATTTAACAATACCTTTTTCATGAGAACTCTCCCCATTTCTTGCTGAAAGTATCATTGAGCATGACATCACAACCAAACCTTGAGATTTTTTTCCTCCCAAAGTGTTCTTTTTTGATACTCCACTGGGGAATACAAAAAGGTCATAGTTATGCATATATATGTATGCACACACATATTCATAGTGCAGTTACTTGAATATAGACATTTACAGTGTACTGGAAAGCCAATAAGATTTCTAAAGGCTGGCTGAAACATAATTGTCTCACTTCAAGGTAAAAGTGCTTTCTCAACATGCTGGATCACTGTCATGCAAAGCTAAAGTAAAAGAAAAGAAAAGAAGTGCCTTGGTGTGATTTCTATGTGATCAGTTTCTATGATCTATATTATTATACTTCTCATTTATATGTATTCTGCATGAGAGGGCTAGAGGTATGCGTTGGCTGCACAGCGGACATTTCTAACCCACCAGATAACCTCAGTCATTTTGATGTTCAGGAATGATTTTTATGACATTCCTTCAATTCAGCAGGCAGGAAAGGGCCAGATTTTCTTTCACGATTAAGTCAAGGCTTTAAAGATGTGGGTTTTTTATTATTTTTATCAAAAAGCGTTTAAAAAATCTGATGAAATAAATTACAGAAAAAAAAATCAATGGTATCAGTCAGTATAAGCCTGTTCCACAGACTTCAAAAAGCCTTAATGCTTTCTGTTAGATGAGGATTTAGTAGTGTTTTTCCTAGTGATCCAAAAGAAGTAACATGAGAAGACAATGAAGCTTGTTTTTTTGTTCTTATTTTATCCACATTAAAAATATTCTGCATGGTGCTTTAGCACAATTAAAAGCTGCAACAGTTGCATATGGAGCTGCAGTATAGAAATATGTGATGAAATTCCACCAAAGAACAACTAGAATATGAAGTATTTAAATTTAGTTTTTATCCCTGATTACTCATTAATGCTGACACCCTTCAAAAACTTTCAGTGAATGTAACAAGAAATGATTAGGATGGGAATATAAATGAGATGTCTTGAATTCAGCAAAACAGTGATTCTGTTAGGAATATTGGCTTTGAAAATCTCATTCATAAAAATCTTGCCTTCTTAGAGATGTGCTATAGTATTACATTCACTCATTTATATTCTAATATCCCTCCCCCAGTAAAACATCTCTTCTTTAACTTTCTTCTAATCATCTTCCATTCAGCCTTTCTTGCTGCACCTGGGCCTCCAGCCGCCATGTTCTTCCTATTTCTTCTGTCTCTGTGAGCTGCTGAATGGTCCTTCATGGTTGTCTTCCCTTGTGAGCTGTTGTTAAATGTCCTTTGTCTTCTGTCAGTGTTGTCTTTTTCTAGGAGTCTAGACACCATTGTCTCACCACAAATAGCACTTCAATCCTCAGTTCACTCTATGTTCTCTATGCCCCTTGCCTTCCTCCATGAACCCCAGTCCCCTCACTTCTGTTTGCTGAGTGTTCCCACATTCCTCTCATCCTCTGGGTGATGCTGTCCCCCATCCCTCCCTATTCTTGTCTCAATTAGCATGCCTTAATTTCTTGCCTTGTTAATCCTATTGCAACTGCTGTTGGTAAGGATATGGACCTTTGTAATCACACGCGCACACACACACACACACACACATGTAATCTATGTAATTTTATACATATATGATACACAAACATTAAAAAATGATACTATTCTTGTCTTCATTTTAATTACAGGCTAAATACTAAACAGAATAAATGATTGCTAGTACCACTGAATCTGAAAATAAATTATTAAATTATGTAAAAGAAGAATTAGGACTGAATTTTGCAAACATATAAAAAATCCATGCATTACCATTAAACACAAAATTAAGAACATATAAGTTCTGACTCTGACTCATACAGCTGGGCAGATCTCTTAAGGTCTTATGATCCTCTTTTCAGAGAACATTGTTTCTAGCTCTTTTCTAGTAAGTCTATATTGAAATGCAGTGTGGGACAGTCCTAGTCATTTCATTAAAGTAAAGGTATGACAAGAGGATAAAGGGCAGAGAGGAGGGCAGACAGAATGCATGAAGCCAGAGAGATATAAAAAAACCTAACTTGAACCAGGTGTCTCTTCAGCCAAAAAGAAAAGATTAAAAGGTAATGCCTTTTGGGTAGACGAATATGAAGAAACTAGACAGGAGAGATGTTATCAGGTTATTTAACCTAAACTTTGGTTATATGAACAAGTAGGCACAAATATAAGTTTAAAAAGGACAAAGGCCTAAGGGCTTTTGTTATTCAAATAAATATTAAAGTATAAACCGAATGACTGTGGTTGCAGTGAAAGTACCATATCATCAAATACATCTCATTAAACTACTCAAGATCTGTTTTCCATTCAGGAGGATCTACCATCATTCCCCTTTTTTTCAAAGATGAACGTAGTGCTTCTAATTCATCAGCAAATGATCTTTTTTAACATAAACTAACATTATCCATATTATTCTGGGAGAAAAGAACTATTATTATTTATGGTGTGAAAAATATTCAGTAGTTCTCCAAACATCTTATACAAACTCAGACAGAGAAGTAATTAATTGTAAAAAAAAATACAAGCAAAGAGCACAGTGTAAGAATATATCTCTAAATTCAGAGCATGGCAATAGTGCAAGTCAAAAACCATAACTATACATCATGATATAGACAGATGTACAAAGTATTATTCCTTATATAGGGGTGATACTGTCATTTGTGCTGAACTTCACCACCTCCTCTTTATCTTAGCTGGACCTCTAAAACAAAGAAATGAATGCATATATACAGAATAAATATATGGACACATTTTGGGATGACAGTACCGATTTATCAAAATGTTTCACAGAACGTCTGTCATGATCATTCTATTCAGGAGCATCAAGCATTATCCTCCTTATTTTTCAGTGGACATCATGCATCTTATTAGTCTGCAAATGGACCTGTCCTTCTCAAGTATGTCTACTTAGTGTGTAGAAATACACTTACTTTTCATTAATAAAAAAAAAAAGAAATTCGAATCTAGCAGATAAAAGGTTGAAACTGAATTCCATCTGTCATTTTCTTTCCCAGTATTTCTGAAACAAAAATCTATATATGAATCTATTTCTCCATTTAAATATGGTTCTATAGCTTTTCTATTCCAAACATATTCTCTGCCCTTTTCCTGAAAATATGCATATTTAAGCCCATCTTTGTTTAAAAGTGTATAAATGTAGTGAATAAAAGCAATGAAATGTAGCCTTGCATGATTGGTAAAGGAATGAAAATGGCCCCCCCCACCAAAAATAAACAACCTAAAAACCCACAAAAAAGATCACAGAAAAGAGTTATATTCTGACAAGTGGATGTAAGTATGGTTAATCAAAATACCTATATAAATATAAAATGAATATTCATATATAAAATTAATAATAGAATTACTTCTAAGTAGGAAGCATTAGACTGTATGTATCAGATGAATTGTTCACAAATAATTTACTTAGTAATCAGTGGTACCTGAATATTTCCATACTATTTGGCATCTTATTCAGAAATGCAAAGTGCTTCCTTCTTCTCCACATGCATTTTTTTTTCTTTTAGGAGAGCATGGTGCATGTGTGATGGTGAGCACACACCAGAGCACATGAAAAAGAAAAAATAAGGTATGCTTTTCAGTAAAAGAAGTGAAGCAACGTGAAGCTTGTAAGCCGGAGGAACACAATGCTAGCCAGGTATAAAATGACTTTTTGTGCTGGGAAAGAAATTTTCAGTGATGATTTATGTAGCAAGAAGCTGTACATGAAGTGATTGTTTGCATTTATTAACAGTGACTTTGAAAATGTCATGTTCATTTAAAAATAGTTTTCTGGCTAACAGTGCAGCAGTAGCACTAAGGCTCTTTCAACTCTTCTTGAAAGCATTGTTCTGATTTTAGTGGCCACACACTGCTAAATGACTGACTTCACCAGCAATGGAGGGCACTCTTAATTCAGCCTGTATATTAAAGAAAGAATAAATTACGTTTTGTATTCCTACTGAGAAAAATAGACACTTTCTGGTTTGTGTACTGTATGCAGAAAAAAAAAAAAAACAAAAAACCCAACCTTCTATTTTTCTATTCTTTTTATGTAAAAAATAATCACTCAAATCATTCATTTCAAAATACTTTTTTATGACTGGTCAGTTAGCATATTATTTTTAGTACGCACAAACAGCTACATTATTTTCTTTATCTTTTAACGGAAGAATGAACTAAGAAATTATCTTTTCAGAATAAATATTTCTGTTCAAATAAATACATAGACCTTTAAAAATCAATTTCTAAGACTAACAGTATCAGTTGAGACCCAAAAAGACAGCTGGCCATTTTTAGACAGTGACTTTGCACGGCAGAAGTGGCCCTGACGTCACCATTAGGACTGAATCTTTCTACCTTGTCTATGCTTTGGATTACTCCGACCACAAGGCCTTTAGGGCTCTTCACTTTCTTCCAGCATGCTCCTTTTTGCACTTTTGACAGTCTATATCCAAGAGCAACCTACATCGAAGAGGCCCAACTGTCAATACCTATCTGACAACACCCTTCGCCCTCACTCATGGCACCTTCCTTTAAAAAACTCTGTGGCCAAAACAGATCAGCAATAATCTTCAGGCTGCCCCTTCCTTCTTTCATGAAATGAAATGATTTGTTGATGTAAGCAGGCGAGCACATAAAATTCTCAGACTGTTATAAAGCGCTTCTGTTATTCAAATGCAAAATTCAGATTTAAAAAAGGCACTAGACAATATCAAAACATATTTCTTAACTGGATCAGGACCACAACCTTAGCTTTGTCACTAAAAGTAATGACAATGGGAAATCAACACACAACAGGGGCATCACGAAACTATTGATATTTTGAGGCCCTGGTACAACTGTCTGGAAAGATAAAATAGTTGCAGTTCAAATTTGTGAGAGATCATCAATGCAGAAAATGAAGAAAACTGGGCAGTCATAAAACATAGAAATTGGTTTTCTTGGTAAGCTGGACCTATGTTCAAAATATTTTCATGTAGCTAAATGTAAGATCATAACAATAGCATATACAGATCTGCTGACAGAGGCAACTTTTGTACAACCAGTTCAACATGTGCTGTTGTTTAAATGCAGTAGCAAAAATGGCTCGTTCAGTCCTTGGAGGAATAAACCAAAGACGAAGAGTGAGAAATTGAGTTCACCTTTACACAGCGCTGATGACACTGATACTAAATGTTGAATGTAGTTCTGTTTTGTCTAAACTTGGAAACTGGAGCAAGAAAAGAAAGAACTGCAGAAATAGCTAAAGTGCTAGAAAAAAAATCCTTTGTACTAAGATATTCAAGAGCTCAATAAATACAGTTTTTCCAAAGAGAGATGAATTAGAGTGTGTAAGTGTCTTTAGGGTGGGTGTGGATACTGGATATAAGAGGATTCTTTATATTAATACAGAAAGGCATGAAAATAACCAATGGATAGGAGGCTGAAGAAAAAGAGAGGTGATAGAAATGGATCATAGGGTTTTGTTTCTGCTTTTTGAAATAATTATTGGCTGTATTTCACTAGTGCCTAGGAATCTTTGCCATGAAGCAGAACAAAAAGATTTTGGTTTTGCTTTTGGTTTTGCCTTAAGGAATTTACAGTATTAAACAAATAACAACAACTAAATATAGGTAACTTTGTAAAATGCAATGGCTGACAACTTATTAAAGGCCATCTTAGAAGATATGACAACCCTCCTGATTTAAAATTATGTGAATCTCACTTTATCATTTTGCAGTGCCCAGAGTGTGGTTGACACACTGCAAAGGAAGAAGTGTAAATAATAGTATGTGGGAACAGGGGGGCAGAGTTCTTGGGGGCTATCTCTAAAGAATCAATTAAGTTCAGTGAATAGCTCCCAGCATGTGATCTACAGGCTAGTAGTTACATTTACTTTGGCTGTGTAGGGTTTTATTAAAAAAGAACCAAACCCAATGATCAGTAGGTCATTGTCTTCCCTGCCCTTTTTGTTCTTTTCCTAAATCCTATTTTAAAGCTACATCTCTTGCTGATTGGTTGGGGCAGGTTTTGGATCTCCCATAGCAGATGCTGAGGTGCTAAGAGAATGCAAATATCTCTAAATTCAGTCATCTTCATATCTGATCTCTGACTGTTGGTGTATGTTAAAAGTATAAATGAGCAGAGGAAATGAGCATTCTGCCCTTGCATGCTCTTTCTTTCTTTAGAAGTCAGCATTGCTCAGATGGTTTTCATAAGCAATATTTTTACTGAAGAAAATTGCAAAGTCTGCAGAGTTCAAAATAGAAATTTTTTTTCAAACTCACGCACATACACATATATATTTATAAATGTGTATTTAAAAAACAACATCAGGAACAATTTAGTCATGGAAAACGAAAAGAAAATTCTGAGCAGTCAGAAAATATGACATTATCAAGAAGTTTTATGAGAACATTTTAGAGAACTGTAGCCAGCATTGGGTCAGGAACAAAGACCGAAAATACATGTTCTCAAAGGTGAGGTGATCACACCACCATAATAGCAGTTTGAATAGCTACAGAGGTGAAATAGATTTAAACTGACTGCTATTTAAAATGGTCTCCATAACCAACCTGTGAACCTCAAACAGACATCAAAAAATTGCGTTGTGATAAGTAGATTGTTGGTACTCTATAAAAAGAGACTGGTCCTTCCTCAGAAAACTTACAACCTAGGGTTTCGGCAACACCTACAAAGTGAAAATGACTGTGTGTCCTGATAGTCTATGAGCAGAAAGGCTGGGTAAGAGAGCTGGGTCTGACTGACATATTAGTGATTCAAATGGTCTTAATACTCATACATGGCTGCCAGACTTATCAAGTCTGCTGGTGACAAATTCATTTACCTCAATTCTATTATAATGTGTTTCTGTGTTGGCCACTGCTCTGGGTGACTCCATGGTACTATTTTTATAGTGACAATCATGCTGATGCCTCAGACTTTTTCTGTTTGAGGTATGACTGATGTAATTTAATTGTGCCCTTCTATGCATACAGTTGGGATGGATCGAGATGCAAAGAAATAACTTACAACAATTTAAATTTCAGTCTTACCACAGTATGAGACTGTTTTCAAAGATTTGATCTAATATTGTCCACTCATTTTCAGTATCTTATTGTAAGATTTAGTCAGTCTGAACTAGCCATATTATTATACCTGTGAATTTTTCCTTTTGTTATGCTTAGCTATAGATATCCTTATATTTCTGAATTCCCATCACTGGAGATCTTTTTAAGTAAAGCAATTTAACTTTATATGACAGAAATCAAAAACACTTCTCTAGTGGACTGTAATGAAACAGCAGAACTGATATGAAACATGACCTCAGCTGAAGGCTCAATCTGATTTGTGTTATAAAATATCTGACTGACATTTTTGGAGGCATAAGTCTCTTATGCCTTGCTATTCTATACTGTTGTCATTACCATACCAACTACTTTAAAGTTGGGTTAATCATAACTGCTTGGACTACAGGAACACCTCTGTAGAGTAAACTTGAACTCAGCTTCAGTGTAGGACAGTGGGAGATGTCTAGAAAATGCCAGATTAAATGGTTATACCTATTTGATTCTCTTTCTTTCACTTATGTGTAAAGCTGAGATAACAAATTATCAAATGACAAGAGATATCACCCTGTTTTCAGGCTTCAATAAGGAAAAAGTGCGAGTCCAACATAATGTTCAGTATCATAAAATTTCAGCCCAATGAAGATAAAGATCTCAGTTAAGATTTTGCTTATCCCAGAATGATCCTTCATACTGGTTAAGCAGCACAATCAGACCGAACACCTTGCTCACCAGTGACTACAGTAAAAGTAAAATCACATCCTTACGCCTGCTCTTCAGGTTACCTCCAAAGAGTTTCATAGAGCTCCTTGGGGATGCAAGGACAGCTCAGGTTCATCTCCATACTCATCTCTGAAAGAGGCTTAAGGCCTCCCAAGATTCAATGATCTTTAACAAGAAGTTGGATGAAGAAACAACATAGCTGGAAAGAATTAAACTCTTGTAACCTTTTGCTGGTGCCAATGCCAGGTGATTTTATTGAAAAGACATACTCCAGGTCTACTGGAAGCAATTCAGATCTTTGCCAAAGCCAGCTAAGAACTGACTGTCCCTCAGAGCCCCACAAAGGGACTATTCCCTGCACAAAGTCTTGTTTCTAACAGGCTTAATGGTGTTCTGGTGACATAAACTACCCATATAATCTGTACATGCCAACATGTGGAAGGGCAGATGTTGTCTTCCCACTGCTGAACGCTATGGTATGCCAGGATGAGGTGAAAGAAATGCATTATTTCTACCTCCCGAGTACTAATCTGACAGATGCAGAACAATTAATCATATTCTGTGGAAGAGATGTCAGGTAGCACAATATTGACACTGAAAACTGTTGTGCAGCAGCTGTTAAATCATTGTAACTGGCATGGAATGAACTACATATTGGAATACTATCAGTATCAGAAGTAAGAAATAACAATGCAAAAGGACTTGTTGGCTGAAACACAAAAATTAGCATGCATTAATCCAGAAGTGATGTCATCATCCCATTTGTGGTTGAGTGATGGCTCTTGAAATCAGAATAGCTTTACATTGAGACGTCCTCAGTTTATGAGGTCTTCTTCCGTTTAAATGACTGAGGCCTTTAAGTACTGTCTTATCACCACAAGTCTTTTCCTTAGGTTATACCACATGAATTTGAAGGCAAAATTTCTGCTACTGAGAGCACGTGAACATAAATAGATTTGAAGGTTCCTTTGAATCATCTGGAATATTCCTAGTATAACCTGGATAAAATGGCAGACAGCTGAACATCTAGATAGACATCATATAATCCATGCTAAAACTCAGCTTCCTTTAAAAGAAGTCATACTTGAAAATAGGTCTTTGCTGAGCTTTAAGTCTGCGCTAGGCAGTACAGACTCAGAGGTGGATGAAAGGGAAATTTAAAACAGTTGTGAAGTGTAAAGGCTGCTGGAGAGGGGGAAATTCAGAGGCAAGAGATACACTGGAGGATAGGAAAGAGGCTATGAGATCTCAGATGCATTGGGATACAGAGGAAAAATGTATTCTAGAAAAATAACATAGGATTTTTGTTTTGCTTTTATCAGCAGGCACATGAGCTATGAACATGAAAATCAGTTATTGTATTCAATTAAAATTGATCTGATATTTTGTTACGCATGCATATTGTCAGAGTCAATGCAGTTGTAATCTGAATGAACTGTATAAGAAGTTGAGATGAGGCTGGAGTGTGCAGGCAGTGCCTGTGGAGGATCACAGCCCACCTATCCCTCTCTCCTGCACCCAATAACTTGATACTCAATGGCATGTAGAGCTGGGAGCAATAGAGCTTCTTAAGGGTGTATTTGCAGTTGCAAAATGGTGTGAAAGAATAATGACAGATTAATTTAAAATGATTGTTTTTTACTTTCTTAACAGAGAAAGATAAAATAGTTTGAAGCTTGTTTCTTTTTTAATATGTTTGTATATTCAATACTAAAATTTGTGTAGATTAACCAAACCAGTTTCAAGCAATAAAAATAAAATCTATCTAAAAACCATGAAGAAATTTTGATTTAACATTTTTATATTCAAAGTAATTATGAGAATTTAGCAGAGATTTTTCTGAGTCACTACAAACTTGCATGTCTTGTCCTAACCCAATCTTTCCTCCATATTTTCTTCCTTATATTTTAATCGATGGATTTTTTTTCCCCAGATGATCCAATCATTTATTGGGTTGACAGGTTCTGAGCTTTGTCTAAATGTTTTTGGAGGACAAATGTGAATTTTCTCTCTTTCCAGTGGAGAGGAAATCCCCAAACAGTGTGTTCAATGTTGCTTATTCTGTGAATATGCAATAGTGACTAACAAGCATTACAAAATACTTATGTTTAAAGAAATATATTAAAAAAAATGTTCCTGATGCAAAATGGGTACTCACTGATAACGTTAGGTAATTGCATATACAATTAAACAAGAAGCTATAAAATATACTTCATGAACCTGCAGGCCAGAAAAATTAAGATCTGAGGATGGCAATTTAGCTAATAATTCAAATAGCAAGATTGGATAAGGGAGGAATTAGTAATGGTTGTCCACCCCCTATTCCTATGCTATTATCACAGCTGGGTGTTCGAGTCAGTGAATGCTGTGACATCTACATAAAAGCAGCCTTGTAGCCTTTTACTACTGGGTACTAAAGGAAAGAACACAGTGAAGGTACATCTCATCTGGCCTCTTGACTCCCTGCAGGTAATTTGCTTTTGCCCTCTGACAGAGTTCAATCCTTTAATAATACAGGCAAACATTTGGTGAACACCTCAAGTGGTGCAAGGACGGGAAGAATTACTCTAAACTTAAAAGCCACCCTGACACTAATGGTCAATTCAACAGCGCAGAAGGAGATGCCCTTCCTCCTTCTAATCACGCCCAAGCTACTTGGCTTCATTGTTTTATTCATGCACTTGCCTAGAGATTTCCAGCCTCTGTTATTTGATTGTGTTTGTGTGCAGTGCCTGGCTCGGCAAATATAGTTAGCCTAGAAACAGCAAGAAAATCTTTTCACGATATCCTGGGGCAGGATCTTGTCTCTGCTGAAATCAATCACAAAATGCCATTGACTTTAGTGTAGTCAGGAGTCTACCTTGGTTTTGTGCGCATATGGGTAAGTGTGTGTTCAAATCACAGAGATAAAAGAGGCCCTACTTTGTAGTCAAAGAACTGCAGGTTTTTCCATAGAAACAAGGATTAGGGAATTCAGCCGAGAGCAGAATGGTGGTAGAAAACAACTCGCAGTTTTTAAATGATAGGTGTCTGCTACCAGCTGACACCCATTAGAGCATCGTTTCTGAGACACCCAACCTCATCATTCATTCTTTCCTTTTTACAGTGCTCTTTCAGAATACACTCTGCAGCATACACTTCAGTTTCTAAGTGCTATTTTCCCCCTCTTATGCCACATCATAGTATTTTTCAACAATGTCTCTTCAACTGTTTTCTTCTTGAAGGGGCTGTTCAAGAGGGCACAGAATAATTTTCAATCTGTTTTCAAGGAGCCTGTTTTTAAACTGTGTGTGTGTCTGTATGTTTACCCTGTCCATGTGTCCTTATACAGCGCAAACAGTGTTGCAGATTTTCTGTGCTGCTGGGTTATAACTGAGACCTATGTGACAGTGTGTCACTGAGCCCCATTGTTATAGTTCTGTACAGAATCAGGCCCTTGGAGAAGAAAAAAAATACAGTATTGGCCAGATGCGCAGTTAAAAAAAGAAAGAAAGAAGAAGAAAAGGAGTGGAATCCAGATGCAAAGTTGTGCATGGTGCTTATTTCCAAAATTAGTGCCATCTTGTCTGTTTTTTTTTCATAAGAGGAAGGACTTAATTTTTCTTTATCTCTCCAAAAATAAATGAAAGAGTGAATGAAAATTGTATGGCTTTTCTGGGCAACATATTTCCAAATCTTTCTAGAATTCTGTAACTGCATTGCTTGTCAGTTCATGCTGTACCTATTTATTTCAGGCTTGTAAAATGTGAAAAGTCTCTCTTGTCTCTCTTAAAATCATTGAAGAAGCATGGAAAATAATTTTCAAGAAATGGAGTTTTTCAGATTGGTAGAACAGCCTGAGCTGGTACTTTTTTGCTCTGCAACAGGCAGCTGGCAGCTGTCTAGAGCAATGTCATGTAATAACAGGCAGCTTGAGTATTCAGAGACACCTTATAAAACTGCTAGCCAGTGTAGAAGCCAAATGCTTCCTGATATTACTAAGGTTAGGCAAAAGGACTGTTTCCTTTCAAGTTGCTGGGGGAAAGGAGGTGGTAGAAAAAAAAAAAAAAGGCTCGTCACTAGGTGGCAGTGCTGAAATATGTGAAGATTTGGAATTTGGGGTTTTTGGTTTTCAGATTTTTTTTTACAGAATCTTTGCAAAAATAACATTTTTCCCCCCACCAAAGTTATGTTTTGTTTCATCTGTCACAGATGAAAAGATACACACAACTATGCAAAGATTACCTTGGAGACGTCCAGCTACGTATGCATAGGAAAAAAAGAAAGTCTAGAGGAAAGACAGAATAATAGGACAGCTTTTAAATTCAAAATTTGAGTAAAGTTTACTTGCATCCTTTTTTGTAACTATTTATTTAAGGCCTGTTGCCATCCAACCTAAATCACAAATCAGTTTTACCAGTTCCTGTCACTGAATAAATCCTTTATATAAAATTATCTTCAGGGAGATTACAACCTCAATGGGCAGAGGAAGGCAGATGTAAAGGACAAATTCCCCCATTTTATAGGTAAGAAATTAGAGCAAAGTGCACATTTGCTTGTTTTTTCACAACTGAACGCAGATCTTCTGAGTCTTGTTTCATTGATAAATCTCAGTCCTGTATCTCCAATATATCGCTGTGGACTGCCATTCATTATGAACCAATTAATGAAATGTTTCTGACGTTCTCTACCTTCTGAATGCAAAATATGTGTTGAAAACTGAAAGGCATGCTACTTCCTTTAAAGACGGTTTACTTCGTTTCACTAAAACAGTGTATGATACACAACAGTTTATCACACATATCATTAGGCTTCAATAAAATATCCCTGATCCTAATGAAGTGTCAATACTATGTAGTCTGGTATTGCTCAGAGGAGACTGATTTCTGGCTGTAACTGATCCATCATTCAACACTGAAGTGAATCATGAGAGTGATAATTACAGATATTCAAAGCAGCGCAAACTGGGAAATAAATTCCCACATCTTCTTTTTAGTAAGAAGAGATCCTGTGTTTGTGAATACTAGTCACCTGCTAGACCTGCACTAGCAGATGCTTATTTGTGTATCCAAGCAGTACTTAGTCACTTTTTAAAAAAGTTCAGAAAACTTGCTGTGGTTTATTTGGAGATATCTCATACTTTGCTGAAGTCTCCAGGGCTTCCTGACATTCCCGACTCTTTGTGAATGAGGCCTTTTTTTATTTTCTCTTCATTTGTTTAGCCCTTTACCTAATTGATTTTCTGTGCTAATACACTAAAGGTCTAAAGAAGGCAGAGCCTCAGGTGTGACAGATGAAATAAGGTGCTTTTAGTCATCGCTTTTATCTTCCATGTCTAATGTGTTGGTTACAGCTGTGCAGTTTAACAGCAAAATCAATACATCATTTGCTGCTGGTACCTGAAAGAATTTGGAAGTCTGTTGCTATTTTAACTATTAGGTTTCCCCTGAAAAGCCTTCCTTTCCTTGCCCCCCTTCACTCCCCTCTCCCCTCCAAGCTCTGAAATCAACTGCTACAGAAACAGAGGATCTCTTTCTGTTTCCTGGTGGCTGTGTGTATATGTGAGGTTATCTACCATTTACCATCCTGCCGTTTACCTAAGCTATCTCCTGGAAACATCATCTTATGGCTGATTTATTAACTTTGTATTTTCCTCTAATAAAAATGCTGTTCAGGGCATATCTACTGTTAGCATTTTGAGAATACAGTTCGTGAGCATAGGAAATAGGAAGGGCAAACAGGGAAATCATTTGCACAGCAATGACAACAAGAGAATAAAACTAATGGCACTGTATGCAGTCCTGGTTAGCTGATGCAGTCACAGAATTACGGCTATCTCATTACTGCTTGTCCCCTTTTTTTCACGTAAGCACCTTTTGACCTCAAAAATGACATAAAATGCCAAGAAAACAGGGCTTTGCTAACGCAAAGGCAAAGTGGTGGCTTTTAAATAACTCGTTGAGTCGTAAGCTGGTTTAATTCCTTGTCATGTGGTCTCCATTGTAACATTTTCTGCTTTTCTCCTGACTATGCTTTAATTTGAGTGAACTTGGTGTTTGCCACACTGTGCACTGTTATTCGCATCTTGATGTTTTCCTGTGGCTGACGTAATTGTTTCTGTGATCTTTCACACTGTTATACTTATTGCTATTTGTTAAGGAAACACTCAAACACAGAAATTGCCCTCTAAACAATGTGATTACCTTATTATTGATTTATATCATAGTTTGATGTAAGTGTTCTCAAGGATGCACAGTGAAAGATCCGTGCCAAAGAAATTACAGGTTCTCTGCCTTGGAAGGATGTACAGAACAGCACAGTCCTGCAAAGAGCTCAGTAATTCCTTTGAAATGCTATGCACTTTTACCTGCTATGAATTTTGACCCTGCCTGCTTTGATCACACTCTGCACCAAGCCTGATCAGGCATGATGCTAACATTAGTCTGATTATTGGAATAACACTATGATGCATTGGTTTTAGACTGAATTTTCAGTTTTTTAATGATTTATCTGAAAAAAATCATCATCTGCGAAGGACTCAGCAACTGAAAAGATAATAAGCTGCTATTATAATTATTACCAGGCTTGACTAAATCATTATGGAGAGCATCAGTATCAACTCGAACACTTGCCCCGGTAACGGAACAGGAAACAAGTTTCTGAGATTCAGAATAACACAATTTTCCTATAATTTTTCTCTCTACATCTATTTTCTACTCATGATCTGAACTGGCATAATCAAGTATTAAAAATAACCGTTTGAATGGTATTTCCAGCATCGCTGAATACAACAAAATTGGTTTTCTTATTGCTGTTTAGGTAAAATTAACAATATACTCAGCAATCTCCAATAATACATGAAGACAGGCCACATATACTGAAGACATATTTTCAGCTTTTAAAGATGGTGCAGAACTATTATAAAAGAACGTTTTCTTATTCAATATGTGTTTAATTTAGGAGACTGAAGTTTCATAGTAAATCAAATTGTTAGGATTTTATTAGTATAAATCCTATTTATTACTAAAATTAGTATTAATATTAGTATATTCATTACTAGAATATTCCCCACACTAAATTTCTGACTGTTACTAATTATTTCTGACTGTCATTAATTATAGTTGATATTTACACTGATATTCACTGAGACAGGTCTTCGTCTTCAGTGTAGCTGAGAGATTTCCTGATAGATTCTTAAGGCCAAAAGGGATTATTATGACCAGCTGTCCATAAAATGCAGTTCACATAATTTTATCAACTGATCCTCACTCAAGATGATAACCTCTTGCTGGGTTAGAACATAACTCTTAGAAAGGCACTCTCTCTCAATATAATGATTTGCACATTGGACAGTTACAACCTTCAGAAATTGTGCCAACTCTTAATTACCCTCAGAATTAAAAAAGTGCATGTGGATGGTATTGGTTTCCAGTCATTAGAGTTTATTATGCCTTTGTTTGCTACTTTAAATAGCACTTGTATCTAATTGCTATGCATCCTGGAAGTATTTATGGTCAGTGATCAAGTCATTTCTTCTTTTGCATAAAAAATAGATTCTAGGCCTTAAAATAATTTTATACAGGGTGAGAATCTATTTCAAAATACTAACATCTTTGTAACCTGTAGGCACCAGAACTGGCTGTAGTGTCCAATTAATAGTATCACCAATTAATAACCTAATTCAAACTGACGATACCACCTTTCATTTCCCTCCTTAAGTCCTCCAAGGATTTGATTTCTTTCTTACTTACTACAGTAACTTGGGAAATCATATATATTTTCATATTCAATGTGATACCCAAGGCCTGTCAAAGATCACAGTTTTCCAAAACAGTCCATAACAAAGTCTATCACATATTTAAGTGTAACGAATATAGTTTGATTGTTGACCAGTGAGCTTGGATCGGTTATACTGAATTCAGCACTGACATGCCAGACATCCTTTACAAATATCTTTTTAAAATGCAATAACTTCATAACATTTGGAGTTTTGCCTTGCTTTTAAATCTACTATGGATATTTTCAAAGCGAAGATGCCCTTAGGAAGGTCTAGCACATCCTTTCCAATTGGTATGGTAAGGATTGGAGAGATCAGAGTTCACTGTAGCCCATCATTGATTCAGGGCTTTTCCTGATGCCTTGGTGATGCTCTTCTATCGTGTCCATTATGTTGTATTTTTCAGGCTTTGCTGCCCAGCTAAAGACCCCTGCCATACAAATGTTTTGGCTACTTTTGTGCCATAATGGTCTTTTCCTCTCAGAGTATATCATTTCACTATTAGTGACCCTTCACTGTTTTAAAGGAGGAAAGTTGCTGACAATGATAACAGAATGTAGAGATTTGGTGCCTCGAAGCCACACGCAGAGGGAACAAAAGCAATCTTTCACTTCAGAGACTAGCTTTGGATTATACAAAAGACTGATGTTATCTGTACTGGGGTACATAGTAAATAAGGCGTACCATCTGAGATTCTGATACTATAAAGAAATACGTGCACAAATATTCTTCAAAAAATGCAAGCTTGTTAATTTTAGATATAGAATGCTCTACTATAAAGTCGAGCCTCAGGTACTCACATTGCAATTGTCTTTACATCTGATACATGCCCAAATGATGCTTTTTAAATGTTAGTATGAAGAACTTTATAGCATATTTAAACCTGCTTATCAGGATGCTGTGGGCAGGGGGCTCCCGGGGCCAGTCCTGGCAGCCTGGACCTGTCCACCCACCCCGAGGGAGCAGGACCTGGGGGCAGCAGGCACAGCCTCAGCCCTGGGGAGCATCAGATGCTGCCATGGGGCCAGACAGGGCTGGGCGGCACAATGTGCCTGGGAAAGCACATGCTATGGACTCAGTGACCTGGTAGGTGTCTTCACTTGTTTACAGCGAGAAGGAAGAATTGATAGTCAGACATTTTGGCTGTAAGCCTTTAGAAAAATGTATATTTTGAAGAAAAAACAACATTTACAAAACAAAAGTGGTCCTGCATGTGCAAGTGCTGTCCCTTTTTCACCAGTTCTGGTGAAAATCCTGCTGGTGTAAGACAAAAGAATGGTTTGGGTGATTATCGCAATCACCATCAATGAAAAGAAGTGAAGAAAGGATAAGAAGGTCCTTAAATTTGACTAACATAGCTATTGAAAAATGGAAAGTATCACCTTGGGGTTTGATTCAGAGAAAGTAATATTTTTCTTCTTTTTGTTTCTGTACGAGATGCATTAGGCAAGAACAGTATTACATGAGCTCCTTGGCTTCAAGCCATTCTTGAGATAATATACTGTTGGTCTTCTTCTGAAATCTGTTTAAAAAAGGGAAAAAGTAGAGAAACATGGGAATTTATATGTCAATATATACCCCTCCCCAGTTACTTCCCCCCCTCCCCAAATCTCCCAGTTAATCAGCTTCAGAGAGAAAAAGTCTCAAATGCTGAAAGCATCCTCTGGGATGAAGAAAGTTTATGTTTTTGGAAATTTATGATATCATTTCTTATGAAGAAGGCATGGAAACAGACACCCTCCTTTTTTTTTTCTTTTTTTTTTCCAGATGAAAAACAGAGGCATTTTGCTGAAACCTTGTTTCATGGTCATACATTTTGTTACTGTTATTTAAGTTTATTTGGGGTTTGCAATCAGTCCTTTTATTTTTATCTGATAAATATCTCTTGGACAGGGAAAGCCATTGCAACCAGCTGGAGCTATGTGACTCCTTCTGCCAAGGTTGGCAGAACTCCCTGACATACCATACGATTTAGTTACTCTGGGCCAGATGCTTCTTTTTTGCTGCAAAATATGGAGGTGGTGTGAAGGGGTGGGGAAAGGGAGAAGTACAGAGACTAGTTTTCCAAATGGGAAAGAAGAGTGAATCTTCTGAAACACGCCCTGATCCACAAAGCTCCAACACACACGCACGTGCGTGCGCACACAAACACACACACACACACAGACATGTACACACAAGTGATTACTCCTCAGAGCTGATTTGCAGTATGGTTGGTAGACGTGGGATTCATCAGGCAGTAGCTACTCTATAAAACATGTTTTTTATTACGGCTCGCTGGAACATTATTGTGCTCTTTGCATGTTCTATTCCATTTTCTGCTCTCAGGGTTATTCTTGTCTTTTTTTTTTAATTAATTTATTTTTATTTTATTCAATGGCATTTAATCTAAGATGTGATAATGATGATGAAAGCCAAGACTGGCATCCTCACTTTTGTATGCAAAAAGTATGCAAAAAGTATGCAGTGGAGGCCTGCTTGCTTTCCTTGTGGGACATGACTATTACATTTTGATATGGCCCAGATACAAAAGAAAAGGTAGAGAGAGAGTTGCAGATGACTTAGCCTATCCTGTAGTTTTTAGGGTGCTCTTCTGAGATATGAAAATCTAAATGCTTATTTTTGGTTTTAAACCAGGGCAGGGAAAAGTGTAAGGAGAGCATCTGAGCCATGGATATTGTGATATGTAGCTCATAGTCGTTTAAAGCTTTTTTTGCACCTGTCCCTCACTGACAGCAAGACAAACAGGGAATTTGTTTGAAGCACTTTTTTTCCTTTGGATATGAATGAAATAACAAGGCTTGTGGGGAGGGGGGGGGGGGAAGAAAAAGAGACAGAGAGAGAAAAAGAAAAACCTCAATATACAGCATTCCAGCAAGAAATCACAGTGGAATTTATTCACTAAGGCCCCAAACCAGAAAACTTCTCTGGCAAGGCATACACTCATGTTCTTTCCTGTTCCTGACTAATCTGTACCACAGAGGGTCTGCAAACTACTTTTTCCCAATTTTCCCCCAAAATAGAAAATAGATGATTTATGCTGGCATACCTAAAATGTGAGTATGCCAAGCCTTGTTGCTTGAAGATCTGCTTTCATGTTTCCAATAATTTAAAATTAATTTAATCTATCTATCCTTATTTTTTCCTCTTTTTCCCAAAGTACGGGCATTGCTTCTTTATTCACTTTGAGCATTTTTAATTCTGAACATATATATTTTAAATAAATAAAAAGCTTTTGGCCAAGAGATGTTTACTCCAGAGACATCTCCCAGTGATCTGATTTGTCTTCCTTTGAAAACACAAGCTCCATTCCAGACCCCACAGAGAAAAATGCTTCTATGCCCTCCTCAGGAGCTCGCAGAAGTCAGAGGAGATTATAAAGGAGAGAGAAACAAAATGGGTAGTGTATACATGTTTTTGGCAAGAAAATGTCCAAAACATTCTTAAAATCCTGAGTCTTTGACAATATTCAGCTAAATTCTTTTCAAGAACAAGTTGTTCAGAAACTTTGTTCAAAATGTGATTTCTACTACTACGTGCTTTTATTACTCATTCTAACTGTACAGAACAAGAGAATTCATGTCCTTGTACTTCAGTCTCAACAACAAGCCCAAACTATGAGCTGCCTGTACAAACCAACTCAGGTCAAAGCTCAGATTCACTACACATCCTTCAGTCGCTGTAGAAGCTTTTGACAGTTATTTTGTTTCTACATTTGAGCAAATGATGGAAGCATCTTTTTACTTTTTTTCTCCATCACCTCTCCAGACTGAGATTTCATGAGGATATTTTGTTCAGTCATGTCCCTGATTTTTCTGTGTCTCACTTGTTTTTACTGTGTGTGAACCTTCATGTGCTCAATCTTCATTAGTACAAACAATCAGGAAAAGGACATGTTAATCTCCAGTTTGTCAAAAGCAATTTTAAAATTGTCTCTTTAATTGTAATACTCAGTTCATGCTGCTTTGGTTAATTAGATGTGTTAATAGAGGAAAAGAAAAAAATATATCAGAAGTCTGGTACTGTAACTGTGTGCAAACTAGGAAGTATGAACATTCACTGACTGTGTTTCAGATATACTTACACATTTCTAAAATAAAGTTTTATGAAAAATATATGTAATTTCTTTGATGTTGAAATGCTTATTTTCTCTCTATATATAATAAGGAAATATCGCATGAGTGGAACTCTTCTCAAAAGATAAAATTCTATTTATTTGACTTATTTTCCTATTTGGATGAGAGTATTCTCATTTTCCTAATTTTACACCATATGTATACATACCGAATGCTCCCTATGGCTAGTTAAGGTCACTGGGTTTCAGAAGTATAATGTTAATGTTGTTTACTTTAAAAAGTTTCAGTGAAGGTGCATTTAAAAATGTGAATAGCAGGAGTATTATTTCAGCATGAGGCAAGCTCCTTGCAGTCCAAAGCTCTATCAGTAGACCAAAGGAAGAACCAGGATCAGACACAAAAAAAAAAAAAGGAAAATGGGAAGAAGAGAAGTAACATTCCTCTACAAAAAGAAACCTCTGAGGTTCCCTCCTCTGCAAAGTTACCCTTCAGCCACTCCTTAATACTCCCTTAAGGGAAAATTAAGTTTCTGAAGTCCGAGTCCCTCTTAGTTAACTGAGGTGTGTCCTGCATCTATGCTTCAGTAACAAAAGACAAAAACCACTGAAATGGGTCTTTCAAGAAAAGAAAGACTGCTTATCTAAAGCATGTCAGAAATTTAAAAATAGGTAAAATCATAGCCATTTGATAGCCATTGATTTTAGTGGGGCCAAGATCCCGCTCTTCTTTTTAATAACATTTTCATGCTTTTTTATTTTCTGTCAGCACAGAACTAAACTTCAGTTTGTGATTTCCTGTTAGCATTGCAACAGAATGCAGAGTAAGCTTTGTCATAATATGTTAGGGGTCTTAAGACTTTTAAAATAATATAATATAAATTAAATACTCCTAGTAGATATGAGAACAAAGAGTAATTGTGTTTGTGCAGCAATATTTCATAGTGACTTTTCATTTATTAATTTGTTTTATTGATTTGATAAATCAATATTAAGCTTATTATATATATATGAGAGAACAAAAGACAAAGAAATAGAATATACTGATATTTACAAGCATGAAATTAACAGAAAGTTTGAAGTTTATCAAGAAGTGAAAATCTAGTGGAATGAACTGCAAATAAAATACATATCAGAATCCTTTATTATGAATCTTACAGTGAATATTTTACCTTTAGAAATGATTATTAATTGGTGTATCCTCTTATACAGTCTTACGCATATTGTAAAGTCAGAAATCAATTCATACGATATTTTGATAGAAAGAAAAATAATACCTGCAGGAAAAAGCTGTACTTCTATTTATAAAACATTATTATATATAAAACATATATAACATATATATGTATATGTAATATATAACATATATAACATAATATAGAACATATTATAGATATTATCATTTTAGATAATAATTGCTGAAATACTTTCTTTAAGAACTGTTGAAATATTTCAAGTATCATTGACAATCAGGCATGAGAAAGAAATTCATAGCAGAGTCAGTGAGGACTGTTACCTGAAGAATATGGTCAGATTTGGTATTCTCATTCACAAGAAGACATAACTAACAGCATGATGTGGCTGAAATAAATTAACAAGATCACTGACACTGCTGCATTTTAGCTTTACCTTTTCCTTCATTTCACTCTACTTCAACACATTCATGAGGTTTGTAACTCTAAGGTTAGGTATGACCACAGTAAATATCTTAATAATACTTTTTAATTATTTGATTTTTTTCTGAAACATTAAGAAGTGTAATATATCTAGAGGAACTAGTGAAAAAATGTCTATATTTTGGTCCATTTTTAAATAAAAAGAATTTAAGAATGTTGAAGTCTTTTTATATTTATATTTTTCTTCTTTTTCCATTTCCCTTTTCTTGTGTTTTTACTCCATGTTTTCACTGGTGAAGAGAAATTAACAAAGAAGAGAAAGAGAAAGTGTGGCAAATTTTATCAAAATATTTTTATAAAAATATGACTTTCAAAACAGAATTTTAAAACTGTAGGCTAGAGGATCTATTTTAAATTGTTGACAACATTAATATTGTGACAGAGAAATATAGACAAATATTTACACAGCAAAATTTGTCTGTGGATTTAATTGTTCAGCAAGTCAAGCCAGGGCCAAAGGGGTAGTCAAACCTACCACAGACCTCTGGCTAACAATGTCATGGATAGTAATACAGAATCACAGAATCACAGAATCGCTGAGGTGGGAAAGGACCTCTGGAGATCATCTGGTTCCAACCCTATGCTCAAGCACGGTCAGCTAGAGAAGGTGCAGTCAGGTTTCGAATAACTCTGAGGATGGAGCCTCCACAACCTTTCTGGGAAAACTATTCCAATGTTCAACCACCCTCAGAATGAAGAAGTGTTTTCTTACGTTCAAGTGAAATTTGCTATATTTCAGTTTGTGCCCATTGGTTCTTGTCCTGACACTGGGCACCCCTGAAAAGGGTCTGGGTCCATCTCTCTTGCCTCATCAGGTATTTATACACGTTGATAAGATCCCCCTGAGCCTTTTCTTCTCCAGGCTGAACAGCCCCAGATCTCTCAGACTCTCATCATATGAGAGATGCTGCAATCCCTTAATCAACTTCTTGGCCCTTCGCTGGACTCGCTTTGTATCTCTCTTGTACCGGGGACCCCAGACCTGGACACAGCACTCCAGGTGTACTCAGACCAGTGCTGAGCAGAGGAAAAGGATCACCTTACTTGACCTGCTGGCAACACCCTTCCTGATGCAGCCCAGGACACTGTTGACTTTCTCTGCTGCAAGGGTACATTGAAGGGTCATGTTCAGCTTGTTGTCCAACAGGTCTTTTCTGCAAAGCTGCTTTGCAGCCCGTCAGCCCTCAGCCTCTACTGCTGCATGGGGTTATTCCTCCCCAGGTATAGAACTTTGCATTTCCTTTTGTTGAACTTCATGAGTTTTCTGTTGGCCTATTTCTCCACCCTCTCTGAATGGCTGAACCCAGGGGTCTCTCTGAATAGCAACACAACCATCTGGTTTATCAACCACTCCTCCCAGGTTTGTATCATCTCTTCTTCAAGATAGGAGTGGTATTTGCTTTCTTCTAGTCCTCAAGATTCTTCTCTGATCTCCATGACCTTCCACAGACAATCAAGAGTGGCCTTGCAATGACATTGGCCAGATCCTTCAGCACTTGTGTGTGCATCCAGTTGTGTCCCATGGATTCGTGTATGTCCAGTTTGTTTAAATGTTCCCTAACCTGATCCTCTTCCACCAACAGTAAGTTTTTCTTGCTCTGGACTTTCCCACTGTTCTCAGGGACCTGTGATTCCTAAAAGCAAACCTTACCAGTGAAGACTAAAGCAAAGAAGTCATTAAGTACATTGGCCTTTTCCATGTCCTTTGTCACTGTCCTTTGTCATTTCCATTCAACAGCTGGGGCTGCAGTTTTCCTAGTCTTCCTTTTGCAGCTGATACACCTATAGAAGCCCATCCTGTCACCTTCTGTGTCATTTGCCAGATTCAACTCCAGATGGGCTTTAGCTTTCTTAACCCTGCCCCTGCATGCTCAGACAGTGTTTCCATATTCCTTCTGGCTCACTTATCCCTGCTTTCATGTCTTGTATGATTCCTTTTTAGGTTTGTTTAGTCAGGAGCTCTTTGTTCATCCATTTAGGCCTCCTGTTGCCTTTGCTTGCCTGCCTGCACTTTGGGGTGGACCTCTCTGGAGCATTCCTGAGGATGAGATGATCCTTGAAAATCACCCAGCTCTCCTGAACCCCTTTTCTCTCCAGGACCATCTCCCCTGGGATTTTTCCAAGCAGGTCCCTGAACAGTCTGAATTCTGCTCACTGGACGTGCAGGGTAGTGATCCTGCTCTTTGCCTTGTTCCTCTCACCTCAGGATCCTGAACTCCACCATCTGATGGTCACCGGAGCCAAGGCTGCTCCTGACTTTCACATCTCGAGGAGTTCCTCCTTTTTGTAAGTATGAGGTACAGCATAGAACCTCTCCTTGTTGGCTCCTCGAACACCTGTGTTAAGAAGCTGTCATCAATGTGCTCCAGAAACCTCCTGGGTTGCTTGTGCCCTGCTGTGCTGTCCCTCCAGCAGATATTGGGGTGGTTAAAGTGCCCCACGTGGCCTATGAACGTGCAGGCTCAGCTGTGAATTCATAGAAGAATTCTTCTGTCAGAAATAAACAAAAATAATACACTTGATGTGAATGTGTCTATATCACAGACAGTCTTAATATATCTCATCATACGATAATTCTACTTGTAACAAAAGTATTATTATCATCTAGCATTTGTTTCCTTCCCACTTGGCTTTATTTTTCCATGTGAAACTTTCATTGTGGGGCTCTGAGGGTTTCTTTTTCTCTAGAGTTTATTGGGGAGCTGAAACCCCGCTTTTTCTGGGTCTGCTTTCAACAATTTCTAGAGTCAATCTGTGACATTTTTCAAAATGTACTCTGAAAATTAATTGTAGAGAAAGATTCCTGTGCCTTCAGAAAGTGTTAGTAAGTGTGTGGGTGGTGTAATGTGGGAGATACATTAGTTACTATACATAGGAATGATGTATGCACAACAAGAATAAAAGGAGGGAATGTAATCAATGCTGCTGCCCACACTGTTCTGGATTTTGGATGGATTGTAGCTAGTTTGACCTGCATACTTTAAACGGTAATTTCTGGAGAATTCTGGAAGGCATGACTTGCCATTATAACCTAATTAGCTAGATATCAGAAGAACAATATTATCATTAGAGTAACATGCTTTCTCTTATACCCTCAGCTATATTTACACCCCAGAAAATCAATACCTGATGTTATATCATCTTGATATTTTTGGTGATGTACATATATGTCCCCACACTTAACAATCCTTGGAGAAAGCAGATATTTTGTTTTTATCTCTGGGTTTCATCATTCTGAAGTCTGGGAAAAATAAGTACAAAATCTGTGTTAAACTGAGGTTGTACTTTCAACAACAAAAAAAATCAATAAAAAGTAACAAAAATTCTTACCCAAATAGGCAGCACCTATTGTGAGTAATAACTTCATTTCTGTATAGCTCAGGGGGGTTGCAAGGGGAGTGTGAAAAGTTCATTATTATCAACTGGAAAAAAAAGCGAGTGCTAAGAAGAAAGAATCGTATTTCCTACTGGGATTTCTCTCAGACTACATGATTTGCATGAAGGGCGCCACATCAAACACATTGGGTGCCCTTTTTCAAATATTAATGTGAAGCTTGTTTCAAGTTCTCTCTTGACTTTGTGCCACCTTGTATCAAAGGAAGTTAAAAGTAGGACTTGGGAGGAAAAAATACTTTTCCAACTGTTTCAGCACTTAGCAAAAATCTTTCTGTATTTGATCAGTTCTGCTTCAAACTTTTGTTATTCTGACAAACAGGCATATTTTTATAGCTGTGCATTTTTATCACGATCTGTTTTGGTTTTTTTCCCCCTTACTTCAAGATTTACCATCCTCACAATGATGGGTGACCCATTCAGAGCATTTATAGTTGACAATTAAATTATCTGCCCTACTTTTTTCTCCCATGACATAATTGCTATGAAATATGTATATATTGGAATAAGATTACACCATATTAAGCAACAGAAAATAGAGCCCTTCAGACTAAATGCATTTAGTCTGGCCTGTCTTAATCTTACCTAATTTAGACTTTGAACTTTTAAATACCTATGTCTAAGCTAATTGATTATGTTCCTTTTATAGCCAATGGAGAGAAATAGGCACCTCCTCAGGATGATTCAGCTCAGTTAGTTGCTTGAGAGAAATGAGATGAATTCTGTTCCAGCAGTAGCTCTTTCTTTCAACTGACTATAAAAGGAGCCTAAAACGCTTAGCTTATATTTAGATGACTAACATTTAAGCATAAACAGTTAGATGATTCCCACCTTGAATTACTCCATAACCATCACCACCACCAAGAGAAAAAACTCAAAGTGGAGATGATTTCAGTCTATTCCCCTTCTCCTCAGAGACAAAGAAGGCAAGAGAAAAGTGGCATGATTTTTGTCAGGCAATTCCAACTTCAGTAAATTTCTCATAAAAATACAGGGGATGCAGCATATTATATAACATGTGAGCAGTTATTAGAGATTGAAAATGAATTTGTGCAAGTTTGCAGAACAACAGCATTCCCAGAAGTTGATCTTTGCAGAATGCATAATCCACTGTCTGCAGGGCAAAAATATTAAATTACAACAATATATAGAAGCAAAATGTAAGTTGTAAATGAAAAGGTAGTAATATTCTAGCCTGCAAACTGAATATTCCCCACAAACCCTGGAAAGCAATCTTCACTGAACTCTCACAGAATCATCAGAATCATCATTCAGAATCACTGGCCAAAGCTGTAGCTGAAATAATCACCAAGAAAATATAGATCTCTCCACCCGTTATCAAAGGGAAGTGATGGAACTGAAGCTCCTGAGGCATATTCGGGGGGGGGGGGGGGGGGGGAAGCCCAAAGTGCTGTAGAGGATAAAAGAAAACAGATTGTTTATTTGGTAAGACACAGATCCTCTAAGCCTTTTCCCTTGTTATTTTTCATAAAGAAGAAATTAGAAAGAGATTTAAGCAAACTGCCATCAAAAAAGTGAAAATTCCAGCAGTGTTATGAAAAAATAGACTAAAATTTAGATGTAATGGATTCTTTATATGCTTCTCACTACACTGAAATGTCCTTGGGCTGAAGTCAGTGCGACTGTATTTTTTGTAATTCATGGAAAAAAGCAAAGTTTTACAGTAATTTCAGGCTGATATTTTTGATGTAATAAATCCAAAGTAATTAACGTTTTTCTGACCATTTCTATCTTTGGCATTAAAAAAATAAAATTTTAATGAGCTAGTCTTTAAAAACATTACCTATTCCCCACACCAGTGAGGACACAGTCTGATCATTGAGAATGAGTGGTGTGAATAATGTTCTTCCCTTTTGTATAAAACAATATGCTTTTAAAGCAACATTTTTATAAAAGAGGTGTTCTGAATGTTAATATTAAATTATAATATGATATAGTATATGATGTCACTAGATTCTAATTTAAACTATTAATAATACTTAGGAAGCTAAATCCTGCTGTTACATTCTTCTGAGTCCATCTCTGCACCTTTGACAGCCCACAGAAATTGAATTTGTTTTTGCTGGACAATATGAGAGCAGAATCTAGATCTATGAAATTATTGTGATAGAAAGGTTTATTAGATTATCTAGTTTATGATACAACTAATCACTATGAGTACTCTAAGATGATAAAAACAGGCACAAGACCTTTTACCACTTACTGATGCACTAATCTGATGATCTGTATCTGGATCTGTTTATCCTCCACAATCATAAATAACAAATGTGTCTAATATTAGGAAAGGTCTGCAATAGCAATTTTTGTTGAATATTTTCCAAGTAGCATGTTTGAGCTGTTTGATCCTTGTTTTCCATTATTATCAGTAAAATGAAATTAAAGGAAAGAAAACCATTATGGAATGCATCTTATGCATTAAGCTATGGCAGCTGTTTTTTGGTACATTATAAGAATTACAAGAAATATAGAAGTTTATGGGATAATTGTTCAATACATGCATACACTAAGAGTATATTCTCTTCTAGCACAATTTCTATTCCTGTTACTTGCAGTTGTACACACCCGTCAAGAAAACAGTCCTTCCAGCACAAAAAACTGGAGAATACCTTATGAATTGTCTTCTATGTTCAGCTGGCTTGGTTTAGACCAATATTTTTGTCTGAAGTTGCTCTATCCCATACAAATGTTACAGTTTTGCTGGCAGCTTTTAAGTGAACTTACACCCTGTTTCTGGAAGTGTTATGACACACAAATCCCCTGAATTCTCTATACTTAGTTTGTGTTAAGCATCTCACTCAAAATAACTCATCTGGTGTTGTTATTACTGATACAATTACTCTTACATTTACAGGTGTAATTTTGTTGGATTCTCTCACTCACTTTTCTTCTTTTAATATTCTAAAAATAAAAGAAAAGGCAAAAGGTGTCAGTGATGTTGGTTAAGTGTTTCTGGTCATTGCACTTGTCCAGTCACTTAAAGAAGTGAAAAAGATTGGTGACCAAGACATTGCTTCTAGGGACTTGGTAGTATCACCTCTTTTTCAGAATTGAAATCTTAGCTTAATCCATCTGTCTGAATATTAGGAAAAGCAACTACCCTTATTTACTTCCTACTGTACTGATGTTTCCTACTGTAGTCCATTTACCCCAGAAAGTGTAGCTATGGTCAACTGTGTTCCAGAGTTAAAACAAAAGCAGTTTGCTTTTCCAAGCTTCCACCTAACTGACAAGGAAATGCAGGAGTCAATGCTTATCTGAAGCTAGTAGAATGGTTTGAAGACTTTTATTTTATATATATATATATGTATATATATATATATTCCTTTTTTTTCTGCTTATAGTCTTGATTTTGTGACAGCTTGAAATAAAGATAAACTGAGGAATTAGATAAGTGTAGTTGCAAACTGCAGCCCGTTCAATTTTAAGCTGCATGTTTATCCAGATTAATCAGTTTTTTTGTTCTTATGTACTGCACTGAATATGAACATTCTCAACTATTATAGAGTAAGTTAATAGACTAAATGATTTCTGGGGAGAGGTTTGCCAGGAAAAGGCAGAGTTTCATAAAATAGTATTCGGTGTAAGTAGCAGTAAACAGCAACCACATTCCTTCAACTCACCTGGACTAATTGACTTGAGGTTTTGTTACTGATGCTACTCCTCTGTAAAAAGTCCTGATGTATGCCTTAGGGTCTTGAGTTTTTGTAAAACACAGTGCATCACCAAATCACTGTTACCAATCCTTACGATTCTTGTACTTGTACCTATGTCACCTGAAAGATGACTGCATCAGGCAAAAGAATCCTCCAAACATGAGCGCTCCTCTAGCCATTCAAGTTAGACTCTGTTTCTCAAAGCTGTCAAGACATGAAGCAAGCCAGTGTTCCCCTACCCACTGGGCAAGAGGTACACGTCAATATTTTCCATTGGCTACAAAGTTAGAGATTTTTGTGCAGGAACATTCTGCGGTGCTTGCTGTCATTCCTGTGCTATTTCAGATAATTCCATGTCCTGAATTACAATGCAGCTTTTACTTCTCTTTCTGAGACCAAACCCCAAATCTTGTCATTTTGCATATGTATTAAAAACTCTATCTGGTTTTCAAACACTATCTTTTCTGCTTCTACTTTTTCTTGAGCAGAACTAACCTTGTGCCATTTTACCCTTTATGAAAACAGAAAAGAGAAAGAACAACAAATAATTTGCACTCTGAACTCAGAGAGCAGCAATTTATAAAGACTTAGCTGACAGTTTACTTTTCCTAACTACAAAAAAAAAAAAAAAAAAAAAAAGCAAATAATACCAATCCGTAGATTTAAAAGGAGCAGTACCTGAGGTGACCAAAACTCAAATTGTCCTTAAAAAATAAATGACTGTTGAAGACCTTGAAAATTATTTAGAACATCATCACATTGACTACAAAGCTACAAATTATCATTTCAAGAAAGCATTTAAGCTCACAGAATGCAACTTGATAGCTGTCTTTCTATCTGCACTGTCAGTATAAATTAGATCATAAACTTCCTTTTCTGAACTGGATTTGAGCTATTCAAGTATGCAATGGGTATTCCAGGCCTTTCTGGGTAATAGGAACAGCTCTTATCCTTTACTTTGCATTGTTGGGCAATGGTTCTGCATGGTCCTCTCTGGGCTTTGTGCCTATATTATCCTGACTAGCAGCATAAACATGATACACAAATTGTATACTGGTTGCGCAATATAGTATTTATTTTATATTAAAACTTGCATTCTAAAAACAAGGTGATTCACTTTCAGGACTTTTATCAAGAACAGTGGTTCAAGAAAAAGCTTTATGTGTTATCAGAAAAGATAGGTCAAATATATAGTGGATAAGGATGTTTCAAACTCATGGAACATAGAATTTGGATAATTTTTTGGTTTTAATCCTGCCAGAACCTCTGTCTCCAGAAGCTGGGATTCCTCAATCACCATTAGCAGGACTGTGAAAGTAAAGGATTTTCTAGCTCAGCGTCTAAACCAAAATACTTCTTTTCCTTTCAGTGAAACAAAATAGAAAAAACTATTTTGATTGGGGCCAGGAAGAATATTTTGTTAAATTAAGCAGCTCATTTACTGCAAATGTTCTGGTGGATTTCCAGGCATTTTTCATCTTGAAAATATCAATTAAGCTAAACTTTATAATGAAAGAATTTTTGGGAGTGAATAAAGAGAAAATGTATTTTGAAACTGACAAAATAAGTTATAGTGGGCTTTCCTCAAAATGACCCTACACTTTCTTGTGTAGGTGACAGATGATAAACCAAGGCAGTTATTTGCTTTACATATGTGAATATTTATGCCCATTTTGAAACTACTTCCTTTGGTGAAACAAATATTATTCTGGAAAGGGAAGAAAAAAAATGCAAAGTCTGTTTGTTACCTCAATTACATACCTCTGCTGGAAAGAGTAGAAAGGATTAGATATTAATACTACATTTAGAGGCATGATTTTCTCCTAGCTTCTATGATAACAATGCTGCCCTTTTGGGAGAGACACAACATCTGGTCCTTCCTCTTTTGGAGGAAGACAAAAGACACACTATATAGGAGCAGTTCATTGTCTAAACCCAAACTCTTTTTTTTTTTGTATACATGAATAGTGATCAAAGTAAAGTATATGATTTAACTCACCACCTGTAGCACAAGGAAATCACACATGAAATAATCTTCTGTCTTGACTATTCTAATGCAACAAACCTTTGATGTGTTTGAGAGTTGTAATTTCCCACCTTTTTGCCTCAGATAACACTTTTTAAAATAAAGACTGTGTTTCTAGCCTGGTTAGAAATATAGTGAAAACTCAGTTTGCAGGCCGAAAAGCAATGAAACTGACATATCAGTGCATATATCTAAGCTTCCAGATACTGTTTTCTAGTAATCTAAGTTGGAGTTAATCCCTTGGTATATGGAGTTATGATTTCTTCACACTGAGGGCTAATACAAAATGCATTAACTGCAAGTGGGGAGCTCTAAAAATCCTGAAAGTCAATGGTTTAATACATGAATTTCCAACTCAGCTGATACTGTATAAAATGTTAGCAGTAAACATTGGGCCACAAGGGGATTAGCAGGTCATATTGTAGACTCAGTGTAAGATCTCAGTCAGGCTTCGGTTTGATGTTTGCAATGTTGCTGCTTCCCTCCCTGTGCTGGAAGGGAGCAGCACAATTAGTTATTATTCACTGGTGTCTCTTTCTTGACCAGTATTTTATAACAATGGTGCATACTTGAACAAAAGAGGATTTTAAAGATTCCAAAAGCCAATTAAAATTATTTTATTGGAGTTTGGCCAATAAAAATTTTTTATATGAGAATGTTATAAAAGAGAGCTCTTTGCTGATGTTTTCTGCAAAGCGAATCTCCTGCCTTGGGGGCCTGATCCTCCTCCCACCAGCTCTGGCTTGACTAATCCCAGGGAGCTGGTTGTTCCTCTCCTCCTTCATTCAGTGATGCTTCTCCCCCATGGCAGGGCTCTCCAGGAGATGCTCAGCCTGGTGCAGTTAACTAGCTTTTGGATCATACCCAGCTCTAGAAACACCTATTCCTACCTGCACCAGCACACCTGGCTGTTTTCTGCTCACATTTCTCCCTCGCTTGACGGGTGACTTCTCCACCGCGTGTTCAGTCTCAGATTTGGAAATCCCCAATTCAACATGAGTGGAAATTTTTTGGGAGTCCCAATCCAGTCTGTCACTCCTGGCTTGCTGTTTTGCCTGCCTGCATGGCCCCTTGCCCCATGCTCACAGCCATGCTGCAGTAAGACACTTCATCTTGAATGTGTCGTGACAGATCTGAACTCTGTGAACCTCCTGTCTTTGAAGCTGGGTACCACTGTTCACAAAATTGTTGGAAACAGTGATATTATTATTTGACAGGGAATAACAGGTATATTCCACCCACTAAAGGGGACTTTAGGA
Organism: Dromaius novaehollandiae; assembly: GCF_036370855.1. NCBI lineage: Eukaryota > Metazoa > Chordata > Aves > Casuariiformes > Dromaiidae > Dromaius > Dromaius novaehollandiae. The sequence continues at coordinate 43,642,604 of NC_088100.1, read as the reverse complement.
AAAGGAATACAAGAAATATGCTTTGAGATGACTATAATATTTGTTCGGCAATGTGGGTGCATTCCACCATATTGTATTAAAAGAAACATAACATTTCTGTGTACAGCTAAAAAAAAATAAACTAGTAAAATTTCCTATGTTAAGTAAAGTATCCTAGAAATGTGATATTCAGGAATTGTGCTAAAAGAGATAGAACCTTGGTAAATTAAATTATAACACAATTCATTACAGCTAAAAGAGGATTACAAGTCCTGGATGTAAGGCCAAGATACCTTAATTGTATGTTGTTTATTTAGAACTTTTAGAAAGGTAATTCATTTCTGAAAATGGATAGTTTTATAAATATGTTACTCCATCGAGCTGTTATTTTCCTAAGGTAGGATACTTTATATTAAATATTATTGGATCATAAACTTTTTTCCTAGAATGGCAAGAAGTAATAAATCCATAATTGCTTTAACTGCGGAAAAGTTAATAGACATTTTAATTAAAGAACAACCTTAACAGGATTAGAATTCACTACCCTATAAAGGCTGAATTGTGCCGTGTTTCATTACCATTTCTGAGAATGTACAGGTGCTAAATGAACTGCAGGAGAGCTCATCCTTTGTTCCTTGCATAAAATAAAAACATATTGTAAATTAAAATTGAAAAATTAATTTATGAGATTATCACCATAAAGTTCAGGCAAAGCTTATTTGCTAGTAGAGCTGGTCAGGAGTTGTCTGCTGAAGTGCTTTTTAATTTCAAAATGTTGATCACTGGAACAGAAGATTTCTGAGAAATGGATCTATTCCATTAAACTTTAATCGGAAAAAGGCTCTCAGGACAGGTTTTCTGATCATAGCTAGAGCACAAGAGGCTGGAACGTTTCAGTGGTCAGACCGTCAGACCATCAGACCTGTAAGACAGCTAGCTTTTACCGAGCAAAGAAAAGAAGTGAATCTGAATTTCCTACATTTACAGAGCATGTCAATGGCAAGCAAGGCATATACAACACCGTCAGCCAGCAATGTTTTCAGAGTAGCAGCAGAACAAACGCAGTGATGTGTTCAGGCTAGAAAGCCATGGATTAGGATCGATGCTTGACTTCTCTGGCTCAGATCCTTTCAGGAACCAAGACAGTATACCTGACTCGTGTTGAACCAGGTGGATACAACATCTCAGTTTCACAATATCTTGGAAGGCTGCACATAATATCCTCCCCTGAACTGCAGGGGAGGACTATGAGCATCTTTTCACTTTTAAAAAAATATATAATATATTAAATGCCTCTGACTTCTTTGTAAATGGTCTTCATTCATCCCCATGAAAAACAAGATTAAAAAGTAATAAATTGCAAAGTTTTCACAGGAAAGGAAAAAAAAGAAGAATTAAAAAAAAGATCATGCTCAATCAAGACTCTGGTACTTACCAGGCCTGTATATATGCAAAATGTCATGAAAATCAGACTAAATATTGTGTATCATTTTGATACTTGATCACTTTCTTTTTTTTTTTTAATTCAGTGCAGAGTATTTTTCATGCTAAAGATCACTGAAAGAGATTGCTGGACACTGAATGAATGCAAAATTTGTCAGATGCAATCTATTGATGGAATTGCAAGTGCAGATGATTATTTCCAGTGGTTGGAGGAACATATAAGTGATCTCTGCCTTTAACTTTACTAGCAGCAATGCTTTTCATTCAATCTCCTTTTGGAAAGAAACAGTATAAAAAGTCAGACAGCATCCCTCAACTCAGCAATATGATGTCAGAAACTATTTGCTCCATTTCTGTGATAAGTGCACTATTCTTTGGGTAAATTTGTGCCTCTGAATTCTAACGCTTTAGAGATCAGTTTCTATCAGCTAAATGCTGTTTCCACAAATAGAATTTTACATGAGAATAAAAGTTCTCTTACATAACACTGAAGACTGGCCTTTTTTAGCAAATTGCTCATGTGGTTGTCCACTTTCTTATTGAGGGCTTTATGTACAGGCACAGAAGTTCAAATTCACCTCATCAAATAGACATCTGCTTTGTAAATGTCTGTATCTGAGCTTGTCATCAAGGCTCTCTTCACAGTCAATTGATTAAAATTGGCATTTTAGGTGCAATGCATGTCATCTTAATGTTTAGACATCTAAAATACATTAGAGATGAATCTTAATATACATACGCCTATTTCTTTCCACTGGCTGCAAAAAGAGCCTAAGTTGACAAGATCTGATTTGTAGACAACAGCATGTAGATATCTGAGAATAGACGAATTGAAGGGCGTTTTAATAATTAGATTTACACAATTTTTATTCTCATAGGCTATGTTAATATAAGGTAGGGACAACATAAGACAAATACACTGGTACATGCCATGTTGGGAAGAAGATTAATGGCATAGTGTTAATGATCACATTGATGATGTATTATCTCCCTGGCTCTTGGAAGCTGCTATGGATGCTGTCTTTAAAATGGCAAACACAGAGCTTCCTTTTCAGGTCCGGTCCCCTTTCTTTGGTTAAGACAGCAACGATAAGAGACTGCAATAATAATGCTAATACTGCTACACAGCGATTATTTCTTTATTGTCATTGTTACACAATCGTTATGTTAATATTGTATCAGATGCATCACTATAAAATGGTATAGAGTTATCATTTATAATTTCCCAGAGCCACATTTGGATATGAATTTTAAAGAATGTATTTTGGTTCCAATACATTTTGAGAAATGAACTCTCCATCTGTTCCTTCCCACTCTTACCTTATGGTTGATATTTAGTTTAAAAACAGCAAAGTCAATACAGCCCATTATAAAAGAGACTTTAGTAGGCAAACATTTCTATGCTATATTGAATATGCTCTGTATAATAAAAGTGATTTGAACAACTTGCACTCTACTTCAAGGTTATTAGTTTGCATAAAATATGGGCTTATATCAGGAAGGAGGTACAATGCAGTTGCTGCTGTACTACAGCAGTATGAACAAAGAGAATAATTATCAAAATAGGGCATCCTGAATAATCTTCACATTTTATACTCTAAGTAAATGAAAAGATAATTTGAAAATAATGTCTTCATTTTACACGCATTGAACTCCTTCACAAACCCCTCCCCCTCACATACCGATTTCAATGGAGCAGGCCGACAGCCAAGAACATTTTATTTATTCCTTTCATCATTTTGTGGAAAATAATTTCAATACATAAAATGGGAGGTGAAAAAAACAGAATTTGCCATATGTTATGCTATATAAAGTATAAGCAAATGCTGACACATCATGGAACAAGCTCTTAGTTTCCCAGGCTGTTCCCTGCACCCCACTTCTTACACAAATGAAATCTGTGCCTTTGAGCTGACTGAGGATTCAGGCGGGCCCTGAGTCTTTGTCAGGGGATCAGGATCCTGGGGCATGCCACGGTACTCCCCAGCAGGTAGTCTACACGTACATATTACAATAAAGGATAGGCAGTGAACGTCAGTTTTGTTTTTACAACATCATAAGTAAAATAATAAAAGGTGAATGAAACTAATCATTTCATCCAAGTTATTCCATGATCAAGCATTTTGCTTTGTTTTATCCATTCTTTATTAGCCATTTATGTTGCCTATTTATATCGACTAAAAGTTCTTCAATGCTGAAGGTAATCATATCTTTTCCCAAAATCACAGCTAGACGTGTCAGCACTATAGCGTCAGACAAAGGAATCTGAAATTGAGGTCCTGTGTGAGAGGCAGAACTCCACTGATTTCGCTGCAATTCTGCAGTTCTCTCACCAAGGAGAAATGGGAAATAATTACCACAGTTTGGGTGTAGAAGGTACTCGCTCAAGGTATAATTCTGGAGCCTTTTCTTCTCTTGTACCTCAGGCTGGTGGAGGCTGGGTGGAGAAGAGCCCATCCCTCTCTGGGCCCTACACAAACCGTTCCTTGCTTCTGCTATCTGTTGGCAGCATCTTGCTGGTGCAGAAGCCACATCCACCTGTTTTACCCAAGGGGCTCTTAGGAGAAATTCCTTTTTTGCCACACAGACTTTTTAGCGCCTCGTTGTGGCTATGACTTTGTTTCCTTTCAGCTGTATCAGACGAGTATCTGCTCACTGTCAAAAATGATAGTTTGAGATGCATTTTCAGGAGATGGTTCAAAACACAAATATTACTATTCCCTCTATCTTATGACAGACAGGACACACATTGCTTCATGGCAACCCATTTGTCTTGTTTTAAATATGCAAAGTTTATAGTAAATTACTTCAGTTACAATTAAAATACTTAGTTAAACTACTTTTGGAAAACATATTTATTTCAAAGTTTTACATTTTTCTTTCTTTTTTTTTCTTTCATTTTGCCAATCTGTTTATTCTGAGAATATGAGTAACAGGGGTACAAAAAGATATGCACTCATTATTTCTACCGACTGTGTTTTTTGAGCAGTAATCTAGTTACTTTTCTTAAAGACCTTTATTAATCTTTTTTTTTTGTTGTTTTCTTTATAGTCAGTTGTAAGGTAGAAAATGTTAACATTACTTTCAGAATTCAGGAGCTGTTTTTGAAGATGTTTATCTGATAATGATCATATACAAAATGCAGTAAAATAACAACTTGAAAACCAAAACAACAAAACTTGGGAAAGAATTTCAACAAATTAATTCTTTGCCTTTTGTGATTGTTTGATGTTAATCTATTTGCTTAACTAGTAATTTCTTATTCTTTACTATTAAGGCCTCACACACAAAATAACTTTTATTCTTTAACTTGCTCTTTCAGGATCACATAAATATCACAAAAATCAAATTTATGATACCAGCATGCTGGAGATGGCAAAAAAAAAGTGAATTAAAAAGCAGGTAGAACAAATTATGCCATGCCTATCATTTTCTTGTATTACCAATTTTTCTGAAGTAGGCGGCAGCGCACACAACCAACCATTTCATTCTGCTGACATTTCTTCCTTAAACGAAGTGTAAATTGAAGCTAACAAAGAGGTTATAGTATGGTTTCATAATGCTTTATTCAGCGTTTGACATTCTACTGGGGACTCATCTGATGGACCTAACACAAACACTTAATGTAATTTTTAACCTTAACTTCATTGTAGTGAAAGGCTACCTGCTATCCTTCGTGACCTTAAAGATTCACTACTCCAGGCTCCAGTCAGTTAACACTTTCCAGGGGCTTCCAGGCAGCCTGACTTGGCTCTGATGTGTCTAATGTACTGGAGAAGAGCTGAGTAGAGTGTTATTAAATAGCTGTTGTGCAGCAGCTATGTAGGCAGGGCTGAGGTGAATAAGTCTATTTGTTTTTGATTCCCTCCGATTTAAGCAATTTAACTGCCTGCTTATTTAAGCTGCTCAAGCCAGTTTAACAGTTTCATCTCCCATCTCAGACTCAGGGTTATCCAAAATCATCTTCAGATTGATATACGTATTTGAAGCAATTAAAGTGAATAGACTATCTGATGTGAGTGAAGACAACGGGGCCATGCAATTCTGCTCATACAGTTTTTTTTTTTTCCTTTCTTTCCTTCCTTCCCCCCCCCCCCCCCCCAAATTAACTGAACCTGGAGAATTAGGTAGAAAGGGATCTGCAGTTTGAAACTGGGTGTGATTCCTGTACGGTGATTCTGATTTGGATTAACCATGACATCTTTTTGTTGACAACACAAGTCACAACAGCAAATAACAGGCATGAAACAGGACAGAGAGACTTCCCACAGAACTGCTCAAAATACCACATTAGACCCGTAGTCTTGGAAGTCATCATTTGAACAAATCAAGAATAAAAATCAAAAGGATTCATCTGCAATCATTTAGTCTCCTTATTTTGTGTATAAGGACTTTTATTCTGCTGAATTCTAACAGCTTTTAAGCACTCCAAATTGTATTTTGGAAATTTTAAATTACTTTTAATTTAATGAGAAGAAAAACCTGTACATTTTATATGTTCAGGTTTTCTCATGGCATTAGTTCTCATGGCACATTTTTTTTTTTGTTTAAGTCTTTATGGCATGTCTGTTTAAAACTCCTGAACAACAACAAAAAAATCAGTCTTTCCTAAGACTGGGCTGTTAGTTTTCAATTTAATGCCTCTGAAATCTTGCTGAAATTTAGAGCAGGAAAATGTTGTTTAAAGCAAAATTAATTATTAGAATTGGTGGTTTCTCGAGGTCACAGAAAATAGAGTTCTCAGGTTAATTGAAAGTAAATACATACTGATGTAAATGAGAGCTTAGAAATTCTAGTTTCACAAAAAATATTAAAACAAAACACCTTAATCTTTATTAGCTGTGTATATTCTTTTTCAGAAGCCCTGGATTTTTGGACAGAGCAAAGAAACATGAAAATTTTTTTTTATAATAAATGATTGCCTCTACATTCTAAATTCATGCATATGGATAAGATTTTTGACCAAGACCTATGAGGGAATTTGGGATCCTAACTCCTACTGAAGTCAAATGGAAAATTAAGTTCTTAGCTATATTTTTGAATCCAAACTCTAATCTTTTTTGCTGCCTCACAGAATGGCAGATTTACTGACTGTATTTCAAACCTGAACTTCTTTAACACTTTTTTTCAAGTCAAAAAAGAAAATAATTAGAGGAAAAATCTCAACAATCATATATGATTATTGCTGCCCAGAGCTATGCATTAATAGGCAATGAAAACGTTGCAGACATTAATAAGTAGTACCAAGTTCAAACACACTATTGGGAAAAAAACAAATAGGAAGGTAATAAGAGCTTGTTTACTTATAGGGTTTGAAATACTCATTATTGTCAGAGAAGGTCCTGAGCTGTACATCTGAACTGATATTCAGATCCAATCTTTGAACCCTGTGAAGTCTGAGAATACTTGAATTCAGCAATACAGTTTATGTTCAATTCTAATTAGAAAGGTTTTGTATGATTGGAATAATTGGACTAAAATTTCTGTTTCTAATTGTTTCTGGGACCAAGGCTTATCCATTAATTTCCTTTTTTCTTTTTTCTTTTTCTTTTTTTTTTTTTTTTTTTAAAGAAAACCCTCTGCCCTTAAGTACTGGTTCTTTCTTTCTACAATTATAACTATGCATGGCAATAACTGACTTGTTCAGCTTTTTTCTATTTTGACAACATTGCTTTAAGGACTCGTTATTCATAAAGGAGGAGGCAACCTTTGAAGATGATAAGAACCATGCAATGTGCTCAGTTCAAGTTGCAAAAATAGTACTGAATTCAATTTTCTTTCAAGTTTGATCTGCCTCTGAGAATCAGGAATAGTACAATAGAAATTAGTATGTGTGTGAACTACCTAAAAAAAAAAAAAAAAAAAAAAAAAAAAAAAAAAAAAGACTTTCTGCAAAGGATTCTGTCTCATCCTTCCCTTCCTCTCTTTAGCTCTGAGTGAACTTTTTTCAGGTTGTTGAATGTGATATATTAAGAATTTAAACTTAGATCACTGGAATAGGCATACGAAGCAAGTCATCTGAGGGGTGAAAAAAATCTTAGTGCATCTCTTTTACGCTTTTACTCTTTTCACCCAAGATAGTGTCCCATGCAAAGCAAAGAGGGCTGACCTACATGGGAATTTCAATCAGATTTTAAAAAACAGTTCCTCATTGCTGATCTAACTTAAAAAAATGAAGAAAAGAAAAGAAATACTGTGATAGCTTTGTAGATAACTTGATTAATATCATACCATGAAAGTGTAAACAGAGTAGAATGCCTTATGTGTCTGCTTGATTCAGCAAGGCAATAGCCTTGTAGCTTGCTTATTTTTTATTTCTTCCATTTGCTGTTCTGTGTTTATTTTACATTGCAGGGCATTTATTTTGCAGGAGGAACTTTTCCTCTTATATCAGTTCTCTCTTGTGGCATCATACTGTGAATGTTATGTTTATTCATGAACAGTGAAACACATTTTCTGGGCTCTAAGGAGTGTATTGTTTTAGATCTAGTTTCTGGCTATGCTTAAGTCCATTCCTGTCCATAATAATTTGCTTAAATGGACTTAAGCATGCAAATAAAGTTAATTATGTGCTCAAGTGCTTTGCTTTTTATAAACATGAGAGTTCTATTAATTATTTTATTCAGTTATTAAAATAGTACTGTTTTGTATGTTATGTGCAGAGGATATTGAGGCTGGTGTATTAGCCTCATTGTATTAGTAGATATTCCTTACAATGTGATTAGACACAGCTACAGCAAAGATGCACAGGGAAATCTTATGTGTAAGAGAAAGTTTGAACATTATTGTTAGGTGAAGGACCAAACTATAAACCCTCTTTACTGTTTGAATGCTACTCATTATTCAGCTAAGTAGATCCATCGGCAAATCTCATGGAGATACCATCCCAAACTGTGTTTTTGGTTTGTCTTTTCTGTTTAGCATATGTGGAAGCACATTTTACTCTTCAGGCATGAAGAGTAAAAATATTGCTGCATAAGGCTGATAAAAGTTTTAATTCCAGATTTGGCAGTGAATGGCAATAGAGGGTTTAAAGAAACTTGGAAGTGGGTTTTCCCACAAAAAACAAATCATTTGTGGATTTGTGATTCTACTCCCTCCACAAACTGGACATAATAGCAAATGTTATTGAATATGTAGTCAACCAGGAACTCCCTAAAACAGCCCGAAAGAGTCATAATGGAAGATGACATTTTAGAGGTAGCTAACAGTCACTGTCTTCACATATTTCCTTGATATAGTCATATAGTCTGGCATCCTGTTGTGGCTGATTAGGGTTATAGAGCAGCTATAATTTCAAAAATACAGACAGTTCAACAGGGAGCAGAAGAGTAAGTTTAGAACCATGGCTTTTATCTCTGGATTTGCCAAAACAAAAGCAGGAAAAATTTGCATCATCTTCAGTATAATTGGCTTTTAATGAGAAGTGATTTTAACATAAATATTGAGATTTTTGTTTCTGAAGCAGCAGGATTGTTTGCATTTCCCCTTGAAGCAGGATGTAAGTGCAGATGCCATTCAGCTGGAACACTGACAGCCATCCGAACTTCAAGGGCCATGACCTTGCTGAAACAATTATTTATGCTGAGGCTAAATGTGCAAATAGCTTCCAAAGGGGCTAAATATACAGAAAGTAAAAAAGAAGCAACTTTGTAGCAAATATATAATCCCTTTGCTACAAGCTGAGATAAAACCCAACTAACCAAATGAACCAAACTTTCATTCAAATGGATGTCCAACAAGTTCCATCAGCAGTAGGACAAACACAGCCTGATAACTATTATCAAACTTAAAAGTGAGTGTTCAGCCCTGCGATGAATAGCACTGTTCCCCCAGATCAGATGTGAGAGGGAAATTTAGAAGCTAAATTGTGTCATGGAGTATGCAGCCACTAATATAACGAAGATGAGTGAGACTTCCTACTTTTAAGCCAGTAATATTAGCACAAGCAAGGTTATGTTTCTGCTAGCTTACTCTCCAGACCTGATTGCTGGAGACTTTGCTGTGGAAACAGCAAAATTTGTGCTTATAATAGCATGTATGCATGTATTAAAGGAAGAAGAATCAAAACGATCTCACAATACAGTAAAATTAAACGTAGACAAATGCAATGTGATACATGTAAGTAAAAGCCACATGAGCTACACATGCACCATGAAGACTTTTACATCAGTTATCGGTTAGGGAGAGACTGTGGCCTCATTATGGATATGTATATATTTTAACCATTAGCTCAATGATCAAAGACATTATTAATGTCAAAGACAATATTAGGAAATACTAGGAAAGGAACCAAAAACAACTGAAAAGCCATGGCAAACCCTATTAAACCATTGTATTAATCCATGCTGCACTCCTGGGTCACATAATTACAAAAATGATAGAGAAGAATATGAGGAAGACAAAGAAAGTCACAAAATATTCTCAGAGTCGAACAGCTTCCTTACAAGAAGAGATTCATTAGTGTAACACTCCCAAGCTTGGAAGAAAGACAACTGAGGAGGGAGGGAGGAAAAGATGGAGAAAGGAATGGGTAATGTTGGTGAATTATGATTATTTTCTCCAATTTTTAATAGCAGAAAACCTAAGGGGCACCAAAAGAATATTATCAGGTGGAAGCTTTAAAACAAACTGAAAGAAGCACATTTCACATGACACATAATTAAAGTGTGAAGCAAATTGTCAAAGGACGTTTGGGATAGCGAACTATAATATATATATATTTTTTGAAAAGCGAGTGGGCAAATTCACAGAAAAAAAGTCAATTAAGGTCTACTAATCAGGATGTTGAGGATAAAACATTCAGCTCAGGAAGTCCATAAACTGCTGATTTGTCACTAGATAGAAGGCATATTGTGGCATCAGAAGACAGCAGGATACAATGAGGGAAGTATCATCATACTCCTCCTCTTTTTGTGCCCTGCATCTAAGAATCAGCTACACATCTTATGTAAAACTATGCACAACATGGACCAAAGATTCCACTTAGTAATCAGTGCATATAGCTGAAATAGTTTTACTGTGGAGTACGCTATTTGCAAATTGCAAGAGATGTGCAAGCTTACATGACATCATTAATAAAAAATTTAAAATAACTTTATTTTATGAAGATATGTCACCAAGTCAAATTTTAACTGAAAATGGATGTACATATTCTAACAGCTTCAGGATAAAAGCAGGATAAAACCCTCCCAAATGAAAAAGAAAGGGATATTCATGTGCACATTTAAGAGACTGCTAAGCTTCAGCCAAAAGTTTATGCATATATGTGAAGTTATTTTAAAATAATAAAGATTTTTAGCTTAAATAATAATTTTCTCATGAAACAATTATGATATTTATTACAAAAAAAAAAAAAGAATTCACTTATTCAACGATAATAATTAGCTGCCATTGCAGTTGTGTTTAGAAAAATATCTAGTTGCAAAGTCCAAGCTTTAAAAAAAATGTATATAGAGACAGGAATTAAGGTCGACGCTTGTTAAATAATCATGTCTTCATGCCAGAAGAGAACAAATTTGGTTGTTTATTATGTGGTCTGTATGAGATGTATGATGTCTTTAGCATTTACTTTCTTGCTTTCAAAATGGTTGCGTAGATAAATTGTGTGTTCTTAAGCAAATTGTCACTTGACAAATTTTTTTCTAAACCTTTTTCAGTACTGAGATTTGTAGAGGGAATTAGACAGACTCAAAGTGCTTAAACTATCTCTACATATATACAAAAGTGTGAGCATTGTTATGTGTGTGTGCATGCGTGTGTGTACCCATACACATATGTATTTTATAATATTCTCTGTATTTTTCCCGAAGTTAAGCATAGGCTTAAGTACTTTGCTATACCAGGACATCAGTGCATATAATCATTAATCAAAATTCCTACAGAAACATATTTGAAATTTTGTCTCACGGTTATATGAGTCTACTGTTTTAGCAGACTATAACATATCCTAAGGAATTGAGACTCAATATTGAGTTTAATTCAATCTTTTTTTTTTTTTAATAATATAAATGCATTGAGCCAAATACTAATATCTGTAATTCTAGTATAACCCATGGTCCCTTGAGCCTACTGTCCTGGGAGCAGAATATGGCCTAGGCTTTTTAGGATGCAAAGTATGGTGAATTTTAGAAAATCTCAATGTAAATATTTTTAAGATAGTAAAATTTGTGTGTGCAAAAGTGTTAATCAAATTGTGTATGAAAGCCACAATATCTGCAAAAAGGGTTTGTTAGCTGTAGTTTCCTATATGTGGTCCTGAAAATTTACTGCACAATCTATATGTATAAACACTACTTCCCTAATGAACCTTGGTTGTTTGGCAACTAGGAACAAGTAAGCTTGCAAAAATCAATCTAAATGTTCTATCTTGCTAAATCTTTTTAATGAATACTGTAAACTGAAACATAGTTCAAATAAGACACAAATCTTAAAGTTAATTAGTATTTTAGTGCAGTTGTTCATCATCAAGACATAACATCTAAAGAGTTTTGGTGATAGATTTGTCCCCAGTTATAAGTCAGAAGTGCAGCTTGACGTAGATTGTATAATTAAACTTCCATTTACTGCTGTACTTTTACCTCTGTCATTAAAGGGAAACACAGTACATTTGGGATGATTCTATAAGAGGAATCCATGAACGGTCTTGTCACTATCTGAAAAGAGGCAGAACATGGTCTCGAACAAGCTATGAGTCACGCAGGAAAGGTGAGGTAGGGAATGATGCTCAAAGGTGGATTCTGCTTTAGGGGATTACTGTGTAGTTTGCTGCTCTGCTGGGCAAGACCACTGTCTCCTAGCCTAGTGTTTTCCTGGTAGCAGAAATATAGAGACATTTACAGGTTGTGAGCCTTGTTCAGTTTCAAAATAACTATTCCCTTGGAGGCAATAGTTTCAGTATCAGCTTTAGCCAGTTTGTATTTTAGCGGAGAGATACTGAGCACTTGGATGATGATTTTTTTTTTTTAATCCGAGAAAACATCTGTATGAACCACTTACACTTAGTACTGGCCGATGTTTCTCACTCAGTTTCATAGATACAAATATTCCCTTCCATTCCTTAAAGAGGCATGTCCTTTGTGCAAGACAAGTCTTGTAGGTGGCTGTTTGCACTGCTCTGCCCTCTCTTCTGAGAACTGGACCAAATGAAGGGCATATGCAGGGTTTCTGAGACAAGAATACCAAAAATGGCATCAGTTGTTTCTAATCTGTGTGATTTCAATGCCTTAGTTACCCCGGGGATCAAAGAAGCTAGTCACTGCGTGCTCATTTTCCTTTCACGCACGAGCATTTATACGAAGGAGAAAAAGCAGCAGCAGCCTGTGATGCTTTAACCACTGTAATAGCTAATGGACTTTGAAGGGAGCATAATGGGCCGAACGCGGCTCCGCTCACCCGCTGCCTGTCCCCACTGCCCTTGGCAGTGCCAGAGGTCTGAGCAGCAGCTCTGCTGCAGCTGAGCAGCGCGCTGTTGCTTGCTCTGCCCTCCGCGCGCCTCTCCGACTCTCCTTTGTGGGATGTGCATATGGCCCTTCGTGAATTCTGCTCAAACATATTTTAAGCGCAGCAGAATTCTTCACAACTTGTCAGGAATGAACAAAAAAGGTGCACTAATACCTAAAAGCTTTGGTAGAATACAAAGGACTTGCCTTTGGGATGCCTGATTTACTTTTCCTTTTAAGGAAAGTGTTATACGGTATATCATTCTGGCTGGCATTACACTGGATGTCTGTCAGAAGCTACCTTTTTTAACTGTCAACTCGTCAAATTAATTGCTTTTTCCGAATGTGGGTTGGGTGATGACACACTTTTTTCTTTTCTTTTCTTTCTTTCTTTTTTTTTTTTTTTTTCATTTTACCTGCTGATAAAGGAGCTAGATGTTTGGAAGCGAACATATAGACATTTTTGAGAAGGACAAAATGGACATTACAAGAACTGAAAAAGTAATCATGTTTATAACCTTATGAGGTAAGTAAAACTATACTGATATGGTAAAACAAGTGCAGGCAACTTGCCAGTTTACCACTCAGACTGCAGTATAGCTCTTTTAAAACTTTGTCAAGTATTTTGGTACTGAGAAAATGCTGACAAATTAATATGTTTATGTGCTGCATACAGCATCTATTTTGGACTGTAGTGCAGCACTACACATATTTTCCAAAACAGACTCACATTATCAGATTTTTTTTCCTCTCAGAGGTTTCCTTATCTATCTTAAACTATAAGGGTAGGTTTTTCTTTCAACTATTTTTATACATATCTAAAATTATCAATTTGTTATTCAATCTCATGGGGGCTTTAGACACTGTAATATTTGAATGTAATTTTGCTATATTACACATAATTTTATTAAAAATGCAAAACTCTTTGGGCAATAAGAAACTCAGGATTGTGGTCATTATGGAAATACAAGAGGGGTGCTGTATAAATGATTGTGTTTTGCTTTACTTCCTAATCTAACAAGTAAAACAAACAAACAAAAAAGCCTTTGTACTTTTGGACCAATATAACTATGTATAAGTGCACACATAAATAGAAATATTTTGCATATACATATATATTTGAAGAGCTAAACTTAGACCCTGTAAATGGAGTAAGAGCAATGTCTGTCTTTACTGAGTAAACTAGTACTCAAAGCCTATATCCAGATTACAGGAAACTGAATTCGATTCCTTCTTCTCTCTGATGAAGTTTCTACCTAGTTCACCCAAGCTGAAAAGCTTTCCTAAACATCTAGCTAAACAGTAATAATAGGAGAAAAAGAAGCAGACTCGTTCATTCTCCTTTCTTCATACTATTGCACTCTGTATATACTACTATACACTCTGAGTATGTACTACAGTATATACTCTTCATTGTTTCAATGACACAACATCAGAAAACACACCGTTCAGTCACTTACAACACTTATCCAGGCTCTTGCTTACCTATGCAGTGAGGACAAGATCCTCTCACCCAGAGAACCCCATAACATGTGATGGATGTGCATATGGATTCACATCCTTTCAGCGTGGGAGAGACTGAACTATATGCCAGCTGCGTAATGGCATGAGCTGATGATGGCTTATAAAAGAAGATACTGATTTTGTGAATCTGCAGTACTATCCCCAAAATCAGGTGAAATTGGTAGAGCTAACACAAATAAGTAATAATTATTGCTTTAACATAAACTGCATTTTCTTAGTGGATAAATGATTCAGCAAAAACAAAACATTTACTTCATTCAAGACCAAAGACAGTGTTCTTCAATTGCATAGGATCTTTTCTTTCATGCCTGACATGGCAAAACATTACTTGAATACTAGAAATGGGACTGATTTAAACTGTTTAATGTTTTCGAATCATGAAGATGATCATTAAAAAATGTTTTGGGTGATCTAGTCAGAACTACATTTTAGGTGCTTTCATACCAAGAGACATCAAAGTTAGCTATGATTGAGTACAGTGACTGACACCCTTCATCACTCCTTCTAATACTGTGAAATCATCAGTAGCTTTCCTAGCTACGGCACTAATATTGAGGTTCTGAAAAAAACAACAGATGAGCATGTCAGTAAAAGGAGGAAATGGTCACTCTGTCCCCTACCGTACTTTTTAGGATTAGCAAAGTATGCTACTAGTAAATGGCTGCACCCAAATTCTGACAGCTAAGGTACCTATGGCTATCCAAAACGTGACTGTCACTTTTATCATTCTTCCCAGCCACCTCTAAAGGTTGGTAAGAGAATTCTTTTTACCTTCACGAAGTTGTTCGCGCATTTGGAAATGCCTGATGGAACAAAAAGATCAGTCTTTTTCCCTCTTTTCCTCCCAGTCCTATTAATTTTCCTTTTAAATCAGAAAACATTGCCATCTCTATTTTTCTGATTTGTATCCCCAAATCTGTCCAGCTCTAACAAACCAAAAATGTACATCTGTATCATATCAACACAGTTCTTACAATGCATTTTGGTGACATTAAATTGTAGTTAAAGAAATGATAACATAAAGTAAAACACAGGTAAGGGGACACTGAGGAAGGCAAACAATTCATATTTAGCACCCTTTGTCAATGCATATTTACTTCCAAAAGCAACCTGTGTTAACATTGTAGTCTTAAACTGAAGATGCCATCCATTCAAGAAAAGATACACTTACAACAGTGGAATGAAAAGAGAAAGAACAAGCATGGGAACAGTACGTTCTCTGATAAACTGATAGGTACAGAAGTCTAAATAAAGATATCAAGGAAGATCTAAAGTGTGTGTTCAAACACAGTCTTATTATATCAAAGAAGAAAGAAAAAAATTGTTTGTGGAAAACCTTGTAGTAACTAATACAAGCAAAAGAGAAGCAGAAAATTGATAAGAAAAGAGAACTGGCTTGATTAGATCAATTCTATTAAAAGCTCTGAAAGACAATAAATGATTCAATAGAGGTAATCTGGAGTTCAGGTTTACCCAGTAATTCACTGGAAGTCTTTGTCAAAATCTTTTGACATGCTAATTAAAAGGAGACGGTTATGTAGCACTGAGTATTTACCTTTGCGAAATGAATCAACCCATCTTCAAGTTTCTATATCCATATTTTCTTCTTAGCAGTGTCACAGTGACCTTTCTGGATACCATTAATAAACTCCTCCTCCATCATGATAGCTTCAGAGTAACATGCTATTTGGCTGTACTATTCTGGGAGGATTTTTTACATTTAAATAAAAATGTGGGGAAAATGCTGTATAGTAAAATTCTAATTACTGTAAGCCTCAGAAAATTGTGTAGGTTGCTACCTTACAGATGAGAAAAATACTAGGAAAGCAAATTTAATAGAGCCCTATATAAAACTTGAAAAAGACAGAATCTATGATGGCAATATATTTCACTTCAGATGCATTTGTATTATCTCTTTAACACTTCCTAATTTAACCAAAATAACGTTTATTACTTCATGTCATTTTTAAAACATTGGTTAGAAAAAAGAGGTTAAAAAAAAAAAATCCAAGCCAAAGCTGAGCCCAATTCTCCAAATATTTGTTTTAGGTTTATAAAGATTTTGGATATTTTCATTCTCTCTTAAGAACTTTATGATTTTTCTGAGATCTATTTCAAAAAGATCTATCAAACTCTTTTCTTTTTATTCTGCTGATGGCAATACTGGGTATATTTCTGGCTGGTATTTTTTCTATATGTCATATGAAAAAAGAACTGTTAGTATGCATGACTTTTTCCCAAATTCCAGATATTCCTTATTTGACTTACATTCTTTATTAGATAACTGTAAGTTTGTTTCCGCCATCATTGACCAGTACCATTCCTAAAGTGGAGGTAGGTTGAGGACCAAGGTTCGAATCACTACTCTGTGACTGACTCACTAATGACCTTCCTTTCTGCACATTACTTTGTGCCTCAGTAGAAAGAAGGTAATTATACTTGCTTTGGAAAAGCTCTTTTAAATATGTGAATGATAAGACATTTTGATGATTTAAACTAAAGCTTATCTTTCAAAGCTGGGGCAGATTTTTCAAAACTATACTGTTCTGAATCCATAGCATCTGTGCCGAAATCTTGCAGCACTGAAATTATGGCCAATAAAATGTACAAAGAAATGTCTGTTCTCAAAAAAGGAAGAGATAAAAGAATAGTCCCCAGAGGGCATCATATATAACAACCATTAGTTTGTCCAAAAAAGACCTCATGAGCACATCTACAACCCTTCTAGTCCTTCAGCAGGATGGCTTTTATGTGACATAGCTTACAGCAACATTTTGGAGATAATAGATTAGGGATAGTCTACTTTCTTTCAGTCATCTGTTAGCTAGAGTTAAGTGGTAGCTAAACAGCATTGTTTCATGGAATTTGGGGGAATGTTGGCTTATGTCCCATGTCCTCTCAGGCAGAGTCCTATCAGTCCAATATTGAATTAATGCAGGACTCTGAAAAGGTCTGGTGCTTTCACTGTAACTGATTCTTTCCTGAGAGTGTATGGGTGTTCCTACACTAGGATTTTATTTTGGCCCAGAAGTGAGCTTTTGAAGCTGATCTGCTACTGATTGTCCCCACTTCCTGTTAGAACACACAAACTGGATTCCTTTGGGGTAACACTTATCTGAAATGTGTGTGACAAGAGCACACCTAATATGTTCCAGCAGCTAGTGGACATTTAGCTTGTTGAATCAGATTGGAACTAGTCTGAAGCACCTCTATCCCCCAAAACTCACGTAGTGAGGATACCATGTCCTCATCACCAACTCTTATGCTCTACAGATCTGTGTCTACCGGGACACACTGCTTGCTAGTATAGACATAGCCTGCGAACGGCCAATTTTATCATCTCCTAACATGAAGAATACATTCTACTCCTTCTCTTACAGGAAACATTCTTTTACACAAGCTAAAAAGCAAATAAATGATGAATTTATCATAAAATAGAAATGAGGACTGAACCTTAAATTTGGTGACACTACATGCTGATACATGTATCTTTATTAGAAATTATGCTAGCTATATCCTTGTTATGTTTTTATTGATTCATAGTAGGGGGAGACTTGCTCTTATTGAGCATATAAATAAGCCTAGGCAAAGAAAAATCTTTTCTGCATGCTACTCTGATATAATTTTAAGTAATTTACCAGTGTATTCATCCTTGTTAATTTAAGTCCAATTGATCTGTCTGAGTGTAACATTTCTATGAAGACTTCTGTATATTTTATTTCAGCTCCTGAAATTTCTGGAACTATATCATTTGTCATTTAATTCCATCTATCTGTATGTCTTGGGTTCTCTCAGTGTTAGATAGATTCAAGTTTTCTTTCTGCAGTCTTCAGGGCCTATTTTCTAATAATCAACTTACATTTCTATTCCCAGTTTTTGGTGACTAGCATTTTGTTGGTATTTTAAGATATGTTTAACACATTCTTGTTATATACATGAAAAACTAGAACACTCTTATCAGAGTGAGACATCACAAGCTGATACACAGCTCTGTGCACCGCAGAGATCATCAGCATTCCCCACATTTCTTCACTGCGCAAGTGAAAATAGATATAAACTGAATATTATTCTCATAAAAACTGAATCCTGTCCTCTAGATATAGTCCTGTACTCCTTATTAAAGCTAAGTAAATTAATTTAGTCATTTCCCCACTCCCCTTTTTCCTCTGATGATATCTAAAAGCCCTTCCAAAGAGGCTTCACCTCACAGTATGGCTGGCTGAGAGAAGGTACACAGAATGTCAAGATACAGGGACTTTAGTCATGAGCCTAGGAGTTATCACATCGCATAGCCCAGGCTCACCAAGTCTCAAGTCCTATTGTCAAACAAACACATTTGTATGCCAAGTCAGCAAATGACCTCTGTTTCAACAAAGCTTCTCAAAGTGAGGGTCTTTTGAACACACCAGTTGAGTGAGGGTCTTCACAGCCTACAATCTACAAAACTCTACAACTTTTGTAGTCTAAAAGTTAAGAGTGTAGTGGAAATGACAGCTAATCATTTTGGCTGTTTCTATAAAAATCCTGAGAGGGTAAATCTTTTCATCTACCTTAAAATGGGACAAATTACTTCTGTAAATGCCTCTCTCTTTCCATGGACAGAACTTCAACACCAAAGATGGGATTCAGCTAATGTTTATTAGACACTAAAAAGTTGGTTGATTAGATTCCAGATAATTGCTGCAGGCTTGCTATAGGAAAAAAAACAAAAAATCTGGAGGGAATGAGCCCAAGACATTGTGCTTGAGAGGTGAAGTGACTTCTACTGTGGAAATGGCGACCTTTTCTCTAGTTGCTATAAAGGAAGACTAGGTTTGACTACCTTAAACAAAAGACTTATAAATGTCTAAATGTATGTGAAATGAGTGCCCTGATACGTGAATGCCTTGCTTGATACTAGCAGAACTTGAGGCAGTTGTTAAGTGGTTTTGGAATAGGGGTGAGCGCATGGCTACCATATTTACTTAGAGATCTAGCCAATGTGTGGTACTATATATACATTAGATAAACTTACACATAGAGGCATAATGTCCAGTGCAGCTTCTTTTCAATATCCTTTTCTCTCTAAATTGGATATCTGCAGATATTATAACTGATTAAAAATTCATCCTGCTCTTTTTCAGCTTCAGGCATGGACAAAGTCTCAGAGATTTTCTGTGACAGTGAATTTCCCTGGCTGACCATACACTGTCTTAAAAAAAAAAAAATTCTTATAATTGTGTTCCGTTCTACTGACTTTTAATTACACTGAATGACTCCCTGTGTTATGGGATCATTATGTATTATGCCCCTGCTACTCTGCCACAGGATAATGAGGAAGGACTCTTTAGTTCTGACTCTTCAGTGCCTTAGCTAAGTCCTTCTAACTCAGTTCAGTTCCACAGTAAATAATGTTAGGTTTTGAAATTTCTCACCAAATGTTAGGTCTGCCATCATACTTGTCAGACATCTTTATGGCTCAAATCCAGATTTTTTTTTTTTATTATTTAGTACAAGACATATTTTGATCTGAGACATTTAAAACTGAAAACTCTAGATCTACCATTTAGGGTGATACTTCTATGTAGCTCCTAATATAAAACACTGTTTTTAAAGGCAGGCACTTTATGCCAAGATGCTATCTATATTTTTCCCAGGTTTCTTACTGAACACAGATACAAGGATATATAGAACATTAAAATTGAAGCCATAATTTTTGTTATTTTTTCTTGCTAATAATTTCTGTGAGATCTAATTGGAAATTTTAAATTCATTCCTCCATACTTTCATTTGGTATGAATTACTAAGATTTTTTTCTTTCCCTCCAGGGAATGCTTCATAGGGACCAATGGAAAAGATTGCACGTTAGAAAAGACAGAAACTAAAGCATGAAAGAACATGAAAGCTAGGCTTTTAAGGCTATGAGGCTCTTAAGTTTACGAAACCCTTTTTTAGGTGCCTTATTTTTTTGTATTCTTTAGAGAACTGAAAGGAAAGTTGATCACACCTTGCTGATCACGTTACATTCTTCTTTATTATACTAAACCCATGCTTTAGGGCTTTTCAATGGGCCTGCCATCTAGCAGAAAGCACTGCCCCTGCTATATGACACAGCTTAACTTCTTCTTCTTTTATTTTCCTTTCTCTACAACAGTTCTGATCTGATCATAAATCAACATGGTCAACCTCTAAACTGGCCATAGCTGTTATCTTGGCATAGTTTTCCTAGGCTATCAAACATTTTTTGAGTGACTGCATTGCACATTTTGCCCACATATTCAAACCATTGTTGCTCAGTATTTATTTTTTTTTTCCCTTTAACTTTCTCAGTCAAAGGGGAACACATTCTACTTTCCATGATGGTCTAGACAAGTTACTGTTATTGCAGAGATTTAGGATATTAATAAACCCCTCAGTCTCTATAGTTCTTTCCATGTGGCACAACATAATTAGTGGGTTTTGGTCTTTTAGTATAGGTCTCAAGTTTATTATAGAGTGCTGTATTTTGTGACCTATATAATATATAGGACCTGTGAAACAGACATTATGTTCAACTTCTGGACTAACAGCCTAAACAGCTGTTTCCTGAAAGTTTAGATGACTGTGTTCAATTAACCAGCCAGGCCTCTTTAGTCTTTTGCTTCTTTATTATCTGCTTCTTGCCATCCTCTCATTCAAGTCAGCATGATCTTTTCAAAGTAATTTCAGCAGATTAAGGCCCATAGGTTTGGATCAAGTGTTAACATAAAGTCTGTAGTGCTAAATCCTGTGAGATTGTGACCACAGAATCACTCACCGGAGATGCTTGGCACTCAGGGACAGTGCTCAGCATCTTAATGAAGTACATAAGCCCTCATCACACAAAAGCCAATATTTATGCCTAGTTTTCACAAGAGGAATTGATTCTGTTGTGGATGAATCTGCAAGTAAAAGTGTTTCTGTTAGAACTCACACCAAGTAAAGATTCTGGGTTTTTTTGCCTTATTGTTTATGTACGTACACAGTTGGCAGCCTTCACCAGGAAAGTGTGTTTTCACATCAGGCAAAGAAGTCAATAGGCAACCCAGAACAGCCTGGCATCTGATGTACTATCCCATGGGATTTCTTTTCCAGTCTATTATAGGGATGTCATCATTGCTTACAAAGAAATGTAGAAGCATGAGATCCAGTTGCTGCAATTTTGTGTGCTCCATTCCAGTCCTGACTTTTCACTGACCATCATTACAGAAGAGATTATGCATTAGAGGAAATTAAAAACCTCCAAAACCTAGAGACATGAAGATAACTGTGAACACAAATTGCCATTGAGATGCAACAAACCACTGCTGGTTTGCTTCTGGGTAAAAAAAATAAAAATAAACCCCAAAACATTAAATGATGAAAAAGTCGAACTTCAAAATGTATAAAGTTACTAGTCTAAAATGACTTTGTTCTTCAAAGGATAAAATAGAATTTCTGGACCTTATTCTAAAACATGCTCAACTGAGTCGCGCCAATGCAGTCATGACAAAGAAGTGAAAAATCTGTCAGTTCCAGCCCCCTCAGAATTCACCATGTGAGAGGAGCTTGTCAGGCCACAGAACTATTTTAGAGCAAATACAGGTTTTTACTTGGTAATAAATCCTGTAAAATTTCAGGCTAAAATAGGAGCCATAACTGTAGCTTCAATTTTGCAATATTTAGGAGGTAAAATAGGAATACAGTCAGTAAATATATCATTTTAAGCTCCTCATAATACTACATGAAATAAAAACATGTTGTCCATAACACCACAGAAAGTGAAATATCCATGGCAGTAACAGACTTGCTAATGCTTAGACAGCATGCTGTTTAGTATTCCTGTATAGTTTGACAATATAAAACCATGGAATTAGTCAGTACCTTTATTAGGTACTTGTAAGCCACATAAAATTGCTTTGCGGGTGGGTGAGGTAAGTCTTCTGGTGGTAGCCGGTTTTGCGAAGTCATAGACCTAAAGGATGAAGCCTTTGTATCACAGTGTCCATTCCAGATTGGAAGGGAGAAATCAATAAAGAGACTTTTGGTTTTGGCTTTTCTTCATAAACATCCATGCATGTAGAATTTTAAACTAAGAACACATCATCATACCACAATCTAAAAAAATAATTTACTTTGATTTTTATAATTTGTCATTATTATTATTATGGCATTTGTCATCTCTGAGTGAGATATTAACATCAAGGAATGCTAGAAGTCTTCTAAATTAAGCCATGATCTATTGTCATTGGCTTAACTAGCCAGCTATTGACCTAACACACTCATTAGCAACTCTACAATACCCGACAAGTGTCTGCATGCAAAGAAAAACAAAAAGAAAGGAATGCCTTAAATTCAAATTTCAAAGAGATTATACTTATATCTAGCCAGATCTTTCTCACACACATAAAGCATATTTGCCTATATACACAAACGAATTTATTTTGGCTGTGCTTGTGCTCTTTTCGGTTTCATTCTCTATGAAACTTTCAGACTACTGGGACTTATACAAATGCAAATTTTAAGTATCCATTCTAAGTTCTTATGGAGATTTTACATGCCATAGGACACTGACAGAGTGTGAGAAGAAGAATCCTAATCCCTCACCAAAGTTTTAGCATGGAGACAGAAAGAGCCAGCTAGCTCATAACAGTAACTGTACATGCTAGATTATAGGAAAGTGACAGAAGAATTTTAAAATTTAAACTCTGCAAATAGCTAATAAATCTTTCAAACACATAATTTGTCTAAGAAAGAAGCCTGAAGCAAGCTCTGGGTGGTCTATGAAGGGAAATTTAAAATCCTACTTGTCTACTGTCCTAACTTAATCCTACTTGTCCCAAATAGCTACCTCCTTCTGAGAGATTTGTACTCTGATTAAGCAAAGCGCTTAAGTATCTATTTAATTTTGACTGAATTCAATGAAATTTGAGCATGTGCTCCATGAAACTGTGTTTTCTGGGTACTCCTCCCTCCATGCCTCTCTTTGATTATCCATCTAGCTAAGAAAGAGGGAAAAAAAATCCATACAATTGTTTTCGCTTTTTCTGATCAGGTTACATTTGGATTTGCAGTGGTCAGGCACCCTCAGTTAAGTTTGCGTTCAGTACAAAGAGATAAATTTGTAGAAAGATATGAACAAATGCGAAATTTCAAGATACTGAGATTCTCTTGTAGAAATTTAAATACTCACTTTCTTTTAAAAGAAGAAAGAAGAAGTTGTAATTTTTATATATTAACTAAAGGCAGCCGAATTTGCCTTTGAATTGAGAAATACAATCTAATACTCTCTCAGACTGAGGGTTTTCATACCCTGATCCTCCATCTCCCACAAGATAAGGCTTCACCAAAAGTTACCTGTAAATTACTATCATAAGAACATTTTTACAATTTTTTGTGGTAGTATTTATGGTTCAGAAAAATGACAGTATTTCTACTATATAAAGTACAATTAGAACACTGCTCCAATTTAAATGAGATTATAGTCTATACAGTTAAGACCAGCACATCAGAAAAGAGAAAGGACGGAACATAAGAGTGACTTCTGCCAAGAACTTCAATGCTAATGAAATTACATTGCTTCTTAAGGGATATTTTAGATACTTCTTTTTTGTTGTTCTTTTGCCAGGATTAAATCAAAAGAGGAATTGCTAAATGGATAAGCAAAGGAAAGATGGAGTGAGAAACTGAAGACTGAGTGAGATATAGGATAGTGGGCAAATTCTCTAGTCAGATTGGGAATAGGATACTCAGAATCAAACATGAGGTCTGTTGCTTTCATTACAATGTTTGGTCCCTGCCTGAACAAGTAATTCTGGATTGCCTGTTCTGCCTATTTTTTTTTCCCCAAAGCCACAATGCTTTAAGAAGGAGGTAAACTACCTGAGCTCTAGTGCCTAGGGGAAAAAAAAAAAAAAAAAAAAAAAAAAAAAACACGTTAACAGGGATCAATACCAGTACCACTGATAAATCACAATACTAGACATTTACAGAGTGTCAATAAACAGCTAGTCATTTCCCAGGGCCCCTCTGTAACTACCCTGCAGAAGCCCCAAGCACCCGCCGCACACTCCTGTGCACGCAGCTACGTGCACCTCTCTGCCCCTCGGCCACATGGGGCCAAGCCCCCGGCCTCAGCAGTGGCGTGTCCACCCCCTAAGTGTGGGTCCATCTGCTGGTGGGGTTGTCCAAGGGTGGGCCATGTGAGACATGCTCTACCTTTTTCTGCAGTACAACAACAGCTGCATGAACAGTTTTTTACAAGGGAGTTTGAGGCTTTGATCTTTCTTTGCTGCCTGAAATTTCACAAAACGGAGCTGAGTCAACTTCTTGATGCAAATAGTTCACACTAGTTATTTTTGAGAATAACACACTGGCACACGAAAATGAAAATGAGGGGAAGTCCCTTAGGAAAAGTATTCCTGAGTTCTCAGACACTAAGATATGAACATTCAGGAACCTGATTTGATTGGAATCATCATTTTGTACAGTAGAGATTAGTGAGTTGTGAACGTTATCAAAACTTTTATGAAGCATAGATAAACTTTTATTCTTTGTAGAAACATCTTTGAAACAGCCTGGTAACAGAGATATGTAATTCAGTTGATTCCATTGTCTGTCACTAAATGGTTAGATAGTACTATATGTTGTTAAAAAAAGGTTCTGGAATTGGACTTACTCAGAGGCTTGGCAAAGTCTGAAATTTTTGTTATCCAAATATTTAGAGTGGACAAATTAAAAATCAAAGAAAAAGATGTGTTGTGTGTGGCAGTAAAGTAGAAAAGATGTCCATCTATATATATAGTGTATGAATTCATCACTATCAGCTGAAGAATGAAGTTTGAAAGTTTAGCTCCAGCGCATTTCAATGTCTGACCAAAGCATTCAAACAGCTCAGGTACAGTTTTGTCTACCCCATTAATACACTTGTTGGGAGGACATCCCAAAGCATTTGAAGATATCTAATTGAGAGTATGCTTGATTTTGTTTTCTGTGCATTTCATTTTTTTATTTTTAAAATAGCCTCTGAACTCTTGAAACAACAGCTGTCATTTTGCTGACCAACTTTACTATGTACGTGAAATGGAGCATTTGCTCTTTTGAAGACACTAATTCTTTTTTTCTTTACTGGGATAAAAGATAAGGCATCATATCTAAGTTGGTCAGGTTACAGTCTCTCTACACTTAATAGGAAAATTAATACATTCTACTCTATGATAAGTGTCCATACTAAGGGGGTGAATTAAACTTTTATCTCCATTAACCAGAAAAGAAGAGAGGGCTGGATAGGTAGTTTAATCAGTCACCTTTAGGCAGTTAAAGTTAGGTAATGCCTCCCTCACTGCATGATTTTCCACTCTGTACTACTGATTTTTTATTTATTTATTTTTACTTCCACCATGAGAGTCCTCAGTGTCATCAATCCTTTCTGTCTGAAAAGCTGCCCTCTTGTGTGCTAACAGCATCCTAGCTTTGTGTCTGGGTAGACGTCTGACAAGTGGGAAATGAAGATGTTAAGTACTTTAACTTTA
The DNA here is from genome assembly GCF_036370855.1 of Dromaius novaehollandiae. NCBI lineage: Eukaryota > Metazoa > Chordata > Aves > Casuariiformes > Dromaiidae > Dromaius > Dromaius novaehollandiae. The sequence goes on along the minus strand of NC_088100.1, from coordinate 43,616,710 downwards.
GACTGAAGAACTTTACACTGCCCAGTTCATAGCTTTCTTTGTCTTCCTTCTATTGAATGCTAATCTTCTTGATGATAATTCTAAACTAAAATTAGAGTCTACATATGGATTTTAGAGATCTTTATTGTCTCTTTGCTTTCTAACTGCAGCCAGTCTTGCATAAGCAGCCCCTATACACAGAGTAACTAAGGTGCATGAAAGATGTTCTCTGGAAGTTGCTACTAGTAGTACTTATGATACCTAGAGATCATCCAGATTTACAGTTATGTCACCTTAAGCATAACAGGTTTCATGAAGTCCTCTGTAACCAAGCCTTCATTTTGCTGTGCATAAGTATTTTCCTATATTTAGCCCAAACATAGATCCAAATTTTACTACAAATAGCTCTGGTAGTAGTATTTCTGTTGTAATACTGATCTATATTTGATCATTTGGTTGATGATACAGATCTGTACTGAAAAGGTAGCACTGGGGATTGGAGAATTAGAATGACCACACGGTCAAAATGTGTGCAACCACTGGGCAACAAGCAATAGCAAAACTCAACATTAGAAGAATCAGATGAATTTGTGAACACTTGATATTTTGTGCAGCCCAATAGCTAATATTGGCAATGGCTCATTCAAAGACTTGTGTATTTCCAAACTGCATCATCTTTTTGCTTTCCAACTTTTATTATATTGAATCTCCAAATAATGACTCCATTTTCATAAAATTTCTTGACAGTTACTTGATGATAGAAAGTTTTGTGAGTTTTAGAGCAAGGCTTCATACCAGTCAATTTCATGATGAGTCTTGGAGCTATGAGTCAGATGTGTTGAGAGCATGTCCAAAAGACAGAAACTCGACCTATCACTACAGAGATACCGATAGTATTTATTTTTAAAGTATCTATAATAACCACCAGAGTAGTCAAGCCTGTAGCTGTTTAATAAAGCTATCACTTAAGTTGTTTTGGGGTTTGGGTTTTTTTTTTTTTTTTTTTTTTTTTTGGAAATACCATAGACAGGATCAAACATAATAACTAGCATTATTTACCACAGGATATGCATTTATTTAGGCAAATGAAAATTTAATAATATATTCAATTGACTTTTATTCTTTACTTAACAATTATGTTTCCATAATCAACTAAAAATATGCACTCTTACAAAAAGTAAGCCATTAAAATTATTTGAGCATAATGTTTCTGTACTTATGTGGTGCAACTTTAATAAAAATGATATTTGAAACACGAGATATACAGAGGGAAGGGTTCTTTGCCAGCTTGTGCATTTGTAATCAAACAACATCAAAAGCAAGATAAGGCATGTAGGATTCTTCAGACTCCCCAGTTCTGGAACTATGTCTTTGTGTAAAATTTACAGTGATCTTCTTCACCTCAAATATTCTGATATTTTCACTTGCTCTTGATATGATTAATCTACAGAAATCATAAAGCATTTACAACTGGAAAGGAAGTCCATTTGGCAAATGTCTACTTTCTCATGGTGCAGTTCATTCAAGTTAACTTCAGCTATCTCATAGTAAGTCTTTCAGCTGTCCATCTTGGCTTTGACTAAAATTATCAGAAGACGACAGAGGAAGGCTCATCCCACCTCTCCTACATGTTGAGATATGCCTTTCTCTCACCTTCAACCTTAGAAGGAGCTGAGGCAATCAGCTTAGTGTCTCTTAGCTTCGGGTAACTGAATGCTAATCCTAGATGGTACACCAGAATATTTTTTACCATTAGAGAAATGAGATCTGGACCTTACAATGGGAGCAATGAACAAGGTTTGATCACCATATGGGAGAGGTACAAGACTCATGACGTGCTGGCCTGCAGTGTCAAGGGAGCAGAGCTGATGAGCTGGAAGATCTTTGCCAATGGCATGTTTCTAAATGTGATATCCATGCAGCTGTCATCTTTTATAAAATAAATAATAATTAAGACCATATCACTGGGTTGATTTAATACCGTTAGTGGGAATAATTAGCATAGTAATGTATGTTAATGCAAAGCTGTCAGTTATTAGGATTTGATTGATAAGTCTGAAGTGGCACAGGTAATAGGTCTGACCAGAATGTATCATGCTGAATAATTTCCATGGAGGGACTCTCTTTAAGAGGGATATTCTGAGAATTAAAACTCACTCAGAGTTAACCAAACTAAACTAAAATATTAAAAATAAAAAATTAAGAATATCAAGAGAATAAATCTGAAAATAATGTGGCAAGATTTAGGAAGAAAACACATAGACAGGAATGATCTTATCTTGGTTAAATTCAGTTATTGGGAATAGAGTGATGGGCTAAGTCCACAGTTTCTGTGAGGTGATTTATATCTTCTACTAGTTCTCTACTTCATGTCATTTCTGTAGCATCATTGTTCTCTAATTGTTTCAATAAGGTAAAATGTAATAAAACTGTTATGCAAATACCTAATGTTCTGGCTTGCCTTTTCAGCATTATATTCTGAATTTTGACAAAATAAGAAACTATGTAGGCTTTTATGAACAGATTATCATCTTTTGAGAACAGAGCTGGCTGAACAATTCATGGCAAACACTCCATTTGATGAATCTTTTCCTTTTTTTTCCTGTTTCCCAATTGTTTGTGAAGAGAGTTTGATTTCTATGAATTTGTTCATTAAGTTTAATTCTTATAATATCTGACTAGTTTCTGAAAACAGTGAATAGTAGCAGAACATTTTATTATAACAGCTTTTCTCCATGAAAGGAATTTTTTAATGTGCTGCATACTTAAAAAATCAGTTGCATTTGTAAAATCAATATTTTATTAGTGTATAATAGATTACCTATTTTAAAATTCAAAATATGTGTGTCAGAGTAATTTTGCCCTCCCTGCAGTGCAGGCAAGCATCTTTGCTTGGTAAACTTACCAGTTTGACAAAATGCCCGGGAAGAAATGGACTGAACTCAGGTGGCAAGTAGATCTCCATGACACCTGCCTTCTTATATATACATAAATGTTTGCAGAAATGGAGGACATGAGAGAAAAAGTAAAGAATGAGGAAGCTTACTATAATTACTGTTTCACATTGCAGGCAAAATGAAATTGAGTCTGTTAGTAATTTTATGTGTTGTTCCTGCTGTTGCTTGTTCAATTCCAAGGGTGAATTGTGTTTCATGGGTTTACCCTGGAACAAAAATTTACAGTACACAGCAAGAAGCCACTACTGCCTGCTTTCTATTTTAATCAGTGATGCTTTCCTCATACTCGTCCTTCGTCTACCCCAGTTTTCATCCACCTGTTGCTTCTCTTAGAATTCATTGATGATATTTAGGGCGAATTTCAAGAATGGTTCCCACCCTAAGTTTTAGCTTTCCTTCACAGAGAAAGCCCTTTCTTTCTCAGGGCTGACACCGTAAACTTCTTTCTCTTTCACTGAAGCCCTTCTGGTCTCTTTTTTAAAGTTTATTCTGAATAGGGCTGAAGAGATGGGAAGCCTTAGCTGATATCAGCCCTTAGCTGATATCATCCTTCCAGTAAAACTAACTTTCTGATCATTTTCCTCTTTATGCCTCTACTACCCAGAAGCTTCTGCACTAGTAGTGGATTCTGGTCCACTTTGATTTCCCCTGTTGAAACCTGTTATCAGCGTAGCTCCAGAGAGGTTCTTTGCCTGTTATTTACTATTAGCACTTTTCCTGCTTCTTTGATCTCTCTTTAACTGCTTTCTTCTACTGCCTTAATCTCTCTTTGCATTTATGTTTTCCTTGTAGTTCCATTCCTTTCACCACTCTGTTCTGGAGAGATGGAAAATCTTGGTCTCCCAAAGCTCCAGTCCTCTACTACTAGAGGAAGTGATATTTCTGGTGAACTTTGACCCTTCAGCCAAAATAATCTGGTACTTATTTACAGCTCTGTTGACTAAGGGCAACTGTTATCATTAATAGTGACTCTAGGACCCTACCAAAATGCCTTTTGAGCCCGCACTGTGGCTCCCTCCCAGTTCTTCTGCCTGGATTTGCTTGTGTGCTGGGTTTTCTCCCCGTGGAGCACAGGGGAATGCAGGGAACGGCGTGTGTTTGCGTCTTGGCCCGAGATGCAAGCAAGTGTCCTTATATCCTAGAATCAAGCCATGCACATTTAAAACATTCATAGAAAATGTCAAAAGCTGGTGTAGGTTTCCCTTAAGTAGTTTTGGTGAGGTAAGTAGCTTTTCCAGTGCATCTGTTCCTCACCACTGTCTAACAACGCTGGATTCCACTAACACACTTATGGGGTATGTGAAGACAGCTTTAAAATTCAGGCTGAAAACTTAGGACAGATTAGCAGCATCAGAATTTCATGCATAGCGTAGGTGGTTCTAATCTAAGTAATGATTTCTTCCTGTAGGAAACTAAGTCTTTTCCCCAAGACTTTTTCTTTTTACTTCTTTGTTGTTTGACTTGGAAGAAAAATAAAATCAACATTACAAAGCCACACAAGCAGAACACTTTCAAACTGATAAACCTTCATTAAAGCTTCAGATTTAACCTGAAGATTTGGCAAGTACTCTTGTTAGTCTATGACATTCCTGAACATAAGAAACACAAGCCTGACTGCAGTACACTCTAACAGCAATATTTTTGCTCTTTTCTAGTAAATAAAAATCAGTAGAAGCTGCCAACATCTTTTGGCTTGGTTAGGTTTCATTTTCTTCTTATCCCAAACTATTCTGTTAAACTGTTCTGCCTCAATTATCAGGTACCGTGATACAGCCCATTCTCATTTTGCTGCAGTGGGTTATAGGAACTATGTGTTCATTTCCCAGGTGCTAATGGGAACTACATGTGTGAAGCTGCTATATGAAGAGACTCTAATACATAAATTTCTGAGCAAACAATTCAGTCCTATTCTTTTCCTTACTTCACAACAGCCAGAAATCTACAAACAGAAATTTACACTCATAATCTGAAAACCCTTCCCACTCAAGAGCAATGATGTAACCAGGGGAAAAAAATGAAATGAATGAATTTTCCTTTAAAGAAACTTTAAATTAGGTTAATTTCATTTATTCTGAATGTCCTATAAATGATTTCAAGAGACAGAAGAATGTATTTTTACCTCAGATGCATTTTTTATCTTCCAGAGATGAGACCCTAAAATTAGTGGTTTAGTACTAATTGAATTGAGCCCCAGGCTCTCTTTCATTCACTTCAGTGGGACTGGGAGTTCTTTTATAAGCCAGAGAGATATTGCTGAGCCAAATGAAGCTGAAGCCCATAAAAGTTTTGTATAGTCATCAAGGACAAGACTTTATCCAGTTCTTTGTTTAGTATTTGAGATTGTGGACCCTGTTTTTAGACTTGTCCTTTGAAAATACATGAAATATAGAAGAAAATATTTTTCCCTGACCATAGCATATCAATTTTCTGGGGCAAAGATAAAACTGTTATCTTCTCTGGTGATATTTTTAAAAAGACGAACTCTCCAGGATTTCATCTGAAATGTAAAACATTTCATATAGCTCTAGTAATTTTTCAGTTTGTTGGATCAGATTAAAAAAAATCATTTGTTTTAAAAAAGGCCTTTTATGAATTATTTATTTTACAGTATGAATGAGCAAATGAGCTTCATGAATAAAAGTTTTGTATTTTGCAGTGTGTATCAAAACAGAATTCTGATGTGCAGTCAACATTTATGTAGTAGAAATGTATTGTAGCTTCTAAGTGAGGGAAGATTTGTACTAGACCAGCTGATCCAGAAAGAAGAAACAGACCAACTTCCTTGCTCATTGAATCTGTCTGTGGCAGAATATCTAAGATTTTCACTGACAAAGATTAGTGATATTCAATTGACAGCATTCGTCAAGAGGGGAGAAAAGAGACAAACAAACTCTAGAACTAACCAGGCTTGTTAAATCTGGCCCTTAAAACCATCTTGCTTTTCAAAGAATTTTTTTTCTTATTTTTTTTTCTTTTCCCTTGTTCTCTTTGCACAGTGGAAAAGCTATCATTTTTGTAGGTTTCTGCATTGAAAGAACTGGATTGAGGTACTCACGCAGAATGTGTTATACATAGTAGTGTCTGCTTTACACACAGCAGATTTACACATATGTTTTCCATTAATGCTGTTTAGTCAAATTTAGAAATATCCATTACAGCAAATGAATGTATATTTTATTCCAGTATCTGATCACTGACATAATTCACTTTAAGTAGACAATGGGTATAAAACAATAAAAAAGAGAAGGAAAAGAGGAAAAGGGGAAAAGAAAATTATGAAGTAGGGAAGAAGACAGATTGTTTAAAAAACTTCTCAATAAGTGTAACATTTTTAAACAACAAGAAGAAGGTTTAAAATGTGGAATTTCTTTGTGAAAACCATCAGAGCTCACCCTAATGTTTTTAAAATGCTTTTCTATACTCTCTAGAATGCAGGGCAGAGAATAGAACCATCTCCTCCTGCCACATTCTGTTTCACTGAATCCACGAAACACAAAGTAGACTTGGCCATTTTGCATCCTTTGACATTCATCTCCCTCAGAATACATTTTTTTGATGTGTAAAGCACCACATACTCCCCCATTCCAAGGCCATTTCTCTGGTCTGCCCTGTCTCAAGCAGTTTGCATCTCCAAGAAACCAAAGGTGTTTTCTGGGAGGATCTGCAGCTGCTCTGTGTAGTTCCCTATAGAGCTGCATATGAAACTGCCCACAAAGCTTTCACCAGTTTTACATTTATGAAATATTACAATAATGAAGGTAGCTTCAACCTACTACCTGACCTAAAATGCATGGGTAGATTTTTGCATACCCCAGCTGGTTATGTGACCCAGAGAAATATTGGGCAGCATACCAATAATTAGCACAATCGATCAATTATTGCTTTGTGCCAAGATAGCACAAAGGTGTGTTTATCTTGCATACCACATCTGGACTGATAAGCCTAATTGTTACAAAACACAGCTTTTTTCTCTCTAGTAAATTATCATGCATGCAAGCTGTGCTTTTCAAACTCATTTATAACATTAAGTCTCCTTGGAGTTTTTGGACACCGTCTGGCATTTCTTACTTGTTATTAATAAATATTTTAGGGAACAGTGTCATAAAAACTCAAAGGTTCTCAACTAAAAGAAAAATCCACAGGAAATAATTACATGTGATAATATCAGTGGGGGGGGGGGGGGGGAAAAAAAAACCTTCCAGACTCACTTGACAATACTACAAAAAGTAGCTCAGAAGTTCATCTTTGGCACGGAAAACCAAAGTCAGGCAATCTCTAGATATATAGGAAAGAAAAGTGTCATTTTATTTCAAAAAAAGTTCTTACAGTGAAGTCTGGGAACATTGTAAAGAACAATTGAAACCACCCAACCCCAGCATGTGCTATCCAAAACCCTTCAGTTAGAGGTTTAGACTCAATGTTCAGTCCTTTTAGCATTACTATCTTTTTGCTTTTAGCATTACTATCTTTTTTACAATATTTCATTTCCCTTCACTTCAAAAAAAATTGCAGTTCAAATATTAGCTCAAGCCAAGCATGTAGGTATAGATTTTCAAGAAAGAAAATAATCTAATTCTTAGGAATGCAGCAATCGTTCCTACTCATAAAGATGAGAGAAGGGTAGCAGACAGATGTTTCTTAAACATATTCATACAAAAGCTCTAACAGCAGAAATTCCACTATCTCCCTGGGTTACTTGTTCCAGTACTTAACTATCCTTGCAGTTTAAGAGCTCTTTTTTCCCAAAAACTAATCTAAATTTTCCTTTCTGCAAATTAAGTCAGTTATGATTTGTTCTGTCCTCGGGTAAAGTGGAGATCATGAATTGTCTTTCTAATAATCTTTTACATATTTGAAGAGTACTGTAATGTCTCCCCTTAGTCTTCGCTTTTCTAGACTAAATAAAGCAGAGCTTTCAGCCTTTCTTCATAGGTCATTCTGAACTTACCATCACCCAATTGCTCTCCTCTAGCCTTGTTCCAATTTTCCTATGACTTTCTTAAAGTGTGGTGCATAGAGCTGGGCATAATAATCCTTCTGAGGCCTCATCAGTGCTAAATTGATCAGAATAATTTGAATAATTACCTCCCCTGCTGAACATACAATGTTCCTATTTGGCTATGTCTCTGTTTTGTGTCTGCTCTAGGAGGGGCCTGGCATCTTAGCGAACTGCTAATCCCCTCTTGCTGTATCCTCATCAGGATGCTGCTCAGTCTGTAGGTGGCAGGCATCATCTTCATTAAGAGGTAGCAGTTGAAAGAAGTTATGTGCTCCTATCAAGAAAATGCCTGCACTCCATGAATGCTTCTCCTTTGCTTTATCCCAGAATACAGTCAGTCAGCAAAGCCTGAAGCACAGCGTGTGTGCGGACAGCATGAATAGCTGGGGGATGCTCTCAGGTGAAAGGTGGTGGCTGTTACAGCCAGCAGTGTTCAGCTGAGCCAGGTGCATGACTGTGAGTACTCCTGTGTTTTACTTTTGCACCAACATCAACTTCAATGATATACATATCAAACTTCATGGTACACGCTTTTTTTAAAATGAGTACTCTGTAATTGGGCACTAAACTCTCCTGACAGCCATGTGCCTCAGCTGATAGTTTTCAAAATTGTCGATGATGTGAAGTGTAGGTAGAAGGGCATTCAAGAACACCTGGATCAGCTCGGTCCCCTCTAAAGCGAGAGTGTCTGAAGCTGGAGGTGAAGAGGATATAGCCTGAGGTTAGGCTATTCACAGATCAGAGCATAGTCTGGCTAAACATAAAATACAGTCTCAATCCATTTCAGAATGACATTTACATTTTTTGTAGTGACATCATGTCGTTGACTTCTATTCAATTCATGTTAGAGTTTAACCCCAGGTGATTTCCTGCAATAATTTGGCCTGCACAGTTCCCTATTTTATACACGTACTGTCAAGTAAATGTAGTACTTCTGCATTAATCTTTATTGAATTTCACCTCTTTCCCTTTCTTGGTTTTGGAACTAGTCTTCCCTGATATATTTATTCCTTAGTACCGCAAAAGTACTACTTCCTCTGCATGAGGTGGACTACAAGTACCACATGCTTGTGCCTTATGGCACTGGCTTAACTTATTAGCATGCTTTCTGGAATGAATAGATGAAACCCAGGTAAGCTGAAGCAAATAATGTGTCTTATTCACTTGGTCTCCTCATGTGGTCACTAATGGGGGGAAGACTAGGTCGAAGAATAAGAGAACAGTAATTTACTTGGCTGTATCATATGCATTCATAGCTCTGGGAAAAATCAAATCACATAGTCGTGCGCTAGATAGTGACTTTGTCGATATCCCCATGTGGTTCTACAGTTCTTGATTACAATACTGAAATGCACAATATCTGCAACTATTCCTCATTAAAGTAACAACACTGTCATCTGATGGGGAGGGAAGAGTCCAAGAGGTTTCATGAGAACTGAGTCAATTAGTTTATGATCCAACTGTACTTCATTCTGTACTCTATAAATGCACTAATAAAATTTTCTTGGGACTAACAGAAAAGGTTTCTTACTACTCTGGACTTAATTTTACTTCATTCCCCTCTGAGCTGTTGGTGTGTTGGAAACAGATCTTCTGTCTTGTACTGGACAAGCTTCTGGAACACCTTTTGGGGTGTTTGCTTGCATGGTGACTAATTTCTTGTGACTATACAAACCGAATGCTATTACACTGCAATGTGATCATCATCAGTGATATGTTCCTTTGATCACTGCTGATCATGACCATTGCCTCTATAAAAGGTCCTTTTCCTAGGGTATGATGAGTAAGTAGTCCAGCCATCCCGAGAATTTTTTTTTCCCCTGGTGCTTTTATAGTTAGGAACTTCAGCTTTGCTGCCATCTGGAAATATTCTTTGCAATGTATTATGGGCATTTGATTTCTTTTATCATGAAACAAATCTGGTATCACTTGAACTTCAGATTTTTAAATCAGGCCACCAAAAATATGAAAGTGCTATCTCAACTCCAGCAGTTCTCAGCAAGATGGCCAACTGCACACTGAAAAGCAGAGGTTGCAGCCTTTTGTATTTTTGATTTTTTAAAAAGTATATTTTCTAGTTTAATCTCCCTTTTATTTTAACTACTACATATGCATTATAAAGATGTTTTAATTCACCTCCTTTAGATGTCTTCCTGTGAGTTATTTACTACAGGCTTGCTTTAAAGGCAATGCAGAGAAACAAGCACTTTTAGGATAAAAGATGTCCAAAGAATATTGGACATGTCATGGAAAGACATGAATCATACCTGTTTTTCTCCATGATTATAAAGGAAATTTGACAAAGCCTGTTCAAAAGTAGATCAGAACTCTACCTCAAAAACCTGACAAAAAGCATAGACACAAAGTTTAAGCCACAGAACCTTATTATGTGGCACGTAAAAGAGGCGGTCTAGACTTGCAGAATTTGAACCAGTGTCTTTCTCTTCCTATATAACCTTAAAAATTTTAAAGAAATAGTATACAATATCATAAACCTGCTTTATAATAATTTATTTTTGTCTGTACCTGCTTCTGAGAATGCCATGTGTAGGAAAAGCTCCTAAACTAAAGGAGTGTCACATCTATTGTCTTCTTCCTATACATTAGGCCAGTTACATTCTGCATTCTTCCTATTTCACAGTTCATTCACTTGGCTCAGGTTCTTGAAAATCATCATAATTAAGTCATAATATGAGTGTCAGGTATTTATCATTATAGAAATCACACTGTATATATTTTGTTTGATTTTAATTGACCAATAGAGAAGTATCACCTATTAATCTTGAAGATAACCATATCATTTTAAAAGTCATTTATATGGTTAGCTGTGGGTGTCAGTCAACTTTCTAACTTTCCAAATTCCACAGTCTCTGAAGTACTTTACTAATCAATTGCATGGTTTTTGGGCTGAATTTATACTTTACAATGTTTTAATCTTATTTATATATTTATTCTATTGCCAGAGGGGAAAATTGTCTCAATACCTTTCTTTCTTCTATCTGGAGACTGATTATTATCCTAAGTCACAACTAGGAGTCTCAGTGTTGCTGTTACTGTTGATTGTTTTCTGCATCGTAGCAGATTCTGAGACATTACAGCCTGTCAATTTACACTTGAAAAAGGAACCTTTTTTAATTGCTTGCATAAAAAAATGTGTGTGCATTTCTCTCAAGTCTAACGATGGAGACAGAACAATACTTCATTTAATTCTTTTGATGAAAGTCCTTAAAAAAGGACTATCTAGACTTTCCAGAAATAGCTCTAAAAACCTCTCTCTCAAAGTCCCTCAGCCTTTTTCTCTCTTTTTTGGCTTTATTAGCGCATGGTCCATGCCCTTTACTTTTCATCTTGCAAATGTGTTAACTTTATCATTAGCCTTTGGCCACATGAAGCTTATGTTTCCAAAACTAAGTATAGATGACTTCTGGGGAGCTGAGAATTAACTCTCCCTTTACACAGCTGCTTTGCAACACAAAGTAACCTCCAACAGATTTGACATTCTCCGCTGGCATCAGCTGCTTTGCTAGACCTTATCCAACAGAAAGAGAAAACTTAATCTCCCAAGCACCTTCCAAAAGAAAAAAAACAGCATTTTTTTTTTTAGTTCAACAGCTGCCAGAGTTGCATCTAAAAAGGTATAAACTGCTAAAGTTCCAAGACCTGTTCCCCTTTTTCATTATAGTGAAGTATTAAACTGTGATTGGATTACAGCTGTGAGAGCCACTCCTGGAACAGATCCTCCTTGAGCAGAACAAAGAGGTTCTGCTCCAGTGAGTTTGGACACCCAACCCTTCCCCCTTATGAGGGGGGAGAAAAAAGGAAAAGCTCTATGAGGACATTGCTGAATTTATTACTCATTTATTGTAGAGATTCCTTGTCAATAGGAAATGAGCAACACTAATTTTAATATTTGAAGAAGCAGGGATATGTAAAAGCTGTGGCCCAGTAAGCAAACATTCTTGAAAAATTACCCTAATTAAATCTTTGTCACACTTGACAATGAGATATTTGCTTCCATGGCCTTTTCTGTTTTCCTTTCATGATGATGATGAGGTGGATGTCAGCTTTAATTTAATAGTATCATATAGATTTTTCTTTGGTAATATTTTTACAGATCAGTACGCTCCAGACTTGTAGATAACAACTGATGTCAGTGACATAGCCTCTTCCTTAAGGTTAACCAAGCAATGTGTCTTTTTGAAAAATCATGATTGCATAGTAATAAACAACAAAGTGTAGCCATTTTTCATAGCATCCAATTATTAGTTTGATAATCAGTAGATTTAAATGGGCTTTTCCTCTGTCAAAAGGTTTTCATGATAAATACGCAAGATCAAATAAGTTTCTTTAATTCTTTAATAGTTAAATGAAACCTAAACAGTAACTATCTGAATTTCTCTCATGAAACGGGGTAGTAAACTAAGCGAGTTCTTAAATGCTATGTTTGATGGGAATTCTGCAGACAAGACACTGTTCATGTCTTGGCCTTTCTGCCCTTGAAAGCTTTTGAGACTGAGAAAAAGAGACTTCTGTACAGACTTTGTAAAAAGAAAGTCTTTGAAATTCTCCTTGATGTCGTATTTCAGGCTTATTAGAAGGGTGAGTTTAAGTGCCATGTCAAGTCACAATCCAGTTGGATTCTCTGTTTTTTCCTTAGGGTTTTTTTTTTTCAAAAAAAAACAAAAGCAAAACAAAACAAAAAAAAACCCCTGCTCACAGCTTGCTGTTATTCAAGTACTGTTGAGTAATAGGGTTTTATCTTATTTTTGTAAGAGAGAGTTTTTTGGACAGAACTGAATGAAAATATTAGTCTAAATGCACATGAACTTTTAACAGACTTTTAAATAGTTTTAATACACTTCCAAGTAGTTATAAATTACTATACTGTAAATTTGCATATTGTTAGAATGGTGCAGAAAACCATCACTCTCACACACAACATGCTGTTTTAAATTTTTTTTTTTTTTAAAGGAATGCATCTTGAAGCACGACTTCAGTAATCTCAGTTACGTAGCTGTTAAGTGGGAATAATGTTTCCATTCCTCCCCCTTCTCCCTTTCTGAATTCATTGACTCCTTGAAAGTAGCTGCAAGTTGATTGAAGGTAGACAAAAAAAGGACCTAAATCCTTATTGGTTAGTCAAAAATATAAAGTTTACAAGTACACAGAGATGGATAGATTATAATTTTGAGAGAGGAGGAGAATAATTTTCTGTTTTTGCAAAACATTGACTTACAGTAGTGAGGTTGTTCAACTATAAATCACATAACTGTACTCTACAGTGCAAGAGGATTAGATAAAACCACTATGTTGTTTTCACTATCATATTCACTACCTATCAAGAAATGTTTTAGATTACCTTTAGGTTACCCCTTCAAAGCAAACGAGACGTGACCTAACCAGGAATCCACTGGATCCTTTTTATTATTTTGTCTTAGTAACAAAATGAAAATAATGTTCCAAAGAAAAAAATCTGAATATTCTAGTGAATATACCAGCAAATTTCTTAACAAAATTAGACAGATTTGGCTAATCTCTGAATTTATAGGTTTACATTTGTTTATACAGACAAAAACAAATTTGTTACTAATCAAGGGGTCAAGTTCTTACATAAGTGCTTTTGGACCTGAAAACAAATTTGTTACTAATCAAGGGGTCAAGTTCTTACATAAGTGCTTTTGGACCTACTTTTGGTGATGTAGGATCTGATCCACTGGGCTCATGACATGCAGAAGGAACCATTGATGCAATCATTAAATAGGAAATTTCCAATTAAAAGATGGGAACTGGAATCTAGGATACTCCTCTTCAAGAGGTTTCCTTCTTCTTCAAATTACTAAGTTGTTTTTGACTTCACAATCATTTCATCAAATTGGGTACTAACAACATTGACAGATAAATCAGTATTATTTTCTCTTTGTAATCTAATATGTCAGAATATGTCAGAACCACTGGCTAGATCCAGAATAACAGGACTTTAATGCAAATTTCTCCTCTATCTGAAAAAATGAAATACATCTTCCATAACACTGATCAACAACTTAAAAGATAAAAGGAGGGTAAATTGCCCTCAGCTATTCTGGTTGAATCTATTCCCTTTTATATAGTATCATTGGAGTATAAGTTTAAACAGCTGGAAAAGGCAATTACTTAGAAAAAGAGAAACAATGTATCTAATAAGTTTTTGATGAATATTTAAGGAATTTATATTGAGCAATAATTAAGTCTGGGACTGAAAACACTACTTCTAGAAAAGTCTCAGTTTACCATGCTGATGGGTCCAAGGTTCGATGTCTGCTGCAGCAGATCTTTTTGGTTCACTTCCTTCTCACAGTCAGCGATACAGATTGCACAGAAACTCTCCTTCTAAGATAGAAAAAAATCTTTGTAATGTGGCGTAACCCCCAAACTGGAACAAAACCTAAACTGTTAGAAGCTAGTTTGATGGCACCTAATTCACATTCTAACACTGAATTAGCACTTAAAGGTGAATTTAATGACATATAATATCTTTTATCAAAATAAATATCCTTAATCAAAATATCCTTTATCAAAACAGCAAAAACCCCACACATTTGGCTGAAATATTTGGTTACAGGATCATTAGTGTTTTGGGGATCACTTTCATTAAAAAATATAAAGTAAATATTTCTTATTTCTGTGGAAGATATATTACTAGATTGACATCTACAAGTAGTCTCTTATTCATCCCTGTAAGTTATGAATATTCAAAGAAGTCTTATATTATTGAAATTAATAACAAAGAATACAATTTTCCAGATAAGGTAATTGAAAAAGAACTGTAAGGTGTCTGCAAAATTTTGTATTAAACCAACGTCACCTTGCTTTAGGGCTCAACAAAAGCAGTTACTAGTGTCATACATAAGGTGACTGGAGTGTCAGATATAAAAGTGAAATCCTATAGACACTTAAAGAAAAAAGAAAATTATAGGAGCAGAGGAAGAGTAAAGTTAAAGAGTAAATCATTACAAGTAGACCACTAGAAATAGACACAAGAAACTGTGAAAAAGAGACCAGTGAAGCAGTTCAAGCCTAAGTGCTTGAGACCTACCTTCAAGAGTTTGAAACCGATGATGCATGAAGGTCTGGTAGTAATTAAAACAGGATTTTTCTCTAACAAATGCAAAGAAATGAGGATTTGAAGAAAGCAGAAAGAAATAGGTTGTAAAAATATGTGTAAAATTGCTCCCAGATATCTCTGAATCCATCCTTCACTAGTATTTGGTATAAAATAATAAACTTGACAAAAATTTCATTGTTCAAACCTTGGATCTTAAAGAGATTGATACAGAAGTTGGAGATGTGGAATCACAGCTGGAAGTGGAGTTGCAGTGGGAAAAAAGTGGAGATTATTACAGACTTATCAGTAAAAACCAAATGTACACCTTTGAAAAATGCACTAAAAGGAAGAAGGAAGTATTTCGGCCTTCGTGTTAGCTGAAGCTCGGTGTTCTACTGGCAAAACGGCTGTTGGTTATACTAAATTGTGTCAAATTACATGCAGTAGTTATATACTGTGGATTACTGTCCATGAGCGACAAAGATGAAGCCACTCATTTTACTTAGGACTGAAAGATGGATTTAAATTATAGTTCTAGAGATGAAAGGCTAGAGCTTCATTAAATAAGCTGCTCAACCTTTGTGCTTACTTTGATTTTAAAACTATTATCCTACAATGCCAGTGACTATCTTTGAAACAATATGCAGTCACTCTTTGATAAGAAAGCCTGATTTTTCTTTGCTTTGCCTTGCAACTAAATAGCAGATACATAATTTATATTAACCTTGACTTGTTATTCACCTACAGATTCTCCTGGTTTTATATCATAAAGGAAAACCCTTTTTTCTTTACAAATGAAAACATGAATCAAGTATTTCCCTTGTACAGTGTTTTCTTTGTATTTTTTCAGAGGAAACAGGGTTCATAAAGCACTATTCCTAGCTTGCAAGAAATAGTAGCTCGTTTCCATCCTTCAGACTTGCCCCAAATCAATCTCGTCACTTCACTACGGATTTGCATAATATTCCTCTCTGAGTGGAGTTTTTAAGGCTTACATTTGCCATATTATTGCAGCATTATTCTAGGGAGCAACGGGGAGTTCTGTTTAAAAAACGGTGACACAAAAGTGCCACCGGTGTTTTGAAGGGTTTATTTTCACACTTCTATGTTCTTTGCATGGTGCTAAAAACTGTACTTTCAAAAGTTGCACACAGTTACATTAAGAAATACATTTGTTCTGAAAGTGTTGTCATTAGAATGGCTTATTTCCTCTATACAAAGGCTGTATGGCTCGCTGCCCTTCTGATATTTCAATTATTTGGTGGTAATCATGTAGCAAAGCAGATATCGATTTCCTAGGTATACAAATTACACCCTTAAATGCAAGAGCTAGTAAAATGGCTTTATCACTTCAAAATATACTCTATCTATCTGGTGAAGCCAGCTTGTTCCAGTGTAGAGGAAAATATTCTTGTATTTTAAAAGAAACATTATAAAGACTGTCTGTGAGGGTTTGTTTTCAAGACTTTAGAAAGGGTCAGATTCTGTAATCCTTACTTATTTTGAGAAACACTGCTCTCCACAAGTAGCTGCTGGGACTTACTCAATGTGAGTAAAGAAAACTGAAGCTAAGACATAAGACATTATTTTTCCCCTTAGTGAATAAAAATAAAATGAATAATAAATTGAGTGAGCTTCAGCATGTGAAACTGTAATGGATTTAAAAATCATTAAAAATATGATATTATC
Organism: Dromaius novaehollandiae; assembly: GCF_036370855.1. Classification (NCBI taxonomy): domain Eukaryota; kingdom Metazoa; phylum Chordata; class Aves; order Casuariiformes; family Dromaiidae; genus Dromaius; species Dromaius novaehollandiae. Next base: position 43,600,005 of record NC_088100.1, on the reverse strand, counting down.
ACGTATGCATCTTATAAGCATGTCATCCTGTCTCCAGATACTACAAAAAAAAAAAAAAAAAAAAAAACCCAAACAAACAAAAAACCCCAAAAGAATCATAGATTCCAGATAGTCCAGGTTATAAAATGCCTTTCTTACTGTATCCTTCCTTTCTTCTCTTTTTTAAAATATTTTTTTTTTCCAGGAAGGTAGACATCAGTCTACATTTTCTATCAAATTATGCTACCTTTTTTAATTGGAACCTTGCAAACAAAAATATTTTAAAGCACAGCTTGCTGCCCTAAATAAGTCTATCCAATTCCACATAGCTTTTTTTCACTCATGTGCATAATTGCAATGTATTTACAGAAAGTACAACTGCGTCGTGTCAGATCCTTGATTCCTTTCTGTACCAACTTTGCTTTGTAGAAAATCTGCTTTAACAGGTTGTTTGGTACTCCTTTGCTTGGTGGAGCCCTAGGTGGAATGCAGACAAAAATTTTAGTCAGCAAATGGTAATGTAAAGCCCAAGATTGTGTTAGCAGTTGTTACAAACAGTTTTTGCATTTGGTTGTAAACTTTAGCTCTCAGGAGTGCTAACTATAAACTGATGAAAAATGGATGAAAAAAGAAGGCTCACTCTTCTCACAGTAAAATAGGGGGTGGTTGATTTCAGCCATGCACCTCTGTTTACACAGTCACCCCCATATTCATTTCTTTCAAGTAGACTTCATATTCTTCTTTTTCCTTTTCTTGGATGGGAGGAAAAAAAACCCAATTTTCTGCCTCCTAGAAGAGTTCCCTGTATGTCCATCCATTGAAAAGCAGGGAGTAGGTACCTTACTCTCTTCTAGTCAAACTATTCTACTTTCTATAAATGGTATAAATATTAAATGGAGTGGGGATTGGAATCCACATTTGTCTCCTCCCTCTACTCCCTGGCTTTGTATGTTACACTAAATTTTACATTCATTCTCTGGTCCAATGACTATTTTATTAAACTGTAAAAGCAAGGTGGGACTGCTCTAACGGGAGAGAGGTTTACTCGAGCAACTTAACTGGTCACATAATAACTACAGCATTCACTTCAGAAGTGAACTCTAATCCCTGTATAGCTCACAGCAATATGGTCAGGATAATTTCCTGAAAAATGGAAAATTTTAAGCTGATTAATGTGTTGACACCAGGCATGATATCTTGTTTTAGTCATTAACATAATAGGTAAAACTTGAGTCAGTCCCAGTTTTACTGGGCTTTAACTGTCACTACATATTAGCCATGCTCTGGAAAGAAATGCCTAATTAGACCCCTCAGGGAATTTAGGCAAAGGAATGCTAGAATGGGATTAATCTCATGCACCTCTAGCCACATAAAAGAAAGACATCAGAATCTGAACTAGTAACTCCAGCCTTTGTGGAGGTGAGAAATAGATATTTCCTGAAGCATTTAATCTGACTTATTTCAGATGCTTATCTTGGTTGAGGTGAATCTATTTTGGAGACAGCTATTTCTCTCATTTGACTGTTAAATGGACATAAGGTGCTTAGCTCAGTCTTTCTTTAAATATACTACCTTTTGCTTCTGGGGCCTGACCAAGCCAACACCTGAGCAAGGCACTGTCCTGCTTTTATCAGGTATGCTCTGCTTGTGATTAGACCTGAGAGGGCTGGTTTCTGGAGGCTTCTAAGGTCACCATATAGTGTGTTAGGTTTTCATACTGCCACAGTTACACAGCAACTAATGAGAACATTTTCACAGAATCACAGAATCCAGCAGTTGGAAGGGGCTGCTGGAGATCATCTAATCCAACCCCATGCTCAAGTGTGGTCAGCTAGAGAAGGCTGCCCAGAACCAGGTCCAGTTGGGTTTCAAATATTTCTAAAAATGGAGACTCCAGAACCTCTGGGCAAGCTGTTTAACCACCCTCAAAGTAAAGAAGTGTTTTCATATGTTCAGATGAAACTTCCTGTGTTTCAGTTTGTGCCCATTGCCTCTCATCTGTCACTGGGCACCAACTGAGAAGAGTCAGGCCCCCTCTTCTTCAGAACCTATTAGGTATTTGTACACCTTGATAAGATGCCCCTGAGCCATCTTTTCTCCACGCTAAACAGTCTCAGCTCTCTCAGCATCTCCAGATGTGGCATCACCAGTAAATTAAAGGGGGAGGATCACCTCCCTCAACCTGCCAGCAACACTCTTTCTAATGCAGTGCAGGAGGCTGCTAGCCTTCTCTGGAACAAGGGCACATTTCAAATTGTTGTCTATCATGGCCTTGAGGGCCTTCTCTGCAAAGCTGTTCTCTAGCTGGTTGGCACCCACACTGTCCTGGTGCATGGGGTTATTTCTCCTCAGGTGCAGGACTTTGTATTTCCTTTTGTTGAACTTCAAAAGGTTCCTCTCTGCCCATTTCTCCAGCCTGATGAGGTCCCTCTGAATAGCAGCTCAGCTATCTGGTGTATCAGCCACTTCTCCCAGGTTTGTATCATCTGTAAACTTGCTGAGGGTGCATTTGATCCCATCATCCAGGTCATTAATGAAAATGTTAAACAGTTTTGGCCCCAGTATCTATCCCTGGGGGACACCGCAAGTGACTGGCCTCCAGCTGCGCTTTGTGCTGCTGATCTCAACCTTCAGAGCCCTGCAGTTCAGCCAGTTCTCAATCTGCCTCACTGGCTACATTTTAGGCCAGTGTTAGGCATTATTTCCTGAAGTCTTTACAAGTCCGTCTGTAAGATCCCAAATCCTTTATTTGGTGTTGGCTTGAAGAATTCAGGACTCCCTGTGAATCCAATGACAGGTTGCCAGAATAAAAATCTAGAATTCTATTGGCTAGAAAAAGCCAAAGTTTTTCCTGCTCAATCACTTCAATGCCACCTTTTGAAACACTTTCTGGGTCTAAGCAAACAACATTAGCACTGATGTGCAGCTTGTATTGCTGATGTTTACTACCACATACTCATGCTACAGAGATAAGTTCAAGTGACACATCAATACCAGCTGCTTTTTATAATGAGACAGTCACTAGTAATTATAAACCTAATTAAGCAACAATTGATTGTCCAGGTAGCCTAGAGCTAAACCTTTCTTTGATAGTTCTGATTGAGAATTTCTGGGCTTTATTTTTTTTTTATATACTAGAACAAGGGCTTTATTTGCCACATGAAAAAGGGACAATTTTAGGGATTACTAGAACTGAATTGGTAGATGCGCCACAAGTACATAAACAAAGCAGAGAGATTGATATAATTATGGATATGAAAATCTATCACTCAGACTTGCTAAATGTTAGAGGACAGATTCTGTTTCCCTCTCTGAAATACAGGGCTGAGTATTGTCATTGCTACATATACACAGCAGCTACATAATAATAGGAATACTAGTATGTAGCTATTTAAATAAATGTGAACAGTTGATGGAGGATGGATATATACTGAGATTTTAAGACTTTAGTGTATAGCTGAATGGATTTAGCCTATCAGGGTGCTGTGCCTTACTAGTCAGGCAGAAAACATAATAATTTGATCTTTTGCAAAACATATGGACAATTAAAGAAGATGGGGATACTGCTAGCTTTAGGCCTAAACTATTTGGATGGCGTATTAGAGTCAGCCCCCCATGTCACGTGGGGCTCTGGGCTTTCTCTCTCACCTAAACCTGACCCTAACTCTAACCCTATCCCTAATCTTTAGCGGGGCCTGAACCGGTCCCCACAAGCCCTCTTCCTGGACAAGAGAAAAAAGGGGTGCTGTCGGCAATGTTGGTGCAGCCTCACGCTTCCTTTGGCATGCCCTTTGCAGCCTCATGTCACGTGGGGCTCCAGGGTTTCTCTTTTGCCTAACCCTAACCCTAACCCTAACCCTAGGCCTAATTTCACGTAGGGTCTGAACCAGACCCCCCCGAGCCGCTGTCTTGGACAAGAGAAAAAAGTGGTGCTGGCATCAGTGTTAATGCAGCCGCAGGCTTCCTTTGCCATAGCCTTTACAGCCCCATGCCATGTGGGGCTCTAGGCTTTCTCTCTCGCCTAACCCTAACCCTAACCCTAGGCCGAATCTCACATAGGGCCTGGAGGGAAACCTGCCAGCCCACTTCCTGCACAAAAGAAAAAAGTGGTGCAGGCAGCAATGCTACTGCAGCCGCACGCTTCCTTTGGCATGCCCTTTACAGCCTCACGTCACGTGGGGCACTAGGCTTTCTCTCTCGCCTAACCCTAACCCTAACACTAGCCCTAACCCTAACCCTAACCCTAATCTCAGGTGGGGCCTGAAGGGGAGCCCACCAGCCCCCTTCCTGGACAAGAGAAAAAAGGAGTGCAGGCAGCAATGTTGCTGCAGCTTCACTCTTCCTTTGGCATGCCCTTTGCCTCTGCATGTCACGTGGGGCTCTAGGCTTTCTCTCTTGCCTAACCCTAACCCTAACCCTAATCTCAGGTAGGGCCTGAAGCGGAGCACACCAGGCCCCTTCCTGGGCAAGAAAAAAGAGTGGTGCAGGCAGCAATGTTGGTGCAGCCTCACGCTTCCTTTGACGTGCCCTTTACAGCCTCACACTACGTGGGGCTCTGGGCTTTCTCTCTCACCTAATCCAAACCCTAACCCTAACCCTCACCCTAACCCTGATCTCAGGCAGGGCCTGAACCCGACCCCACCAGCGCCCTTAAGGGAAGAGACAAAAAAGGGGTGCTGCCAGCAGTGTTCATGCAGTCTCAAACTTCCTTTGGCATGCCCTTTAAAGCCCCACATCACATGGGGCTCCAGGGTTTCTCTCTTGCCTAACCCTAACCCTAACCCTAACCCTAACCCTAACCCTAGGCTTAATCTCAGGTAGGGTCTGAACCAACCTCCCCCCAGCCCCCTTCCTGCACAAGAGAAAAAAGGGGTGCTGGCAGCAGTGTTGGTGCAGCCTCACACTTCCTTTGTCATACCATTTACAGTCCCATGTCACGTGATACTCTAGGCTTTCTCTCTCGCCTAACCCTAACCCTAACCCTCACCCTATCCCTAATCTCAGGTGGGCCCTGAACCCAACCCCACCAGCCCCCTAATGGACCAGACAAAAAAGGGATGCTGGCAGCAGTTTTGGTGCAGCTTCACACTTCCTTTGGCATGACCTTTGCAGCCCCACACCACGTGGGACTCTGGGCTTTCTCTCTCACCTAACCCTAACCCTAACCCTAACCCTAACCCTAATCTTTGGCAGGGCCTGAACCGGTCCCCACCAGCCACCTTCTTAGACAGGAGAAAAAAGTGGTGCAGGCAGCAATGTTGTTGCCTTCTCACACTTCCTTTGCCATGTCCTTTGGAGCCACAGCTAACGTGAGGCTCTGGGCTTTCTCTTGCCTAACCCTAACCCTAATTCTAACCCTAACCCTAATCTTTGGCGGGGCCTGAACCAGTCCCCACTAGCCCCATTCGTGGACAAGAGAAAAAAGTGGTGCTGGCAGCAATGTTGGTGCAGCTTCACACTTCCTTTGCCATGCCCTTTGCAGCCCCATGCCCTGAGGGCTCTTGCATTTCTCTCTAGTCTAAACCTAAGCCTAACCCTAACCCTAATCTCAGATGGGGCCTGAAGCGGACCCCACCAGCCCCCTTCCTGCAAAAGAGAAAAATGTGGTGCTCGCAGCAATGTTGGCGCAGCCTCACACTTCCTATGGCATGCCCTTTACAGGTTAAGATGCTTGGGCTAGCCTAAGTATTTTCACGGAGTTTTGGCAGACAGACTTGTGTGAGAGGAGACTCTGAGAAAGAACTTACTGAGAGTCTGAGCAAGATTTACTTAAAAAATTTTGTGGAGGTCTGATTGCCTTAGTCCGAAACTGAAGTCACTGAGAGCTGGTCATGCTGTTCAACTGTTGCGTGGAGCCTAAAGTCTCCAGGCACTGAATTTTTTCACTTCAAGGTCCCATGGCACACCTGCCCAGTTTTCATTCCTGATGAAATATACTTCATCCTTCAAAATTTTGAGCAGAAATCTGAGTATGTAACTTCGAAAAGCCCCCTGAGGGGTTGATCTGGCAGTTGCTCCTAGAGCAGTTGCATGCACTGTCAAATTTGAGCTCCTCACAAATACGGCCTTGGTATCCATTTTCATTTAAAAAGCCATTTCAAATTTCTGTCCTCTTCACCTTTTCCACAGCACCCAGGTATACAGGTGACTCACTTAATTCCCTCATTTACTGAGATTACACAATAATTTTCTAAAATGTTTGAGTAGTCCTGGAAGTGCTAGACTACAAAGTCATCCTTTAGTTTCTGAAAGACGCTGTTGTAGACAGATCTCTGCTTTGGTTCTGCTTGTTCTTGATCATATTCTGACAAGATTAACCTTATCCATAAAATGGAATAGTGCCTCGTTCAGGCTTATGGATTTAATTCTGCAAATGAATCCAGTTCTACCAATAAATTTGTAATCAATGTTATCAAGTTTAATTTTTAGGAAACTTACATCATGAATTCGGAAAAGCTGAAGACAAAAGTGTTTCTGCAGTTGGCTTGAACCCTTACTGATATTCCTGAGCTAGGTGATAATGAGAGTGATTCAGAAACTAATATCATCTCCTGGACTTAGATACCTTTTCCTACCCAGGATAAGGGCAACTGCCACATCTTTTAAACAAAAGCAACAGTAATACTCCTCAGAGGACTATTAATAAACGAGCTTGGACATAAAGTTAGTGATGATATGAACTGATCTCTACCAAGAAGACAGAAGGCCTCATCAAGTGGCTACATTTAGATGATCACATGCTTCCACTGGCAAAAACATAGTAGTTTATGGACTTTCAGACATCAAATGCTTAGACAGGAATTTTGTAGATCATTCTGTAGCAGCTTTCCAAACTTATTACTTTGGACAAAGGGAAAGTTAACTTGGAACACTGCATCATTGGTTCAGTTTAGCAATGATCTCTTTGGCAATTTTTTTTTTGCTAAAGCAAGAACAGAACTTTTGTACAATTCTCTGGACACTTCTAGGTCCAGTGCATAAGTGAGCAAATGCATAGATCATGACATTAACTGCAACAGACAACAAAAATGTTGTTTGTTTTTAAATTCAGAAAATGTTCCTAATGGGACTAGAAAGAAGAAGGGAAGATTTATACTTATATCTACTTCAAGAGAAAGACTTTAAAAAGGCATGAATGTTTTCTCTCAGTAATTTCTTAGCTTACTTAATTGCGTATGCACACCCCCCCCCCCCAAAAAAAAAAAACATTATAGAGGCATAATGTAAGTATTTTGCTTATTCCTTCTTTGTTTTCCTCAGCACTATGTTTAGGATTATGGCCTCTGTACTTGAGTTACTGTTGAAATAAACTAGAGTTTTAAAGGCAGAGCAGAAGTCTGGTGATATGACTCCAGTGCCTAAGGTTAGGCATGTCTGCATCTACTCATGTTCCTGCCTAGCAAAGACAAAGCTTTAGAGATGGAAAAATCATCTCAATTCCTTTGATATCCTCTTTGGCATTGCATTTACCTTTTCAAATTCAAAACTATCATAGTCAATTTTCATGTGCTGGATATAAATCCTGCAGCAAAACCTTCTGTGTAAGCTTTTACTTAGTCTCCAATCTCCTTCCTTCCAGCATCTTTTGTGTCTCGTTTTCTTCTAAGTCTTCTTCTTTTTCCTTTTCAGCTAAGAACAGTAGCTCTGACACTTTGTGATGAGCCTCAGCTGTTCCTCAATTCAGATTACACTCTCAATGGAATCAAAGAAAAGTGTATGAGAAATCCAGAGAATAAAAATTTCAACTCAGTAGCTACTACAAAAGGACACTAAAGGCAAAGGAGCTTTGTAAGTTGTCAAAACTCAATTCAGGGCTGATTAGAAAGTTGTTTGTTTAAAGGAGGAACCTGAGAATTAATAGAAAGTTTGGCAGAGAGGTAGAAAAGGAGAGTGGGAAGACTATGAAGAAACTGGAGATATTTCAGCTTCCAAATATAGAGTAAAAGTTTGAATGATCTCAAGGAAGGAAGTGAAAAGAGAAAGCTATTGGAAGGTCTAAGTGAGAGAAATGTACTTACCAAAGCTTCTGAGCACTTTGAAATGTGAACACTTTGAACTATCAAAAGTATCAGAAGGCATCTTCTGTGCAGAGTGGCCAGAAACAGTTCTGCCCAGTCCTGGCTAGGTGAATATCACAAATAGCTGATCTGCACCAGTCCTTTAAACAGTCATCAGACATCTTTAATACATATCAAAAAATTTATGCGTTTCATTCATTTAATTACTAGGTCTATCCAGCTTGCATCTTCTTGTTCTTGCAGTATCAGCTGTACATAATGAAGATTTTCTGCCATGGAAACATAGCAGTATTGGCACCATTATTCTTCTAGGAGTTCCAGCTAGGTTCTTGCAGATAATCAGACTTTCATTAGTCAGTTAAAATATTCATATATCATTTCTTTTTATAAGTATATTAAAAATAGTGTCTATTTCAGACTGTTTAAAGCAGAAGTAATTGCAAATTTGTCCAAATTTTTTTCTTTTTATTTTCAACTTATTTTTGTCCAGATGAATGTAAATCAGCTTAAACCTATTCCTTTTTTCCAGCCTTCCCACTATCTGTTATATTCCTCAGTGTCATATCTAAATTAATCCTGATTCTGTAAGGTTCTTTACACAGGCGGACTTTTGCAGTGGGGTTTTCACACCATCCTCTGATGCATCTGGTGCTAGCCACTGTCTGGGTAGTGGATAACTGTGGGTTTGATTTAGAATGGCAAAGTGTGATCAGGATCAAAGCCTACAATTATGAAATCAACTGTGCAGGGACAGTATCATGTAAAATTTTAACTTCAAATTTTGAGCTTCTATGCATATTAACTTTAATAGAGGCATCAGTGAAGATAAAAGCTAAAAGAGTCATGCCAAGCTTTTAAATTGTAAAGCATTCAGGCCTTTAAAAATTTCATGTTGTAATATTACTGACTTAGTATTGATATGTATTAGTAATGCAAAGTTTTGGCAGGGTATATTAATACTAATGCAAAGTGGTAAGCATTTTGTTTATATTTGTAATATTGCCTCCAATTAATTAAACTGACTGTTCTTTGCTCGTGTCTTTGCTTGTGTTATAAAAAAACATGACAGACAGTAATCAATTCTCCTGAGCACCTCATAAAAATAATTCACTGAGGTTCTCCAAGCCTTGTGGACTCAAAGTGTTGAGGGATGATGATTTTCCTATTTCTATCTTTGTATGCCTCTGAACACATTTGTCTTACTGTGAACCCCTGCAACCTTAGACTTACCTTCCATTATAAGAAGGTCAAAATTAGATACAATCTCTTGTCCCATTATGTTTAAATTCCAAATCAGAATTTCACAAATAGTCATAGGATTGTGGGTATCCAAAACATAACTCTGTGCTATGCTGTGTCTGTATGGCCATGCTTTTATGCATCTGAGCTTGAATTCTAACCTGTTGTGGAATTAAGGACGATAAATCTGCCCTCTAAATTCATATCTTATCACATATCAAGCCCACTGAAATGGCTCATAATATTTTATTATCAGCAATTCACCTCCATACTCTGTCTATGTTTACATTAAAAATTACTGACATTTCCTCCAGAATGTCTTTTAAATGTAGAAGAGGTTGAATAGAAAGTGTTTTAAAATAACAAAACCTTAGGAAAAAATAATAGAGTCTACAACACTGTAACAGCATATGTCTCTAGTCAGTGCAGTTTGCATAAACTTTCACTGACTGTTACAGCGAATCAAACCTCCAACAGTCTTGGCTTCAGTGGGAAGGAGGGGAGAATACTATTTGCATGTGCTTTTCCTGACCACTGATGGTAACACAGTGCCGGTGCATGGTGGGGGGAGAAGGAGAGGTAAGAAAAAAAATGAGAGAAAGAAAAAAAAAAGTATTTGCAAACATTTTAACTCAATACCAGTAGGAACCTCCACAGAGCAATTCATCCTTTCTAGTTTAGATACTAAACTGAGGGTGGCATGAATCAGCCTCTGGAGGTGCTTATGTGTCTTTAACGACTAGATGACTAGGTATGACCAAATGGCTAGATAGACTAGCTTAGACTAGTTACTTAGGTTTTAGATGGTTAAAGGTTATTGGAATGAATATTGCAAGCTGTAAAATACATCTGAATAATGTAAAACTGGTAGGCATTCAGATAGTTTAATAGAGATGAAGCTAGCATAAAATCTTGAATGGAGTAGAATTAAGAGAGGATATTAAATTCTGTTTTAGTTGAACTCTTTATTAAAATGTATTTATCTTACATTTTAACAAATGTTTCCAAAGATAGCTGATTATTTCTCTTATAAAAGGCTGCACATATGACACCATTTGTGAGCTACAGCATGAAATGCCAGTTTCCTATAAATACAGACTTTGGAAAATTATCCTTAGAACAAGTAGCATATGAAGTAAATAATTAATAGGAATGCTAATTATTCATTAAATTTAGGAAAATACTAGAGAAAATATACAATATCTTATGTCTTTGATTAATCCATTCTATTCTCCTACACTGAACATAGGTCCTTTATTAAATCCTGCAGTTCCACTAATTTCAGAAGCCAAAAAGCAGAGCTAATGTAATTTTGTAACAGTGAAAATACCCCATTAAATTTTTTTTGGATGCTTAATCAGGAATATTTTAAGGTCTGTTGGCCTGAGTTACTGAGTATTAAGACAGTACATTTTAAACTGGCAGATTACTTATTCATTTTCAGAAAAGCTGGAAATTTGATGTTAAGACAAAATTATTATATCATTTTTATCAAGTTTTTCAGAAAAATAGCAATGGTCTATTGCATTAAATTTGGTCAAATGTCATATATTTTCATGAAAAATTTTTTAAATTTTTTACTGGCTTGATATCTGCTGATATGTTATTTTAAAATCAAGTTAAGACTGTGTAGGTCAAGAAAGAACAAAAAAGCTGTATTACAGCGCAGGCAATAAGGATTGAAAACTAGATTGACTAGAGGACATAAGTGCTGAAAGGCTGAAGATAGCATATGCCAGGGTCTTATGAAGCACAGGAATAATTAAGCCTTCTGCAAGACAGCAAAATCCAGAACATTGTTCATGGACCCACATGCCCCACATCTGAAATATTGCCTGTTCCATTATTTCTTGTGAAATTTCCTTTGTTATGGCTATAGATAATCCCTGATCCCCTTGCACATGCAAATCTATTTCCCAAGCCTCACTGAAAAGAAAATGAAGAGTAATGCTCATCATTCAAATTACAGTCTTAGAAAAAAAAATATATATATATATATATATGCAAGCCTTTTAGGGACATTCGGAAACGGTCTGATGAATCCTAACACATTTTATGCATGAAGCTGAGCTTTAAGTGGCTTGACCAGATTAGGAGCATGGATGGTAATGGGCAGGCTGGCATAAACAAGGTTAGGTGACAAGTGTATTTGATGACTCAGAGTCACTTAAATGTTGGACATAAGTTTCTGAACTGTAAGTCAGGTGCCTCATGCTAGTTGTGGTCTGTACCCAGGAAGCTTCTCAGATGCTGTTTTCCTCTGCCTTTTCTTCTATACCTTGTGAGTCTTTAAGATAGGGCTAACAGAATCCGTAATGGAGGAAAAAGAAGAATCAAAATGAATCTTATTGGAAGTATTATTGTTGAAGACAATAGAGATGCTCATAATAAAGCTACCAGATCTTGTTTTCAGTCATTGTTTGTCTTCCTTTTGTCTAAAACCTACAGAACAGAATTTTTTCGTAACCATTATCTGCTGCAACTCAGATGAATTTCTCATTTTTTATTCTTAAAAAAAGGATCAGACAAAATGTTCCTCCATAGATGTGGAAAGTACTTTCCATCACTTTCACAACATAAATTCACAAAACCTTTAAATCTAGTACTTGACTGCAGAAAGGAAGGTAGAATTTGCACGAGAATTACACTTCTTTCTGCCTCTGAAAAAATCATCTCAACTCTGCAATGTGAAAAGCTTTTGAAAAAAATATAGGTTGAACATGAGAGGCAGAACTGCTTAGATGTAGATAACTATTGAAACAGTCTCCGCTACACATATGCCAACGTGAGGCCAAGGCTTCCCTATGCCATTCAGTATCTGGGGATGTGGACCTATCTCTCCTCTGCTATGATTCCATCTTCACAGCAAGGAAGAGGAAGCTGATTTTGCAGAAAGCAGAGGTCTGAGGGGAAAATGCTTAGAGAAAAGATTGCCTCTCAATGATCCCAGCGGGGATGGAGTAGGGAGCATTGGACTGAAATCATGAGTATGAGTAGAAGAAGAGCAAAAGTTAGGTGAGGAAGATGGGACTGAGATGTGTCACCAGCGCTTCAGATCAGACTAGGAGTTCAGATCAGAGTCAAAGAAACAAGGTGGAGGAGGGCTTTGATTGGAATATATATGGTATGGTAACTATATTACACTCCCTGCAGTGAGTAGATGGTCAAGCTCTTAGAGTAAATCAATGCCAGAGGACAAACCCAGCCTTCCTTTCCTACAAAACTGCAAAGTGAATAAGTAGGCAGAGGAATATCTGATAGTTAAGATGAATACATGCTGTGCTGGTAAATAAAATATGTTCCTACCTCTGCCACAAAACATCTTTGGCAGTGTTATAGTGACTGAAAGCTAACTTTTAAAAAGACTGATCATTAATGATGTCTTCCTTATGTTCTGTGGGCTTAACTTGGGGAAGGTAATCTCCAGCACTGCTCAGTGCTCACAGCTGCTGTTGTTGTCTATAGGAACTGTGCTCTGAAAATAGGAAAATCATTAATGCTGACTGTGTTAATAAGTCTTATTTCAGATTGGGCTTTCTGTAATACCCCTCTCAGTTCTATTTAACAAGATTGCCATCCCTTCCTCTTACTAAGATGCTATGAAGATTCCCATTACTATTTATGAAACATTCAGATCCTGTAGTGATAACTGTCATAGAAAAGCTCGAATAGCATTAAATAATTCTATTTTTGAATGATGTGAGGCATATTAGCCAAAGAACCACACAATGACCAAGATGAGTGAAATAAAACTTGGGTTATTTCATTTAACTGTACCCTGAACGTGGCAGTGGGCCATTGAAAAATGGAATCAGAAAGGTGGGACAAAGGAAAGTACTGGCAAACCTACATCTGATATTTCCTAATTTCTCAGTGTTTGACCTTACAGCTTTAGAGATAGTTTAGGTATTCTTTTGTGTGTAATACTATTGCTATTGAGTGTGACTGGACATATTCTTTATTAAGGTTAAGGAGGGAACATTTACATGCCAGCTTGTTTAGCATAATTGGAACAACACAAGACCATGTCCAGAGCCCTGATCAGACTGATCTGGCCTCAGCAGTTGACTTTCTAGAGGAGTGTCTAGGACACAATGTTAGAAACAATGATGACTTGTATCATATTTAACTGCATGAGTATCAGAGGGAAAAAAAAATAGCAAATCCAGAGAAGAGAAAGACAGGACAAGACAAGACCAAGACAAGACAGGACAGGACAGGAAAGGAAAGGAAAGGAAAGGGAGAAAAGCAGAAACAGTGTCATGAGCATGACTCCTAAGCAACCAAAATAAGTCAGACACTGATGAGAAGTCAGAGTTGTAAATTCCTTTTGCTTTATTGATGTTAAGGTAAATTAGAGTTTTTCTTCACTTCTTTAAAAAAAGCATCAGAATAAAAATAAAGCAAAACACCTGAAAACTAGCAATGGTTTGTGCATTATTTTTCTCTCAGAAAAACAGCCTGTAATATCTCAAAGACTAGCTGTTCACTTCTGAATTCAGATATTCTAGTTCTAGGGAGCTATCAAACATATGGGAGAGGGGGAAAAAAAAGTTCAGTCCACAGAGTAGCAATGGAAAACGATCTAAGCTACTTTATGATGGAAATGGTTAGCTTATATAAATAACTGTATGATGTATTAGGGATCACAATAATGTCAGAGACTAAAGCTTTTAAGTCTGTGAGTGTCCCTTACCCAAGAGGGGTTAAAGGAGCCATCTCTGTCTGTTGATTTTGTCAGATGCAGTATGTCAGATAATGTATTAAGCTTTAAGACCCTGCATAGATGGTCCTTTTTTTTTTTCTTTCTTTTTTTTTCTTTCTCCTTTTGATAGTTATCTTGGCTTTGTGGCATGAGATGATAGGATGACATAAAGCATCAGAGTTTGGACACATCTAGAGATAGGATGCTACACGCACTGGTGTTCCTATTGGTAATAAAAAAATCTTTTAGTTTGGGGTATAACCTCTGCATGATCAATGATGAAGTTGCTATTAAGAAGGAATTACCTGTAGGTCAGATCTTTGAATCTATTTTGCTTCTCTTATTGTGTGAATGTAGTCTAATTCCTGGAATTATTAGGGAATACCTAAGAGAAAAGATTTTCTGATTTTACATATGTCTAAGCACTGGCAGCAGTTCTCTCTTTTTTTCTGGGCATGGCTGCTTTTGAAGCTTCTCTCCCTCTCTCTCTCTTCTTCTTCTTTTTTTTTTTTAAAAAAAACACTAAAGATCTTAGTATGTGTGATGAGCTGTGGTTTGTGTTTGGGATGAGGGACACAAGGACAAGGTTCCTATGGATACTTGTGAGGATTATTATAGCCTTATGGGCTACTGTGTGATAGCATAGTTATTACTATGTAACTACACAGTAGTTGCCTGGACTTGATAACCTGGGTTTACGATGACCTCCAATGTTCTTATGCTGTGGAAGCATATGAAAATTTAGTTTAAAACTTTTAATAAAGTTTATAGTTGTCTAGCTGAAAGAGGCAGTGAGATTTCTGTGTCTTTACCAGACATGATTTTAATTCTTTATCAGTGACATTATAGTCTGTCATCACTGAAAGAGATACATGTGCCAGTGTCCTGCTGTTCATGTTCAATTTGCAAACAGTAAGAGAAAGTTTGTCAAATTCAAATATTTACAGCATGCTAGTTTATCACCATCTTGCAGGTTAAAAAGCCACCACATAAACTGCTGCAGTTTTCCCAGCAGAAAACAGGTGTCTGTTGATTACTTCGTCGGCAGGGAGATAGCGACTTAGGCTCCCGCTAACAGTGTCATTACAGAGTAAACTAGCTGTTGAAAAATGGTGACAAGCTGATGTGTAGAGAACTAAAGATAAAGTTTCCAGGTGTTTACCTAGTTCTCAGTGTGAACTGGCAAAACTTTTACATCCCTCTGTAGAATTTAATACTGTAACACAGCTAAGAGTATTTTGATTTCCTTGGTAAGGAAGGAAAAAAGGAAAGGAAAAGACAAAAAAGACAGGATAGGACTATGATCTCACTTTCACAAATGTAAGGTTTAATCTAGACAAGAGAAAAGAATGTTTAATTTCATGCACATGACTTTAAGGACAGTGCTTCTGTGCTTAAAATTAAGCATGTGCTTAAGGGCTGGCCCGGGTCAGAGCCAAAGTCTTCAGTTTACTTTCTGAAACCACCTGCATAAAGCTGATAAATCAAATAAACATTCGGCAAGCTTTGTTTAACCACAAACATTTCATAGCTTGATAAAAGCAAAGGAGTTATGATAACATCAAAGGGAAATATATTATTGATTAAATAGTTTAATATATTTTTTCCTAACATGGAAAGGTTCTTTGAAGATAATTAAATAATACAAAAAACTATGCACCAACATAAAATAGTACTGTGAGAGTATGATTTATTGATTTTGCTATACCATTGTCCTTATAAACGATAGCACAGCACATACACTTGGGTTGCCTTGGGCAATTATTATTTTTTTTTAATTCCCTAAACGAGGTGGTAATGAATAAACTAAAGCTGTATAGAGCTATTGGAAAGTTATTTAAATGACTTTTGGATTTTTTAAAGAAATAAAGGAATATTATAATAATATACATAATGAAGAATGCAACAGAGGGTACAGAACAGGAATACTTGTAAATAAAATTAAACTTTCTAGCATCTCAAAGCAAAGTAAAATAGTAAAAATGAATATCTTTTTACCTAGTCAGACTAAACTTACCAAAAACAAGTGGAATGTACATGCTTCCTCACTACATATGATCTGTAGTTGGCATTTTTAGGTTCTGTTTGAATAACAAGTATATGCATTGTTTAATATTTCTACATAAATATTTGTTTCTCCATGCGGATTCCTGAGGATTTATATTTTATATATAAACAGAGTTCTTGCATATAGTTATCTATACAAAGGCATTTTGTGGTTCATGAACAGATCACATTGCATTGTACTACAAGAAAAATGAAAACTAATTTTATGACTGGGCAGACTCTTCTTACACAATTTTACTTTTATGTAGAAAAGACAAACAAAACTGGAAAGAAAATCAGGCACAGAAAAGGGAAGCAACATATTCCAATACGTAGCTCAGGTTATATAGTAGAAAGTCAGAGGCATAGAAAAGTACTGGGGCCATCTGCACAGCCTGTGCCCAGTCTTGGCATTTGCCTATATGAGCTAAACATGTGATAGTTATGTCAGTGATAGCAGGTCCATGAAAGTATCAGGAAATGGAAAGCTTCTTAATTTCTAGTATAACACAAACTTGCAGTTTTGCAAGAAAAAACATGGAAACAGAAAAAGATAATTCCCACTCTTCCTGCCTAGTTATTCTTACAACTCTATGTGTTTCCTGTCAATTACAAATACCACTTAAAATCTTCTTTGATTTTTACTGGAAGTTGATATAAATATTTGGCTGCCCAGAAGAAAACTCTATCAAGATTGAATGCATGTTATTGTCAATATGATATAGCATACATGAATATGACTCTGTGAAGTACTTCCTTCTGTATGGCATAAAATCCAAGGTAAAATGCTGGGATTTGTGCTTCTTGTCACTCCATGACCATGTACACTAAAAATGTAACGGGAGAGTTAGCAAAGGGGCCATTTAACATAGGTTGACAGTACTTCGTTGGCTAGATTTTTCCAACATCGCTTATTTTAACTTAAAAATTATGTAAATCTAAAACTGAAATGATGAACATCAGACAGGTAGAATTCTAACTCAGTATACTTTTAGGTTGAAATAATATGTCTATTTAGGTTCTTCTTTTATTAATTTGTAACCAGAAGATGTAAAGGCTGTAGAAATAATTTTATACTAGTGAGCTGAATCTAAAACTTTAACATTTACCACCTACTGGTTTGCTGCATTAGTTTAGCTAGATGAAGTATTTTGTGAACTGCAAGATATTTAACTAGCTAAAAGTAGACTTGGACCATTTGAATATTTCAGCAGGAGGCCTGCATTTTGCCACTTAGCTATACGCAGTGTTATATTGCCTAGCAGCAATTAATATCTGAGTGATGGAAGGATAGCTTGTAGGTAAAAACTTGAAGTTCTATGTTCATGCATTAAAAATCCCAAGATTTCAAAGTGACCTAAACAGATTATATAAGTAAACCTATGAGCTACTTTTGCATGGGCAAAATAAGCAGCGCCAGGCAAGATTCCCATGCAGTGGTACTTGACCAGTCAGACTGTTAAACTGCTAATATAGTCCCTGACATGGTTTTGATTTATGCCAAGTAGTACTATCAAAATGATTCCTGGGTACAAACAGGGACTGACAATGTTCTTTGACAGAGAGATTGGTTCATTTGTTAATGTGGGACTCTGAAGAACAAGAAGCTACCCCATTTTTCCTACTAAGGCATTTTTATTATCGGAAAGGAAGAAATTTACTTATCTTTTTTTCATGTATGTCTGCAGTTGTCTAAATACTATGGTTGTACTGGAGAGACAAGACCGGTTCTGAATGGCAGAACTAAACATCCTCAGGCTTATGTCTCCTCCCCAGGAGTTTCAAGTGGAACTATGGCTCTTTAAGAAGAATTTATTTTTCTTGCTACATTAAAAACATAATTTTTATTCATGTCTATTCCTGTAGAGCCTGGGGCATGGGTCCTGGTGCCCCACTGTGCCAGTGCTTTCTTTTTCTATATTTTCTCCTAAGACTTAACTCCAGACCTTATGGCCAGAGAGAATACATCATTTTAAGCCATCACTCACAAAATATATCTTCATTAACCCCACATAATTTTATCATTTGCTTTGCAACTCTTTTGTTGTGGTGCACTGCTTCAATTGGCTTTAGCTATAATTTTGATGTGATATGACTCCCCATTGCTAAATAAATAACTATAAATATATCACTTGGAAATTTCTGACAGCATGACTCAGAGGGAAATAAGGAAAAAAACAGCCATTACTTTCACTCCCCCTTACAAACCCTTCTGATTTCCAAACTTTGGCAGTTGGAACACATATATTTAGCCTTATTAGTGACAAAATTATACTTTCCACACTAAGCACATTTCATTCAATAACAGTGCTATTGTACAAGGGAGGCCCATTTGAAAGTTCATAAAATTCTGGCCTATAAAGGACAAACAGGAAGAAAATTCATGGAAGATTAGGAGAGAAGTGTGCAGATCTCACAATAATACGGTGGGATGGTGCATTGCTACAGCCTATACAAAGGGGCTGCTCCTCTGCTAGCATTTTGTTTTGGCAAGTGGGAATGGGACAAAAGAGTAATGATATCAACAAGGTGAGGCTTGAACTTCAAAAATAACCGTGAGAAGAAGTTATTCCTAGTGCTGCTTCATTTTCTTTAAATTTCTCTCTGAGCTGTGCATCTGACAAGCCAAACAGCCGGAGGACTTATGGTTTTGTCTCGGTTTTTATCTCTTTCAGAGCTCTTCTGCACAAACTGGTTATTGATTCTCCTCTGGATCCTTTATCCAATATAGGAGGAGTTCTCCCAGCTCCATCTATCACCGCGCAGGTAAAGACCTCATCTTTTACATCCAACACCACCTCAGCTACATTGTGCCCCTGTACTTAGCACTTAGACCTAGCTACATACCTGTAATACTCCTTGTCCTCACTATACCTTTTTTCTCCTAATTGTGACTGTCTGAGACTGAGCTTTCAAACTCTGGCTACAATCCCAGCTTTTAGAGGAACCCAAGTGGTGAGAGGTACATGTGGGAAGGTCTTCAGCTCCTTCTCTTTCTGCTCTCTGCTTTGGATCTGTTCATGGTTCCTGACCCACAAGAATATTTGTGGCTACATAAGCAAGTTTAAATGACAGAAAAGGTGCAATGTTAATGAAAAATAATGTGCTAATGGATGGAGAAGGCCTTTAGGTGTTCTTTGCAAGGGCCAGATGAATAAACACATTCTGAGAAAGTAGGCAAACCTTTTTCTTAAGCAGTTTAGAAATTCTGTGGAAAAATAATTTAGACTATATATACTGTACTATATATACTATATATTTAATTTATACTGGGTTTTTTTTTTCTGTATTTCTGTGCTAAAACTGTGTTAAGATATTTAAAATGCTGAACAATCTTATTCAGTCCTGGACAACTTTCTAGGATATTCTAGCAGTTTTAAGCTGACTAAACTTGGAATTCTTCTCTTGTTGTTTTTTATTTAAGAAAAAGCAAACCTTTAAAAAAATGTTCAATCCCTCTGCAGTCAAAGCTTCTATTGTATTTAAAAAAACATTTTCAAATGGATGGGGTCCCAGAGGTGGCAAATACAGTTAGTCACAGTGGATAAGTGCCATAGCCTATTGGTTCTGCTATCACAATCAGCAGTTCTTTGGTTAACAATGTAGGTAATTACATTGTTAGATTTAACAATGCAGTAAGATGAATGTGAGAAGTTTATTCTTCTGTTAGAGCTATTGCTTTCTTCTGAACACTTGTAGGAAAGACAGTACATCAGTTTACACTGTGAAGGCTTTTCCTGAAATAGAATGTGCTGGGAACTTTCATTTTTTAAAAGGAAACTTAGATTCTGGAAGATACAGCAAAAGCTGCAAGAAGTGCATTGCTAGACTCTAAATTCTTTTGAGCTAGCAGATTTTCTTTGCCTATAGTTTCCTATTGTCCAAGATCGTGAGTACTAAACAGAATGAATTTGAATTAATAATCCTGGAGAGAAAGTGTGAAAACAAAGCAATTACTGCAACTTGGTGGGATGAATCACACAGCAGAATGTTAATATGGATGGGTATACATTGTATTAAAGGGACAAGAAAGAGGAGTGAATGAAAGAGGCTCTTTTTGTAGTCTGTTTTCACAAGAACACTATAAAGGCAAATCGAAGCTGAAAATAAATATACATTTTGAAAATATTTTCTTAGAATGTGGTAGTAATAGAAAAGTCAAATGAATATGTAACTTCTGTTTTAAATGTCTTGTTTTTAAGCACCCATGTCTCTGAACTCTTCCCTCTTCAGCTGTAGCCTCTACTCTCAACAAGAGCACCATTCAGAATCAGGAATCTAACAGTGACTGCAGAAGTTTATTTTCCGCACCTGTTTTAACTTCAAACTTATCTCTGCTTTAAGCAGAGGGACAGACTAGATAACTTGTAGAGGTCCTGCCATCCTGAATGATTCTGTGCTTATAAATATACACAAGTACATTTCAATAATTTAAATAATTTTACTAACTTCTGAGCCATTGATTGAGAGACCCTGACCTAGAAAAGACCCTCAGATCAACATCTGAACTTTTGTAGCAACTTCTTAATATGCAGAAATGATGTGTTTGACCACAGTATTTAATGCTAAAATTTTTTAAAGCTTTTAGATATCTGTCATGTTGGGAAACTTTAATGTCTATTTAAGGAGGTTCAGAAAAATCTGCCATTAAATATAATTTGCTTTGCAAAATATGCAAAACCAGTTCAGACATGCAAGGCCACACTTACTGAGGAGAAGGGGAGGCCTTTCCTCCTACCTTCAGTACCTGCAGGTACAGCTCTTATCTTGTACATGGATCAACATGTGCTCCTGCGGTAACAGAGTGAAAAGGTGGCTTCTAACCACATCATAACAGTATTCACTGATGCCTGAAAAGAGTTAAAAGATTGCTTGTAGAAGACACCATTTTTCAAAGTTCAAAGTCCCATTAGGCATCCAAACCTTCAACAATTACTCAGACACTGGCTAATCAATTGCTTACTTGTTTCTAAATAAAGACTTTTTCATGTTGTTTAATACAAAATAATGTTTACAACCAGATGCATCAGTCCCCTATTCCAGGAGCTCAGAAGTCAGACAGTTCAACCAGCATGAGAAAGATCTCAGAGGGATGTTCTGAAATGGGTTCTCTGGGCATATTTCCTCTTAGAATACAGAATTTCATCACACAAATTGTAATTCAGATGTTTATGTCACAGATGATGCTCTTTTCTAGGCTGTACGTTGCTTTTCATTCCTTCTCACATACATGTTTTTAAGTAGAACCTCCTCAACAGGTAAGACATTTCTCACTGAATGCTATCTCCATGAACTGTTAGAAGAATTATTGGAAAGATTAAAGTTCAAATCTTTATTATCAGTTCAGGGAATGGATATTATGAAGCCTCTTCCACTCCTCTGAAGGTCGATATACTAGGATGCATAGCACTCTGGGATAAAACCTCCTCTAGTCCTTACACACAGAACTGCTCCATTCTGGGTAAGTACCTACACACATGATACACACGATGTGTTATGGGAATTGCCTACCTGCTGAGTGGCCCATCTTCCAATGTGGGATAAAAACACTTTGCTTGTAGTCTATGCTTTCCTAATCCTACACAAATCTGGCACAGTATTAACAGGAACTGTTGAGAAGCAGACTCCTGCCTCTAAACACTGTATAGGTGGTTAAAATATTTTCCTGAGATACAGGGTTGAGCACAAGAGCATAAGTCTCATTGTCACAATGGAGAGCATTAATCCCTGAGCAAACAGTTATGAGATAATTATCAGCTTCCCAACTTGCAATATTCTGAATCAAACCATAAATTAAATGTTTTCCCTAAAAGTTTCCAAAAATATTTGATTTTAGTCAAATAAAACCTTTTTAATTGAATGAAATATATTTTTAATATCATATTCAGAAAAAGTAGTAATAATAATTCCAGTTCAGCATCATATTTTCTTCCATATTTATTTTTTTAAGTAACTGAGCTAATTCAAGTGAATTAGAGTCATTAGAAAATGGCTTATTGAAGGGACAGTTGGAGTCCCTATCACCTAGATTTTCACCAGAAAAGTTAATTAGCTATGCAAATGTCTCTTTCAGAGACATCTAGAAACCTTAACAGAAAGACTGTTTTCACTTTCTTGTGATCTACAAATTCAGGAAATATTTTGCCTATCTTTCCTAGCTTAGCACGTTAGAATATGTAGAATATGAGTCAATATTATCTTGATTTTGACTCAAACCATGCTTTGGGAAATTACAAGTGGTGTTGCTTCATAATCGTGCTGCATTGTAAACTCAGCATCTCTGAAACAAAACCACACAAACCAAATATATATAATATATACCCATTTTTTTTAAGAGTGTTGTCCTTCTTTGTGTGTGCGTATTACCTTCCAACTATTTGTTGCCAATAGTGGGAATCCTGCATAAATAGCAAAGCCTACAAAACATTATCACTTTACAGTTCAGTTGTATGAAAAATCTATTAGTTATTATTTAGTTGCATGAAAAATCTATTGTATGAAAAATCTATTTTCCACTTTTGATGTCGACAGTGTCTCTCTTTGACTATGTCAACACAATCTCCAGCTAGAGACTAAATTATAATATTAGTTAGGGTATTTTGTGGGTTTTTTTGGTAGTTTTTATTTTTGTGTTTTAAAACACAGTCTTACTGGAAGGTAAATTAGAATACTAATCTCACTGTTTCAAATAGCCTTTTTTAGCTATTTCACTCTTAATGCTTTTAAATGAAATACATTGTATTAGTGAACATTAAATTTAATGGGGAAGGGGCATGTCAGAGATTGAAGTACTGCATTAAAAAAAAAATCATGAGACTGTAATCAAAGACACCTAGTTACAGTCGCTAGGCTTGTGGTTTCTGTTCTTAGATTATTTTAAAAGAACAAAAACCATTTTTTTCCACTGACTCTTTAGAATCAAAATAGCTGAGATTTCTTTTCATATCTCCTGAAATATGGCTGGAGAAATATGATGATCACTATCATCATTACACATTAAGAATAAATCAGTCTCTCCATGCTTTGGAATTCCAAATTTCTTGAAAATGCAGCAGTGTGGGGAGATACACCTGAGACCGAACCGGTTTTGTACTTTATCTGATGACTACCCACAGCCTAGAACACCGCCTTTAATATTAGATAAATTTTATTTATTTAAAATAATTATTTCACATAAACTAAATTAATACACTTATTATAGGTTTGTGCAAGATCATCTAGCTCAAAGCTGGCAGTTAGTACCAACTTAAAAAATGCAATAGCAAGTATTGCCTGGTGATAGTCATTTTTTTCAGAATTGCCAGTTCTCTTAAAAATGGACATGTGCAGTTTTTGTGATGATAAATGAAGCACTAAAAATAGCTATT
The DNA here is from genome assembly GCF_036370855.1 of Dromaius novaehollandiae. Classification (NCBI taxonomy): domain Eukaryota; kingdom Metazoa; phylum Chordata; class Aves; order Casuariiformes; family Dromaiidae; genus Dromaius; species Dromaius novaehollandiae. The sequence continues at coordinate 43,576,651 of NC_088100.1, read as the reverse complement.
TAAGGTAGATATTCTAATCATTCTGATATTAAGCTACAGTAAATCAAACATTTTACCTAGGGCAAATTTCAGTAGTAATCGTAAGCTTCTAATGGCTATGATTCTGCCTAACTCTAAAACATCAAGCTGGAGACTATATTTGCATATAAAAACTGACTCTTATGAAAATCACTAAAAACAGTGAGAAAAGTTAGACTTATCAGCTGCTGTGAATTTTAATTAGCTTTTTAAGATTAAAAAATCTGGAGGGAGTCTATAGTAAGTGATACTCTTTGAAAATGATAAATTTTGAAAAGATATAGCTGACGTGCAGAAGCAAGAATAGTTATTGTAATTGGATAACAGGTCATGAATGAGGAAAAAGATGTAAGAGATTAAATGCCTCATAGAGAAAAAATGAGGCCTGAGAGAACGAAGGAGAGTCTGAGAGTGAAAAACAAATTGCATCACTGCAACCTGTCTTGGAAGGTTTAAGTAGCAGAGCCAGAGAGCTGCTCCTCTCAGACTGGTGTCTTTGAATAACGGGACTGATTTCTTTCTTCCCTCCAACTCTATCATTTTTCACAGTAAGCTGGCAAGAAGCAAGGGAAGCTTGCACAAAAATAAAAAAAGGCCCATTAAAATAATTGGGAGGAACAGTGTAAATAAGAAACAAGGCTGAAGATGTGTGAGAGGAATGCAACTGTGCTAAATGTGGTACTGTATAACTTGCGTAGGCTCCTTGGGAAACATCAGTTTTAACTGCCTTCACCCCCACCGACTTCATCTATATTAGCCACATATATGGTGAACGTACCTACGTTAGCCAGATAGGTGTAAAGACTGGGCACCCGGTGAGGACAGTGGCATCCTTTAAGTTTAATATTTAGTATGATTTTGATATGATTTTGACCCATGCCAGTTAGCATTTTTGGCACTCTCCTAAACAGTCTAGGGACAGTTCCCTCTAGGCAATATGTGTGAGGTGACTCTTTTGGGGAGCAAAAGAGAATTTAACTGACTGAAGCTGAGCTGTGCAGTTTTCTCCCAGTACTGGAGAAGGAGCTCTAACTCATTTTATTTAAAGTGTGTGAGATGGCAGATCACTGACTCCAAGGTTCCATTCATGCCTAATACTACTGAAGAGAATACCTGGAAGACAGATTTACACTGTTTCATACCTTGTTATCTACGATGTCAGAAAAATCTGTGCTTTGCCAAACCATGCCACCACAGAAGCAGGTGTTTCTTTTAATTAGGTGTTTTTTTTTTTTTTTTTCTGAGAGAAGATAAAATGCTACAAATGAGCTCTGTAATCCTATAATAGTCACTCGTTTGTCGTAGGAGGATTTTTTGTGCTTCCATTTGGATTAGATCTGTGCAGCATCTGGTCTCCCTGTCTATGCTGGGATTCGACACATGCTCATAGCTTCAAAGTAGAATTATTTTCTTAAACAGGACCCTGTTTTTTTGCTACCTTCCCATGTCAAGAGTCTTCATGTCCATCAGTCATGCTTGCAGTATCCTACTTCTCAGCTTTCACCCCATTTCATATGAAACACTGTTCCAGGCAACCAGGCCAGGAGCTGAGAGCTGACGAAAGTCAGTCACTGCAGATTACAACCTTAAGGAGTCTCAGTATAGAAATTGTCTTCCTGATATCAGGATCCTTTCACCAGGGCTGAATGACTCTAGGACGCAGCATAACAGTTTTTCCATGATACATAGAAATGAACGTGCTCCTTTTATGTGACACTGAGCCTTTTTTTCAGTATATGTGAGTAATATGAAAACAGCTACCTGATTTTGGGGAAAAACATTTTCTTTATTTTGCCCAGTCAACATTTCATGTTGCTACTGAGTACATTAAAATGATAGTTGCCATTGAATATATGGAAACAATGAGATTGCATATGTCTAACCCATCAAAAATGTTTCTGCAGAAAATGTCCCTGGCTTCTCATAAAATTCTGTAATAATGAAAACGGAATCATTTTTACATTTATAATTAATTAAGTTGAAAATGGAAGGTGATTTTTTGCATGCTGCATAAACTGTAGCAAAAAGGATTAAACTTTCAGTATTTTGAACTGTGAATATGTATTTACATGAAATATATATATCAGAACTTACAGATGCTGGTCTGAAAGGCAATGAACTTCCAGATATTTGGGAGCTGCCTTGTTACTGAGGTAGAGGTGTATATGCTATATGTATAGTAGAATACGGAAGCTTTTTAACAAAAAAATAAACACTGATACAGTCAGTGCTTTGGCATAAGATGTGAGCTTTGTATAAATGCTGTCTTCTTTCCTTTCTATATTAGCAATAACTATAGAGATGATTGCAAAATGAAAGGTAAAGCTGAAGTACAAGAAACTGGCAGTTTTGGTTTGATATGATGGTTATCTATTGTGGAGAAAAAGGACTTACAGATATTTTCAAGAAAGAATAATATTTTTACAGCCTGTATCTGAACACCCAGGAACCAAATTCATAAAGAAAAGCAACATTCAGACATCAGCTGATATCACAGTTGGTAGATTTGCCTTGAAGCAGTGACAGTTTCTGTTGTATGGTATCCCTAACACATGAATGTGTGTGTGTGTGTGTGTGTGCGCGCATGCATGTGTTCACATTTATGTATAAAATAAAAAGAAAAACATAGAAGAGTTTACTGGAGATCTGGAATAGCCTGGTTATATTTCAGATAAATGTTACTTCAGTAATATAATGCATGCAGATTAAAATGTTTTTAAAAAATGACAAGCTATTGGCCAGATTCTTACGCAATGTAAATCAGCCTAAAGCTACTGACTGATGATTATATTTCATATTCTTTGCTGGGCAAAAGAGTTAACTATTGCTGCCCTTGTGGCCATGGAGAAAGAGAAGCATAGCTGGTAAATCAGCAATGTGAGACTGCTTTGAGATGTAATAAAAGGATTTTGGAATCTCTGGTAAAGCTGACAGCAGTACAATTCTGCTTCACTTCGGGAGTATGCTCTGCGGAACCTTTGCTTCATTTGTTTTCCGTGCGGGATTTAGATAGAAAGGGTTATACTGGAGCTCTTTAACGTACATTTTGAAAAACTGTTGCAGAGTCTGAAATGAAATTAATATGGTGTCTGCCCAACAGCATTTTTGGGCAGAGTATTTTGGCTATTGCAGCAGTCAAGGAAAATATGATACGAATATGACTGCAACATGAAGGAAGTGAAACGGACAGTAGCACTTAAGGTCAGTAAAGATAAAATTAACACTTGTTTGCATTCTGATGACAAGTCCTTTGATGAGATTATCTTGTCGCTGACAACAATACCTACAGCGATCCAAGTTTCTTTGAAAATTAACTGTTAAAAGCAATCTGGTAAGAGAGGAAATTAAATACTGCAGGTAAAGCAGGAATTTTGTGTTACATTTCTTAACAAATAATCTATGAGGCCTGTTACTGTGTATAGATATGAGATCTAGACAATTGCTAGGAAGGACCAAAGTCAGCTCAGTAGCTTCAGCTAGAATACTGAGATATAATTCAAAGTGGATTTTGGGTGCTGAGGAAAGGTCTTTTTAGGAGCAGTAGGAGGTTTATTGAGGACCAGCTATGCTGAACATGGTAAAATGCGAGCAAAATCAGTGCATAAGGCAAAGGACCCCATGGAAGTGTCAGTCTCCAGCCCTGTCTCCTGGAGGGACCCATGCTGTAGGCAGTCCTGTCCCCTGCCAGTCCAACCTGCTGCCAGAATTTTCCGGATGGACTCCAGACATGACTGGTTACCTCACCTTCTCTGACGATTACCTGTGGGTGACTGACAGACCCTTCACCATCACTGTCCCAGCCTTGCTCGGGCACAGTGGGACTCTACCTGGTCAATGTGGTCAGTGTTGATGCTGTGGTCACCTTGACTTCTCTTCCCTTAAGAAGCTGCTGCCCCCTGACATCTTGCCTCTTGGAAAGTCATGCCTATTCCTAATTTGATTTCAACAGCAGGCCAAGGAGAAAGTAAAGGCGTATTCTGTACAAGATCATAAAAGCTGATCTTGCTTTCTTCAGCAAGGGTAAGAAAAGCGCATGTTGTGAGTAAGCAGTGGCAATAGTAAGGAATTATGAGGATGATCAAAGAATGTCAGGGTCTGTAGGGCCCCAAAGAATAGTAGAAATCGGGGTAGTGTAGACCAATTATTATCACAGGGAGCATAATATGTAAAACAGCAAGAACCAATGATTTTTAACACTTTTATTTTTAAAGGAAACTTATACTTAATAGGAATAAACAAATTAAATTTCTTCACTCCAAATAAGTTCAGCTAATTAATAACAACATAATTCATTACTTCAAAGTGGCACACTAGCTTTTATTACGTTTTTTTTGCTGTAAGAATTGTCATGTAAAATCATAATTGTTGGAAGACTGCTGACAAATTTTTGATAACAGCAACTCCCACTGACTTCACTTAAGGGAAATTTCTCTCTGAAATCTTTTTTCCTGGCACAGAATGATTAATGGCTTTCCTAAGAAATGATGCCAAATCTATTTAACTGAAATACAATTTCACGAAGTTACAAAAGCAAACAAAGGGTGATCTCATCTCACTTTATCTGTTTCACGCATCATACCGCAAATCAGGGAGAGTGCGTAAGAGAAAAAATATCCATATCTTTAACAGGACACATGGGTATAGCAACAAGTGGGAGGATATTGATCAGGAAATAGGATCTGTTTAAAATGACTTAAAAACCCACAAAGTAATGTTTTGAGCACTTCAAGATTTAATTCATATTGGGAAGAGTTTACAAGCAGTTTGAAAGGATGTATCACGTTTCATAATAAAAGTAATGCTGAACCCTTCCCGTTGGGAACAAACTTGATGACTCACAGGCCTAGCTGCCTGGGCTAAAAGGAAGTGGTATAATTAAAAAACTCAAGACTCAGGCTGTTGGTGTTACAGCTCTTCCTCCCTCCATAATTTTCCTTCATGTTGATCTAATTTAATTGAACTAGCAAATATGCCAGCCCTCCCAATAAAGCATGTTTAGCCCATACCATTAAGTTCTGACAACATTCTTTTACCTTCAGAAAATATGTTTGAACTGATATATATTTTCATTAAGAAAAAGGGCTTAAAGCTTGATGATCTCTTCACTAATGCATGAATAAAGATATATATATATGTCTATATAACACAGAATTATTTTACACACAGTTCTGTGTCAATCAGTCTGTGCACTGACTAGCAAAAAGTTGGTAGCTTATCCTGACTATGCTTGGACAGCTATGCATAATTTTTATACAATGAAACTGATTAAATGTCATTTACAAGTTTTATGTTCAGTTAATCTTTACATTTGATAAAAGAGTTTCGTGATTTATTCTTTCTAGACGAAGTTAGTATTATCCATTTCTTAAATGACAAAAGTAACAAAGTTGGAAGCAAGCGAAAAGCTTGCAAACATATATTGTGGTGTTACATTTTCTGAACTACATGTTATTCAGGAACCTTTGATGTGAAAGAAAATAGAACTGGAAATTAATTTAATTTAAATTAAATTGTCCTTTTCACAAGAAGAGGCTCTAATTCATGATTAAGATCAGTGTCAACATTTCTCAGAACAGACTTTGGAGTGGACTTTTTCCCAACCTTAAAGTTGCCATATTCAGGCTTTCTGGATATTAAATGAGAATTTCGTAGAAGGCTTTATTTTAACTGAGTCCACTTCATGTCAGAACCTTGAAGCTGAGAATGCCTGCAAATATGAAACAGGGAAGTAAAAAGGTATTTTTCTAAATTACCAGTCTTTAAAGATATTAAGCATAGAAAAATTTGTCATTATTTCCTATTTTATCTAAACAGTTTGCTTTTCCTTATTGGAATCTTTGTAATTTTTACTTTGTAGTTGCCTAAACTTCACAACTCTGGAACACAAAATTTGTACAAAGAGTTCTTTGGACTGTAAAGAAATGAAACAAAGTCCTTTTTAAAAAGGAAGAGAAAAACTTGATGGTTTAGACTTTCTATAGCTTGCTGTCCTGTCTTTATTTACATTCCACACAAGCAAACAGCAGGGACATTCAAAAAGTAGTGTATATACATTTCTCTCAGTGATTCATTAATGATTTTTTTTCCCTTCTCTTCCACTGAGGAGACTACAAAGGGATGGTGAAACTGGGAGGAAGTTAGCCTCTAAAAAATAGGAATTGCTTTAGTTGTGACAGTGTTCCAAAGCAGTATTGCTAAATAATTAAAAAAGTCTATGTACCTATCTATGTATATTTTTGTAGGTGAAGAAATTGAACTAGTCAAAAGAAACAAATATAATCATTCATTGTGGGTCACGAAATTTATAGGCTTTTTAGTTTTGGTTTCGTACTTTTGCAGTAATCAAATCTCTCTAAAATCCATTCTTTAAAGGTCAGTAGTAGGCTGGAGTGCAAAGCTAATGTAGTAATATTAAAAATAACATAAAAGTACATATTTCTAAAGAATAGCTCATCTATTTAGGAGAGTAGAGAAGTTCCTATTGAGTAGGCCAAGAAGGGTCATTAAACACGACTGGTTCTCTTAGTCTCTGACAAGCGATGACTCCGTAGACTTCACTTCGGATAACATTTTCTTGTTATACCAGGTCTGAGGGGCAAAAACCAGAAATGAACTGTGAAAAATATAACCACTGTTTTTCCTGTTTGTATTTGGACACAGAAATACAAAATCATAATGTGCTTAAACTCTGTTATAGATCATGTTTATCTCCTAGCATGGAACCTATTTCTTCTCTTGTCCAAAGTGCTATATATAATGAATTATTATATGAAGAACTGGAGCTATGTTATAATTTTCATAGACCTGCAGTAATTGTACTTGTCACCCACCTTCAATTAGATCATCTTCCTTCTGCCCACTAACTTACCTCCTGGTTTTTTTCCCCCTTTTATTATACAGTTCCTATGTTTTCTATATGCAGCTATATACCACTACGAGAATAAATAAATATATAAATAAGAAAAGTAGTCAGCTGAGTGCTTCCTCATTCAGGTAATTATGGAATTTTCTTAGATTTCAAAACTTACTCCTGCTTCAGATAAATTTGCAAGGCCGTTGGGTGTCTGTGATCTCATGACACATGGCATCCCTGTGAATAGAAATGGAGATTGGTCATAAGTAACTGGCATCTCTAATACATAAAAAAAAGCTTTGATTTGTTTTGTTTTTTATGTATGGCATTATGTCCAGAAAAATGTGTTAGATATGTACAAAGAATGATTAAGCTTCTAGAACTTGAAAAAAGGGCATATTCATAATTCCTCAAAATCTATGGAAATCTTGGGGTTGACTCAGCTTTTGACATGAGCAGAAATCATTATGTATTTAACCATATCCTTAATGAAAAACTTAACTAATTAGTCATTTATGATAGCATATTCAAAGATCCTCCTCTGCCAAGCTCAGGAAACTTTGACCTTTAGAAAATATCCATGACTTATGAATCTTGACTGGAGTGTTCACTGTATACTTAAGGTAGACGTACTTTATCACACAGATCACATGCTTTAACATCTTAAAGTATGGCCATGCAAATAAGCTAATATATCTGAGGTGTTCTGCTGTATCTGGTTAGAGCACTCAGCTGTAACAAAAACACTTCTGTAATTTTTGGCACAAAACTATAGAGCCATTGACAATTCCACACTCTTGGTCTCTGAATGTGAGCACAATCTCGTAAATATTTTTGTATGACAATATAAAGCTATATCATGGGGCTGTCACTGTTAGAGAAGAGCATTTATTAAGAAACTGTGATATGCTGTGCATGCAGAAAGTGAATGAAATCCTCAGTAGGACATGTGCCTGGTCAAATTGATAACAGTGGAAGTGGTAGACTGAGAGGTCCATCTCTGCTGTGAACACTTGCCAAATGTCAGCATTCTTTCCTTCCTGTCTTGATGCTAAACTAGGAAAGTATGAAGTTTATTTTCCCTGTCTCTGTAATCATAGTTAAATATTTGCCCATTTACCTGATTTTTCCAAAAAGGAAACAACCCACTCTCCTCCCTGTTTCAGACACGTACATATAATGGCAGCATTTATTTAACCTGAATCATGAAAAATGAATGCACTCCTGTTTACAGAAAATGGAAAAACTCAATCGTAAGTAAATGCAAGAGTTTCTCAGAACCAGTGGAAATATTTTGGCTGACTTGGATATGACCTGGATAGTGATAATTTTTCTTCTGCAATACTGTATTTAAATGGCACCTAATTGTTTTTAATTAATCTTTCGATTCCCCTTCCAAGGGATTTATAACCACCAGTAAAGTGCACCAGGGTCATCATTCTTGACACATGCATTCTTTTATGAGAATTGGTATTTTCTCACACATACTGGCATTTATTTCTGCTCTCTCCCTGCAGTCTCTAAGTCCCAAGTGAGCTGGAGACAGTTTACTTCCTGTCCTGTACCTTTTATAGGCTACCATCCAGTAAAGTATGTATTTGACACAAGGTATCCGGTCAAAAGAAAAGGTACTTAATGTTCTTTGTCAACAGGGCTTGTACAGCTGCCTGCATATTTTGGCCTTTACTTCCCTTTGTCAGTTTGCCCACAGGACTCAACTGGAAGACCATGTACAGAAGTATCAAGTAAAATATATCATAAAAAATGACTCACAGAGAATCTGGTGACCTGAAAAATGCTACTTCAAAAACTAATGACCTAAGAATCCCTCCAAATCTGAGATCATCCAGCATAGAATTCAGAATTCCTTGAAATGGACCTGTAACTAGTGATCCAAATAGAAAATTAAATCTAGAAAGGATTTTTTTTTTTGTAAATCTATACATAGAAAAGGTCTCTGAAGTCATTCTTTCCACTGCAAGCTCTTCTTTCTCTAGCTCACTGAAACCTGCAGCTAACAGTTCTCTGTGAATGCTTCCTATATTCTGCTCTTGTTTTGCTTACTCCTTCCTCATGTGAAAAGAACCCAGAGCAATACCTAATAACAATTCAGGTATTGATGCATGAATATAAAATATCATGAGGTTTAAGAGGAGGTATGATCTATTGTAAAGGATATACTACATAAGCAGACTTATAGATGTTTAATGACAAATCATTCTGTACTGCCATTTAAGAACTATTAATCTGCAAATGAATTGTACCAAAAATTATCTTTCATAATCACAAACTTCTCAAGCCCAGAATAACTGGAAATAGCCTTGTTACAGGCTCAGAATTTCATAGTAAGATGCCACTGAATATGAAGATAGATTAAATTTTCACAAGCTCAAAGGAGAATACAAATGATTGACTTCTATTCTTCAGTCAATAAGTTATTGACAGTTCTGGGTCCAAATGACAAAAAAAAAAAAAAAAAAAAAAAACCCACACAAAAGAAATCAATGACAATGGAGCAAAGATCAGATCGATAGCTGAATTTCTCATTAATGCAGTGAACAACAGTTTTACTCACTTCGACAGAAAAAAAACAACAGCCCCATGCCCTTTTTGATTGAGAATGCAGGGGCAGAGGTAAAATATGCATAATGAATGTGAATCTACAATTTCTTTAGATCAAAAAACACTTGAATCTCTGAAATTCATTTTTAAACAGATATATGATCCCTAGTGTAAAGTCCAACAGACATCATTAGAAATTATGGATAAGTACTTAGAATGCTGTTGGAGGCTATAAACTTCATTCACTCACAGTACTACTGTGTAGTTTTAGGCTCCAGAACAGAAGAATATTGGTAAATTCACTGTTTACATAAATGAAATAATTTTTGTGGTCTTTTTTCTGCCATATTTGTTATCTCTTTAAGTAAAAAAGGAACACAATCCTCAAAATTCTCTTTGTGCTTTTCAAAAAAGTGTATTGATAAGCACAACATTTATGCCACCAATGGACTCCAGGAACTAGGTGAACATGACCTGAAACTTACACTCTGATCTTCAATGAAGAAGAGTGGGAACGGTGGAAACTTGTAATTGTTGAGAATTGTACAGATGAATGAAAGAAAAATAGTAAATAAGGATAAAGATATATTAAGCCAATTCAGTCTAATTATAATTAGGAATACTAATCGTACTTGTTCCCCAATCTCCCACCCCTGTTTCAGGGATAATGCTGTGACTTGTACATTATCCTTTAACTATTACTAATAATAGCTCGTTGTATTAAGGAAGCCCCAATCAGTAGCAGTATGCTGGCAAAGTTTTGTATAGTTTATAGGTTGTACTGATGCTTCTTGAGTAGCTGTACCTAAAATAGCTTATCCTCCATCAAAAAAAAAAGAAATTTCTGAGAAAAGGATAAAGTAGACGGAAAGGGCAGGAACCTCTAATACTATTAATGATATGTAAGTCTTGCTCATAAATCAGAGTCATAAAAAGCAGTGACAGTAATCACTAATCAAATCTAGTTGGTTTTGAGGAATAGTTTTAAATACGCATTTGAATCATGTTCTATTGTAAAGTACATTTTATTAATCACTATATTACATTAATAAAGTATTTATACATGACTCACTGAGTGGTCGGTCAGTTAATGTAGATTGTTATAGAGTTCAATAGATCAATAGGTTACCTGTAAAACCTTCTACTTATACACTTATAATTATCTTTAATACATGGTACTTGAGCCTGTAACATGCTTATGATATTTATTAACCCTTTATAGTCTGCTTACAAATACTATGCTCTCCCAGGAAGGATAATGCATTTGCAGTATTTGCTGACCTATATTGGAGAGCAGAACTTGAAGAATTCTAATATTTTCTGTCCACAAATCAACCCCCACAACACTTAGGAAAAAACATCCCTTTTTATTTATAAAATAAAAAAGTAGAAAAATATGAATCCACTGTGGAATTAACATACTGGATAAGTCCTACTCACCTCTTTTTATACATCATACAGATTTTTTGATATCATTAAATAATAAATAACTGCAATCAGCCAATTGCAAAGTATGAATATACCATCCAAAGTCAGGTCATTCGTAGATCAAATACGCTTCTGTGAGAAGAAGTGGTCGTAAAATTTACCATTTAATTCAGGTGGACCTCCTTGATCATTTTTTTTGCTGTCTTGTAAAATTTTCAGCTTCACAAGAGCTGGATGGTCATCATAGCCTCTTATGCAGTTATCAGTACTTTGGAAATTCAGATGGGAAATTGGCAGCCATAGATACACAGCTCTTCAGTGTTTTGCATCCTGCTACATTCTCTTCGATAAGACTTCTACTAAAGCTGACAAAATTGCTGTCACGAGAAGTATTAGAGAGAAGGTTCTATCTAGGCAGCCAAAAATGCAATCTTTAAAACATATTTTGTTCTTTCATTTGCACATGACCTCTAGGATTCACAGTACTTTGGAATTAATTTTAGCAAGAACAATTTGAGCAGGATTGTCTCAGATAAGAAGGAGAATAGAGGTTTTGTTCTATACTCTCTCCAGAAACTGAATTTCACTTGCTCATAACATTGAAATTCCAATTTGCTGTGGAAATGAAGAATTCATAATAGAATTTCCTGTGTTCTTTCTGTCTAACTGTCTCTACCATTTTTTTTAATCTGCTTTAGGTCCTAGAAATTTGAAAATAGGAAAGTAGCTTTGAGAGAGAGATCATTGCCTGTGTCAGGGTCCTGGATGCACCTGCCTACTTCTGGGGTTTCGCTGCCTGTGCTCAGGCCAGCTCTGATACAGTACAGCTGTGTGGCCTTGGGGACCATGGCTCCGAGAAAAGCTGGGCCTCTTTTCGCCTGGGAGCCACATTTAAACTCAATCCTTTGCCCTTGGTCCTTGCCTGGGCTACACTGCCTTATATGGGGTTCTACATAAGTGCTTAAATCGTGATAGTATTGGAATTCAGTATTTACATTGCCAAGGGCCTTAATCAAACCCGAAGTGCCCACTTTGTACCAAAGAGTCCAAGAGTGTGTGATCAGGATGAAAGTACACCTGCCTTATAATTGCCATTCACTTTTTTTCTCCTCTTTCAATGGGAAAGAAGAGTTACTTTCAGTTTTATGTTTATTATATCAGACTTTCAGCATATTTTTTTGCAATTCTTTTATTCTTCTTGCTTCTTACCACTTTTTTTTTTCAGAAAAAACATAACCAGATTCCACCTTCCTTCTCATGCCAAAAAGTGGCTCTGAATTGTAGAGAGAGAAACCTAATGCCATCTTTTTTGCCTTGTAATATTCCTTTTTCCCTCTTGTTCCTCCAGACATATGTAAGTGCTTTTACAACAGTTAGGATCTCAAAATTAATACCTATATCTCTCACCTCTACTGAAATAAATGGAAACGCGTACGTTTTTGTTCATCTACTGTCTTGTTTCAGGGCGTCCTATTCAGTATGCTAGCTTTTTGCAAATGCTAAGTGTTTAATCCCTATGCATTATGTAGGAAAGCCTTGGCATATAAGTCACCCAGACACTTAAAGTTTAAGCATTGCATTGCTCCTTGTGAATCTAGTCCCTAGTTTTTTACCGTCTCCTTACCAAATAAGACATGTCCTCTCTTTATATACTGACAGGTCTTAGGTTTAAGTCTACTCATACCCTTACATACACATATCAACAGAGGACAAGTTCCTTTTTGGCTTTTATTTATCAATGAATGGGGACTGTGAAATAGCAGTTGCTTTGAATTTATCTATACTTATGTTTCTAGAACTTTCAAAATGAGTAAACACTGGGCATTGGTATCTATAATCTACAGAATTTTCAAAGGTAGTCACGGACTTTCTGTGATTTTACCTGCCTCACTGAGGAGAATCACGGAAAGGGCCTCTAAATCCTTAATTACCGATGTAGCAGATAGACAGAGCACAAAAGGGATTTTCATATTAATGAGATAAGGCTATTTTAATTTATTCACACAGCTAAAAAACTGGCTACTTCTGAAATCCATTAGTAAGGCAAGTAATTATCTTTAGATATATTCATTTTCAAAATTAGGATTAATTTTAATTCATTCCATCTCAAAACTTTTTTTTAATTTTTCAAAGTAAAGCAGGAAAAAAGACGACCTTGCATTTTTGTCTAAAGTGAAGATTCTATATAAGTAACATGATGTTAGCAATGTGCTTAAAAATAAATGATCTGATCCCTTTAATTTAGATTTATATTCCAATAAATCTGTTTCACGATCATCAGCTAACAAGTGAGCTCCATGTATCACTACAAACATCTTAAAAATATCACCAGGGAGCAATCCTTTCCATGTCCTGGAGATCATTATTTTCAAGTTATTAAATATCTGTGGGTATTTCTCAGCAGCATTTGGAGGCAAATCCCTTTAGTGCTAAGTCCCGGTCAAATGTGTTAGGCTTGCTGAATGTCTTAGGGCAACCATGGGTATCCCATGATGGTTGATGCCATGAGCAAATGTGTGGACTTGCCTGGCCATCTTCCCTGAAGTGACTCAGAGCTGATCTCCACATGTTTAATCAGCCTGCCATTTTAAGCTTGATGTTCATGTGGAGAGCTGGGCATCTTATTTAAGAATTCCCAGATGTGAGGGCAACCTAGTATATTCTGGTGTATTTTAGAAGTTACATAACATTTCAAAAATAGGTGCCAGTTTCATTCACAAGCCTAGTAAGTTAATTAGTTTCTTCTTGTTATTGATGGGGGCACTCTAGGCTCTCATCCAATTAAATGCATATATGCAGCCTCACTAACCAGAGAAAGCATAAGTGAAATAATTCTTTCTCAACATAACAGTTAAAAGTAAACCTAACATTTCTCATGATTTATCATTGAGTTAGCCAAGCACTTAAGTCCTAGATTATTCTTTCTTTTTGTGGGCAGTGAGGGGGGGTGAGAAGGAGGCTGCTTATTCTTGCAGAAATCTTAAATGATACACCATACTAGATGCCTGTTTAAATTTTATTTACCCAGCCTCCTGAAAGCTTATGGAAACCTTTCTGTCAGTATCCTTGGGGTTCTGACCAGTCCGTAGGCCTTGACCAAAAGGCAGTGATGCTTGCCTTTTTCAAATGAGTTCTGTAATATAAAGATGAACATATATTTTTAATACTCATTTGAAAATATTGAAAGTTGTTAGAAATACATTGTCTTTTTGTGAGCATTTTGAATTCTTTCCAGCTTTTAGGGCAGTGTTCACATCTGCCCTAAGCAAGTTAGTGTGGATTTCATCACATTGAGTCAAGTTTTCTGATTTCAAGTTTTAAATAGAAAACTAAATGATTAGGTGATATAAACCATTGTAATATGGATGCGTACATCTATTGGCTTTTTTCATTTGGATGTTTAATCACAATTTTGTTCCTCATTTGGAAAAATAATAGGAACCTTCAAGTGTTACTGCATCTCTAAACTACGGTGGTTTAAACATGTTTTCATTTGACATCTGATAAAAAGGTGTCAGACTTGGTCTGGTGAGGTGTTGTACACTGTTAGTTTTTAGTGGCTTCCTAGGAGTTGAAACATTCACTGCTCCCTGAATGTCTCCTGCTTCTTCCTTTTATAATTATTCAAACCATTCATGCACTATTACTGGTATCTGATATACAACTTGCAAGTCTTTCAGGTTTCTGTATACAAAACTACTTTTCAGAGCAGCAGCACAAATTATCAAGTCATGTTTATACAAATGTTCACTGATAAGAGACAGAGTCCAAAAAGTTAATCATATTTCTCCTTTGCAGACTTCAGAAATAAAGAAAATAGATTCTGACATTTTATTAATCTTCTAAATACTGACTATGTTTAATTCAATATATAGTGTTACAGATGCACAATAATACATATTTCAGGGATGCTTTTTACAATTGGGATTGACATGTTGTACACTGATTAGTTTGGGGAGGTTCAGCTTGAAAAAATATATATAGATTTATATATAATTCTCTCTATATATATATTTATATTTTTCCTTAACTCTAAATACAGAATGTATGCACTGTTTCCTTGATTTCAGACTCTATCTGTTCTGTACAAAACTCTTAAATCATTATATTAAACTGTCTTTATTCATAATGGGGGGTGGGTGGGAAAGGGAGCTAGAAGGGTTTGACATTCTCTAATAGCTTAACATCTATATCTACATCTTTCATTGAATGTCCTGAGACAAAGTTGTAAAGTGCTAGAAGGAGAAGAAAAGTTTAAAGAACTGAAAGATGAAAAGGAACTAACAAGTACACTCAAAATTTAATTTTTTGATTTTCCCTTTATGCTTCACTTAATTATTTAGAGATTTTAACTTCAAATGTCTAAGTGTAAGTTAATAACCCCAAGCTTCCTTCATAGTTTTCCTTTCTTCTTGAGTTTATAGGCTGAGTTCAGCTGTCCACACATCTAGTGCCTTTTCATATGCCATTGGGTATCCCACCTGGCTGCAAACTGATGCTAGAAGGAGTGGTAGTGGGTTTCCATTAGGTGCCAGTCATATCTCTCAGCTCCAAGTCAGTATCTCAGATACCACAGGATATCTGGAATATACTGTATAGTTGTATATGGCAACCAAGTGGAGCTCCAGATGTCTGTATGCAGGTCTCTGCAGATGTGCTAAGTGTTTAAGCATGTATTATATTCAACAGAGATGTAGAGATCAATTCAGTTGTTCACATGTGGGCATCTGCTTCCATTAGGCTGCCCATTTATCTAAAATGTCTGCATGGGATGGCAGACCTGAAGAAGATCTACAGGCTACCTGTGCCCTTCTGGAACTGCATGTGGAGGTCAGCCCTTGCTCGATGCAGGCAGTGAAGTCTGGGGAGCAGTTGTCCTGGCCAGCTCCCAGGTTGCTGACTGTCACTGCCATGCTACCCCCACATGGCAATAGGTACCTCTGTACAGACAAATAGCTAATTCAGTACTCTGCAAACTTTTTAAGCAGGAAATAGCCTGTTGCACATATTACAAGAACTTAGACTTGATAGACAAAGATCATCAAAGAATGATCTTTGGCACTTGCACAGAAATACATTCTGACCACTTGTCTTATGGGCTAAGGGAAATCTCAGCAGTCGCATCATGCATACACAGGGTGCAGTTTGAAAGGCCTGCAACAATAGTTCTCACCAAAACCATGAAAGGCTTGAGTCAAAGTCTGGAAACAGTACTACATTTCTTATTTCTATTCCCTCAGACACTAGCATTATCTCAAGATTTTTTTTGTTTTTTAAAGTAAAAAGGATTCTTTTTTACTTCCCTTCTAAACTATGTTGCTATTGCCAAGCAGAATTAGAATTAGAATTAGAATCCAAATATTTAAATAACCTTGCTATCACTAGTTCTCCTCCTGTAATATAACAATAGTCAAATGCTAATTTTTAATGCACTTTTAAATGGATGAGGTATGTGAAGAGGAAGCTGAAAGAGATATATACATGTAAGTTGAAACAAATACATAACTACAGATCATTAGCAATCATGAGAAACACTGTTAGCCGGAAAAAAGAAAGACTTATAATGCCTCAAAAGATTCAAGATGCTTTTTTGATTTTAAAGTCAATCTTTCCACATTTTAGACTCATCTGACAAGAAAAAAAGATGATATGGAATTTTGAAACAGGACTATGAGAGTACAAGAATTACCAAAGTTTCCATTATCCAAGATTTTCTGCTTGCAGGATCTGACTGCTGCAAAAAAACCACTGAGTATCTCTAGTTCTTGTTAGCTATAGCAGGAACCATTGTACTCTAATCCACTGGAAACCATTTTTGTTTTTTGCTCATAGACCTTAGGTCAGTTTTACTGGTGTCAGTCTTCCAGGTTATGACTGAAACTGCCCATGAAATGTGAAAAAAAATGTAATAAAACTGATGTTTTAGCTTCAGTATGATCTCACAGGTACAACAATCCTACTATGAATGAAGCTAGTAGACATTACTAATGGAAAATGTTTAGATCATTCTGGAAAATTATATGAAAATTATTTATTTATTTTTTTCATATTTCACGGACAGTTACAGTCACAACTAGGAAGACTGACACCAGTAAAACTGACCTAAGGACCCCCCCAATAGAGGGGTTGTCAAGGTTTTGAATAGCTACACAGCTTCTGATATTGAGTCTACAACCTCCTGAAAAGGAAGAATACACGTTATGTAAAATCTCTCTTTCTCGCTTGAAAATTCTTGACCGTTTCTACTTCTTTAGGCAAATTTTTAAACTGGATTCTATTCTGCTAATGAAAATGACTTGGAGTTGCTATTATGTTAGTTTCTAGATAAACAATCTTTTGCATTCTCTGGAACAAGAGAAATAAATTTATCACCCCAAGTCCCAATCCAGAAAAAATAATACTTTTTTTTTCATAAATTGCAATTAGTCTAGACATGAATCTTCAGGCTTTACTGGAAAAGACAGTGACAGAGATGACAAGATGCACAAAAATTTAGTTCAGATTAGATTGTTATGTAACCTTTAGTCTTCTCTTTTTTATTTTCAGTGAAGGAAGACAGAAGGAAAGGGTATGCTTCTAGATGGCATGGGGAATATGGAGCTTTAGATGATATTTGAGTAGGGAGAAAATGGGGACAGGTGGGACCACAGTCTTTAGCTGTAGCTGAAACAGAGGATATGTGTAAATGCATAGTAGTGTAGAGAGGCAGAAGCAGTGATGTGCAAAGAGTTAAAGGTAGCAAAAGGAAACACATTTAGATGTTTTTGACTCTTTTGGACAGTTCAACCAGTTAATATTTTCTCATTTTCTACTCATATCTTGAAGAAGTCATTAGTATTTGGAATAGACCCACTCAAGCTTCATCAGGATTAGAAAGCACAGATGTTTTGACAATTATGACTCTGAATGGAAGATTAACTATCCTTAATAATAAAGTTATCTAAAATACTGGGCACGTCAAATTATCCTGGCAGAAGTCTATCTATTGTTAGAAGTATGAGGAGGAAAGAATTGCTTCAATGACTGTGGTAGCTTTTTTCAATAGCCAACGTTGTTCCAGAGGAATATTTTTACTGAACCCTGTTCTCTGAATGCAATTTTGAAGGTTAGTGTTGCATACAGAAATGCGACTGGTATACTGTAAAAGGATCTGCAGTACTCTGGACTTCTTTTCCAGCATTGCTTACTTTCATACCAATCAAATCTTGGAAATTATGTTAGGAAGGAAAAAGGAGGAAAGTTGCCAAAAAAATAAAAACATGAATAGAAATTATAATCAATGGGTCAAAATATCAATTCTGTTACTTCAATGCAGTGAAGTGTTGGGACTGTCACTGCTTTTGGTCCTAGCATGGAAAATGGCTGAAGTGTATGTTACAGTGAAATTCTTTAAATTAGCCTTCCCACAAGCAACCATTAAATCATAGAATCACTGAATACTTGGAGTTGGAGGGGAGCTCTGGCACTCATCTAGTCCAAGACACTGCTCAAGCAGGGTCAACTAGAGCAGCTCCTCTATTCTCAGTCTGTCACCTGCCCAAGGTGATTTTTGCATAGAGAATGAATATTGATTACAGTGGTGCCCCCTTAATTTTCAAAGAGGAAGAATGCCCTATGCCATTTAAGTGCTAGTGTTCAAGATGGGCAGACATTTCTTAGATATACTCAATCTGTGCCCTAATTTGAGTTCTTCAGAATAACTGAATGTAGTGTAACCAGATGGCAGGAACTCGGTAATTCTCCAAAGTAATATAGCACAGAATAATCAGCTAATCTTTTGCAACTACTCTATGACACAGTCATAAGCAGAAGTTCTTGCTTCAGGTATCTCAAAGCTTATCAACACTTAGAGGATTTGCTAACTCTACTATGCCAGAAAGCCTCCACCAGGGATAAAGCTTAAGGACATTAGGTTGAATAAGTTCTAAATGGACTATGCTGTTCCCGAAGTACTGCTTAGTCTGGTAAAATCTCTAAATGACACAGCTATTTCAGGAAAAATTTGAAGTGTAGCCAAAAATTTAATTTCCATTTATGAATGCCTCTTTTGTGGATTACTAAATTTTTCTTTTCTTTGACAGCTTTGGCCTGTGGTATGCCACACATAATTCCTACGTTTAACTAAAGGGATCTCAGATGCAGTTTCTTTCTCTTGTCTACGTTAATATAGTTAATATAGTAATAATTTCTCTTGTCTTTAGAGAGACAAGGAATGAAAAAACCTAGTGTGGAAAACATGGCTTAGATAGCTACAGTTTCACATGTAGATGAAAAAGAGTAGGGAAATGGCATCTTAAAAGTAGTAATTAAACAGGCTAATGGTTGTTTCTGATCAAATGAGTATGGCTATTGAGCCCCAGTAGGAACATTTAGATCTACTTTGTTCTAGAGTAATAATACATAATACAAACCAAAGATTAGTAAGTATTTAAATTTTAGCTTAATCTTTAATGTGGATTGTGAATAAGGACAAAAAAAAAACCACTTTTTTTTTTCTTGAGAAGCTGAATGGCATTAAAAGAAATCTCCCTTAGGTAAGTAGCATTAGAAGGGTTACGGGAATATTCTGTCCCATTATCTCTTGCAGAATCTGCTTTTTTTCTTTTTTAGCTAAGTCTGAAGTCTTGTGACTCAGAACAGAGAACATTTCATTTAGTTTGTATAATAGGCTTTCAAATACTTAGAAATTTTTATATAGCAGGAATGACAAGAATAAAAAGCTTGTATTCTACAGTTAGGAGTTCTTCATTAATCACATTTATGAGATATAACAAAGTAACATGAATGTCAAACAAAAAACATCATCACAAGTAATAAAGAAGCATAACTATGACCTTAAGTGGAATTAATAGACTATTGAGTAACAGCATAAAAATATAAAATAGACAAGGAGTTCATTTTTAGGGCAGTATGCATCTCTATACTTCATAGAAAACAGCAAATGAGAGTAGATTAGAAGTGAAACAAGACAAAATCCACAGTGTTTGAAAATGGTCTGCTAATGCATTTTTCCTAAATGAACTATAAAGTAAACCTTCACAATGGTAACATAATATAATAGTAATTTAATAAAATAGTACAGTCCTCTCTAGCTGTCCTTTATCAGTCATGTAGGAGATCTCCAGGTTAATTAAAGCCTAAAGGGAAAACCAAGTATATTTAGATGTAGATGGAGCTACACTCAGTAGGGAACGTTCAATGCCTCAGTGTTAAGCTCTCCAGGCTTAATCTATGTCAGGTATTTGGTGTCCCTATATAGTCCAGAAGAGAAATAAGACCCTTCAGAAGGGCAATCCGCAGAACTGAAGTGGTAAGGGTTTTTCTCCCTCCCACTTCCTGTAGGTTATAAGAAAGCTTTTTCATCCTCTTAACTTTCAGACAAAATACTTGCCATACATTTTGTTGGGTCTGTGTTATATGAGTTTTGCACTTACCTATCAGAATAGAGTCATCAGGGAACATAGATGGGAAAACCTCTGTTTTCTGAATTCTGAATAGACTTAAAGAAAAGACAGTCTCTGAAGTCATCTCAGTCAACTTGTGCTACTCTTGCATCCAAGTTAGAAAACTAATCACCTTAGATTCTTTCTTTGCATCCATTGGAGAGACACAGACACTTCTAAAAAGAGTTTCTGCCTCTTTAAGATAATTCTCTGTAGTGACAGTAGATGAAGTCTTAGCTCTTAACTTAATCACTGCAGCCAAGTGCTGAAGTTGAGGTGTAATAAATCAGACCTCAAATTTTCAGAATTAGCTGGCTATGCATAAAGGAGTTTTTTTGGATTGCAGTGTTTCACTTCAGTTCTGCCTATGCGCTACCCTGAGACTTTTGGTGAATGTATTACAAAATATTACAAAAAACATTCAAGCAATAGGAAGCAGTTCTGAAGTGGAACAAGTGCACCAAAAGCTACAGGGCTGTGTGGGCCAGACTACGAAGATGGAGAGACATACAAGCACTTTTTTAGGGAGCATGGGAGGTCCGCGCAGAAACTATCTCATGCACAGGCAACCACTCAGCAGGTTGTCTGGGACATCTTACTTCTCTCTGATCCCTTATGTGTGCATCTGTTATGATACAGTCCTTCAGAATTTGTACTATTTTCTTTTTTTCTGCAGGATGCTGCTCATTCAGTCATACTTTTGGAATAAAATGTGTTTGTGTGTTGAATTTGGCTGCTATCTTTAGGTCTTTCACCTCAGTTTTATGCGGAAGTTGACAAGTGTACAGTGCTTAGGTAGGAATTTGGAGGATGGTCATGTAATTTAGGTTGTTGAATATTATCCTAGGGAGTTGGATTCTGTGCTATTCATGCTGTGTAAAAACTTGCTTAATTCACATGGTGTTGTTTTTGCAATTTGACTGAATTATCACAACTTTTTTAGATCTTTATGTAATAGGAAATAACAAATAAACAGTAATAAACTACAGTAATGAGGCATGTGTTTTTGTTCTCTTGTTTGTGACTGGTCTGCCTACAAGGCTGATGTGCACTTAATGAGATTAGCTCTTCAGTTCATAGACTAGCAATCTAAGGGGACTTTTCAAATCTCATGTTTAGCCAATTCCTGTTCCGTCCACTCCAGCTTCAGCTCCTCTACGTATTTGTTCGTACTTCAGTTGGTTTTATAAGATGAATTCAATGAAGACCAGCCTTCTGAACAACAACAGCAGCAACAACAACAACAAAGAATAAAAGCACAAAGGGATTTAAAAAATGAATTGTAAACAGCAAACAAATAGCTTCAGACAGATCACTAGCTGAAATCTGTGGCATTTTTTTCCAGTCTTCTCTCATTTTTTATCAGAAAAGTAAGCAAACAAACCTACGTTCCAGGTTTCCAACAGAAAGCATGAAACATACCATGTACAATAATATAAATATCATTTAAAATGTTCAAAATTTTGTGAAGTTTATCATTAAATTAGTATGTACAGAAAATATCAGAAGAACATTGTCACTGAAAGAAGCCTTGTTTGAGCAAACCTTTTCTTGAAATTAAGCATACATTAATCCAGTCTTCTGGATCAGGGACCTGGTTTCTTAATATGAGTATTTCTTGAGAAGAAATATTCTGACTACAGAAAAGTATAAATGACCTCTAGGATTAAAAATATACATATTGAAGTAATGTATCAATCTATTTTTAAGTCTGAATTTTTAAAGAATTCATTTCATGTTGAAATATTTGCTTTAATTTCCATTACTTTTATTCATTAAAAAAGAGTCTGTAAAAACAGTTGGAAATTGTCAGAAATGTCAGTTAAGTCTTAGATATATTTTCTAACTTTTAGAAAATGAATTATAGGAAAACAGAAAATGTAATTAGCACAAGACTGCATCACAGATATTTTGAATTCACTTGTTTCAAATGAACTGTTATACAAAGTTGGCATACAGCGTGCCCCTTTCTATTATTTTTAGTAAAATGGATTTCTTGCTGTGATAAGTGATGTAGTTGCTAATTTCAACTGAAAAGTGATTCTCCTAAAGCCATGGGTAGCATTTTTATTTAAGTAGCAATGATGTTATTCAACAACTATTATAAATAGTTTGAAATATGAAACTATACTCAAAGTTAAAAAAAAATAAACTGTGGAAAAACATTAAATTGTCTTTTTAGAATATGGAATTTCTGTCCTTGGGAAGAAGTCCTGGGACCTGCTGGGAAGAACTCAGGTAGGAATGAATTTAAGAGTATGAATAAAATACAACTTAGATACAAATAAAGATATGTCGGGCATTTCCAACAATGTGAAGAACATTTTTCAAGTCTTCCAAAATTAAAGGAATATTACAGGGTACATTTATTAATTCACATTAGACAAACCTAGCTACCGTAAATGAAGAGACAAGAGATCATATACTCACAGCAATCACAGTATTGTCAATTCATCTAGAAGTCTATTGTATAATTTTTGGCTCTTGATCAAGGAGTGTAATTTAGGTACAGAATTAAGAACAGATGCATCTAGACTTAAAGCAAAAAAACAAGTTCTGTAATGTAAGTTCTCTATCAACATTTCTTTGCCTGGTCAATGATGAGGGCATGAACCAGTTCACTTAATTAGTCACAAAACTTTGGTGACTGTGTGTCAAGAAACATCCGGTTTCTGTCATAACATAACATAACATAACAACATAACATAACATAACGTAACATAACATAACATAACATAACATAACTCTGTCCCTGAGTCATGATTTCATGTAGAAAGCAGAGGAAAGTCATAAAAGTTACTGACCATATACATATATAAATATGAGACTGAAGACCAAACCCCATACTCCTGCCTGGAATAGAGTAGACATGCTGAGTATGAAGAAGTATGAATTATTATTTTCCTGAAAATATACCAGGATGATGAAAACAATGCAAAATTACAGCTGTGCCAAGTCTATTACTAAGGTACGGAAGAGCAAATGCTCTTTTGTTTTGTTATGTTTTTCCCCTTTTCTATTGCTTTTTCAAGTAGCCTTAGGCTATCTGAGATGGAGTTCTTGCATTTACTACACATTTTCATTACAGACACTTCAGAAGAAATTCCACAGAAGAGACTTACAGGGGACAACCAGAGCCACTTGATACAGAGGATAGATAACTAGTGATGAATAAGATAATGACACTAGTAGCAACCTCAAGCCTTTTCTCTTCAGACAAGCAGCTTTTCCCAATATGCAGGAAAGCAAAAGTCAGGGCAGATTAGTGGGGTTAGGGAATTCACCTTTGTGAAGTACTGGGATTTTTTGCTTTATTTTGTACCACAAACATTTTCTCCTTGCTGATTGCACCACTACTTATATCAGCTGAATTTTATATTTTGCTCATTGAGGAAAGAAAGAAGCTTGTATGCTTGAAGAGAGGCAAATCTTTTAATAATGGGTTTTATCAGACCGTCACTAGGTGTCTTATGGTCTGCCTGGACCTTACGTCTTTATTAGTGCTGCAAAATTGATGTAGCTGGAAGATAGTAAGGGAACAAAAGGACAAAAAAGTCAAATGATTGCAACAATCTCCATGTTTTTTTGAGCAGTAAAGTCAAGGCTGAGGAACTTTAAGTAAATAGGTTTAAAGCATCCCTAAGAAAGGCTCTCCAGTCTCACTGTGAGTTTGGAAAGCAATCAAATCACATAACCAGGCTTGCTGTACTCAGTCTTTTAGTAAAAAGTGCACCTTTAATTTGTCCAGTCATAGTTCGTGATTGCTAGATAATTGTCCTGTCATATACAAATACCTATCCTAAAGGACAATTTGAATTAAGGTATAAAAGTGCCAGATTCAGACCAATGTAACAGTATAAATGCAGAATTGTAAACTGCCAATCTCAGCTTTTGCCATATAATTCTTTTTGAAATACAGTTGTTAACAACCAAAAGGCATAGAAATAAAACAAAACCAAAAAATACAGTCCCCCCACCCTCCAAACCATCAAGGTCAAATAAG
Organism: Dromaius novaehollandiae; assembly: GCF_036370855.1. Classification (NCBI taxonomy): domain Eukaryota; kingdom Metazoa; phylum Chordata; class Aves; order Casuariiformes; family Dromaiidae; genus Dromaius; species Dromaius novaehollandiae. The sequence continues at coordinate 43,552,344 of NC_088100.1, read as the reverse complement.
AAACTCTTAATTAAAAGGTCTCAGTTTTAGTATTTGAAATTTGACAGGCACGTTGTATGAGATAAGTAATTTTGTTAGTGATTATTTGCTGGATTCCATGTGCTTGTCTTGTAGCACTTCCTTATCAGCCAGTTAGTTCAACTTATTGTTGATGTAGACAGAGGCCAAGGCTGGAAAGTTGTGATTTTCAAAGCTGCAGGTAAATCTCATGCTGAGAGCTTTCTATAGTTCCATGAATCTATACTGGAAAAGTCCTTGTAGCAAAAATCATTATTTCTTTTACAGTGGAAGAAAATCAGTTAGCATACCAGCTGTATCTTCCACAATAATTAGCAGAAAAAAATCTGTAAATATATCCAACTGCCTACTAAGCAGGTACATACTGGTACGTTAGCTGAAGGGAAACTTTTTGGATTAACGTGATGTTCAATATTCTTTTGTCACACTTGGTTGACAGCAATGGAAATGGATATAATAAAATGGAAAAAAAAAAGTCTACTCAAACAAATCCTTAACTGGCAGTATTGAAACAGAGCTCATTAATGCTTTATTTTCCTTGCCATAAATCATTTAATTCAAAGAAAGTAAAAATAAATGGGAATTAATTTAATTGTTATTATGGTACTTTCATGTCTCCAAACACTAGGAAGTTGAAATTGAAAATATTCAAAGTGTAAATAAAATGCATATTTTAATGATCATAATTATAAATTGGGACAAATTAGTAAGGGATGTTGTAGATTAATCATTTGAAATGCTTGTGCCAAAACTAGATATTGGTATAAAATATGTTACAGTTAGACAGATGGCAGGGAAATGAATCATCAGATGAAATCTGTGAACTATTTCATATTGGAGGTCAATAAACACAATATGAACTTTTCTCCTCACAATCTAACAATCAGAGGAATTGCTTATGGGCTTCCGTCTCTATCACTGAGAAAAAGTGAGATAACTGTGATATTGGTATGAAAATACTGTTCAAACAGTAAAACAACATGCAGTAGTGATATCAGTTAATTGATAAATGTGAAAAAATCTATTTTGCTTTGCAATGCATCCTAATCAACAATAAATGTAACGATCATTTTAATAAGATCATAGGATAGCATTGAGAATCATAGTGAGTGTCTCCAGTCAAGCACTCATGGAACTTTTAAAGATATAGGAGATATTATGCCTTACATTACATTTATGCATTTATAAAGATTGACAAATACTGTAATCATGTAAAGGTTATTGCAAACACTTTCATTTATTATTGCCATGGAAATAATAAGTGAGAAAATAAAGAAGTATTTCTTTATAGACAACTTAAAGGTACATGTATAAACTTGCAAGTCATATCTAAAAACAATTTAAACAGGACCTTATTAAATGATTTTAAAATTATGGTCATTGTGGATGTCATAGGGAACATGGAGCAATGCAGACAACTTGGATTATGATTGCTTACAACATTCTCCTCAAAGATGCTTATGTGACACAAAGAACAGGCACTGATGCCGCTTTTCTCTGATAAAAAAGGTAAGAATGTACTTGAAAGAAAAGTATAAATCTGCAAATTGTCCCTCCTTCAGGTATGGCATAGAGATGATAGATTTATATCTATAAAATGAAGATAGGTTGTTCATTATGAAAATGGTGATGATTGGTTGGCTGGACAGTTAATGATTTACACTGACAAATCCTAATGGAAGTTAGTCCTCTGAAAACAAGTAGAGGGAGGCTAGCTATCTTGTGATAGGTATGTCAAAAGAAGATCTGAGGGCTATATTTACAAGAAAAGTTTTTGCAGTGACAGTTGAAGATAACTACACATCGAGAGTTGAAAAACTTAGCATATTAAAAAAATCAGGTAAGTGAAAAATTGCTAAATGCTTGTAAATCTGACATAGATTTGTAAAAACCACCAATTCCAAAAAACAAACAAACAAAAAGGATAAGAAGGAAATCTATGAAAACTCACATAGTTAAATTAGTAATTCTGATTACAAGATCCTGTTGACAGGTGTATAATTGCATTATCTCTTAAAATAACTCAAAGTTTGAGCAAGTTAGATGTAAAAAAACCCTCAGTTCAGACATGCTAAATAAAGTAGAGTTAATGTTTAATAACTAAAAGCCCTGCAGATTTCTTCTCTGCTAAGGCTGTTACATGACAAGATTTGCAAGCTCTACACAGATTTTGCAATTGATGTACATATGACGACAGTGCATGGAACAAGGAAGAATAGCAAACTATACATCCTTCACATATATTTATTTCTTCTTCTCTAGTGGTCAAACAAAGCGTTGCCCATCTCAAAAACAGAGGGGATTGGGAATGGAATTGAAGAGAAATGACTGGGATATGGAGCTTGAAGGACAAGAACTTGACTTGAGGGGGGGAAATTTGGAAAATAGATGCAGGGACTGACTTGGTATTGGGTTTCAAATTTACTGAAAAATTGGATGGAAAAATGAATGGTAGGCAAAATGGTGTATAGTTTGGGTAAATCGAATTGAAATAATATGTCATATACTAGTTTTAGAAAGATTCAGTTAGCATTCTCTATAAAGTTATCTGAAGATAGTGTCTTTGAATGTAGTATAAACTTAAAAAAAATCTAGCTAAGGGGGAAACTATGGGGAAAAAAGCCTGTGTTAGTCTTATTTGTCTTTGGTCTGTATAGCTCTATAGTCTTTAGCTATAGCTATCTATATCTTATTGATCTAGATATATCTGCATGTACATGCTTAACACTGGAAGTGTTGCTCCTTAAGAAAGTGAGAAAAGTGGTAAGATGACTTTGCCAGTATTGGTAAGTCATGAAATATCTTGCATCCTATTTCTTCCACCCAGAACCCCTCAGAAAAATATGGGTGATTCTGTGTAACTGTTCTTTTTGGAAGTTCTCCTAAGGTGAAATCATTTATTTGTTTTCTTTCTTTCAGTTGTCTCCGAATGCTATTTATAAAAGCATAATCACCCCCAAACAGATCCTTCCACATAGCTTATTGAGTTTTCTTTCTTACTTTCCATGAATTAATTTATTATGCTAACATCAGTCATTTCTCTGTTGTACATACATTGACTTCTATTGAACTATAGCAGCTATTCTCCCTAATTGCTGCTTCAACAAGGTTTCACATATACAGATCTGACCAAGGAAGTTTTTCAGAAAAAGAGCACATTTTCATGTAAGGTGAATGCCATTCAGTGGCATTTTATCATGTTAGGGAAAATGCCATTTTAGGTGCCCAGGCCTCTATTTAGTTCCTTGAATCATTCATCATAAATCATTCACTTTAGCCCACTAATTTTTGTTTTTTTCCTCCTCAGTGCAGTTTACTGAAATCCTTCCAATTTATCAATATCTTTATGGAAATGTGATACCCAGAGCTGAATTAAATACTTTAGGTGAAATCACACCAGCACCTTGGAAAGAAAAGTACTATTACATCTTTCCTTTCTAAAGTAATGCATATGAGCCCAAAATTGCATTAGCTTTTTATTTTCTTGACACAATATTTCACACTAGAAACTAACATCTAATTGGCCGTCCATGATTCCCAGGTTTTTGCCTCCCTTTCAATATTTGTGGGATTTGGTTTATCTATTCACAAATGCTTTAGCTTGCATTTTTTCAAGCTGAATCTCAGATTTTTCTGCCCATGTTGCTAATTTCCTGCTTTCTTTTCTCCTGTTTCTGAGGCCTCATCAGTGCTTGCAACTCTTCTAAATCTATCATTGACAAATTTCTTTATCCGAGTTGTTTGTTGTTTCTTGTTGAATACTAATAGAAATTAAGTAACTGATTCCTAGGTCTTCAATTTCTTTCCTAAGTTGATAAAAGGGTATTTGCAAATACTATTTCAAATGTATTCTTCAGTCATGCTTCATTATCCTATTTATCTGAAGTAAATGTAAATGCAAAATTTTATGAGAGATGGAATATAAATTAAAGAATAATCATTATTCACTTGCTTGAGGTGAAGTCCAGGTTCAGCTGAAGTTATTGGCAAAATTAGCACTGACTTAACAGAGGTAGTAACATCATTGCATACTGTGTCACTGAATAAGGAAACACCTTGCAGGAGTTTTTATTGTTGTTGTTGTTGTTATTAACATCTGTGCATGTTAGATGTGGGAATATATGTTCCATTTTCCTGAAATCAGAATCCTTAACAGGTTTTTCTTTTATATATGTAGCATATACATAAATGTACACACACAGGCAGAATACATTATTTTATTGGTTTGCTGAGCTAGCTTTTTTTGGATTGCCCTAGTTGGTTAGATGTTTTTGATAACAGATATCTTCAGCCTCAAGGCTTGTTACTCTGTCACCTTTAATGAATGTAATAGATCTGTTCCTTAGTGAACATAAAATGGTTTTACTGAAATTAAGAGACTCATGCCTATTTATACAAGCTGAAGCTTACTCACATATATATGTGAGTGCATTTTTGATTCACATTTCTGTGAGACACAATGCTGGAAATGCTGCTCTATAAAGCATTAAATTCAGCATACTGCCATATTACTTTAAACTGAATATCGTACAAACATATGTTAAGAATAAGACATTCATCTTTTCTACCGGGAAGCAACATCCAAAATTTTTTTTTTTATACATATATATGTATATAAGGCACTAATATATGTCTAAATCTCTGAATATCAAAACTATACAAAATTGCTACTTTGGGAATACAATAATTTCAGTTCTATCTTACTCATGATATACAGAAATAGCAGTGTGTGTGTGTGTATGTGTGTGTGTGAAAGAGAGAGAGTTTTATCCTTATTGCATTAATAATCATCTTTTATTATATGAATAATGCATGAATTTTATTTTCTTTGGTTTTTTTTTTCATTCAGAAAACAATATCACAAAATCACACCTTCAGATCCATTCTCATTTGGACTGAACAGAAATATTATTAGCTCAGAAATTTGACAGCCTTGAAAACATGCAGAGCCCATGGATTCTAGCTGAAAATTGAAGGGAGCTTTTGAGTAACAGTACTAAATAAGATAGTTCGTTAGGTCTGTTATTTTTCCTTCAACAGTCAGGAAAAACAGAATTAAATAATCTCAGCTGATTTTTTTATCAAAAGCAAAACATATGTAAACAGACTATGTAGTCTATTTCCTGCCTTTTGATTCAGAAAAAAATCTTTACCTAAATGTAGTGACCTCTCTGTTGTTCACCTGAAATGTGAGGGACTCAAAAAAGACTGCAGGAGAGTAAGAAAAGGTCAGGATATAGATATATAGCAGGAGAGATCAGAACAATCTTAAAACTGAAAATATCACACCAGAGAGACTACTGTCTAGTTTATCACTTTCTGAATGAAAACTAAAAGAGGTATTTTGCCTATGAGACTGTTCTATTCCCAATTAGAGCAGGATAATTAGGATTCATCCCTCTGTCATATAACCCAGTGGTACCTAGAGGTCAAAAGCACCTTGCAAAATTTCAGTGTTTTTGAAAAATGTGAGCACAATACACAAACTAGGGGATTATCAGTCATATGAGTAAATAAAGAACCTATACACTTGTTTAATTTTCAGCATGAAAGAGCTCAAATCATAATAATGGGAACATTCATGTCTCCAAAAATTACCAAATGTTCATGTTCTTGTCCTGAACCAGCCTATGATACAGGTCGGTAACTTGGGCACTTGCACCCCAGAAGGCTTAAAAACAACCCAAATGCAGTTACCATGTAAAAGTTAGATCAGGGGTCCTGCAGGGAAGTTCTGGTGTGGAGGATGGCAAACAACTCATGTATATCCATTTATGCAAGGCAGTGAACCAAAAAAACCTGTCTAGCCAGTGACAGAGATCCAAACCTGACAAATCCCATCTTGGAGTAAAACAACTGAACACTGATCAGCAATGTCCTACCTTCTAGACTCCCCTGAAGGTCCTGATCCTCATGATATGTGTCCTGGGTGCTTAGATACTGCTCCTAGGACCAGGAAGGTCATTTTCCTTGTTTATAACCTTCACTTTGAAAATAAATACATTTAAATATGTTAGCATAAAGGTACTGCATTTCCTTAAAGCAGGTTTCAATGTTGTTCAAGTAAAAGCTGGTAAAATTGTCTCAGTTAGAAAATGTAAATTGTTCTTATGCTGCTTATTTGTTTGTGATGTTGTCAGCTTTTCGAAGTGAATCTCAGAAACCTGAATAAAAATTCTAGCAGCTAAGTAAAGAATGATCTGGCATAGCATAGGCCACTCTCTCTTAAATAAGAACCTTATAGAATGAGGCTTTGAGAAAGGATTAAAAAGAACTTTCTAATGTCATGGACCCTAATGCTCATTCAAAAATGTTGCTTTATGCAGAAAGACCCCAGTACAAAATCTACTGAAAAATTTTCTCAGCAACTCAGTTCACTGAATAAAGACTCAACTGTCTGGAAACAGAAAAGAGTGGACAACTGTTCTAAGTGGTTATGCTCTGAAGTGTTTACTAGAAGATAAAAGCAATATTTTTGAGGATGGCAACCTGAAATTGCCCAGACTTGTAATAGAGAGATTAATAATATGTGGGAGGAAGAATGGCCAAAGGTCAAATGGAAAAACTCCATCATGAAGGACTTATTGAGAATAAAAGAATAAAAGAAGAGCACTTGGAAGCTCTCGTGGTGGTCAGAGAGACTATCTATTGTTATGAGACTGGGAGACTGTCAGAAGAATCCCTTGATATTCTCCCTCTCCTCTCTGCTCCTCTCTCCTCCTCTTGCCTCTCTTTTCCCCTTTCCTCCTCTTCCTCCCCTTTTCTCCCATTTTCCCCCCTTTTCCCCTTTCGCTTCCCTTCCCTTCCCTGCCTTTTTTTCTTTTGCAGCCCTGTACGACCTTTACTAGGAGAGAGTTTGAAACATAATTTTCCTGTTCCTAACAAAACTGGAGACTGTTCCAGTGATTATCTGCCATCTGTTGGTTTCAGTGCTTCAATTGCTTCAGAATACTCTGGAAAAAAAGCTCTTTCTTGATAGAGGGTTGAATGTACATTCAAAGGTACCTTCAGCACGGCAAGTGCCCGGCTAATCCCCTTAGCATACAGGGACAAGGCTGCCACCAACTCTAATTGATTCTGAAATGAATCTGTATAGAAAATTAGAAGGTTTGGATTCCCATGTGAGCTTCAATAAAGAGCCAGGATGTAAGCCTGACAGCTGAATGGATTCAGAAATGAAAATCTGATAAGTGGCTTAAAGTTGTACTTAAGTCCAGAAATGATTTGAATGCTCTTGTTAATGGCACATTGTATATTGTCACCTAGTTAATTATCTCTGAAGATGAGTTCTTGCAGAGGAGAAGATACGCCAGCCTTTCACAGCCTTTCCTCATCACATATTTATTAAATTCCAACCTCCTCGACAGTAGCTGGAAGGCAGAAAGAAAGGATTAGGCGACTGCAGTTCCTCTGTGGCTGTCAGTTCACTGTGCCAAACTTCAAATATGAACTGTTGCATGTACTGTCACAGACATTTTCTTTACATCTTAATTTGCAAATGAGGAGCTGACATTTGTTATGCCTTGTATTTGCACACATGAAAAGCAAATACTGTCACTGCTGGCTATTTTGTTTATCCCTTTGCAGATAGTATATGGCCTATTTATAAATTTTCTTCTGATTCTTTTTTTTGCTAGCGGAGATAGTCATGGAGCTACATGTCCTCATATTTTATTCAGGAAGTCTATCTGCAGTTTATGAAGCGTGCCCTGCATGCAGGAGCTATTTAAAACAGTATCTTTAAGTCTATTTTTAGTTTGCTGTTTTACAGCTTTTTGATAGATATTTCTACTTAATATATGTTTCATGTAGATGAGTTGATGAATGTTTGTGTGTGTACATGTACCCCTTTGTGCGTGTTTCATATGTGCTTATTTGCCTATTTGCATTCATAGTAATAGTGCAGGGTAAAAAGATACAGCTTGAGGTAGAGACAACTATTCTTATATCCATCATATTACCAGAACTTATCCTCAGACATAAACTGGAGAAGAAATGAAGATAGAAGACATGAAGAAGAAATGAAATGTTCATTAGAGGAAGTTGTTGCTAGAGAAATAAATTACAAGAGACAACACTGTGGCTAGATAGAATCATCATCTCAAATATCAAAGAAAATATGATTGAGAAGTGATACCTGTAAGAATTCCACTTTCGTTATTAATTACAGACTTCAATACATTTATCTGTAAAGCTGACCTTATCTTTCTGCACTGAATTCAAGGAGGGTGTTTTAAAACACCAGATGATCTCAGCATAGAGAACTTCTCGAGGAATCAGCAAGTCCTTTCTACTTACATTTCTGCCTCTTACTTTGGACACTTTTTTTTTTTAATTTAATTGAGTCTATTGGTTAATGTAGTAAGGTGAAGAGTTAGGAAACATAAGTTTAATTCCCTCTTCCAGCATACACCTCTCACCTGGCCTCACAGAAGATACTTTTTCCTCAGTCCTCAAATGTATATGTGTCCCTAAAACAGCATATCTTTTCTTGCATGATGAATATGGAATAAATAGAAAAGCAAGTAGAAGACTCAGGAGAGGATGGCTGTCTTTCTGGATCACATGTTAACATATGTCTATGTTTATATGTACTTAGACATTTAAATTGACATCAGAGATCTTATGGGTCTTTTCATGAGTTTTCCTGGAAACATAGGTTCATAGGTTATATATCTGACTGCTATGATGGAAACTGCTACTTGCTAGCTATTTCCAAACTACATCAGTCCACGCTGCAAAGTTGTATAGAGTTTGAACATGATGGGTGCAAAATAAAATTAATGGGAATCATTCTGACCACCACTTTACAGTCAGTTTGGAAACACTGACATACGTCTGAGATTCTCTTTCTTACAAAGCTGTTTCCCCCCCCTCCTTTGTCTTTTTCAACAGAAGTGGCAGAAGTGGCACAGTGATCTTCCAGACTGAGTGAATATAAAAAGAAGCTGAAAGGCTCATTTATAATTAAACACTATTCATGGAGCCTTAGCCAATGCCCAAGAAAAAGTCCATGGAAATACTATTATTGACTTTAATGAGCTTTGGATTTGAACCTAAGCAAAACTATTATATGTAAAAATATTTCTCATATAAACAGATTCCACATCAGCGTGTAAAGTGCTTGGAGATCTTGGGAGCGTCAGGAAGAAATCTATGAGAGTTTTATCAAATTGCCATGAGAAATATCTGTTAGCACTGAAGGATGGCTTTTCCATTTTCTTAACACTGCATCTGTGTTAACTAAAAAAATTCTTGCAGCACATCATAAGGTAAAATAACAGTACTTTATATCTGAATTTTATTTTTTTAAAAGTTGCCAGTAGTGTTTTCTTTTCAAAAAGCACAAAAAATGTGCTCAATATATATGTCAGATGAGATGAAAGAAATTGAGGGGAAAAAATCCATGCTGCTTAGATGTCTATACACACATACATTTAATAGTTTAATGAAGCCAATGGAAGACAAATGGCTGTATGCCAGTTTACAGTAGGAGTATTTAAGATTAAATCATATCTATTTATTTAGAATCCAGTTCTGTAAAGACTTACTAATGTGCACTGCTTTACATATTACAACTAACATCTAGAGTTAAGTGCCCTTTTTGTGGGAAACTGCCTCATTCAATAATTTTAAGTGCTAAAATTCAGTTTTGGTTTTAAAAATCCAGTCCTTTGGGGAGCTTATGTCCCTGTCTCTGGGCTGTGGGAATATACCTGTGTCAATTGGCATGGCGTGCAATTATCAAAGGGTGGAGCATATACTTGTAGATTGTCTGATGTTAATTGTTTAGTGTTGTCTAGCGGCCGTTATATGTGTAGAACTGCTTAGCTCTAATAAATTCTTATACTTGACAAGTGATGATCTCTTGAGTTCAGCGCAACTAACTCTGGAATGTGAAAGAATCTCAGACACCCCTCTATTGGCGGGTCACAAGCATTAATCACTTTAATTAAAAAAAAAAAAAAAAAAAAAAAAAAAAGGAAGAGCAGATGGCAATACCCCAATCTATGCACAAGTTCAATGGCTAAAATGCTTCACCAAATGGGGAAACTAGAAGCCAGCACCCTCTAGGATTCAACCTATAAGCAATTCCATCACCTTCCCTTCTCTTACAGAGCGACTGTGGCCCCTTGCAGAAGGCAAGTGAGTAAATAAGTAAGGAAGAGTTCTTGGATTAGAGAAAAAAGAGGATATGGCTCTGTAGCATGTTTCTCATTGCTAGGATTAGACCTTGGACAAAATTTCAGCGGTCACTGAACATGAAACAGGCTTTTCTTTGGGTGACTAGAGGGCACAGACATAGTACTCTCTAGTATATATAGGAAGAAAAGTGTCACTTCTCAACCCTGCTCCAAAGATAGTCTATGCATTTTATAGACTAAAGCATAGATCCAAGAAAGGCAGACCTGTTTCTGCATTTTGTCCAATGATCATTTTATTTGGAATTCATTAACTACCTTTTCTTCAGGGATCAGTACACAGATCTCTTTTTGGAAGATTTCACTGACTGGAATGAAATTATTTTGACTTCTGCCTTCTCGTAGTTTAATGAATCCTTCCTTTTCTTCTGTCATCCATCCATTCGTCCCTCCGTCTGTCCATTTGTCTGTCTATCTATCTATCTATCATACAGCTGTCTATTCCCATAATATATCATGATAGTATAAACATACATACCAAAGTGATCTCTTAGCACTGAAACCAAGAGTACCTAGTGTAAAAACAGAGGAGGTAAGCGCAGAGATGCTCTGTGCTGTCAAGGCAGTAGCAGTTCTAGATATACACAAAAACAGGACATTAGGCAGTGGCAGACCTTTACCAATGAGGAGTTAGGCAGGCATGAACATGGAAAGAAAAACATCACAGTCATAGACTTAGTACATGAATTATATTTTCATGTGAAAGTCTTTTTATAAACCTGAATTTCTGATTCTCCAAATAAAATCTTTCAGGACTATGTGCCTTCATGGGGATTCAGGAACTCTTTCTTCACAAACTCCTTTGTAGGACTGTAACTCTACATGTAAGTATTTCAGGATTTAATTCTCTTATTGCAACTATTACAGAAGAAGTATCTGTCATAGGAAGATATTCAAAAAAAAAAAAATCAAGGAGGGTTTTTTGGCTGTCCCTTTTCCCCCCCACCTTAGTTTTGCATCTCTTTTTGCAAGCCCAAAAGTGGTGAGGGAGAACAAACAGAAACTTTTGTGACTGAGGCCTTAGGAAATCATTTTTAAATCTTTAGTACTGGGCAAAGCCACAACCCAGCTCTTTCAAGATAACTGCCAATCCCATCTGTTTGGCAAAAATCTCTCCTTTCTCTCTCTTGCTGTATCTCTCCATCTCTCTGCCTCTTGTTTTGTTCTGTTTCCACAGATAGCCTCCAGGTTTCATGTCAAGCAGGAGCTTCTGACAATCTTTCAAAAAGCTGGTTGTATCAAATACAATCTATGAAAAGGCCAAGGAGTAAGTTTTTGGTTTTTGGATAGTGTCAAAAACATATCCAAATGAATGCTACAGAAAGTGTCTGGGAATTGCATTTATGGAACATTCTGTTCATCAGGTCTTTTACTCGTCTTTACAGGAAAGAGAAATATACAAACCAGCATATGGAAACATATGCAAATGCTTCTAGGTATCAATGGTGGCAGGATGCAGTCACGTCCTTCTGAGCCTGTCTTTGTTGGGTTTTTTTTCACTACTGTTTGAAGAAATATAGAGCAGCATTTTTTTCATATATACAACATCAAACAAGTCAATAGTAAGTTTATGGGTAACTAAAATTGATACTTTCATGCTCTGAGGAGTTTTCAATACATACAGAACGTTACAACAAATATTAGATGAGGGAGTTGGAGAGAAAAATGAAACAATAGTCCTGCAATTTTTTTCTTTTTCACTGATATATTATTTGTATTTGTATTATCTCACTGTGTGGAGAGGGTGATTAGATCTAAGGCTGCTATAAAGAACTCCAGTGAATTCGTAATAATGAAAATAAGTGAGTGCTGATGAAAAAAGGAAGTCAATAAAGAAGCTGCCAAACTTTTAAGTGCGGCCACTGATAAAAGCAGAAAGAGGGAGTTTACCCCCATGTTATCTGGGTGATGAAGAGTTTACCTAATCTTACAAAATATCACTCAGATAAGATTGGCTATATTTTTACTTAACATTACAAAGCTGGGTCCTATAGTGCAAGCAGAGTTTTCTCAATACTGAAGCAGGAAGTTATATAGCAAAAGGGACAAAGATCATTGAGATATTATAGGGTACAAAGCAGGAATTACCAAAGAGTAAGAAATTTTGTGTTTCTATGAGTAGAAATGTAGATTTTAATTTTGTATTTCTTTTCTGTGTTTTTTTTTTCAACTACTATTTGTATTGGCCAATATGCAGATGTTGCCTAATACACATCCTTAGCTGTGGTTGTGACGTGCCGCAGGGCATGGTCCCCAACAACTATTGGAGCAACTGTTGCTGCAACATCATAGGCTTCAACCCAGACAGAGCTTCAGAAGGAGGATGCAGCTCTGCAAGTCTCTGGCTACAGGGAGTGCCTGGGGCCTCTCACTTACATTGTGGTTGATGGTTTCTTGAGCCTGCGTACAGTAGTTGAAGAGCTGTGCTGCTAAGCCAAGGAGCTGCAGGAGGAGGTCAGCAGACTGCAGTGTCAGAGATGATGAGAAAGAGATTGACTGAATCTTCCCTGAGACTCCGCAGCTTCAGGAGCCCAAACATCCAACTGTAGCAGAGGCTCAGGCAGAGTTGGTGCCTACCAGTTCTGAAAGTGAAAACTACCATGATGGTGAAGGCTGGAAGCTTGTGACTTCTGGCACCAGAAGAAAGACTCCTGCTCATCTAGAAGGCTTGAGACTTCAGATTAGGTTCACTGCCCTTGTAGTTGTTGAGGAGCTGGAAGCACTGTCAGATGGAGCATCAATGCCAGCTGAGCATCAGTCGCACTGGAGCACCCAGAGGAAATGGCAAGTTTTAGCAGCTGGAGATTCCCTGCGGTGGATGACAGAGGGCCCCATCTGCCAACCCTACCTGCACCTGCTCCACAGGGAGGTTTGCTGCTTGTCAAGGGCTCACATTGGGGATGTTGTGGAGATGCTGCCAAGTCTGGTCCTCAGACTATTACCCACTGCTGCTCTTCCATGTGGGCACAAATGATACTGCCAGTGGAGACTTGGAAAACATCAAGTGTGACTGCATTACTCTGGGGGTAATGCCCAACGGTACGGAGGCCCAGGTGATTTTCTTCTCAATCCTGCTGGTGATTGGGTGTGCAGCTGGTGTCAACCACAGGGTTTTGATTTCTAGAACAAACGCCCTTCAAAGACTGAAAGCTGCTTGATAGGAATGGGATCTGCCTCACAAAATGGGGTAAAAGTATCTTTGTCAACAGACTATCTTGACTATCTTTGAAAGGTCATGACAATTAGGAGAGGTGCCTGAGGACCGGAAGAGACCAGATGTTACCCCTGTCTTTAAGAAGGGCAAGATGGAGGATCCAGGGAACTGCAGGCCATCTAGCCTCACCTTGACTCCTGGAAAGGTGATGGAGCAAATAATCCTGGGAACCATTTACAAATATATAGAGGATGAGAAGTTTTTTGGAAACAGTCAGAATGGATTTCTAAAAGCAAAATTGTGTTTAACCAACCTGATAGCTTTCTACAATGAGATGACTGGTTTGGAGGATTGGGGAGAGCAGTGGATGTTGACTTTAGTAAGGCTTTTGACACTGACTCCCATAACATCCTCGCAAACAAGCTGATGAAATGAGGACTAGTGGTTAGTCAGGTGGATTGAAAACTGGCTGAACTGTCGAGGTCAGAGTGTTGTGATCAGTGAAACAAAGTCCAGTTGGAGTCCAGTCACTGATGTTCCCCAGGGGTCGATATTGGGGCCAAAACTGTGTAAAATCTTCATTAATGACCTGGATGATGGGATTGAGTGCACCTTCAGCAAATTCACAGGTGACACAAACCTGGGAGGAGTGGCTGGTGCACCACCAGTGGTTGTGCTATTATATAGGAGCAGCTCATCAGGCTGGAGACGTGGGCAGAAGGAAAGCTCATGAAATTCAACAAAAGGGCAGTGCAAAGTCCTGCATCTGGGGAGAAATAACCCCATGCACCAGGATAGTGTGGGTGCCAGCCGGCTGGAGAGTAGCTTTTCAGAGAAGGCCCCAGGCATCCTGGTAGACCACAATTTGAACTTGGGCCAGCAATGTGCCTTTGTCACAAAGGAGGCCTGCAGCCTCCTGGGCTGCATTAGGAAGAGTGTTGCCAGCAGGTGATCCTTCTCCTATACCCAGGAATGGTGAGGCCACATCTGGAGGTGCTGTGTCCAGTCATGGGCTCCAAGCACAAGAGAGACATGGACCTACTGTAAAGAGTCCAGCAAAGAGCCATGTGAAGATGACTAAGGGACTGAAGCACCGCTCATATGAGGAGATGCTGAGAGAGTTGAGACTGTTTAGCATTGAGAAGAGAAGGCTCAGGGGCATCTGGTTAGTGTTTATAAATACTTGAGGGGAAGATGTAAAGAAGACAGGGCCTGACTCTTCTCAGTAGTGCCCAGTGACAGAATGAGAAGCAATGGGCACAAATTGAAACACAGGAAATTCCATCTGAAGTTAAGAAAACACTTTTTCACTGTGCGGGTGGCTGACCCCTGGGGCAAGATGCCCAGAGAAGCTGTGCAGTATGCCCTTTCTTGGAGATATTCAAAACCTGACTGGACATGGTCCTGGAAAACCTGTTCTAGCTGACCCTGCTTGAGCAGGGGATTGGACCAGATGATCTCCAGGGATGCCTTCAACCCCAACTATTCTATGATACTGTGATTCTGCAATCTTATTAGTATCTTGGTTTTAAATGGCAATACTCTAATGAACTAATAGAAAATAACACTTTGCTCTTCAAGAATTTCAGTTATTTTCAAATAAAACTTTGCTGAAAGGTACAGTAGCAGAGAATCTTCCCCATAAAACCTTCCTGCTTTGATAAGGTTTAATGATACTTAATGTGATTAGAGGTTGCAGAACTTGGCTGTTTATATATTTATTTATCTGAGAATACTTAAATTGAAAATTCTTATAAATATCAAGGAAAACTCAAATTAAATAACCTTTCATGTTTTAGGTACATAGGTAACTTTTAATACTACTGTTTAGCTAAAAGGACCAGTTGACTCAAATAAGATTTTTATATTTCATCACAGAAGAAGACTTCTAGTTAGCCAACCACCTCCTTCCCCTTAGAAACAGTCTCCTCCTTTACAGCTACTTTCACATCACAGAACAATATTTTGTATAAAAAGAATCACTAAATTAGCTTTTTGTAAGGAACAGTTAACTGTACTGAAGCATTTCCAGATACAAGTAAAGGTCTTTAAAAAATTGTAATTGGTTATTTAATGGCCAGTTATACATCTTTTATGCTTTTTTGTCCCTTCCCTTTGTATTCTTCTTTCTGTATGCAGAGAATAAATGTGACATGATAGATTTAATTTTATAAGAAATTTCAGTGTAAGAAAAAAACAGGCAGAGTTTGTTTTGTTATTGCAGTTTCTGTTTTTCATTTGAGTAAACCAGAGGTACTGCCAATACACAGAAGAAAAAAAATGAAACTAAGGTAAACATACTTCGATTAGAGAAGAAAAGATGGAACTAGCACCAGTCAGATAAAGAGCTTGAAGGCACATGTGAAGCTGGAGAAAGGAAGAAATAGGAAAGGAAGAAATATAGAGCCAAAGAAAGAATTTGCGGTAAGGGTAAAGATAGAAAGTAGCAGAAGAAAACAGTCATGTAAAGGAGGAACTGCTGAGATGGTGGAAGTTGAGAAAACAGCTCAGCGACAGAGGATGTGGAAAATTACTAAAGAAATAAATGATCCAGAGTTAAATAGAAGAATAAAATATAGAACAAAAGAAATGAATAAAGAAACAGGAAATGGAAAAATCATATCACTTTGTAATAAGAGCATATACTTACATTAAAGCCAGATTTTCAGCTCTATTTCCACCTCCTTTTTACTGCCTCAGCAATACAAGGTAGTTATAAACTTGCTACAGATTACAAGTGTGAATCCATCCTGTGACAATTTTTCTGCTAGCATCTATTTCATGTATGAGAGGGAAAAGTTCCTGGGCTGTGCTACGATGAATTAGGACCCAGGCAGCTGAAGAATGGAGAATCTGTAGTTGTCTCTATGATACTACCCATTCTTTCTCCTAAATCAAACATACTCTGACATGGGAGGAGAGCCAGCCCTTTTTACCATTCATGTTTCATGGTAATTTTCCATTTGGGAGGATGTTTAATTAAATCCAGATTTTTGGCAGTAACATAAAAATTTAAGAGAAAAAAGGAAAGGAATACAACTAACATGGAAAAGCAACTGGAAAGCTTTGGGGAGCTGAGTTTGCTCCCAGAATAGGAGTAGGAATGAAGGTGAAGTCTTGGTCATAAGCCTTTTCAATACCAGCATATTGCTTATACTGCTCAAACACCCTAATCTGTTTGTGGCTGCCTGCCTGGTTTTCCAAGTCTCCAGCATTAGTAAAGCAGGCAGCACACGCAGGACCTGTTTGCTGCTCCAGGAACTCTGGTGCTTCAGCATATACCAAGGCAGAGCAAGTACTTATTTTGAGGGATGCCCTACTGTAACAGGAAAAAAATAACAAATGGCAGTATTCACCATATCTATCGATGTCTAACTACAAGTTTTAATTTGCTTTAAGGGAAACTTCAGTTCTCTTTATAGTCAATGGAGGCAGCTCTAAGGGGAGAATAGGTAGTCAAATATATAGTCAAACAGGTAGCTCTAAGGGCAGAATTCATATCACTTATCCTTGACATCTATCTTAGGATGAGAGGAACTGCTCTCTGGAGATGCCTGTGTCCCTTTACTGATTATAAGGGAAGCCTTGGATGACTAAGTCATTAAGAAATGATTTACTTTTTGACCATTAAGTGAAAGGACTCTTAGGGCAATGCTGCATCTTTCTAAGATACATTGAAATTTCATGAAAAGATGCAATAACTCTTTGGTTCACTGGTAAAACAAGGCACAGACTGCAGCATATTTTGAAAATGGGGTATGTTCAACGTTAACTCTGCATGAAGTCTCAAAATCTCTGAAGCAATCCAAACATACCTTCTATTTTTTTGATATCGAAAGGGTTAACTTAAAACAGCGA
Organism: Dromaius novaehollandiae; assembly: GCF_036370855.1. NCBI lineage: Eukaryota > Metazoa > Chordata > Aves > Casuariiformes > Dromaiidae > Dromaius > Dromaius novaehollandiae. Next base: position 43,535,112 of record NC_088100.1, on the reverse strand, counting down.
GCAAAATGTGCAGTCCTTCCGGCTCTCAAATACACTCTCAAAAGTATCCATTCCTTTGAGGTGAGTAACCCCTGAGGAGAAGGCAAGCAAGATAGAAGGCAACCAGCAATTTTGTGATGTCATATTTCCAGCCTGTTTAAGAGAGTTGAGAATTTTTCATGGCTGCCTGCAGTATGCTGTGTTCCCCAATATGTAGAATATCTTTTATAAAGAGAAGCCAGCAGTCTGGGGAAGGAAGGCGAGTCTACCTGCATCACGCTGAGGTGAACTGAAAAGAAAGACTCCTAGTGAGCAGTTATATATGCAGGTTTTGCACTTAGGGTTCTCCCCACAACTTGTAGACCAGAGGGCAGATGAATCATTTCCCTTAATGAGTTTCAAAGTTTTAGTCTCATTTGATGAATGGGAGGGGTTTGGCACAGCTTTCATCACATGTAGCTGCATAAACGAAAAGCACAGCACATCCATCCATTGTGGCCAATTTTTTATCTATACTCTAAGAATTAGTCAGTGTATAGCTTTCCCACCTTTCCAGAAATTTCCATTTACATCCTTTCTGGATATTGATAAATCATAGTCCTTAAAACAAATGCTCGCTGGTGTCTATGCTGGCAATGAGAGACCAACGACATTTTAACGTTCTGGTATTTATCAGGAAAAAGCTTAGGTAGAAGCCAGACTCCACAATTTGGCCAAATAAGAAAAGAAACATTAAAACATTAACACAAAACTATTTCTACCTTTCTTTTCAGTCATTGAAATAATACTTCTTTCAATTCTCTGCAGTCTGTCTCTGTTAGCATCTCCCACAGGGGTTATGTAGAAATGGCCAAGAGACTGGGATTAAGGTCCCAGTTCTTCAAAGAGCAGAATGCCTCTACCAAAGTTATTAGAAATTGAGCGATTCTGGCATATTAGAAAGCAGAGGACTCTAGTTTTTCCTCTGAACTTCTGATGAGCTTATCTTTGCTGTGGATTGTTAGACTGCTAAATTCAAGAACAGATAGTTTTGTCACTTAAACGTGATAAAGGCAAAATTCTCAGGTTTTGATTTATGTATGTAAAGTGGTTGTAAATGCTAGATGAACATAAAGTTGGAGTCCATTATAGGTAAAGGTCGTAGCGTTCCTAATGATTTATTTTAAAATGTTGTCCATGCCAATATTTTTCTTCTTAAGAACTTTGAAACAGATTTTTAAAGTTGTTTGTATAGTTACATCCTAAGTTTGTATTCACCAAAATGGCTCAAATACTCATTTGATATAAATTAGCAGAACTAAATAAATCAGTAAATCAGAGCCTATTATAGCCTTTATATTCCTTGACTTTTATTTCATAAAAAATCTAAAGAATATCTATGAATATCAAGAAATTCAAATTACTGTGCACCCTTGAGATAGTCTCATCACCCTTTACTCATTTTACAAGTGGGAAAAACTGAGTGTCTAGCTGGTTAGTATGATTTTCCAAGGCAGAAATGACAGTCAGGTGTTTAAGTGCCATTTAAAGTGAGAGCGAGCTAGGGAGTCAAGCTTTTATATTGCTTTGAAAATTCCCTTTACATGACTTGCTGGGGATCATGTGGGAAGTCTTGGAAAAAAACTCCTGAATATACTATCTATCTTACCTCACCTAAACCACAAGAAAATCCTTTGCACCAGACTGGGATGTTGTCCCCCTGTTTCTGTTGAGGTTTGTTTAAGCTCAGTACAACACAGACTGTAAGCTAAAACAGTCTAGGGAAGCAGGAGAAAAACTGTCGAAAAGCAAGGATGTGTCACATATAGTATAAATTTCTTTGCGTGTTGAAGACAACATATTCACCCCACACCCTTTGTCTGGAAATGTAAAAATGAAGTAGCATTATGCTAGCAAAGAACAAAATGCATCCTGGTATTTTTATATTCCATAAAGACATAACTAAATAACTCGACTTCCCCTTTTACAGTAAGCCCCTTTTAACTTCCTTACCTGTGCATTAAAGGGATGAGGATAGCTTGACTACGACCTCTCCACCTTCTTGCATAGCATTTTTTGCACAATATGATCTTTTGAAAGATGAAATGTTTGACATCTCTCTCACAGGAAATACTGCACTTATTTTGACAGTATGATATCTAACATGTCTTTTTTACCAGGCAAACTATCTAGAAGGGAAAATAGAAATAACAACACATTGGCCTTTGTGTTTGTTGCTATGGCTAAACTGCATAGCAACAAGACTTAGGACACTTGCCTCTATTCAGGAAAAATGTGGAAATTTAGCCTTCAGCGTCAGGTGTATTAACACATGCACACAGAACAAAACCTCATATCCAAAAAATGTCCTCACATCTTATTGATACTTTTCAACAAGCAAGATAGAGGGAGATTTTAGGAGATTAATTTAGCAAAAGGTAAATTCAGTATAACTACTTATTGAGAAGAGCTTCTTTATAAGAACTAAACAACTACCTTTACACAGAGAAAGAAAAAAAAAATAATGAAGAGAGAAAGACTAGTGGTGTGATATAGAAATGGGAGAAGCACAGAAAAAGACAGACTTCTCTTCACAGCCAAAACTTCTAGTTTTTCTTCATGCATCTGACATATGATGAGCCTTTCTGAGGAGTGTCACAGAGCATAGAAATGATCAGAATATATTTTGTTATTCAGTTTATTTGTTCCTCCACTTCTTATTACTTCTTACAATTTAATCCTTTTTTTTTTCTTCCTTTTCCAGACCATTTAGTGAGGGCTTTTCCAAAACTTACTGTTCTAAATTCTGAATAAAAATCTTAACTCAGCTTGTTTACCCAACATGTTTACTCAAACTAACATGTGTACTCAAAATAACTATAGAAGTAGTGGTTGGAAATGATAAGACAGTTAAGATTAAAGTGGGTTCCAGTTCTTTTACTCTTCTGCTTGGAAAGAAATGAGATACAGACCTGGTTCAGAAAAAATAAAAAACAACCTAAATTGTTGTTCATATCACAAATTTAAAATGTTGGGATCTGAACTTTCCGCGAGTCAACTTCACTATTGCAGATGAATCCAATCATATTGCAAAATTATCTGCACTGCAAGCTATATTTAAACATTACTTTAGCCTTTTGCCTTTTTTGGCATAATCATTGTAACAAAAGTGAGAGTTTAGCTTCCCAAGTTGACTTTGCCCTTTAAGAATACCTTCTCCTTCTCTTTGAATACATACTTAACTACTTTTGCTTGACTAAAACAGTTATATGGAATACAATCTATTGTATTCATGGGGACAGATATAAATGGGAACAAGGAGAAAAAAAATCATCCATGCTGAGGGACATGTACATTTCCAAAAGACTGAGCAGGAGGTATGTAGACAAATCCTATTACGGGGTAATGAGATTTGTGCGCATACCCGGACACTATTATGAAAATGTAGCTCTTTTTCAATCCACAATGAAAGAAGAGGGCAGTCTTTTCAGCTGGGATCCAATTCTACTGCCAGTAAGGTTGTAAGAAGTTCTGTTACAATCAACCTTATTTGTGCCCAAAAGTAGCCAAAAGAAAGCAATAGCCTTTACTTTCACAGAAATTTCAGATGACTCTGAGTCAGATCAAGATCTCATTGAAAGCAGCAAGATTTTGCCTTTGCACGGCAGTGGGTATAGCATCAAGCCTATTAATTGCTAATCTGCTAAAGCTAAAGTGTCAGGAAGTTTGCATTCCTTACAATGGTGTTCTCTTATGAAGTGAAGCAATTCATATAAAACCAGGAATGTTACGAATAAAAGATTCAATCGTTGTGTCATTGGTGGACTTAGAAGAAAATCCTGTCAGTACTATGCATCCCAAAATTACAAGTTGGGATCCTGACAGTCATTTAAAATCATGAGATTTAATACACAGTAAATGCTGCATACTTGCTCCATACCTTCTGCTACTGGAGAATAAAGAGTTATGTTCTCAAAATATTTTTATAGTCAAAATGACTAAGAATGTACTTTTCCATAAAGGAAAACTGGGACTCTTTGGTAATAAAAAGCTTTTACCATTTAAGTTCTTTAAGAAAAACATACAACACAGTAAACTGCAGAATCAGGAGAATGTTGAGTCACTATAGATTTGGAGAAGACTAAATTACAGAGACTCAGAGGTAGCTTTAGGCATTAAGCTGGCAGCCTTTGTGCTTTACCAGCTCATATGATAAAAGTTATATTGTAGTTAAGAGATGTCTTACTTTGTTTTGTTTAATTTCTCTATTAATCCAGAATTTATTTGTAGTAGGAAGAGAGATAAAGACTGAAAGGTAAGTAATCATCTAGTACTTCTAATTTTATGAACGGCCACATGCTACATGCTTCGCACACCAGAGAATAAGGACTTCATATCCCTTAATTTCCTTTTGACACTGCAGGGTTACATTTTTCTTCAAATTAGCAGGAACCATTCAAACTAATAATGAAATTCCTAGGGCAGAGGGCTCCAGACCCCTCTCTCAGCTTGATGAGTCCTAACTTAAGAAGTTGCAATGACTTCAATGCTGATCAGTTAGGGGAGGGTTAGTTAGGGGAGGGTTTTCACTGTCGTGTCCAAAGTTAAGTCATTCAGCAGCACGTCTTTGTGCTCTGGGGTCACAGTGTTATTTCTAAATACTGTATATATGTGGTTTACACTGTCTTCAGGATATATTTCAATGCAATAGCTACTCAGTCAAAGGAATATTCCTTATCCAGATAATGGACCAACTTACTGTTCTTCTCTTCTGAGTATATTAAGTGAGATATCCGGGAAAGAGAAATGGGAAAGCTAGTAGAAAATATCTGGTGATACAAATGGCACAAAGAAATAACTTAATGAATTTCATCACTACTTACAAAAACTGTGTGTACATTTTCAACTGCAGAAATTCATACCTCCAATCTGTAAACTTATCATGAATTTATATTAAGAGTAGATACACATTTCCTTTTCCAACAACAGTTAACAGATCTGATAAGACACTCACAGAACAAAATGATACCAGGAATAATTCTGATGTTTACTAATACCGTGCCTCTCCCTCTCTCACTAACTGAATTTTCAAGCAAATGTTTACATGTATGTCTTGTTCAAGAAAGGGCTGGGAATACAGAAAATGTCACCAAATCTTCCCTCAGTGGCTGGTGCTTCCCTGACCAGCTCAGGTGGATGGACACCTTGCTGTGGAAAGAGTGTCTGTCCATATTTTCCTGGCCTGGGTTACAGGATGTGTCTGCTGCTTTCTTTTCTCCCTTTTCGTTAGAACTGCCATTTTGGTAAAATGTTCTTCAAATCTTTCCTGATCTTTCAGGGCTCCATGGGCATGTCATGAAGGAGCATGATCCTGCATGTGATGGAAAACTTGTCTGGAAGAGCTCTCAACTAAGTTTTGAGTGTTAAGGAATATGTCACAATGTCATTACAGTATGACCTTATTTCTGATCTGTTTTTCATTGCTGTGAATCAGACTGAACATCTTTCCTAGGTATGGGTTACATCAATGTAAAGCTAGTGGAAGCAAGATCAGAATGAAGTTCAATGTTTCTAGGGAAAATTATCAATAGCACAAAATAATGATTCAAAATGAAGGCATGGGTGAAACACGCTGTGCTTCCACAGAGACATGGGTGATATACTGAGACTGTGACAGGAGCAAAGTCCTACTGTTGTCATGGAGACTGAAAAAAATCAACAACTTCCCTTAAAGACAAAAATAAAGCTGTCTGAAATTACTCCTTTCCTCCTTATAAGTACCACCTAGTGTCCATTTCTCTGATACTGCCGTTATACCTTGATGAAATAAATAACAGTAAACTGTATTTTTTTAAATCTCTAAATGTATTCGCTTATTTTACTAGAATCCATTTTAGTTATAAATAATAGAAATATCTGACGTACATCTGTAAATACGTACACTCCCAGGAGGCTGGAAGCTAGCTTCATGAGAGCATTCAGAAATTATAGAGCAGCAGCTACGCTGCACAGGGGAATCCATGGCTCAGAGTCTGACCCCATGATGCTTACACAGAGTTTTGAGGAGATTTGAAGGACTCAGAGAAAGAAATCTACTGCAGGCAATTCTCTGAGTGAGGGTAACACAAAACTAAACCCCATGAAAAACTAAAGAAAGGGATGCATCTTTTCAATTCTTCCCACCAATCCGTCTTGAAGCTGCCAACTTCTCAAATTCAGGGAGGTGCTTAGGTAGATTTTGAGTCATAGCATGGAGCTTTCACCTGCCATGTGAGATCTGTGACACTTTTCTTTATTTTTCAAGTCACAGCTAGAGAGGAGATGGTTCTTACTCCATTTTCCCTCTTATTTAAGAGATTAGTGAGCATTCACCCTAGGAATAGTATTAACTCACCTTAGTTAATATGTGAATGATACCAAGGTCGACTAGAAGAAAAATGTTGGTCTGCAAATTTAAGGTATACATGACGTAATGTGGGAGGCTGAGATTTAGTCTTCTGTGCATGGCACTCAATAACTTATTCAGTGTAAAATGGGTAATCCTTTCAGAACCTAGAGACTTCAGGTAAAGCATTCAGCCATACAATCAATGTTACACATTGCTGTACTGTTTGCTGAGCTTTGCTTTCATCCTGTTGCAAAGCTGAGGTGAAATGAATTTGCCTGAATCTCTTAACTATTTCTTTCCCAGCTAATATTTATCATGATACAGATCTGTACTTCTGTACTTCTCAGGCAGGATTCCTGAGCAATATTTAGGAGACTTACTGGTAGTAAGAGCCCATGTCACCACCTACTCTGAAAAAGGATTTTCAAAGAGTCCATATGAACTCCAGTAAAAATTCCCAATGTAAAGTAGTTAGGAACAAATGTAGATATTTTAGTGTTTAAGTCCTATTTCGATGGGCTGATATTTGTGCAGAATAAGACTGCAGCTCTCCTATTGTGGCTTTTTATTGGCTGGAGTAAAGTTTCAGTTTCCTGCAAGTAACTGTACAGACTGCTTTAAGTTTTGTATCTTGACATTGAAACTAAAAAATGCAGAATAAATTTCATTGAAGTCCTGAATGAAAGAAAATGCAAAATACTAAATTGGGTGTAACCGGTGTTTGAAACCAAATCAAAGCCAAGACTTTGTCTGATTGTCTTGGCCCCTCACGATTACTCCAAATTTATCAAAACTTCAAAACAGGCTCAGAAAAGCTGATTCAGCTGAGATCTTTTTGATCTATTAACTGGCATGTTATTGCTAGCTACTGGTTTAAACCAAAATTTGTCAGTTTTCTTCCTTAAATTGTTGTTTATCTCATTTTGTACCTGAGACCTTAACTTCCTTTCGACAAAGATCTTTTTTGAGATTATAGGTATAGTTATCACAGTGGAAGGTCACTTGAAATCTGTTCTTTGGTCTAAATGGTGCTTAAAGTCAATAGCAATTCCTGAATAGTTCCCCACCCTTCTTGGCTCAGTGGATAAACAGAGGCCTTGTTCAAAACAACATAGAATTTTCCTGCTCAAAGTCACCTTTCTAAGAGAGGGAGATATAAGGTTTTTTTTTTTTTCCTGTTTATTTCATTTTGGAATGCTGTTGTGATTTATTTATATCACCTCAACAATTGCTGCTGGAAGGATGCCCCAGGATAGGAGATTATATTCTTACTGTTCAAAACTGATCTCTTTAGAAAGAATGCTAACGTTTAGCTCCACATAGATATATATTGTGTTATGTAAATATCTGGGTGCATTGAATCATTAAATAAGGAGACAAAGTCACAGCTAGTGTAAGAGGGCAATACTTGTGAAGTGAATGTAGCCAGGCTTGCCTTTTTCAGCAATATATTTTGCCTGTGGATTTTTAACATCCAAAGTGTAAAGAGCCAGCATGCTATCATTCTGCCTGTGTTGAACAGTTTTGCTACAGAACAAAAGATCTTTTTCATTTCCAATAAACCCATTGAAAAGAGAGGCAATGAATCTTTTTAGTTATTAATGGTATAACATTAGCATAACATTAAGTACACAACTGGGGAAATCCCCAAATGAAAATTTCTAACTTGGTATGGATTCAGCCACATTTTGTATACTTAATATCATATTTTAAAGCATGGGGGGTCTGCCTTTCCCAAATTCATATGTATACATCTTTAAGTGATTAATTTCAACCTAATATGCATGTAAAATTTCAGTAATTGCACACACAAATCACACATTTGCCTGTAAATGGCCACCTATTCCTTTACAGATGGTAAAAAAATGGCTTAATTAGAATTGATATATTGCACTTAAGTGGCTGATCGGATGCCCATATAATCTTGCTGGTAGATCCACATGTAGCAACTTTATGATGACACAGGAAAGCTCTTGTGCCCACATTTACATGAAGATGCTTAAATATGTTCTTGAATTCTATTGGGTCAAATGCATGCTTAAGTTTTCTTTTGAGAAGGGATATTTTTCTGACTCTGAACCTATAGGCATAACTTCACACTTATTTTGAGTGCAAATTATTTTGTTATTTAGATCCCACAGTGCAGTAGCAGGGAACTTACAATTAGAGAAAGGAGATTACTGAAAATGAAGCATTCCATGTATCTAAGCTTAGACCAGCTCCTGCTGGTCCAATTGAATCGGATAAGATTTCCAGGAATGGTACCCTAAAGATTAAGATCCTATGATATAGCAAAGAGACCACAAGCTGAAAATACTCTCAAGCAAAAATTCCTTTCTTTTATTTCTTTTATTTAATTTCACTTATATTTGTTTATCACTAAATAAGACTCCATTTCATATCCAATGACCACTGGCAGAAAAAGGAGTTCTTCATAGGCTTGAGTGGAAGCTGGATAAGGCCCAGAAAAAACAGCTTTTGACATATTTTGAGGTAAGCTGAAAGAACAGAAGATGAGCAAAGTTAAACAGATTTCAGCTTAGTTTCTGCTCTCTGACACTGTTAACAGATTTTTAGAAGTAAAAGGCAAAATCTCCTGCCAGATACATCTGTGTAACACGTTCACTTCAATGGCATTTCACAGTTAACAGAACAGAGAATTAGATCCAAAATGTGGCTTCTCACTAAACTCATCCTAATGCCTTTGCTTTTCAGGGTTTAACCACCCTGCTTGCTAAGAAAAGGTGCAATAGAGTCTTAAGATGCTTCTAGTGCTGAGTGCAACTGCTTAAAGGAGTCAAGCTACACAGATGGATAAAATCCTTTAGCAGCAGCAGGAGTGTTTGTTACCAACGAAAGCTATAATTCATAGGGATGTTATAATCTTGACTCTCCACTGAAAGAAATGCATCATTTTATCTCTTACCTATCACTCTTACTTTCCGTTCTCCTCCTCCTGTTTTTTATTATTTAATTTTGTAATTATATTGCCTACCTCTGTGAGAATGTTTAGGGATCGGTTTGTGTGAAAGATGTGATGTACAACACATTTGCATTGTATTGTGCTATCTATACGTATGAATCTATTTGCTATAACCATGAAAGCTGGTAAATCCAGCTGTAATAAAAACTATAACAGATAAAAGCTGTCAGACACAGAACCTGTCTTGACTGCTGGATTATTCCATTTTCTTCAGTGCTATGTGAAATTGGTCTTTTTGACCTTCTAGAATGGGCAAGAGTTTTTCATCTTTCATCCTGATTCCTCCTGGCTTACTCCAGCAATTCAGTCAAATTTTCTCTCCGTTGCTCAACAAAGTCAATAGACTTTGTACAGGTATAAGAGAAGCAGAATCTGTTCCATTTATTCCAAGCATGCTGAAAAAATACTAATGTGTTTGCATAAAAGTACAAGTCTGCAAACACAGTGAATCAACCCCATGCTGTTTCAGTGTCAAAAGCAAGAATTACTTTAAAATGTTATTAAATTATTGCAAAAATGGTAAATTAAATCTAAACTACAAACGATGAAGAGATTAGGAAGGCTTTGAGTACAGTTGGCTATATTTGTTTTATATCTCTGTAAACGTCAAAATTCAGAAGTTAATCACAAAAGTCTAAACTAGATTTAGATTTTGGATTTTTTACAAGTAAATAAATTTTCTTTCTTTCTCAGACTAAAATGCAGGCAATGTGTTTCTTTTTAGCAAGACATTCAGACTGTTTCATTACCCTTTTGATAGTAGAAACATGCTAGGGTTTGAGGATGATGGGTAAGTCAAAGTAGAGAAGGTCATACTATTCATGTCACACCTTTCTGGTGAAGTAAATAAAAGATTCTTTTCTTCAAAACCATTAGTCTATTGCTTTTAGCACTAAATAGCACAATACTGCATATTAATGCATTCTAACTGAAGAAAAAATAAAGAAAGAGGAAGTATGCAACCATGAGGTTGTAGTACAGGAAGGTTGTGATTAAATTATTTTACATTTGCACATTGCATATAGATGGGTTGATGGTGCAATATGCATATTTCTCCTTTGACTTTTTCAAAAGCAAATCCAGAAGGATAACCATATGATTGTAACTTTGCATTTTCTATGAAGGAATATATGTATCTGAGATTGTGAATAGCTTTTCAAATTCCTCCAGAGATTTGACCTTTCGTATGTTATGCCCCAGTTCACACACAAATGTTAATGATACTGAAGATATTTAAAACCATTTTTTAAAGATTCATGCAGATGTTCATTACTTTCCAGAAGCAATATTTTCTTTTAATTGAATTGTGCTTTCAATTAAATTTTGCAGTGTTGGATCAATAGAAAAGTAAAATGTACAACGGGGGATTTTAAGGCAAAGTTTCCAAAGGAATCATAGACATCGCCATGATCACGGCCACAAACTTATGTTATTTGCTGTCTGGCAGAGTTTACATCTGCAGTTATGTGTTTGGACTGCAAGCACTATGCATAAGTAACTAGGTACCTGAGAAACTGGATTCATGGAAAGCACAAGGCTGAGGAACTGGAGATGGCTAGTATGTCAAGAAGACCCCAAAGTCATGCCTTGTGATGAGTCAGTACCTTAACTCCAGGCTACAATGAAAAGGATAAACATGAAATCCGCAAGAACGAATCTTATTTTGGAAGAGGCACCTAATCCAGACAGTCCATTTCTGAAAATACCATGAGGGACCCATAGTGTTATAATATCTAATATCCCATTCACCTGAAGGAAGCTCTGCTTTATCTCCCTCTTCCATTCTCTACTTATTTTAGAAGAGAGACTTAGAACTATCACTGGCAAGAGCATCATGAATACCGGACTGTAGAGTATTTATTTTGGAGTAGGCTACTCTCTACCCTTCCTGCTTAATTTTTTTTTTCAAATTATTGTTTGGATAAGAAAGATAAAATGACTACAGTCTGATGATTAGTACTCTAGAAAGAGATCTAGGCAGGCTGAGATTGATCCATATACAGAATTACATGGTACGCTTTAATTATATATAGATAGATAGATATAATAGTAAAATATTTAGGTACATGGTATGTGAATGAACTGTTCTAAAAACATTTAGAGCTCTTTTCTTTTCTCTTTTCCTATGGATTAGAGTGCCAAAATTGATATATAGGTATGTGTCTATCTTTGGCAGACATTGATTCACTGAAATCAAAGGAAGTATTCATATACTGAGCCCCTCCACTTCCACAGAAATTCTCTATAGTTCTCTCAGTGCCTGATGATGAGATGGGGCTCCATGTCACCCTTGTCCTCTTAGACATGTTACTTTTCCCACAGAATAGCAACACAAGAATATCAGTATTTACTCAGACCAAATATCAGGTGCTATATTCTTCTTCCAAGAGTAATTGTAAGTAGATGCAAAGCAAAGAATATAAGAGCAGGGTAAGTACCGTGATACGATCTCTTAATTGTCTCCAAATATTTTCAGTTCAAGGACTACTTAAGCCAGATGTAGCTTCAGTGCATTTTGTAGTCTTCTGTGGGTTTCTCTTCTATAAATTTATCACCTGAAACCATGCAAGCTCGTTACCTTATGAATCCTGCCAAGTGATAAGTATTAGATTCCACACTTCTTTGCAGCATGTCTTTGGAAATGCTAAAATTTCCCGGGTGCTTGGAAACCTAACGAGCAAAAACTGAAGAACTTACTCTACGCCTAAACCAGTAATTCAGGCAGTACCAATAAATGTTCCCAGGTCCTGGAATTTGAGATTGTGTATCACTAAAAAGTCAAAATGGTCACTAGATTTGTTTTGGCCTAAACCAGCTAGTGCTCTCCCAAGCAATACCTGGACATGATCAAGGAATTAGGATGGTGCAGAAATCATTACCAACAAGCAGTCTGAGAAACAGAGTGTAACAAGATGGACGTGGAACGTACCATGTCAGTAAGCCTTACTCTCAGAGAGCAATCCTGAGCACATTTAGTTCGCTGAAGTAAACACAGTCACAGAATACCAGTAAGGACTGTCAGCATCTGTAGGAGAAATTCCTTTACTGGTGATTTCAAGAATGTTTCATAGAAAATATGAGGGACTCTTTCAGTGCAAGCAAATTATTTAAGTCATTCTCAGCATCTTATGAAAATATGATGACAATATTTAATAATATGGATAATGTAGGATAAACAAGAATTGAAGGAATGTTTACATGACAATGCTGATGTTAAAAAAAAAACAGGTGGGAGGAAAAGCTTTTCTGAAAAGACAATGTTGCTGGTTCTGCATGCAATTAACAGCTTGTGAAAGTGAACTGTCATCTCACTTGGGTGCCTAATGGACATCTTAGTTTAAAATGTACCGTCTTTGCTCACATTTTAAAGAGATTTCTCAGCTGGAGTGTGTTTGTGCTATTGATCCTCTGTCTATCAAAGTTCAGGAAGGGAGCAACAGAAACCAAGTTTATATTGTTACTTGCATTGACTGTACTCAAACTCTCATTTCTAGACTGCACAGAAACAACTATTTCTACTGAATAGGTGCAATTTATATAGACTATTTTGAAATCCGTGTGATAAGCTCAGTGTTTAGTGTTTAGACTCTGCAGTATCCTGTGGAGAAATACTAAGAGCTGTTAGCCGTGGCAAAATGACCTGTGTGTAAGTGCTGACTTGATATAAACAAGAAATGGCCTAAGAACATTTGACAAAAGGAGATGGTCTGGCAGTGGCTTTCCAACTACAGCTCAGTAAGGTGTAAAATGAGACACAGGAGCAGTTTCACTGTGCACAGCAAGATATAAAAGATCAGGACAAAGAGATTAAAAGAACCTCACTCCAACGCACACTGAAGGAGAATGGTGCATAAGGTGGAGGGCAATTCCCTGAGCCGAGACCTGGAGCTGTCTGCTCCCTCACTGTAAAAAGAGATAGAAGGTTTTAAATGTCAACTAATAAATGATCGATAAAAAAATGTATAAATTACATAGCTGTGGATACGTTTTCACCGAGCTCATTTCTCTGAATGGTCTAGCAAAAGAAAACAAATATCACATTCATGACTAGTCTTGCCCCAGCCTTTCAAAGAAACAAACCAAAACACTGTTAACTCCAGCGACATTCTCATCTGTGAGATTTATAATGTAATCTGAAGGGCACAGGTAGATGTATACGTGAATAACATTTTTTTTCTTACTGAGAAAGTACTTCTTTCTGTGATTATTTTCATTCATAATTTGTTCTAAAGTAATTAATATGTGTTGGGTCCTCTTTCCTGATGGAACAACCTTAACTTCCAAAAAAATGAATAGGAATCAACTTGACATTGCAAAGAGAGGAATAAGTGTTTGAAATTTATTATTTAATAAAATCGTGGATCTAGGTTCTAAAACTGCTTTGTGAACACTTCATAAAAGAATGGTTACTCATATTCCAGTGACTTTTCCCTGTGCAGGAGCCAAGTTTATTGTTTTATTGAAGACTGCAGCTGGCCCTGAAGGCACCCAATTTTGGATGCTACACATCATAGGCTTAGTTACTCCTGGGAGAGAAAACTACCTGGAGGGTTAGTGCCCTACCTGCAAGCCTAGGGATTTATGGTTGAGCATTTAACAGATAAATAACCCACAGGAACTGAGTGAGTGCAAAGGTTTAGTTTTCCACAAGGACTCTACTCTGTGGATGAGAATTTAAACAGTATTTGAAGTCATACAAAGGAGTTTTGTATGAACGCCTTTGTATGAACCTCCATAGACTTAGGAACAGCTTCAGTCTGGATAATATCCAGATCATCAGCTTTTGGTTTTTTTTCTAACCCAAAACTCATAGTCAACATGTGGCCTGATCCCACTTCCAGTGAAACTGAAGGCAAGGCTTCCACTGACTTGAATGACATTAAGGTCATGTGTACAGAGGCTTGTTCCTCTCACCTATGCATGCTCCTCCCTTTTGGTAGGAATCAACGACCTATTAAAACATGTCTATATATCAGGCTTCAGTTAACAGTTCTGCTTCTTTTTTAGTTCTGCTTTCTTATTTAGGCATGTGTCTTGATACAAATATTTCTTCAATCACCAATAATATCACATATTTACTCAGAAACAGGCCACTTATTTCACCTCTGGGTTTTTGAAGTGGGATAACAAAGAGATCTGTTTGAACCTCTGTGTATGCACTGTAGAATTAATATAAAATGAGATACCCTTCTTTAATTAGCACATGAGATGCAAATGCATTTATTTTTGTATACTTGCAGTAGCTTAGCGAAAATTGCAACATTAAAGTAGAAGTTTTCAGTGTTCTGTATGGGGTTTTAATTTATATTATTCCATATGTCTGTAATTAGAAACATCCAGTGCTGATGCAGGGCTTTGAAAGGTATTCTGAAAGATATTCTGTTCTGTATGGAAACATCAACTGAAAAAAAATACTATGCAAGATGGAGTATATATATATAAAAAGACCAGTGACTTAAGCTCAGAACATTTTCTGAAGGGCAGATGGGCATAAACTCAGCTTTATTTAACACATTTATCATCAACACATTAGACACCTTCACATTATTTATTTATTTATCTAAAAGCCCTTAAACTTAGAAGCCGTAGCCTGTGTGCAGACATGGCAATCCATAATTCAGTTGCCAAAGTTGGGTATGTAAATTCCAGTCTCCTTCTGTAGTCAGTGGGGAGAGAGAGAGAGTCTTCCAAAATGTGGTTCAGTCAATCTAAGATCTGAATTATAAAATCAGAATGGTTCTCTGAAATGTCTGTTTCTCTCCATCAGCTGTTGGGGAAACCTACACTGTCTACCATAGGTACCTTGGATGCCCAGAATTAACTGGGATGAGTCTGGATCCCAAACAATTAATTGTGCTGAAGAGTTCTAATAGATAAAAAATAAGACACTGGAAGACTGCATGAACTGTTCAAGCTCACATCTGGAGTGTATGTGTGACAGACAACTGAGAATAAAATCCTGTTGTCTACCTTAACTAATACTTCATTTATAGATCTATATGTTTTCCCTGTGGTGACATTAATAGATGATTAGTTGGCTGCTTTGGTACTAGAGGATAGGGAGTATATGCCACATTAAAAGTCCTCAGAAAAAGGGTTATGTGAGATTCATGCAATAGGTTGGTGAGAGCTTCAGCAGCAATTTGAGACAGTCTGGAGCTGCTTTGCTTGTTCCCACCACACTACAGGCAGCCTCCTTCCTTACCATGCTCTATGAATGAAGGGTGAGCAAGAAGTCAGCGATGGGCTGCCCATATGTTCTTATAGTTGGCCCTTTGCACCTGTTTGATAGTGCAACAAAGGTAGCAGTAGCTGCCAGACGCTGTCCTAATTTTTTTCTCTTCAGCTAGGGCTTTAGAGCAAAGCCTGTTTGACTTGGTTTATTTCAGAAAGCGGTTAGTTGTGAGTATTTAAATGCCTTGTCAACACTTGTATTCCTTGCTTTAAGCTATCTTTACATGTGGTAGAGGGTAAATGATTTTTACAGTGTCCTGTCTTGTCTTGTACTCGATTTTGTCATGTTGACAGCATGGTGCTCTTTCTGAAGCAAACACACAATGAGCTGTGTCTTGTTATATATGTCTGATGTTAAAAAGCAAAGTCAGAAAAAGTATACCTCTCTGAATGGGCATCGACTGCTGAGCTACTGGCAAGCACTGACAAGTCTGCCTTGGCTGGAAGATTTGCAGGACATTATATATCCACAAGTCAGGATAAAAACATGTAGAATTTTGCTGCAGGGAGATGTTCACAAGATATGCAAATCAGCATAAATTTGCTTGGTCACCAGTATCTCCCAGTTACAACATAACATTGATAAAACATCAATGACAATTCAGTCTTTAAAGATGTGAATGCATCTGTGTTTAATACTGAAGAGATATCTGGGTAGTTCAAAAGTAAAATCGCCTCTTTTATATTTTTTAATCAGAGACATTTTTGGAGATTTTTTTTTTATAGCATAAGAAAGGGTAATCTTCTCTTCTGTTTTTGTCCTATAGCTTGTAGGAGCATGGAATATGATAATAAAACAGTCTATATGAAATGTCATTCCTGTACAATGGCTCAATTGTTATTTAAATTATCTTTTGAGAGTTACTACCCTGCTTCTGTCTATCAAGGGATCTGGAAGAAGGCTTTCTACCACAGCTATTAATTTCGCCCACACATAAGGAGTTTGATTGTAAAAGCTAAATCTGGATGGGTTATTGTGCAAGAAAAATCTTTTTTTATTTAGGGGGTGGAAGTAACATTCATTCAAAAAAAGAATGAAAAAAAAAAAATCAGATAACAGGCCTTGTGAATTCCAGACTGATGACGTTATGTTCCAGAAGCCTCTTTAGCTCACCTTTCAAACTGATATTAGAAATGCCGTTCATTAGCCTTAATTTTTATTATGTTTGATCACAAGCGTGGCATTACTTGAATTTCCCCCTTTCTGAAGCATTATCAGAGCCTTTGGGAGTTCAAAACTCTTTGCTTATCTCTGGCTGCAATTCATCTACCAAACAAACTGCAAAACAAATTTACTCCTCTTTGAAGTACAAAACTGCAATGTTGATGTCATTTGCATTTACCCATTAAACTATAGTGTTTCTTCTTCTTCTTTTTTTAATTAATCAAAATGACAACCATTAATGACAAAAAACCTATTGAGTTTTTCTTTCTCTTTCTGCCTAGCGTGAACCTTATAGAGAGATACTAAGGAATCACCTTAAAAAGCAGAGATGAGAATGAGTCCTGCCCAGTACTGCATATGAGCAGCTAAACTTTTCCAAACTGCTTTGATGGCTCTTGCTTTTTAAAAGGCTTTATGTGAGCCTCCCTGCTCTCAACCACACTGAACTGGGTGTTATTAAAAAGTAGTTAAAGTTCTCTTTTCTGAAGTGATTAATCTCACCCCAGCTAATCTCCTCATCCACACTCTCCTTCTAAGGCATAACAGCAGATATTTTTCATTGGATTTCAGTTGATTAGATAGTCTGATTTAAGGCTAGTTAAGCTGTGTTTCAATTGTGGTAGGGAGAGATTCCCTCTGTGCTAAAATCCTATTGTATCGTCTAGGGGTGTGGTGCCACTGTGTTTTTTTTATTTGTTTTTGCTTTTTTTTTTTTTTATCGTTGAGTTAAAGAAGAGACCAGTCCCAGCTGGATGTAAGAGCACATCCTTAGAAATCCTTTCCCTCAGGCTAATGCATTTACTTGCTTGCTTTCTTTTCTTCCTCTAGCTTCCCATGACATTCACAAATAAAGCTGTTCTACTATTTGGGGAAAAGTTTCCTTCCCCCTCCTCCCCCAGACTTTTTGCTTTGATTGTAAGTTCAGAGCCAAAAATATCGGGAACAGAAAACCCACACAAATAATTAACATTTGTCAACAAGAACCATTATGCTGCTGGGTGCAAAGCAAAATTGCAATTGCTACTGAAGAAAGCAAGTATGTCCTGAGGAGGGGGTGAAATTAATGATGTTTCAAAAGTGACTGAGATACTGAATTCTTTTTTAGTGAAGAAATAAACAATACTAATAAAGTAACTTTCAAAACAGGTGGTAGGAATATAATGTTAAAACATATTCTGTTCTGATGAAAAGAGAGTTCGAGAATAATGGGGGAAATATGAAAGTCTAGATTTCAGCAAATCTGATATTTTGCATCCTATTCTATGTAAGTATGTTAATGTTACCTCATACTTGTATCACTGCTTTGGATACCATGAAGAATAAGGGAGGCTTTGAAAGGTTAGTGTGAAACTATTTTTAAATACTAAAAGGAAATATGAGAGATTAGTACATGATCCTTTTGTATATTCAGCACAGTGGCCTTGAGCTGGTAGATATTACTTTCAAACATACAAGTATTTCTATTGACACCAGCGAGATTATGCCTGCATTTGAAGATGGACATGTGTTTCATTGCTTTGCTGGACTGGGGTCACCATGCTCACCATCGTGCTTTACCTTGTCCTTATTCTCCCTCAAATAACAAAGCTCATAGTAAGAGAAAAGACCACACATATCTAGAGGCTAATGCACCTGGCAGCAATTGGCAGAATAGGTTCAGAAAGAACAAAAGGGTAGAAGATAAATTTGATTTTTTTTAACTAGAACTACAAAGAAAAATGGAGACATGAAAAACCATGGCTGCAATATATTTGGATTGTAATACGTGTTAAAATCTTTGTCAACATTAATTAAAATTGGCTTCGATAGAAACACTGCCTCACTGAAAGATTGAAGGAGGATGAAAGAGCATAAACAAAGGATAATGTCAGCAATATATCCAGATGGGAAGAGGTATATAGCATGGTGCTGCAGGGATCTGTATTAAGTCAGGGATTAATATCTTCACTAGCCCAGGAGAGAAGTAAATAGCATTAATTACATTCACAGATAATACTAAAGAGATGCTTGGAGGACAGGGAAGTAATACAAGGAAACTTAATTATCTTAGAAACAGGATCAGAAAATACCTGTGTGTTTGCTTAGTGCCTGACACTGCAGGGCACTGATCTTGACTGTGGCCCCTCAGATGCAATATTATAAAAAGAGTGAATTGTTACAAAAGTGAACAATGCAATATCCAGTTTTAAAAAATGCAAGGTGAAAGAAGGAAAAAAGTATCATGAACTTTGAAAAGAAACAGGAAATTGGACAGCAGCAATTCTGGAAAAGACTGCAGGTGTGAGAAGATAGAGTCATTTACACGCATTTTCCAGATCCATGTGGCATGAAGAAACAAACTCGTCTTTGAGGCATGCATACAAAAAAGCATCAAGTCTTCTGGCCGCAAGATAAAAGCACTTTGGAATATGATCGAAGTGTGACTGTCTCTAGAAAATTACATATGATTCTGAGCGAAGCATTACAAAGAAGATATTAACAGACAGACAGGAGAGTGCTCAAAGAAAAGATGCAAACATTTTAAAGTGACTGAAGGGGTAATTATGCCTGTATGGTAATTTGTATTGAATTATAGAATTTATTCATTCTGTTTTTACACATTTATACAATCATTTTACATAAGAGGATGCTAAAAATATATAAGAAGACATTAATAAATTAAACTCTAGAGTATTCAAGATAAAGTATAAGCAAGTACAAGTATGATAAAAAAGCATGTTTCAGATAATATCGTTTTGATTTAAAGACTATGTATCCGTACAGGAAATCCACAGAAAAATTTGTTAAATAAACCTCTTGCTTTCCTACAGTTTCCTATAGGTATATGTAGAAAGTATGAATAAAGGTGATGCATTTGATTTATACATATAATTGTTTTTATATATAATTATATTTTGGATATTATAAATTGCCAGAGGTGTTTATTTTACTTTATGTCAAATTCCTTAGCCATTTCTGATGAGGTCTGAAAAATGAGTTATATTTATTATGGCTACCTTCTAAATATTTAGAAATATTTAAAAAGACGAATTTAGATTGCTTCATGTCATAGGTTTATAAAAGTGGCAATATAAAAAATAATAAAAGGAAAGCTAGGCTAAACATTTGGAGAGAAAAATCAAAACTTCCTAGCAGTGCTGTAAGTGACTGTGCTAAATGGGATTCAGTGGAACATTTCTATCTCTCGAAACATCTGAAACAAAAATGAATAGCTCACTATGAATTTACTGAAGTGACCAGTCACGAATTGTCAGGGAGACAGACGGCATGATTCAGTAGTTTTTTTCCATGTCTAATTTGTAAGCCTCTGATGTTATTATCAGTATACTCTGAGCAAGTGGGGTTAGGGGATGTTCCAACCATATGTGATCTATCACCTCCACTCCCCTGCAGACCTGGCAAAGTGCTTTGCTGAATCAGGTCATAATGCTTGCAGCCTTGTTAACCTGCAGGGTAAGAGCCCTGGGAGGATCAAGATCACGTCTGAACTCAGCCAACAGCTGAATTTTTTATAAAGTGACTGCCAGACAGGGGGATTTGAAATTCTGAATTTGTTTCATTAATATTGTAGCTGACAATCATTTTTCTAAGCTATCATTCTATAGTCTGAATTTCTCTGAATAGACTGCTTTTAATAGCTCTGTCAATACGATGTCTTCTTTTCTTTTTTTTAAATAGGAAAACACAAATGTAGTGAAGGAAGACTAAGTGCTGTCTGAGGTTCTGCTTTTTCCTTCCCCTTGTGAAAATGCAGATTTATCTTCATTAAATACCATAATTCAGAGTTTCTCTATTCTGATTAGACAGAAAAAAATCACGCTTCCTTTATTTTTCTTTTCCTCAGATGAAATGCTGGAATAAAAACATTTCATCTGATGGATAGATTAAGCATTGCTATTGTAAATCTACAGCCAAGAAACAGGTTGAAATAAAAATACAAACAAATTGGCAACCTGGATTCATAAGAGACAATACTGATGGCACCTCTCTGACTCATATAACATTTATGATCATTCTTTATGGGAGCTCAGCCACTTGTGGGGAACACAATAATAATAAAACTATTTAGCAGTTTTATAGCTCACTGTATTTTCAGAGCACCACAGTGATGTTAAATAAAGATGCCAAACAATACTCTTTGCAGTGGGTGATTAGACTATATTATTCCCATTGTATAGGCAGAAAGATCAAGTGAGTTGCCCAAGGTGAAATAGTGGTAGAGGCAGAGGCAGGATTAAGACACAAGCTGAATCGTAATAAGTGTGGATTTACTCAGCCAGATAAGAAGTTTCTCCTTTTTTACTATTTGCTTATGAAACATTTACAGTTGTTCCTAACCCCAGACCAACTCTGCAAAGTCATTATGCATTTATTTTAAAAACAAAAATGAACTTATGCTTGTGTGCTCTGCTGAATATAGTGAGAGACTATGAAGTCAAAGTACCCATAACTGTATCTTTCTACATCTAATTTCAGCAGTGGAGTCTAATTCCACAGCACCACTTTTAGTGCTATTCAGAGAGGCCTGCAGCTTCAGCCCCTGTACTTGAATGGCACACTTCCATTCAAATGCAGTAGTATTTCATCAAAATGTGCTGTCATTTTTGTCGTGGAAAACACAGAGCCAGCTTGTCTTTGTGTAAGTGTCATTTTGCGATATGAGTTACAAATACAACAACAAGCATGTTTCCATTAGATTAAATATCTGCTGAATACCTGGTTACAGAAGGCAATATTTAATTCAAGTCACTAATATTCCATCAGTTATTAAGGAGGAGAAGAGGTTTTCTCCGTGCTTTCACATCACCTTGAGGTTTGGGGATTTGAACTATTCTAACATTTATTTTAAGATTGTACTTTGCTGTTTTTATCCGCAGGTAAAAACACTGCCATTTCCAAAATGATGCCAAACAAGACATAGAGAGATGACAACACACTGCACTACATGCTCAGTTTGCAACTGAACTACCTTGTTGTCATACAACTTTTGCTTTAGCGCTAAGGAAACAAGACAGGGAAGGTAGAACATAGCTTCAAAGAGGTCTTAGAATCCCCAGGAAAGCTATTTATACTGGGTTGCCTGACAACTGTGCGTTCCAAACTCTTCTTTAGATGGTTGGCCAGTTTCCTCATCACTGACATGCATCAAGCATTTGCTTGTCTCTGTAGATTGTTTGTTTTCAGATGTCTTTTTTCAATAGTACTAAAATAAATTGCAAGTATGACATTTATATCTCTCCTACTGGTTTAATCTCTATTACTCTCTTTGAACAGTAGTGCGAACTGGGAGGGTGTCCTAAAATTAATCCGTTTTTCAAAGCTCCTTTTTATAATGTTTATTTGGCCATAAATTTTGTATTATGCAAGACTTTTTTCTACTTGATGATGATTACAATGTATTTTTTGCCTTTTATCCTAATTTTCCTGGTGAATTTACAGCTCATGAAAATTCCTGAGGTAATCACTTAGAGACTGAATTACGCTACTAATTCACTCACAGGCTGCAGCAAGCTATAGCGTAGAACCAAATACTTAAATCATTAACAATCCCCTGTCCCCTTCTCCATCCTCTTTAATTAAGAGATTTGTCTCAAAAAATAATACAAACTTAGATTACCCTGTCTTTTTACAACAGTCATGACTGTGGAAAAAGGTTGTAGGCTTGGACGGAGGGAAATTTCACCAGAATCATCCGGGAACCATGAAAGAAAGGGCTGTATGCTACAGAGGCATCACCGAAAATTGCCTTCCAGATGATCCTGAACTAATCTGTATCTTCTACTGTCCTTCAGTTTTCTCCTTGGCATCAGGGGAGAAGACAGGGAAAAGGAAGAGCAAAATAAGAAAGGTTAACTGATTGAGCAATAGATTTTTAGGCCACTTAAGAAGGCCTCACATAGACAGCTGACTGAGCATTAAGATATATTGTGATATATTAAGCATCTCTCCAATAGAATTTCATCTTACTGGTGCTGTAACTGTGTACAGCAGCCGTTGATTTAAGGGAGACAGTTCTGCTTGTCTGGTGCTGCACCAGTCTTTAAAGATGTAGTGAGATGCTTTAGCAGGAGGAACCAGAAGTGTACACAGGTGGGTACGAGGCTTGCCCTGGAGGAGGTTGCCTGCCGTAGATGCTCTATACGCCACCCATTTTGTAAACCTACATTCCACACCAAAGGCAATCCTTTGAATAAGCTGTTTGTGCCTGTAGAATTTGTCTGTACAGTGCAGTTTGTGATTTAGTTTAGCTATCCTTTTTTTGTTTTATGGGAAATGAGAGGGTGTAGGAGAAATTCAAGTGCTCTTTTGCCTCAGTATTTTCATTTACTTTAAGTGATAGAAGAAACAAAAGGAAAAATAATTTAAGATATATTACCTGATAATAGAAAGCGCCTTGCAGTAATTAAATCCCTTACACACAGTATTATATGAAGATTACAGAGCGAATACTGTTTGTCAAATGTGGAAAAGCACTGAGAAGTTCCCTCTTGTAACTGTAAAAACTGTTCAGTTGTTAATGGAGAATTGATAAGGAATAGTGAAACAAGGTCCATATTTGCTTATATACCCAAAGTATATTTGCAAGTATATGAGCAAGTATATGCAAGTATATGAGCAAAGTATTTGCTCATAACAATCTCTTTCATTAAAACAGGCTTTTTAGTGAGAAAAGTGTCTCAAAGTTTTAATGTAGAATAATACATTGAAATGGATTTCTACACAGTAAAATATTAATAATGTATACATTATACTTTACCTTTTCACAATACTTATTATAGGTGCATATTTTTAACCTAAATTTTAGTTTTTTATATATTTAGCCTCATTTTAAATATAGATGTCAACATACGATTAAGAGAGGTACTTTTTTTCTGAAACATTTTCATGCTGAGCACAGCAGTTATAGTAATTGCTTCTCTCTCCAAGAAGAAACATGTGGGTTCTTAAATTCTAAAGTAATAGACACCTTCTCTAGACTAAAATAATATGGCTTTCCTCAGGAGAGAAAATTGCTGTGCCATGGAGAAGGTTAATCTTCTCTGAAAGCTGTTCCAGTTTGGAATTCTGACAGTTTTCATGGATAAAATTCTCCCTGAGAACCAAATATAGGAGATGAAGGAGGGGATAATATACAGACTAATGCCCTTCACCTTTCAGCAACTGCCCATGTTAAACCTGCCTCTGTGATTTGCATCTTTCCTATTGATGTTTCATTGAACATGTGCAGATTCAAACTCATTTATACAGATGTTTAGGGAATGTCTGGGACATTTACTAGGGGAATGTGTACATCTCAGATAAGGTTTTGACTTTCTAAGTTGTCTCTGTGACAATGAAATACCATGCGTAGCTGGTGAGCTGGAGTTCCAACATCAGTACTGAAATAACTATATTACTTTCAGGTCTGGAGGGAGGTAGTTTGGCATTAGTTTAAAGATAATTGCACAGTGTAGGCATGCTGTTAAACATTGCACAGTTCTCTAGAGCTAATAGAAAGTATAACATAAGGTTACCCTAAATCAATCCACATCCCAGGTGTCTTAAATAAGACTATGCAGAAACACCATTCCATTCAAAACCTTCAGCTCTAATCCTCCCCCTACGTATTTTTCTATCCAGTAGCTCAGCAGAAAACAAAGTCTTATTTGAAAATGTAGCTGGGAGAAAGAAAAATTGAGTGTCAGCCCCCCTTTTAACTGGTGATTAGAAAACTTGTCCAGGAAATATGCAGGTGCAGCTTACACCACATCTTCTTTAAGCAGGAGGCTATCCATGATATTCTGGATATTCTCAGGACCTTTTCTGTTAAAGACATGCCACTGTGCAAAAGCAAATTCCATACCTGTTGTATTGAAAAAGGAGCAAGATTCAGACAGGACTTGGCCATTTGGCCTAATGGTCATAATGCTCACAGTGAGCATAATCCTTTGTGCTGATCCCTATTCCCAGGCACATCTCAGTATTTTATGCTGAGCAATGAGAGGAGGTGAAAACTTCCATCATTGGATGACGGAGGCAATCTAGGGGGCCTGAGAGCTGGAGAGTGCACAATTTCCTCACTCTGAATAACCAAACCACTGTTGTTTAGGTTCCTTCCTAAACTGGATTTACACTCCCTCAGAGAGAGAATGACACTGAAGAGGTCTCCTTTTTGGCACAGGTTTTATGGATCCTACACTATTGCATAAAAGAAATGCATCAGCATTTGTTCAAATAAATAGGAGGACCCCAATCATCTCTGAACAGAACTCTCTGAAAAAGTTGTTTAAAGTAGAGTTTTAAACAACTGGAAGGAATGACATAGGAATAATATGTATTGGAGAATTTAAATGGAAAAACAGAATGGATAGCACTTTCAGTAGTAGCTATATGAGATGCTAGCTATATTTAACTAAGAGCCTTCTTCCAGAGTCCATAGAAAAATAAATGAAGTTGTCTGGGTAGCACCTGCAAAAACAATACCTGCAAGAAAGTAGAAGAGTGTGAGGATAAAAAATTTAAAAGCCTGGGATTGCTGTATAATTATTTATTTGTGGATTGGAAAAGATTGTTTATGCTCAATTACTTGGTTGTATCATTATTCATACACTGTTTTGTTACCTGTTTTGAGACATTTTCGTTCTGTATTTTCTTGCAGAAATGGGAATATTATAACATTTTTAGTTACTTTAGAAGAGTTTAGTAAATTAAGTGCTGTTTAATATGGGAGTGTAGTTCATCCATTTATTGTAGTTTAAAAAATGGGGAGTAATTTGTGGCATATGTTTTATCACTATAAAAAAGAATTGAACAAAGCAAGATTAATGCAAATTAGACATTATTGTGCTCGGAGGCATCTACTACTAACAATGTTCCGTGTAATGAAGGCTGAATGTTGTGCATGATTAAACTAGTCATATATAAACAATAGCTCAAAGAAACATAGCAGAATATTAGAATGTGATTTTCTTCGTCCGCCTCTCCCCCAACAGAAAGTAAGTGAGGGAAAGAAGACAAGAGCAGGTAAAAAGCAGGATCAAGAATATGTACTCCATTACAGAAAGTAGAACCGTCAGGGTGAAAAGGGACTGAAAAGAAGAGAATGTCAGTGGGCTTCTGTGAAGGAACTACTTAGATATGGTATATTGATTCAGACTAACAGACATCAAGGAAAAACAGACCTGAGTTCAAAATCTGGAGTATTCTTCGCAATTTTTATATCTTAACTTTCATTGCCTAAGTCAAAGCTGGCATCTGTATGCTCCCTTTACAGTTAATGGAGAAAAATAGCACCTCTGGAAGGCATTTCACCTTAATCATCTTAGACACCTGTCTGAGGAACCGACAATCCACTCCATGAAAGTATCTCTTTATCTTTGTTGACTGTAGAAGGAGCATTTGGGGACTAGCTTAGACCAAATAACTAACTTTTTGCTGTTTGAATGACATGAGATGAATCCCTGTGGTTCTGATATGAAGTGACTCCTACTCTATAACTGACTAAACCGATAATGTTTCGATCTTGTAATGACCTCAGTGCATGCAGATTCTTCGGTCAATAAGGATTGGACCAGAATGTGCACGTAAGGATCAGGGCCAAGACAGAATCTTGGTATCAGTTTCAAATTTCTGAATTATTCAGATGTAGGGACTTAAATCCCAGAGCTTCCATCTGTTGGTTTCTATACCAACTAGTGAGTACTAAAGCAATTTTCCATGTTCAGAGAATTTTGTAATATTATATTTAAAAGCTGAATTTACGTATGAGTTCCAGTGGCATGAGTAGCATTTAAGCACTTGTAAATCAAGTTCCTGTGTCAATGGTCTTGTGAATGAAAAGCATTCCCACATTTGAACCTATTTGGGTTAAGTTTTAAAAGTTCTATTTTCATTTTGTGAATAAATAGATTAAGGATTTCTTGATTTTTCTTCTATATTTTAAGTATTGCTTGGTTCTGTTCCATATGTTCTCAGAAGCAGAATCAGTTGTTCAATTTCATTTAGGAAATTTTATTTAGAACAATGCTAACATTAATGCTTTGGTTCTTCTAAACTTACAGAAAAAGACTGGTCTTCTGATTTCCTATAGCAAACTGGACTCTGGTTACTCAACAAGATTTTTCCTTATTCTTTTACTATAAAAACCTCTGACACTTTCTTTCTTGCCAAATGTGGGAGAGGGAACTGCCCCCAAAAGTTCTTCTCTGATTGCACAAAGACATTCAAGGTAGCCAGACACTTCTGGAGATCTTACAAAGAGAACAAAGTCGGAGCTCTGACAGTATTCCCTTTTTGGAGGAGCTGCCCTCTATTTATTGCAGGGGTTGTCTGTATTAATGGTTTAGTTTGGCTTAGGAGTTCATCTGAGAAACAAATCTGCCAATTCCCATTTTTCCTAACCTTGTGCTGTCATTGTGGAGAGGCACTGGAGTGCATGAGCTGGATGCCTTTCAGATGAATCTACATAGAAAGATACGCACCAGAAGCACACCCAGAATCCTACAGCCATTAATGGGCGTTCAGACTAGAGCTAATCCTAAGTAACACCCCCTCCCTGAGATGCAGAATACATGCAGAGACTTGTTTCTATACAGATCTGCTCTATGCACTGCACGACTTGCATTAACCTATTAGTTATTTACATTTCTTTTACTGTACAAAATCTCACAAATCTTTGGTTAAAATTAGAGTTGATTTTCTTTATCCATGCACCAATCTCATATTTGTTTTTCCGTTAGGATTCAAGCAACTGAGTGCTGTAAACTGGCTGAAAAGGTTATTTTAGAAAAAGGGTTCTAAAAAGCACACAAAGAGTTTTTTCAAGCACTTGATAGGAAAAGAAATAATGACCTGAACAATGCTTTGACCATATCTTTTTCATTTCCAGTGTGTTCATAGTCTCTATTCCTACTTGATTATTATTTCAGCATCAGATTTACAGATGATACTGTCTCAAAAAGGAATCTTAATTTTCAGTCAATAAATCATATAACAGTCTGATGCTGATTCCAGCTCTAAAAAAGGTTTGTTGTTCCAGAGATGTCCTTATTGTACAGGACTTCCTACCTTGTTACTTCTCCCTGAGAAACGTAGTGCTCCAGCCATATGGTCAAACAGTCCCCATATAATCGTTCATGCTCAGCTCAGAGTGTGGAAGAAGATAATGCAACAAACTGAGAACAGTGTGAACACTGGTTATTAAGGGGAAAAAAGGCACATTATATATGAGAGCCTATTTTATAAGGAAATGACGAGAGAGAAAGAAATGACATATGCACTGGATGTATTTCAAAAGTACAAGTGCTAAATGAGAGACTGAGGTTCTAACCCTGTATCTCTCTGATGGGTAGGTAGGGGGAAAGTCTTTTAAGTCTTCTCTTTTTATAAACCAGGTTGTATCACCTGAGTATTGACAAGGTATGCACACTGGGGCTTGCAGATGTAGCCCAGGGTACCTGCTGAGTGTTTGAGCACAGTTCTCTAGCTTAGTCGAAATGTATATTTGTGTTAATTAACTCCATGGGGAATTAGCCACACCAGCATTAGAAACTGTGGAGGTCCTTGACAATAGTGTTTTAGTTATTTCTTTTGAAGAAAAAAGAAAACATTTCTTTGGCAACTGAACATCAGCCCATACTAATAACTAAAGGCCAAATACAATATAAATATTTCTTGAACTGATCTGCAAATGTAATGGTCTTAATAGTTCCAGTAAGAAAGTGGTATGCATTAACTGGAGTTGAAATATAGTATTTAAATGTTTTTCTTTATTTGTCATGATGATTCCTCTTCAGAATAGATGAGATATAAAAAATAAACTAATGGACATTTTACATTACTCTAAGCAACACTATGCAATGAAAAATTTCAGCATCAGAATGCATATATGCAGTTCCCAAGGGTAGAATACACTGGGAGTTATTGACCTTTGAAAAATCTGATACAGCAAATATTTTCCGTTCAGTAATGTACCCAGGAGACACGGAGTAAACATGTTGAGATATGAACAATGATTTCAAATTTACTACTCCAAGTGAAGGAAAGACTTTAGGCCAAATGCTTCCTGCACATGATGAGTGTCAGTTCTGCTGGTTTCTGCCTGTCTTTGCCCACACATGTCGGAATTATATCTATGTGATCCTATGTCTCCATCAAATCTGATAGTGGCCTGTGCTGTCTCCACAGCTGTGTTAAGAAGAGCAGAAGCCCAGTAAAATGCCCACTTCTCTCTTTCAGATAAAGCCAGAGGATTTCCCTATGTCATCATTTCTCTATTAGTTTGTTTTTTTGGAGCTAGATGTTCTGCTATTATTATTATTAATTATATTTCTTAATGGCAGCCAATGTCAGCTAAAGCTCAGCCAGGTGATGTTAGCAGGAGTGAAGACATGTTAGAGAACTTTCTTCCTTTCACTTACTATTGATTTCAAACTACTATCAGTGGTCTGATGCCTCAAATTCCATCTGAAGTCCTCAGGCTGGTTTGCATATTTAGAAACAGTGGCCAGTGGGTTTAAAAAAAAACAAAACAAAAAAAACCCACAGAAATATTTTCTTGTCACTAGCCAGAACTAGTGACAGAGATCCATGTATTTATGTCTCCCAGCCTCAATTACACATACTTTCTCCTGGACTGATCAGTCTGCTGATTTCTATGCTGTCGGAATTAGAAAGAGCAGTCGGCTTCACTCTTTTACTGGAACAACTTCCTACTGAGCACAGAAGTTAACTTGCTGCATCAAACCTTTATTTACTGTAAGATCATACTTGGTTTTACTCATGTGCAAGAATGTTCAGAGTGAAGGAATTCCCTTGTAGGGGGAAAAAAAACTTCCAAGTTTTTCTGAGATCAAATAAACTCTAATGTTACTGGAATTATGGTGAACTGAATAAGTGTCACTTGATGCCTTTTATCTGTTTTTTTTTTTCATTTTTATGCTTTATATTGTTTTTACTTCTCAAAAGGTAAAGAAAAAAGGAATTTCAAAAACTGTTTGTGGCCCTATTTGGTTCTGTATGATACAAAAAACTTTGCATGTGTGCATGTGTCTGTGTGTGTGTGTCTATGTGTCTTTGATTTGTACTTATGAATGCTATGATTTACAGTGCCAGGTTTTCCAAGAAGCCCTAGTAAAATCTCACTTGAAGGGAAGAAACAGATTCATCTATATCAGGAGACTGTACTGTTTTAACTAAAGCAGCTTTAGAGATGGTGAGGAATTATATGAGCATACCTTATCTCAATATTAATAGAAGAGCTTCTACATTGGAATTTTACTCAATATCACTTTTTTTAATCAAATCATGAAATCATATCCTAATTGTAACAATTGCACTAATTCTGCATTTAAATGCAAACTGGATATTCTGCAAAGCTTTTTTCTACCAAAACAGTTCTTTTTAATTAAGAAAATTTAAGCACTTGACATGCTTTCAGCACAGATCATCCCCCTGAAGTTATTAAATCTGAGAATTTTACTAAATCACTCTATCAAATCAGGAACTAACATTGTGTCTACACTAATAGCACTTTCCTGGCCAGTATAAGAAAAATAAATAGCTCATCCTTCCTTATGTGCATGAAGATAAACAGTAAATTGTCCTTTGATATAAACAAAATAACCCTCAAAATGAAAGAAAAAATCAAAATTTTCGGTGTAGTTGTATCCACACTGAGAGGGAAGAGAGAGGTTGGTATTATGGTCGTATGAAGTTAGGATCACTGTTCTCCAGCTTTTCTGGTTGGTATGAACTATTCAAAATGTGTAGATCTGGCATAAGCCCCTGTAAATAAGCAGATATTAACTAAAAGGAAGGCATAAACTGTTTTTTCTTCTTCTGTTTGTTTGTTTGTTCTACGCTTGATTAGACTTACTTTCCTCCATACAATGTCCAGCTGTTTCCTAATTCCTACGCTAGAATTAGCCTTGGGTAAGAAAAAAGCTGTATTTCTTAGACTAAGAATACTGTCTTACATTAAAATAGCTAATATAGGGTGATTTTTATCTCTTTTCAGATCACCTAAACCCACAGAATCTTATATCTCACCTAGTTTTCTCTTCCACAGAGATATAAATGGAAATATGTGATATAAATGAAAATATGTAGTTTATGCTGCAGCTAGCACTAGGCTTTTCTACAACAGAAGTTTATGCTGTGGCTAGTGCTTTTTCTACAATGGAAGAAACCTAGAGATTAGATTTAGATCTGGAGATTACTAACAGAGGAGCACAACAGGGTGCTCTAGCATAACAGATGCGATGGAGCAGGTGACTAGAGATGGATCGTAAGTGACAAAGAAGCACCCAGTGAAACAGTAAGGTTCAGCTCCAGTACAAACAAAATAACACATACAGTGTATATAAATGGCATAATGCACTGCCACAGGATGCTACAGAGTCTAAAATTAGAAATCGATTCAGGAAGGAATTGGACAGCTTCTTGGAGGACAAGATGTATGGATGCAAACTCTTGCTCGAGAAGTCAGATTTTGGGTTTCTGAAAGCTGAGAGTATATATCCTGGAAATATGCTCTTGTCCTGTCTCCTTAAGCATTTACTGCTACCACAGTTGGAAATAGCATACGGGGATAGGTGGACTTTTGTTATCATTAGTAATGGTACTTTTATTATTTCCACATGTGCGTGTTAACCTACATTTAACAGTTAACAAACTAAACCATTTTAAGTAATATCATATAATGTGAGTGCCTATTTGTTTAAATAATAGAATAAAAAATTGCCAAATTTTAGAACCTTCTTGCTTGAATTAAAAGTAGAATAAGACACACATAAAAAATAATTATTTATCTACTTCCTTTCTATTTGTATAGGAAAAAAAAAGATACTTGGCCCTTCTGTCTGAAGGTCAAACTGTAATACTGAAATGAGCGTCAACATGTAGTATGCTAAGTTGCCCAGTATGCTTGCATATTTCACTTGATCCAAACATTATATTCTCTCTTTTTATTTGTATTTATTAGCATAAAAGTGCTATTGCTTTGATGCAGTAAGAACGCATTAGTGGAAAATTAAAACAAAAGAAGACCTACTTACTTCATGATAGAACATTTAGACTGGTCTATATGTATAATGAGGGAAATTAAAGGCCTAGCTCTTCTGTCTCTTAAACACATGAATTCAATCGCCCCTCAAGACTTTACAAAGTTATTTTCACTGAGCTTGCAGCACTGTATTGAAGGAGTAGTTTTTTATCTGGTCTTCTATGGTACTTTGAGAAAGGAGTAATCCGTTAACTAGTCTGGGAACATTTAGGACTCTTCTGTGCCCCTTCAATCTCTCTATCTAAAGAGGTCATTATAAATGAAACAATTTTCACCATTATACGAGCAAAATATAGAGCATAACTGCCCAGTAACTTCCATTTTGCTTTATTCTATTTGTTTTGATATACTGACGGTAACACATATAGTTAAAATCAAACACGATAAGTAGGGAGATTGCATTATCTCCCAAAAGGATTCCAAGCTTGATTTCCATAAATAGACAAAGAAATCAACCTGAACCTTCTGTTAGTGTAAGAACCTTACTTTACTAAATATTGTTCTGTTTACAGTGTTCAGAATTCATCTTTTTGCCATATCATCTTTGAATAAAGTATTTATTTTTCCACATAAGCTTTCCTGTTCTTCAGGAACATGATTTGGATTTTCTGTGCATTATAGAGAAATATCTAGTCCAAAAAAACCACACAATAAAAAGTGTTATGTTTCAGAAGGAATTGAACATTTCAGTCTGAAAATGAGTTTGAAAGTGCAATTCCACAAAAGCTAAAGAAAGCATGTAATTGTCTATTAAATAATATGTTTTGAAAGTTTTTTTTTTTGCCTTAGACTTTATTGGATTTATTTATTTAAGGTCTTTACCTCTTTCTTTTTTTTTTTTTTTTTCCCAAAGATGAAAATCTCATTTCATGTACAGTGCTATATTCTTGTACCTTCTTCTTCCTACTTCACGATTAATTTCTCTTTCCTGGAGGAGAAGGGATAGTCTGGCAAGAAACCTTTTGCCATACAGAAATCTATTCATACTGGATCAGTTATAATATAATGAAGGATGAGTAATCAACAGATATTAAAAAATAAAACTAATAGAAAGTGTACAAACAATTTAGGAAAGAAATATTTCAACTATATTTGGTCTAATAAATTAAACAGTGCCTGGGACCAGTCTCAGATATTTTGTGCTAACCAACACAAAACAGCCTAGGTCTGTCCTGTCAAAATATGTTACCCTCCAAAAGAGTGTGGCCAAATTCAAACTGTTTATTCAGAATGGTTCTGGTCCATGTTATATCCCTATTATGTCCAGGAATGGTGTTGCAGTGTGTCAGTGGGCCCAGGCCAAAGGCATGTCATGTACAGGTCAAACAATTTAATGGTATGGATAATTGTATTCCAGTACCCAATAATTGTTTAATAGACTAGTATAGACATAGCCTTCTTGCACTACACATATACACAGCTAAGAAGGGTGCAGTAATAAATATAGCAGGAAGGTGAATTTCATTGTTCATTAATGTACTACAGATTACCTGTGTTTTCAGTATAATCCTAGTACATAGAGGAGAACTGTTGATGGAAATGCAGACAGTGGCTGAAGATCTTGCATTTTTTCTAAACTATCCATTCCCTTAGCTTTCTCTAGTATAGTGTCTACTTTTTTTGAGAACAGCAAAGCTACAGGAAGGAGTTCAAGACCTGATACAGTACTACTTTAAATCCACTTGCATTTTTTACAGAAGTCAGCAATAAGAATGCATAAGAACATACGTTACATACCAGGCAAGGTACAAAAGCATCAGTGCCGACATTATATGTGTAAAGCACAAAATCTTTAATTCCATGGCTGCTGAGATATTTGGCTGTTCCAAATACTCCAAACCTAGATCTTAGGACAGTAGCATTATCCCAGATAAACTCTCAACAAGGCAAACTATAACACGAGCATCACCCTCAGGGCACCTCATATTTATCATACCCACTGAAATATGGAATAACAAAATAAAACCTAACCCAATTACATGATAATGAAATAAAGTTTCAGTTTAAAAGAATGCTTTGGCCTTCTCTTTGTATCCTTATCAATCTGCTAATCTAAGAGTGACTAGTTCTACCCAGACCAAATGACTCTAATTGTACAATTACAACATTAAGACTATTCCATTTACCCAGCAAATTGATTGGCTAAACATAGCTAAGTACTTTATTATAATATAGAATTTCCTAAGAAAATAAAAACAATGTTAATGTTCAGCCCTATTGAAAAGAAAATGCAGGGCCAGGTTTTTAGCTAATACAGATTGGTAGGGACCCATTAACTTAAATGGGACTTCATTGATTTACACCAGCTGAAGCATGCAGCCATATTTCTCAGAATATTTTGCATACTTTTTCTTCTTCAGTGTCATACTTCAGCTGCTCATGATATTTGTGTAACTATGTCTAAGATGGACTAAATTCTAGAAGCATACTGCTACAGGAAAAATTTTATATAGGGCTGTCAATTTGCACAATCCTATTAAAATTATAACTAAATCATTCAGGTAAGCAAACTCTTAAAGATTTAGTTGCTTTGTCACGAGCCTAACTAGAATGAATTAAAATGTAAACCTCAAACTTGCAAGACATTTAAATGATCAAACTAAAACATTAGTGCAGGATAAACTTAATTTTGGCAGTACAGGAATGGAACTTTAATAGCAAGTCTCTTTCAAGAATCAATAAATGTTGGTGAACAATATTAAGCAATGTGTTTAGCAGTCAGATAGTTAACACACTCATTTTGTGTTTTTGAGAGGAGTAGGACCATATTTGCTCATGCTTCCTTTGTGTCTTGCACTGTAAATTAAACCTCCATTACTTAGGTTGCTATTTTTTGACTATGGAAACTAATAGTATCAAGGCTAATGTTGCTTAAGGAGAGAAAATATAATTTATTTTGGTCTTTGTAATGTAATGAAGCAAAATTCAGGAAGACTGTAATGTGAGGTCTCTCATCTGACATCATTGCAATATTGGTTAATATTGTGTCATTTATGATTCCATGACTTTAATACTATCACCGTAATTAGTTCTATAATGAGAAATTCAATTGTCCAAGAAGAGTTGTCTAGTTTTAGAAGTCTTAGGGTATCTTGTCTGGCCTCTAGCTACCCATTTTGAAAGGCGTCTATCAACTGTAGGTCCCATGTCATATTTGCTGGCCCCATACAGATTTAGATATACAAGCTCTCATAGGCCATCTGAAACAGTACTGAATGTGGGTTTGCACACTTCAGTTTCATCTATAATGTAACATATGGCTCTGTATAAGTGTTGTGAGGAATTCTGGAGATCAGAATTCCAGATTTGGACATCTAAAGTGAAAGCTGACTGGGAATTTTACTTGCCCTCAAAGCGAATGACAAAGTCATTCTGAACTTAGCTTTAGTACACTGATATAAAGACCTCCTATTTTTTTTTTGTTTTGAAATAGTTAAACATTATATAAAAATTCAGAAAATAAATAAGGCATAAATAAATTTCAGAAAACAGAATTGATCTATTTATCAAAATGAAAGCAGCATTACAGTAATGATTATGAGATTTCCAGAACAGCCCTGGCAAATGAGCACTGTCAAAAAATCAGCATTGGCCTCAAGTTACCATAGAGTGCCATGCAATATTATAACATTTTTTTCTCCTTTGGTAAAAACCCATTTTGATACCTCAGAGACATCTGTATAGGAAAAAGATAAATAATTCTGAGAATTAGGCACTATGAGTGGGATCGGTTAATCATTAAGACACTAAAATTACAGGTCTCTGTGGTTGAGATAGGTGTCAAAGCTTCCACTACAATCAGTGAAAGTCTAGTCAATATAATCAGTGGAGCCTAGGGAATGAGTCCATGAATGGAACAATAGAGATTTGATTCAGTTGCCACAACCAAGAAATGCTTTCAGGTAACCAAGAGCATCTAAATGACACTTGATACTTGTGCTTGACAACTGAATCTCACCCTGCTTGTGCTAAGTCTCTCTATAATTAATGGAGATCTTGCCAGTGAAGCCTGAGGAGCAATTTAGCTACCACTAAGGTAAATGTGTAAGAAGGTGTTCAGCTATCAGCACAAAGGTTTCTTGTGTTATTTGAGAGGTTTAGGTTAGCCAAAATGTCCACACAAAACTGATTGCGAAGAGATATGACACCCACAGAAAAATAAGTGCTTTTCTGGTGCAACAATTAGAGGCCATTTGGGACACTTTAGGCCATCTCAAAAGACAGTTAAGGTTTATGTGCAAGTATTAGGTTGAGTTGAATCACTCTACTGGTACTATCAGCTAGATCTATGCTAAGCATAGACAAGTGGGATGGGGCTCAGTTGCTTAAATGTGTGCAATTAGCACCACTTTAATGATCTTATGCATTGTAGAATATATCCTGAGCATCCACAAGGGGCTGGCAGTTATAACACAAGAATGACATGTCTTCTGGATAGAGAGAAGGCAAGTGAGATACACTAGGACAATTCAGACATCATTAGATATCTCTATTTAGGCAACTGAATCCTATGTGAACATGTCTGTAGATGTTCAGATTTAGGCATCTGGCTCTCAAAGTGAACTCCATCCTGTCCTGTGTTGTGCACTGCTATTCATAACAATATACAAGAGTGTCAAAAAAAAAAAAAAAAAAAAAAAAAAGTAAAGCCATTCATGGATGATAAAGTAACAATCGCAACTGCCTGTGCATTCAAAGCCTTTATTAATATGTTCAAAAGAAAGAGTTTCTGAAACTATTAAATTCTTGACCAAACACTGAAATCTATGACTTTGAAGTCTTATCTTGCCAAGGATATCCAGGACCACTTAACTGAACTAATCATTTATTGTTGTTTTTAATTTCTGCTTCCATGCATAAAGGTTGAACTATCATTACTTGTTGAGTTTACGGAATCATTGTATAGAACTATTCTGAAATGGCTACTACTTGAAAAAGGATTTACAAAATCAAGACCTTAATTTTTATTTTTATATAATAGTAACTGTACAAAAAATAATATACCCTTAATATATAATATCACCCTCATCCTGCTTGAATAAGCTCCCATTATATTTAAGATAGAACTTGTTTTTGAGGTACCCAAAGAGTGATCAAGCTCACCTTAATGTAAACAGTCTTGTTGTGATTTGGTTGCTTACAAATAACTATATATATACTTAATATATAAAGTACATATGATTAATATAAATTTCAGGAGCAATCTTTGATAATAGATTACAGGAAAAGACTTCTGGAAGAAGACCGTGTCTTTGAGGAAACAGGGCAATAACGTTCATGCCTAGAGTTATTTTTTGGAATGTAACCCTTTTCCTGTCTTGTCACAGAAGGTGGATAGGGAAGCAATTTTCTGTGGGTCTGTGTCAGCATATGGCATATCTCCCTGAGTACCCTAATGGCTGGGATCTGGAGGCATGAAGAGTTCAGCTTTTCTTTATTCCTTTTATCATCTACTTTGGATTTGGATAGATTTCCCTTTGCATGTCATAAGCCATCATCTATCTAGTCACATGGTGATAGATGCTGTGCAGTCCAAGTCCCATCTAGCTTTCAGTAAGAGATCAAATAAGAGATTCAGCTGCCCAACAACAGTACTGGAGCAGTCAGGGACCTGATTCTGACACTGTCCCTTGCCATCAATAGCATCTTTTTAACAGATGCATACATTTCAGGGAGAGAAATGCACTCATAAGGTTTGCAGACTCAAGCTGATGGCTAGCAGGACATTCTTATAGAATAATTAGAGACAGGAATTATAGCTAAAATTCAAACTACCATTTCTGACCTTTTAACATGCAAAAGATCTAAAGAGTTTGCATTTAAAGAGTTAATATGACCTATCACAGAGTTAGAGACAACTACTAATTTGGGATTCTGATATGATGATATAAAGTGTAATTTAAAAAATTTATACATTTATATTCAATATATCATTCATTATATCATTCAGTATAGAATACTATAGTCAGTATATTATAGCTTTGCTTATACATTTTTAAACCAACAAAATCAGAATTACTTATTGTTATTTGGAAAGTATACGCTAGTAAATATATATTATTAAAAGAAAACATTATCTTGTGAAGGAAAAATATTACCCATCAATTTATCCTCTCTGGTTAATTATATTTCCTGACCTATATTACATTTTTAATCAATGATTATATTTAATTCACAAGCCTCAATATATTCAAGTTTATTAAAAATGCCTTTTCCTTAATTCAATGTTTACCTTCATTTTTCCTACTTTAAATCATGTTGGGGCAAGAAGTGCTACTTCCTTGATATGGAGTGGATTCACTTCTGGATCTTTGATAGAAAAGTTTGAAGTTTAGGTTTATTTCCTCACCTGTTTTCTCTGTATTTCCTATAGGAAACAACATGCTGCAGATGATTGATTGAAATTACAGATCTTTAATCAAAATGAGAAGCTAGGGATTTTTCTAGATTACCCTTCAGGGACAATATACCCTTGTAGTCTTGCATGAGACAAAACTCGGCAGACCTTCTAGCCTCACAGAAGTCAGAGCTGGGCATCTCACGGAGTTCTATGGGGACAAGATTTCACTCAAAATCTGAGAGACTGGAAATGTATGGGAAGCAATGTTTATTTCTGAATTTTAAACCAGGTAAATAGTATAGATTTGTCCCACGGCATGACAAGAGTAAAATTTAGCTTAGGCAAAGAAATGCCTATGTAGTGTGCT
Organism: Dromaius novaehollandiae; assembly: GCF_036370855.1. Lineage (NCBI taxonomy): Eukaryota > Metazoa > Chordata > Aves > Casuariiformes > Dromaiidae > Dromaius > Dromaius novaehollandiae. Next base: position 43,496,634 of record NC_088100.1, on the reverse strand, counting down.
AAATTAAAAATGGTAGGAGAGAAGGAAATTGCTTGGTTTTATTACCTAGAAGATTTTTTTTTTTTTTAGTCTAGAGGTCTCTTGGTGTCTGTTTCCCCTTTTTCAATAACTTAAAGATATACAGATAGCTACTGTAGTAGCTGAAATGAGTAATTTCGTGTGCCCCTAAAAAGATGAACATGCATAGTTCTCCTTGTCCTGCATTTTACTTCCTAAGGAATTTCCTTGAAGAATTAAATAATGTATGGCCTTCTGAGCAAGCAATATAACTGGTTTTTGATGAACAACAGCAGGAAAAATTCTACACAAATGTGTTTGCATTTAATAATAGTTTTTGTTCAACAGAGTAAGAAACCCTTTGAGGTCTGCCTCTGACAACCTCTGATGCTTCTGTTTTATCAATAAAGTATCCATGCTTCTGTCACCTCAAAGTTAGGTGACTGTTTTTCCTTATATAGGGTGACAGTGCAATAATGTAGAATGTAGCTGCTTTGCATTCTATGGAATAAAAAAAGTAGCATATAAAGGGAATTCCTAAATATCCTAAAAGAAACTTATAGCTAAGCAAAGATGAATCATCCTCTGGAGGTGACTTACTCCCTCTCTATTTACTGGAAAAGGTATCTGGATGAGAAACTTTGGTTAGATCCTTAATGTTACAAATGAACCCCATCCTCTGATACTACAATTTTGAATTCAACGCCTTCTGAAGTTGCCTGTTTCTTTCTATATAAATATGATGAGCTTAGACTTAGAAGGTTAGCCTTAAATATCTAAAGACAAGAAAGATTAATTCTTTCTAGATATAGATATTATTAGCACCATGATTTTTACTTGTGAGGTTTCAAATGTCATCTGACATCTGTCCTTGAAACGCCGCCTGATTATAACATATAAACAATGGCAGTTAAAAAATACAGTCAAGATGCAATACTCTTGCTTTAAAAAAAATTAGACTATTATAAAGTACTTTCAGGGAGGGGTCCTCAACTTTGAAATCAGGTAGCCTATTTGATCTGAAACAGGTTAGGTCTACTGATATTAAAGATAAACTGCAAATCCAATCTGTTGGTTATGCTACTTAACAAAGACATGACTATTTAGAAAGATTTATTTTTATAATTATTTGTTGACTACTGATTGTATGATGGTTATACTATCTTGTGTGATGTATATTCCCCTTTTATTGAGTTCCATTACAATATCTCGTAGGGTGCCCAGGGCTACTGATGGGTGCCTTTGTGTGTGTCCTAATTTAGTTGAAAGAAACAAAATAAAGAAAAAAAAGTGTTAATTTTCAGCTTCGATGCCCTGATTTTTGTCAAAACCAAATTTAATCTGTAGAATGAATAAGTACAAAACATAATTGGACTGTGAGATGCAGCTGGTAAGGGAAATTTGTCAGTGTAGTTCCTCCTTATTACTTTCTGCAACAGGGATCCAGGATGCAGTGTTTGAAGAATTTCACATACTATATTGTACAATAGATAATGCTGAGAAAGATCTTTTATGTTTTATTATGTATTTTGCAAGGGTTCCTTTGCTTGCCTAAACTAACTCAGGACATAGGCACACATTTAACAATAAATATAAAAGCTTCTTTAACTTCATTTAAAACATTGATATAATTTTTGCCACAGATGGTTTCAATCTATGGTCATATTTCCATCCATGTTTCACAGCGTCACTTGAAGAAAAAAATTGGAACAGGAAAGAAGAAAATATTTTTCCTCTGACAAAAACATCAAACAAATATCCATGAAGGAAAAGAGAATACAAAATCTCTAAACTGCTCTTCCTTCCTGAAATAAATCCTGGCAGACTTCTGCCTACTCCCAAATTCATTCATATGAGAGGGAAGGAAGGAAGCAAGCAAGCAAGCAAGCAATGGAGGGAGGGAGGAAGGGAGGAAGGAACAAAAGAAAGAAATCCAGTGAGGAGGACCACAACAATTCCCTACACAGATGCAGAATGGGGAGAGCAAACAATCTCTGCTTCATTCACTGGCTCTGGGATGGAAAGGGGTGCCCCAGGGCAGTGTGGTAAAGCAGGAACACTCAGTCTACACTAGATGTTGTCATAAAGTTAAGATAGGGAGGACGATGACTTCACTTTAGCTTGGGGGATGGAAGATCGGTCAAAGAGGAAATACATCTCTTGTTCAATGGCTGGGAGCTGGATTCTTCACAGGTTTCACATGCCACTTTTTCTTCTGAGTTAGCAGGCAATGCAGCAATTATGTGAGACCTCTGTGTAGAGTGCCTTTGCATTGTGACCATCTCTGCAGTTCTGACACCAAAGGTCTTTCTGTTATTGATTTAAAGAAATTTTACCATTTCTTTTCTAGGTAGTCCTCACCTTTCTACTGACGCTCCACTTGATCCAAAGTCTATAACTGAAGTATTTGTACATATTACTCAGCATTCGTGTTGGACAGCACTTCCATGAAGCGTCTGTATGCTAAGTTTACTGTAAAAGACAATTAGTATAATATATGTATTTTTTCCTTGTTTTGCAGTGTGTACCTAGCGATACATGACATTGCATTCTCTGTTAAATAAATAACTTTTGAAGAAAATAACATTCCTGGATTTTCTCTTGTTTGAATTTCATATTTTTATCTTGGCAAATTGGGACTTCTACATTTCTGGTCCCATATCATAAATTTCAGGATATCGTAAAGATCAAATTGCCAAGGCTGATAAGACTAAACTTGGACCTGAAACTCCATCTTCTTCCATTCCTGAAGAGAATGAAGAGGAGAAAGAAGTGAAGGAAATTATCTTGGAGAAGTCTAACAAACTTCCCGTATTGCCAGACTAACTCAGAAAGCATTCAACTCACTGCTGTGCCTCAGGCCCATTTAAATCTGATTTAAAGTCTTAAAAAAAGATTTTGGCAAGGACTTCCACATAAGATCTACATGAACCAGTTGCAAGTTCCTGAAACACAGAAATCTGTAGAACAGATTTGAGGGCTAATCTTGTTCATCCTTATACTAATGTTTTCTCAGAAACACTGGTTAATTTATGTGTCTTGGTTGTAATACTCCCAATGCGAGGGCTGTTATGAATGCAGCATGTCCAGGGCAGAGTTTATAGACTTCTTCAGCTAGACAAGATTACTCTCATCCTCAAAGTTCTTCTTCTTCTTCTTCTTTTTTTTTTTTTTTTTAATAATACAGGTTGATTTAATTGTTTTCAGTTGTACTTATCTTAAGTAAAGTATAAGCATTTCAAAAAGTCTCTGATTTTCTAAGTAAATCTACCTGAAACAATTCAGCTCTCTTTAACACAAATCCTCGGTCCACTCCACTTTACTCCTCTGACAAGATTATTGAGCAGCAAGGCTAACTGCCATTGCTGGAGCCTTACGCTAATGTGAGTACACTATTTCTAATGCTAGGAATAGTATTTTTAAAGCTAAAACGTCTCTGCAGGTCATTACATTGGACCACATAAACATCCTTAGTGGTTATTTCTGAAGAAGATTACTTAGATTAGTCAACTATGTATAGCAAAGCACTTAAAGAAAAGATAGCAGCATTTATATTGCTGGATCTAAAAGTCTAAATTGTGCACCTCAGCACATTGGCAAAAGAAAAGCAAACTATAGTAACTAAAGGAGAGGCAATTCAGAAACATCAGTCTGAAAAATTAGTTTCAGGAAAGCATGAGGGAAGTTAAAAGCTAAATCCCTGTGAAAAATCTGTCATTCACAGGCTGGAAAATGGAAGCCTGGGTTTGTTTGTTTGTTAAGGCTTTAAAATAACAGACTAGTAACCCAAATAAAAGGACAGGCAAAAGGAGTTTGACTTATCAAGCTGACAGAGTGTACCAACACAGATTACTGAAGCTGTAATCAGTGTAGTTTACACACAACTCACCCTCAAGAGCTATTTAGAGGACAGAAAAAGATATGAAAAATGATATGAACCCATCAAAAGTTAGGTAGGTTTACATTAAGTTCTTCTCAGAAGGACATGCCTGAAAGTCACCTGCAAGTTTTAATGGCAGAACAGAGTCACCTCAAAGCTTCATAATCACTTCGTTAAACTTGATTTGAGACAGAAAATATCATTCACTTCATAAGAACCTGCATGTGACTTCAGGACCCTGACCTGACTTCAGGACAAAACTTGTTCCTCTGTTTTGCCTTGGCCAGTTTGCAGAATATCAATACCGGGCAGTGATGAAATTGTATTTCAGACTAAATCAAGTTGGAGAGAAGACACAAAAGCTGCATATTGGTGGAAGTGGAAACAAAATTGGGAATAACAAAGATGTATAAAATAACTGTTGTCTGAAATCAATTTTTTTAAGGAAAACAGCATTTTTAGAACTATCAAGCACTGGAACAGGTTGCCCAGAAAGGTTGTGGAGTCTCCGTCCTTGGAGATATTCAAAAGTCGTCTGGACTCGACCTTGAGCAACTTGGTCCGGGTGACACTGTGTTGACCCCAGGTTGGACTAGACAATGTTCAGACATCCCTTCCAACTTCAACCATTCCACAATGCTGTGATTTTTTTTTACCCACAGTCTGTGTACTGGAATATACAGGCATACTCAAAGATTATTTCTGGGAAAAGTTCACATACTTTATTCAAGAATGAATTATGACAACAAATTAAGAAGAGTTAGAAAGAATTAGCTAATCAGGGGTTATTCATGTTATCTGAGAAAATTATGGCCTACGTCACAATCTCTAGCACTGTTAAAACTACAGGTAATAAAAAAGACCAAGCTGAACTCTCACTTCTGCACTGAGAAAATTACAGGACAAGATGTACTCAAGGAGTAATTGATTCCTAATAGCTAGGTCATATTAAATCAACTTAGTGGACTAGTAATTTCAGATATTTATCACAGACCATTCAAAATCTCATTTCTGAGCCATATCTGGAATCTTCTCCACAATGAATGTGAAAGTGTAAAAGTGATGGTGATATATTGGCTGTTATCAATTATATTTGCCATTGTTTAGGTAACACTGCAGGTCTTTTTTATATAACTACATATTGGTATTATCAGAAGTAATTTAAGTAATTTAGGAGGAAATGCTGAAAAGACAGATTGAGACTAAAATTATCTGCCAAAGTCTGTTAGGCATTTTTCTATTTTGTGAACTAGAACGAGAGACAACAACTACAACTATTCTACAATGAGAATAAAAACAATAATAGTAGTCTATATTTTTCCCATAGTTTTAAATATACATACTGTAATATCTGAAACACACAGAAGAGCTTTGAGGGGGGAGGAGGAGGAGGAAAAAAAGAAAAAAAAGAAAAAAAATTCTTCTAGGTCTAATCTGAGGTATACTGTAGCCAGAGAATTCATGTATACTACAGCAGAAGAATCAGAAATCATTCAGGAAAGTCCAGAACTCCAATGAAATCAGAAATGGGTTCTTGTATGCAGGTCTCCCACACCCTAATTAGATATAAGGTGTTAGAACCACTATCTCCTGGTAAATATTATGGAAGATACAAGTCATTAAGTGACTGGTGAAAACATCTTCTGAATTTATCCTAAGATAGGTAGTGTAAATCCTTCTTTATGAATCCCCTTGGACTTAGGCATTAAACCACTTACCTACCTCAGGACTTGGCGGACATATATAGCAGAACCTAGAGAAATTTAAATTCAGCAGCAGCCACTGGGCAGAAATTTTAAGGCCCTAAATTTTGGATTTAACTTCCTAAATTAAGACATCTTCTACATCTCTTTATAATTCTGGCCCAGAAGTCATTTATGTTGTTTGAAAACTGAATTCAGCATCTTTAATCTGTCTGCTTAGTATGCTCACACCTTCAGGATCATACGGTATAACTAATCCTTGCAGAATAATTGTATAGCATTTATTACTGTGCTGTACACCACTAAATATGATGGTTGATGTTTTTTAGGTCATCAAAAACTATTATACAAAGACAAAAAATTAATTGCAAGAAAAATGACATCAGCAGGTAAAAGTTAATAAATATGAATGCCAGTCCATTTCTAAGCAGCATGAAACTTCCTGATAACACCATGCAAAACCTAGTATTCATTTCACAAATGTGGATAATGAAGATGTGAGTAGCAGAGCATGTGTCAAAAGTATGTAGATGAATAGACGTTTAATCTACCTATGCCTAAGAAAAAACAATCATCTCCTGCAGAAGGATTGCTTTTGTTTAAGTATTGCTAGCTGATGAAATCCCAGCACTCTAACAAGGGTTTATAATTTGATAAAAATTGCTGGTGACTGGATCTGCATTTTCTTCAAACTGCTGCCCTGCTTCTTGCTAAGTGCACTGCTGACATGTTTGGTATTGAACTTGAACTTAAAAATTACTATCCCAGTAGATGTTTATTAGATTTAGCTGGCTGAAGTAAACCTAGACACAGTGCCCGCAGTACAATGTAAAAACAGATCTTATTTATGTGTGCTGGGAAATGTTGCACATTTCTTCCAGGAAAAAAGGGAAAATCAGAAATAATAAGAACAAAAACACCCACAAAGTAAGGTATTATCCATGCTATTAGAGGACCAGAGAAAATTGACCTGTGTTAAACTAATGTTATGTCATCTTTGAAAACATTATGATATTGTGTAATGCATTTTATTTTTATATAATCATTTTAATACACATTATTGGGAAAAAGCTTGACAGAAAGAACCACCTATAAATTCAATTCATGCCATGAGCTGAAGCAGAGGAATCTCAATATGGGGATCTAATTTTTCATATGAAAATATTACATATGTTTTAGTAAGAACAGACTGCATAGGGTTCATTTGAAATTATTTTAAAGAAAAACTATAAAATTAACATAAGTGGTAATTTATGAAAAAATAAATTCTCAGGAATATCTAAATTCTAATAACATGTGCTCGTCCCTAGAGAATCGCATAATACATTTGTTGAAATCAAATATAATTTTTTGGCAAATTCTACAAAACCTTTTTTTTTTTTTTTTGCCTACAGATGACTGGAATGGTATAGCCTTAACAACCGCCTAGTTATCTGCCTCTTTGCTAAGCCCTTTCTCTGTATCCACTAATGTCACCTGGAGAAGCATACACTGTAATGACTTGCATTCTCTGAAACTGAAATGTCTCATGCATCTGTAGGAATCTTTCTGCTGAGATCCTGCATGATTTCTGTCATCCCACCATTTCTTTTTGTTCTACAGTTCTTTGCTGTCACTGGTCAATAACATTGAGCCAGTATAGGATACTGAGCTTAGCAGAGGGTACCTCGAAGTATGCGATATGTTTCAGGTGAAGTTTGACAAAGCATTATGTAGTATCATTTAATGTCAGCTGTTGCGCAGATGTCACAGGATTCAGCTGGTTGAAGGAGAAGGAATGATAAATACAAAAAAGAAAAACAGGCAAAGAGGCATAAAAAGGTAATAAGAAAAAGGAGACACAAGAAGAATGTGAACAGGAGCAGGTTCAGGTGAACTGACATATATGTAGAGGAAAAAAAAAAGAGCATAGAGAGCAGGTCACAGCAAAGTGCAAGAAAAATGATACTTGAGAGAAATCAAGCCATGGAAAACAGTTATGCATTTCTAGAGGGTAAAGCATAATGCTGGACCACCACTGAACGTCAGTGCTTGCTGTGATATGAAGACAGCTTGGTGCTGTGATACTACCTTCTCTTTCTTCTAATCATTTTTTTTTTTTCCTGAAAAGTGCATAGAACAAACACCTAAGCATTTCTTGTATATCAGTGATTTACTTCTAAAAGTTTTGATGGGATAATGTATGGAATCTAAAAATATTACCACTGATATTAGTGACTGTCAGATTACTAATAAAATTGACCAGGTAGGACTATCAGCAAAATTCTCCAATGTGCTTGAACAGAGAAGGAACCTAACAGCTGGATCCAAAAGGATTCACATCTCTAAAACAGCACTTCATTATATTTAATGATTATCTGGAAAACTTTTTCTTAGTTGCTGCTTAATTTGAGAGAAATCATGACTCTTGGTGTCTCACTTTCAGTATGAAAACTCCCTGGACACCAGGGAGATTGTCTGTATACCCAGAAAAATTTCAGCCTGGGTAATACGAACCACTTTAGACCACAGTTTATGTCCAGACTTGACTGAGCTCCACAGAGTATGTTTTTCCCACCTAATTTCCCAGCCGTGGGAAGTTTATGCGTGAGTTATTGTCAAAACATAGCTCTTAAAGCAGGATCCATGCAAAAAGCAATGACAACAAGCTTTTAATTTTCTCAGTGAAATATTCCCATGCTCTGAATACTTCTCACGAATGAGAAAGTTCATCTTCAAATTTTTTCTGTCACTTATCACCACATTTCAGGAAAGGCTTCAGAGGTGTTAATTTCAGGTGGTGTGAAAAAAATCTGTAATAGTTCTGAGCAAGCACTGAAGACAAAAGTGTTTAAAGAAACACCTCTTATTAGTGTTAGTCTTTCCCTGTAGGCTGTTTCTGATTCGACATGCTGATGTCTAGGACTTCTTTTATGCAATACCTTATTTTACTGCCAAGCCAATATGGAAGCTTAACATAGGGTTTTGCTTCCTGTGTCAGGTACTGTCCCTTTAAAAGTTATCCTCGTTTTATTAAATTTTGAAGAGTCTAACTTCCTTTCTAAAATATGTCTAAATTTCAACTAGAAAAATGATTTAGATCAGTTTTTTGTTCTTTTAAGTGATGAAACTTTTAATTGCCACTGATTTCAAATCTTCAAAATTCAAGTTCTTAATAATATGGTTAGTCTTCATGGGAAATGCTGGATTTCATGATAGAATTCAAATTCATAGATTTTAATTTAAAATATTACCTGTAATTTTCACTATTTTTAATGCAAGAAACACACTTTTCTCTGTTGAAAATATAATTTCTTTTGCCCTCATTACCAACTGCACTACAACATTATCTAATGTCTTCTTCCTATTCTCTGAGGTTTTCTTAGTACTTCTTTACTACCAGTAAGGTCTCAAATGCTGCATTTAGACATCATGCATTTCAGTATTTATTTAACTGAGATTTGATTCTCTTTCTGTGATCTTTTTTATCTGTTTTTAATTTAACTTAGTTATGAAATGCTATTATAATCATTCATAAAGAGGAAGTACACACTTTTCTGTAATTCTTCATTAGCTTATTTCTATTCTTTTTCATATGAAACACAGAAACCCCCCTATCGGCAGCTTTCAGTAAGCTGCCCTAATTAGATTTAAAGCACATATTTCAATATGTTATTGATGACAAAGCTGCTACTCCATCACTGTCAATTGGACGAAAAGAATTCAAGAAGAAATCAGCAATATGGTAATTTTGCAAAGCTCTGAATATTTTAGTTTGTTGGGAACTTCACAAGAAAGATAGGAGTGTTAAATTCTTGATTTCATGCTAATTGTAAACAATCACCCTGTAGTTCTGTGATTTTTGTCACACAGATTTCAGAGGGATCTGATTAGGCTCCAGGCAATCACTATTTAATGTGAATACTTCCAGTTAGTAAGGGCTGAATTAAAGTTTAAAGTTTAAGTGACAGCAGCTAAGAACCTAGTTGCTATGTTTTTCGTTCTAGCTTAAAAAAAAAAAGAAAAAAAGAAAAGTACTGTTCCTCTAATCCTGCAAAAACTGTTAGCTGATCAAATAATTTCATGTTACCCATTAGAATCTAGATGGAAGCTTCAAAAACAAAAGCTTTACAAGAGATGAAAGGTAACCAGAGAAATCAAAGTAAAACAGCAATACATTTCTAGCTACAGGATGTAGAACAGAGACCAAAATTGTTATTTTTATATATTTTACTTAAGTATTTTGCTGAGTAGCTGCTTTAGGTAAATCTCTCTCAGTTCCTGCCTGAAGCTAACCTTCCCCTACCAAACTTTTAAGTACTCTTATGCGTTTAAAATTGATGTGTTCGTATTTCTTTAAAAATGTAAACATTTCCAATATGCCTTATCAAAAGTTTCTACCTTAACACCCACTATAAGCGAACCTTAATCAGTGATCACCCATGATACTGAAAGATTAGAATTCATTTTTATGTACTTTTGTTGATATTACATGTGACAAAGCTTGTTAGAAATGAGTTGGAGCAGCAAGTAATATTTCAGTGGTATCTCTCAAAAAAAGCAGATGCTGTGCTGATGTGTCTTTTTCCATATTATTCACATGATAGTCCTAGAAAAACACTAAGAATTAGAATATTTTCAAATATCAATCTCCTTTTAATTTGCAATAGTCATTCTAATAAATTTTCTCTCAAAAAGCTGTTTCTGTTCAGATGATTGAAGAGGACAGGCACCTTCTTTAAACTCTTCCTGTGTTTTAAAAAAAAAAAAAAATCCAGGCAGTTTCATAAATCTCTAAACTTTCCTGAGTTCCTCTGGCTCTGCTGGACAAGTGTTGTGAATTCCTATGAACTTTTTATGGATGCATATCTGAACTCCTTTTTTTCTGGGACAGCTAGGCAGAAAAATCAGCCACAGTGTACTGCATGTTCCTCTCTCAACCAGCAGATGTTTGAACGTTCTGCAGCTCAAAGTATCTGTGGGAGAGGGGAAAGCAGAGCCAGTATCAGCCTTGACTAAGAAACGGTCAAGTACAGCTGTCATATTTTCAGAGGGTTACAGTTAATTTTCCATGCAAATTCCATCTGCATAATCAAACATCTTTTGTTTAAGTCATCTCTTGCCTTTTCTTCATCCTTAACCCACTTCTTTTTGGGGGTATTCCCTTTCTTATTCCAGGGATATTTTTAGGAGCAAACTTGAAGTGAAGTTCAAGGATCCTTCAAGTCTCTGCTGTACTCCTTCAGCTACATTTAGAAGAGAGTTTGTTTTTTTCATAATGAAGACTGTGTGCATTTAGAGTGGACACATGATGATGAAGCGAAGTAAATTCTGTGCTCGTTTATAAGCATTTGTTGCATTTAATGACCTGGGTGAAGTCAGTACAGTAAAACTAGACCCTAAGTATTTCAGTTACTGAATCTGGAGGTAGAAGACTAAAGATGTGTGTACAAGAGAGGGAGAAAGACATCTGTAACAACTGCAAATGACTGTTGAAGTTTTGGTTTGCAGTACATTTGTTCATAGAATACAAACCCAAAAGGTATAATTTAAAATAATATTTAGGTGACTTTATTAGAGCACATGGAATATCTTAGAAGTGTAATTCATTAAAACATTGGCATTCCAAAATAAAGGACAAGCTGGAAAAATATCATATGGTATTCACATACTGACATAGATTACTTCTTTTAGGTAGAATTCTTCCTAAGATCTTTTGAGTTTAAGGAAGAAAGGAAGCATATTTCAGAATATAGACCTTAAACTAGGTTATGATAAATTTGCATTCAATTTGCAGAATAAAATGAACTCCAAATGCTGCTGGTGGCACATGGAGGATAATCTTCTGTTCTTAGTGTTCTGTGCATTTAGTTACACAGGGTAAAACTTATGCCTAGGATCCCTTTATGGACTAGATCTCCTTAACTCCTATATTGTGGCATTAAATGGAATCAAGCTGGAGCCCAGATCTTGTACTAAAATTCTTGCAAAATAAGAAAAAAAGTTCTTCATAATTTATAAATAAACTTTAAAACAATAAACAGTAGGACAGGTCTTGAATATAAACCAAATTAAAATCATAACTATTCCAGTGGGAGTTTAGTTGCTGTGGCACAGATCACTACTATTTCAGTCTTTATTGACCTCATATTGACATCAAAAGTGATGGTTCCATATGTGGAAGGTTGCCAGTGGTTACAATGTTACATTGATTCCTCTGAACGTCAGAAAGAAATGTTCATGGGCTGCTGGACTTCCAAATTTTGGGCTGCAAAACCACCACAGTGATATCTTCTTGTACAATACAACTCATGTGTTTTATATTTGATTGAATGTTCACAAGTATGAAGTCTATTCTGTTAATTTGCATGGGGAACAGGGGAAAGACAAACAGAAGGTGGAGGAGGAAGGAATATATGTCCTCAATACCACTCCCTCACAGAAATGGTATGTAATTATGATATTCTACCACTGTTGTCATCACTTCTCTACATGGACAGCAGCTGTGTCTAACCCTGAAATGACATCAGATTTTCTTAATTTACTCTAAAGTATCTTAGAAAAAGGAGTAGTAATCATTTGCCTATTTTCTACCCTCATAGAAAAAAAATGAGAAAACCTCCTAAAAAATACAATTTTATAGAAAGTAACTAGGTTCATTCTGAATGAAGTGAGTCAGGTTGTCTCTCCCACTGTCCATCCAGCGGACATTATTCATGGATAGATCCTATTTTGTAAAATAGAGGCTGTTTTCCTTCATTTTCCATTCTATTTGTAAAGTTTCATGAAAGTGCTTGAAGGACAAACACCCTGATGACAAAACAGGAATAACGTGCACAGACACATAACCCTCTGGTGTATAACAATATATCTTGAAGCAGCTTCAAGTGGCAGTCAAAGTAGTATTTACTTTTATCAAATAAGCACCATTTATGTCACATATCTAAAACCAACAATGATAAGAGTAATAAGGGGAATAATAATAACGATATAAAGTTATTTGTGCTGTTAAGGTTCATGAACAGATTTTCACAAGACAGTGCTTCCACTATCATAACAACAGTTTTGTAAGATCTAGAGAAGGCATAATGTTTAAAACATTTTTATCTGGATCAGAAGGTTCAAATTTGAATCATGTCATGAATTCATGGTAAAAGGGAATGTCAGTTCATCTCTGTATATGGGCATTACTTCATCAGAATTAGGAATCAAAGCTGGCCATCTGTGACATGAGCTAAATCACCCCGGTTTTTGCTGTTGGTCTCAGAAGCAGAACCTTTATCATGCTGCCTCATGAAATACTTGGAGTGCTCTGATCTGGACAACAGCATAGTTCTGGTGGCAGGTGTTGGGTTAGCTGGGTGGCAGGTTATGTGCATTGCATCAGGCAACCTATACTTTGTCTTTCATGCAGACTTTTATATATAAAAGTGAGCCTTTAACAACATTATATACAACACAAACATAACTTTTACCATGTGCTAAAATGAAGAAAAACATAAATATGGACTGACTTCTGTTTGTTAAACTATATTATCCCAGATTTTTATTTATTTTTTTAATCTTGAACTACCATGTAAGAAAAAATTATTTAAGAAAAGTATATAGGGAACTATAAGAAAAAATTTTTTTCCTTGTATGCTGCTGGTATGTTTTATCATAAAGCTCAGAGCTTCCTTTATTCAGGGTAGCGTATACAGTGAGTTAAGCAAGTTGCTTAATCAGTGCTCCCTCAAAATTTTAATCCAGATTCAGAAACAAACACAGGAGTACTCAAGGCATTACTGTTCTTCACTGTACAATGAAGGACTTGAGTGTTATGTGCCAGAACTAGAGAGAGAAATAAACTTGGGTCAAGAACTTGTTAAGCATTTCAGAGAAGAAACAGGAGCTGCAGCATAGCTGTACAGGACTACAATATCTAGTACTTTCTGGTTGAGGACATACGCTGGAGAGGCACGGTGTTTGTGACCAGTCAAATGTTTCTGAGGCAGAGCCACTTCTTTTGAACTGACCTCATTACATCCCCATGTGGACTGTGACTATGATGACAACATTCCTCCATCAAGACTTTTCCCCCATAAAAGAAGCAGCTTTGCATTTTCTCATCTGCATAAAAAAAAAGGGATTTCATAATAGCAATAGCTGACCTATAGCTCACTAAGCTTTTATATATACACATAGAAATTCTCGATTGGTTATGCTGTACTGTTAGATGCAAGCTATCACGCAAGAATAGACCATAAAAAAACAATTTTAGCATACCTTCTAAGAAGAAAATACTTGAACTTGTTTGTTAAGAATGAGAAATACTGAATAAGCAGAAGCAATTTAATTGGTTTATAGCTTTTCGTGTACTTTAGTTTGATGAAAAGTTAAACATTATTGTTTTCCAAGAGTCATTCACAGGATCATCTTGATTCTTCTTGATAAAATAAAAGCTTCATGTATTGACAACAATACAGCAGACCTCAGTTAAAAAACAAAAAAAACCCCCAAAAATCCAAAAAAGTTAATTCTTTGTTGAAAACAACATTTTTTCCTTACATCTAACAGAAATATAAAAACGTTAGTGATCATTGTTCCTTGCTACACACTTGAAAAGAGAACAATCCTTTGCCTGCTTGATTATTTTCAGGACATCAGTAAAACAGAATTAAGAACATCTGAAGAAGTAAAAAAGTGCACTATAATCAAATGGTCTAAACTTTGACAACATAGCATTGTTTGCAACCAGTACCCCTAAGATTAATTTTGGAAGACATCTCACTGACTACAGAATTAATGGAAAGTGAAAATGAATATTTGCTTGAAACTAATTGCTTGCCTCATATATTGCATAATGCAGGAAAGTACACTACAGAGAGGTTCTCATTTGGCCTTAAAGGCTGTGTAACAAAAGTTTTCAATCATTTTATTCTCATCCATCAAACCAATTTCAGGACTATAAGAAATATTTCATTTTATCAATGTTGAATATGCTGAAGTGTTGAGGCTTGTGATAATTATCCCACAGATTAAAAAATATAGAAATATTTTCTAGCCATATGAAGTTATTTTTATACATGAAGAAAGAACTATCTAGCTGTTATTTTAAAGCCTTTCAGTATGGTGATAAATTCTCTCCAGTGTCAAATTCACCTGATTTAAAGAGAAAAGGAGGGAAGAAAAAAAAAAGCAAAACCCCTCCCCCAAAACCTTTGAATAATTTGATTTCAACTGACTATAGAAACCTGCCTATTAATGGATCAGTTAAGGTATGCGTATATGAACACTTTTTTAAAGTGAAGGAATACAGGAAAATCAAGCAGTACCCTTTAAAACAATAAACGGAAATATATGATAATATAATGATACATATAAGGGCAACAGAAATGTTTGTGAGCAAAGAAAGCCATAATGTGCTAACATACTTTTTTTCTTTATCCCGAAAAGAAATCTGTGAGCCACTTTTACGTGGTTTCTATTACATGTGAAGAAAGGTAGTCAAGCCCAGACCTGTTTACTCCAGAGCTACTATACAATTTTCTAGGCTTTCACTTGAGTAAGCTTTTCTAACTACTATTTTCAATTTTTAAAAAGATAGTTTTAAAGTTAAAATTAATGGACAACAATGAAGGAAGTCAGTGAAAGTGAAAAGTTTTTGATTTAGCTTAAAGAAAACTGGTGCAGACCAAAGAGAAAATGCTTCTTTAGAATGAAAGAGTACAAAATGATGAACTGATATACAGAGCTTGAATAAATAAACAAGATATGTGATTGTAAAGCACAAAGATAAAACATGAAGTGAACTCCATTAGACATTATAGAGCAGTATTATGTCATTCATCTAAAGTAAACACGAAGACCTTTCTTATAGTTTCATTGTTCCTTCATTCTGACAATTTAATAAGTACCATCAGAACGTTGAACTTAAAATTCACAGTGAATTTCCAGTGATAACTATCAACCTTTAGTCATTCCAATCATTACAGACACATATTGCTGGGTCTGAAAAAACGTTTCATTTGCCAGGAGTTCACTTGACTCTCCAAACATTCTCTCCTACACTCAGTTTCTTTCTAAGCTTTAGGCAACCCACAATATAATATTAAAATAAGATTCAGTAGAAACAGCCAAATTTCTCATCAAAACCACAGCTCTTTACATGATAAATAGACTAAGTTTCTCTTGAAAATGATTCACCTGAATCTGGGCCCAGATCAGCTTAAAAGAAGTTAACCATAGAAAACTCCTAAAGAAATCTCATTAGAGAATTGATCTCATAAGAAAGTATTACCCAGCCAAGTTTTATGCAGTCTGAGGTTTTTGCTTTTATCATTTTGCATGTAGGTACACCAACCTATCTGCTGAATATTAAATATCTGGAATCTGAAAATATGGTGGTCAGGGGAGAAGGAAACGAAAAAACAAAACAAGCACACATCCATGCAGGAAGTGGAATTACAGAGGAGTCAGCATGAGAAATGAGAGAAACGTAAATCAGTAAGCTTGTAGTTAAGAATAAAATAGGACATTATTTATGTACGTATTAAAAACACACAAACATACACACACACTAGGTACCAAAATATATGGCAGATTCTACACATTTTAAAACTAGAAGCATAAGCAGTTTAAAGGGGAGAACTAGAGAAGAATTGAAATAACAGGAAAAGGAAAAAAAAAACATAAGCAGAAAGAGCAACTAGACATATGAACTGTATAACCAGAGAATGCAAATTAAAAATTTAACCTGTCAATGGAAGACAGGTTTAAAGACTCTGTTTAAAGTTAAGCATATGCATAAGTCTGGTGAGAGACTGGTGATACACAAATGTAACAATGATAAAAATTATATTTGCCCTACTCCCTCATTTTTTCCGCTCCCTCAAGGACCTTGCTTATGAAAGAAAAAGACCACTTTTTTTTTTTTTTTTTTTTTTTTGGGTGGGGGGTGGGGTGGGAGGAGAATATATACTTCTATTCAAGCCATTGTTCCAGTGAATGACAACCACAACAGCTGTGCTAAATTGCAGATTTACTAGGGAGATTAGGAGTGCTTTTACCATCCCATTAACAATCTCCAACACAGCAGGCAGTCCCAAAGCAGGTGATATATCTAGGATCACATAATTTCACTCCATCTCTTCATTTAGTTTGGGCCTGTTTCTATACTTGTATATGGTCCCAAACTAATATAAATTTTGACCTGTATCGAGTAATTTTAGCTTGTATCTTATGTAGGGAAAGCTTAACCACCACCTTTACCCAGACAGTCTTTGGTCTAATATGTAATGCTAAAGGGGAAGGTAGGATTCTCTAGCACTAAATATTAGATCAAAAAATACATTAAATATTAATGTATATGTTAATGATAAAGTGTCCAGTCTGGCTGATCATTAAAATGAATCATTAAAATGGTTCTACATGGGACAAGTGTGAGGAATGCTGCAACACAGTAGCTATTTCATCAGTTTCAGCCCAGCTCCACATTAGGAAAAAGGCCAACTATTCCAGTTTCAGGAAGGTTTGAAAAGAAACAGTTCCACTGCATAAAGGATCTCACATGATGCTGAGGAGAAGGGGATTTGCTTAATAATACTGAAGGGTGCATAAGTCAATACAAAAACTGGCAAGACTATGCATACACCATGATGACAGCAGGAGCTGGGAAAAGATGGACTGTTTCCATTACATTTAATGGTGTTTCCTGTGAGAAAGGTCATTAAAATCTTTGTGCTGTCCTTGGGGTCAGAAGCAAGGAATTTTTTTTCTAATGGTATTTTTAATCATGAAAGCAAATCAACTTCCATTTGGGTGTAAATTTGATGACTTAAGTGATGAGTAAACCCCACATTGTATCTATATGCAAGTTGAAACTTCAAACATGGGGACATTTTCTAGATAAGCAAGAAAGATGCACACAACTATGATGGAAAATTGAGAAGATAAAATATGACATTCACATATTTTATATTTATATATAAATAAATATATATATACATGTTCTTGCTCACACACAAACATATACTCCCATACTCTTGCTCACTTTGCCTTCCTTTATCTTTGCTTAGATGGTTACATTTTTATTACATGGCAAATCACTGTACGCCTTCAATTTACTTCTCCTTATATTTCCATCCTGTCTGTCATTTTCAAAAGTAAATTCAGTGACTTTAAAAAAATACACTGTGTCTTGTAACTGCCTATGAATGTTAAACTGATTGTTTAAGTGACATCTGTCTTTCCTTCAATACTATCTGAAAGGCTTCTCAAGGTTTATCAGACCTTCAAGACCTGTGGCTTCCAATTTACAGCTTATTGGAAACAAACACACATGCTTCTAACAGATAGGATAGTTTTACTTTTTTGGAGAAAGTGACACAGCGAGGAAATGACACTGAGATTCTTTGATCAGCCCCCACTGGTTATATGCAATGTCACTTGTAAATGTTGTGTATAAGGGGTATAAGCGGGTAAAACCTTCTTGGACTAGTTACAAATTTAATTGGATTATTCAAGAAAAATGGAGCTAAGCTCTACTAAAAAAAACAGTGTGTAAAGCTTCTCTCTTGTAATATGTTCTTACTATGCTTTAATGTCATCTCAAGTTTAATATGTTTTTTAACATATTCAGAAACTAGACTTAATCCTATAATCCATTTATTTTCAGATGGTACAAGTGAGGTTAACCAGAACAGAGGATGACCTCTGACTGGTTAATCCTAATTAAAGTTGAGCAAGAGATTTTTTTGCAAACTCTTCTGATGAATTCAGTTTTACTCTGAACTATAACTTCAGGTGTATCTTTCCCACTGCACATATAGAGGAAGAGAGGTACTGCATCACCAAGGTTTTGCACCAGCTGGAAGCTGTTTCACTGGTACCTGTGTAATGGACTGAGCAGAACGGGAGCCACAGGTAGGACAAAGTAATGTTTCCGGCGGACCTGGTTAGCAGTTCATGACATTGTCATTAGCCTCTACTTGACAGGATATTAAAACTCCTGTCCTACCCCCTGCCTTCTACTTATCCTAAGAATATGTTAAACCAACTCCTCAAATGCCTTAAACCTCCTTCACGACAAGCAATAATTCAAAAGAGCCTCAGAAGAAGAAAAAATGTAGATTGAATTTGCCATTCTGGTTTTCATTGCTCAGCTGGTGGTACATTTACCTACCATATCCCTTCTTCCCTCTGAACTGTCCCCAGGCACCACCAGCCTACAGTGGTGAATCCCTGCAATGTTGCCTTCTTCACGGATGACCACTGTAATATTAAAGAAAGTTATTGTCATGTAATTTTACAGGCTCTAAACCTTTAAAGCTTTCCATACTTGAAGAATGGAAGGAGATATTTTCCTCCAGGTGAGATTAAACTAAAAATAATCGATCTAGATAACAAGAAATTACTTTGAAAGTGTTAAAATTGACTCCTAAGGGTGTCACTCTCTGGCTAGAAAAGTGAAAGAAATCCTTAAAATGGAAGAGATTACAACTAGAATGAAAGTGACCTTTAATAAATATCTACTGAGATGGTCATTGGCCTTGATCTTGATTTATACAGAAATTGTGAATGAAGGGCAGGTAGACAACTTTCAGGTATGTAATCTCTCAGGCCCAAAAGAGAGGCAGCATCTGTTAGGCACAGAAATTTAGTCCTTTATGAACGTAGCTGAGGGCTGTCTGTATGCCAAATACTAATACAAAACCAGCCAGCCTACCCATATTGACAGATGATAGCCTCTATATGAAGTCTGAGATAACTGTTAGCAGTGAAAGTCCTGTATTTTTTCTTAGGGGGAAAAATCTTAGTAATGTAAACAAAACCAGACAGATAACTGAGCTGCATACATGTAAGGTGAATGCAGAAGGAGAAATAAAGAACAACCCTATAGTGTTATCATCCCACTAGATATTTCCATGCTCCTTTACAATGATTTATTCACCTGATTTATTCTTAACATTTCCTTAGTTAATTGAACATTACTACCTTCATTTTCATGGGTGAAGTGGAAGACTTAAAGGTGGCTCTATAAACAGAAAAATTGATAATGAAACTATCATTTTTTGAATTATGATCTGACACCTTAACAGTTATTATTTTATTATGAGAAGAACAGAGGAGCAGCAAGAAAAAAGAAAATTCGTAACTTTAGATCCTCTCTAAATTTCCCAACAAACCTGTCAGTAAGATAGAGGTCTTATAAAGAGCATATGAAATGAATTCATATTCCCATTCAAATTCCTATCAAAACTGATCACAAGGGTATATCATGCTTGGAAGTTTAGAATCTGACTCTAACAGAGTCAATATTACTCTAGCATGTAAGTACAACTTACTGTGAAGAAGAGGGGCAGGATGTTAGACCTCTTTGCTGCTCCAAATTCTGCACAGCTGCTTCTGTCAAACATAGCTTGACTAAATGCCCCAAAGAGTCACAAATGGATATTTGTCAGCTCTGAGGGAATGAAAAGACCAGAATCTTCTGAAAACAGAGAGCAAAAAGGTAAGTAAAAAACAACCAAAATCCTTTTTTCCAATCTGTAACTGGATTTCAATATAGACTCCCAAAGCAGGAAATGTGGAATTTATTTTGAGCTGCCACCTGAACCTCCAGACTGCTAATCAGTAATCCATCAGAAAAAAGAAAAAAAAGAAAAAAAAGACAAAAAAGAAGAAAAAGAAAAAAAAAAGATAAGTCTACATCTCAAAAGAAGGTTCCAATCAGAAGAATCATACAAAGAACTATTTTGTGACCCTATTGTGTTTTTTGGAGATTTTAGGGGCTTCTTAAACTGTGATTTATAAGTGATCCGTTAGGTTTATACTCACAAACCAGTAAAATAAGACCCTTAAGTATTTTCTATGATAGGCGAATAAATGTCACAATTCACAATTATGTGAATTCTGTCCAGCACCAGTTGTTTGCTGAGAAATAGTTCATTATCCTCACTACGCATATTGCACAATTATCCAGATAACATAAAAATTGAAATTGATAGTCATAAATTTCTCCCTTCCCTCATAAAAGACGTCTGACTGGAAAAATACTGCTCCTTTTACATCAGCAAAAATTAGTCATTTATAATTTGATATATTTAACAGATTTTTGCCTTGAAACAATTTTGTATGGTATTCTTTGAGAACAGAAGTTAAAATTTGCAGTAAAGCATGAAAATTTCACTGAAAAGTCAAAATGCAAAAAGACATTTTTGTTTCTCAAAAATAAAAAAAAATGCAAATGAAAATAAAACTGTTCTTTCTTTAGTTTAACTATGTTGTTGTTAGGTTTCCCATATAAGTTTTCTACTTGGTGACATTCCTAAGTACAGTATCACAGAAGACAGTCTTTTTCCTTTATGCATATAGTTGGTAGTGGCTGCAGAAAATTTAGCTCCTCATTGGATGTAGTTCTTCATGGGATTAGCTGAATTTAGTTAGCCTCTTTCATATGATGATAAAGGTAATGTGCACTTACAAATTTTGAAAATATACCTAGATACTCAACCCCTGTCAAAACCAAAAAGAATTAGATCAATAAATATCCTTCAGCATTTGCCATTTCGGTAAACAAGCCAGAGCATTCTGTGGGCTTTACAGTGGTGTCATCAACATATCACAGGTTCATATTGCAGGTCTGCAGGAGACTATTGAGTGAGAAGCTGCTAGTCCCCACTACTATACCTTGATCCTCCTGCAATCTCGTCTCCATTTCAGTTTGATGTGTAACAGCTATGGCAATAATTACTCAACTACAGCTTTAACAGGGGAGTGAGAGAAAGACTGAGTCCTTTGAAATGATTTGGAGAGCATTAGGCAGTCCCTTCTCTGTAGGCACAGTAACTAGTGATAGTGGTTTCACCCTTTGAGCTGAACAGAATTCGGTTGTTTATACGTTTTGTTCCAGTTACTTTAACGTTCTACCTTTAAAGAAAAAAAGATTAATACATTTATTTAAGGGCAGAGCATTAGGTCCAAACCTTTGGCAACATGGACTCATGCTGAACTTCAAGAGATATTTTTAGTTCAGACTTGTAAGCCTTAAAAGAAAACAACTGCAGCAACTAACAGTTAAGGAACAAAATGTGAGGAAAACAAAAATCAATTATTTGAAACTACCGATACATTCCTTCAGCCAATAAATATCAAAACAAACAAATTCCAAGTGTGTCAATCAGAAATACACACACACACGATCACACGCACAGAGTTCTGCAGTATTTATTTTCTCTTGTGAGTGTTTAACTCGTAACAAACAGGGGGTAAATCCTCCTAACCTACAGTTTCCCATGGAATATCTTCTATTTACATTTCTATCAATTCCCTTCTTCATTCAACCAGAACTGAAAAGCATAATCCCTTGTTAAGTTTATTGTAGAAAAATCACATTGTGTTCCAAAACAATAATCATTCAAGTCAAGATAAAGTTTTTAAAGGTTGGATTGGACCCCTGTGTTTCCCTTAACTGGACACCTGAGAATGAAAAACACAATTGTCAAGATGCCTCCTGGCTTGCATTACAAGAAACCTAATCCATTTACTCACTAGTGTGATGTCCTGCTAGCAGGAAGCAAGCACATACTAATTAAATGCTTCATTTCTTTATTTAAATGCTTGCATTGCATCCCCAGAGAGAAGGGTGTCCAGTGCAAATTGTTCTTGAGGAAATTACTTGTTTTTTTTCAGCTGTGGTTGTAACAGAAGTGTAGCTGTTGTTAGCAAATTAGTGGTTATGGTTACAGTAAATGGAAAACAGAAGCAATTATGGCTTACAAATGATTTCAAAAGTATTAGGAAAAAGATGAGCTACAATGTTACTAATGGCAACTGGATAAAACTAGAGCTGTAAACCTATAAAGCAAGACTAAACACAAATGATTTAGCATCAAAGGATGCAATTTTATAGGAAGACGTCATGTTTCCAGGTGCTGATTGAAGCTCATACTCTGTGAAGACCAGTTGGGTTTATACCCCATGAAAATTGCTTGTCATGATTTGTATTTTACTTATTTATAACCCCTAAGATTTAATTGCCTTGCATAATTGTAACCTGGAAGATTACTTTTGCTTCATACCAGTGTGCCTAAGTGAGGTCAGTAAACTCTAAAAGGAGTGTAAATGAAAGAAAGAATGTGGCTTTTTGAGGAAATACAACCTTTTTTTTTTTTTTTTTTTTTTTTTAGCTCGTGAACTTGCTGAATTCCCGAAAATATTTATTTGCAGGATTTACTTTGTTCAGGTGCTAGCTTGTTGTGCTTACATTTTCTAAATTGCTGTTTATTTTACTTTATTCTTTCCCCTTGCTTCAACAGATCCATAAAGTATGGGATCATTGCCTTCAGTCAGACAAAATGATAGACTCCACTAATAAGGGGTGTCTGACACTGGAGATAAAGGAGAGAAGAATGTACCAGTCTTGCAACAGAAAGTGCATCAACTGAAAATATTTACTGTTCCTATTAAAAATGAATTAACAAAAACAGGTGGCCTTTTAATTGAAGCCTTTATCACACTTTGCTCATTTTCATTTAAATGCAAATTTGAAATCCTTTCTCTAAGCCAATAGAAAGTTGAAACCAAACATCGACACTGCTTTACTAATGATGTAATTATGTGGCATACCGTTAGGTTCAATGTGAGGTACTACATATACTGGAAATATTAAGACAGCCAGTGAAGGTCCTCTTCTTTGTTTTACGAGGATACATTTATAGGCTGTTAAACTCTTTACGTGAGAACTTCATACCCAGAAGAGCTCTGTCTTGATATAACTGAAAAAAGACTACTCTCCACTCACACTATAAATCTGACCTCAGCTGAGTTTCTAGATAGTAGGTCTAGGGTCTACACTCAGAAAAAAAATTGATTCAGCTGCCTGCTAAAGGATGGAGGTCATTTATACGTTAGGCGCCCTTTCTTCTGAGTGATCCGACCAGAATTGTGCCTGTGGACCCCAACAGGATTTTTTCACCTTTTTGCAGACTTCGCTATTTGATCTCTTTTATCTGCTTGCCTTAAAGATTTTGTTGGCACATCCCAGCATGTATTTATTTTAAGCTACCTTGACCTATGTGATAGATTTTATAACTGCTTTTTTTTTTCCTTTTAATTATTTGTAGCTTATTATTGGGTGAAATATGTTTTGTTAAAAAAGGCCACCACAAGGCAGTTGAGGTTGCCTCTTTACCTACCCTGGCTACTCCACGTGGGTGAGGTGAAATGTCTGGAAAAGAGTGTGACTGTTCCTCCCCTGAGCCATCCAAATATGCTCAGAAGGATGGGGCAAGGGGTGTAGGAAAGGACCTGGCTTGTAGGGAGACGATAGCGCAAAATCTCTCAGACTGCCACAGATAAAAGAGCTTTGTCAGGACACAGAAGGTAGCGGAAGTGGGGGGGGGATTGCTTTCAAACATTTTACTTCCATCTGTCTTTGCCAACAGACCTATCTCCATTTTATGAGTTTTGCTAAAACCCAGCAATTCAAAACCCTGGGGTGTTTTTGATGTACTCACTTACAGGAAAAGATAGATGCAGTTCAGCTTCAAAGCTGGCTGAATTAGGAGTCATGTCACGAGCAATTGTTTATTGAAATGTGTATCGCGAGTTTTAACTCAAGCTCCTGTAATGGTAGAGCTGAAATGATCCAGCTGATTTTGCAATACTATTTTTCTTTGACATGTCTTAAGCTTTTAGTTAGAAATAATATATGCCTTTCTTTTCTACATAGTCTGGATTAGTGAATCTCAAACAAGCTAGCCCAATTTGAGTTCTGTCATAGCAAATGTCTTCTGAGGAGGAGGTGAGAATTTGCATCACTTTTCCCTTCCCTCCTGTTAAGCTGAGAAGCTGGAGAGAGGATAAGATGGGGTCTAGACACAGGAAGGTAAAAAATTGCTTACCCTATATCACACCACAAATCCAGTGGCTGAAATAGGTCTATTATATTTCATTTAGAGTATTTATCTTAAACTTCTTTGCAGTCTTTTTTTATAGTTTATGTAAACAAAATTTCTGAAGCATCTGAGTGAAATTAAGTGTCATTCACAGAAGTCACACAGCTATGTCTAGATTTTATTGCCTCAGTTCAAAATGTATTTTCAAGATCATTCTTGCAATTTGGAAATATCTACATTTTCTAAGTGCTTCAGTTTCTCTGTGGAAACTAAATACTTTTTTTCTGGATGCTCATAGAATCACTTAGATATAGAAGCTGCAAAGACATATCTTAAATTTCAGCCTCTGCAGAATCCACAATTCTTTTGCCTATTTTGCCTTCAGTTCTTTTAAAGAGCAATTCTAATAGAATTAAAGCACAACCAAAGAGAGGAGTCATTCCTTTAATGCCTCTCAATCTTTGTCTGTTAGCATTCACACCCAAAACTCTTCTCTGCCCATTCACAGGGTGTCTGCTCATTCACATCTCAGAGGCATCTCCAATCACACACCTATCACACTCCTATTGCTATAACTTTCTTGTTAAAGTCATTCCAATCTACATAATAATTCACTAGAAAAGGAATTTGCATGTGCTTCTTCTAAAATCTCCACAACTTTCATAGCTGCAGAACTGTAGCAGCACTTTTCTCTGTATTTTTTCTCCTTTTCTCTCTCTAAGGATCCGATGAATAATAATTACATTATTTCAGTCTGAGAAGAAGAATATGAAAGGAAGCCTCCATGATGCTAATTTATCACTTAAACTAAAACTGTTATTTGTTTTTGATTTATTTTAAAATGTCATCTGAGTAGTTTATTTTGAATGCAAATTTCAACATCCCAGAAGCCCATTTGGGGTCTGACACAGATGTCATGTATATCATTAAAAACTCCATTGGCTTCAAAGAAAGCAGAATTAGTCCTCTGGAGCTGGCAGTGTTACTTGGAGTCTGCCTGATGTATTCTTTGCTTTGTGATTTCATTTTTTTTTCTTAATTATATTAAATAATTATAAAATGAAATAAATATACAGTAAAGTGGATGCACCAATACAAAAGAGCCAAAACAGAAGTCATGGAGAAATAAAAGGATGTGTTGCCTTAGAGCTAGAGAGAAAGAGAGATAGAGGAAAAGATTTTTTTCCAATAAGATTTATTCCTTCTAAGATATTGAAGAATATTTCTTTTGAGTTTATCACTTCTGTACTGCACCTTCATACTGAAAGAAATAAGTGCAAACATTTCAGGAAGGGGTCATATATACCTTCAGTGATTCACTTATCACAGCTCTAGCGCTGCTGTTCCAGCTTATGAGTAGAGATATTTTTCATTTGTCAGAAAAAAAAAAAAAAGAAAAAAAAAAGTAGTGAGCCCTATCAAAAGTCTCAGGATTATATAAAAAGCAAATTTTACAGGTCTTTGGTTCAAAAGTTCAGGTCAAAGGTGTGGTTCAATGTAATTCAATTTGTATGTGAAAGGAACAGTCTTGTGCCTTTCCATATTAACAGTCCTCCCTCATTATAATATTAAGTACATTGGGAAGGATGATACATCACACAGGATAATATAAGTTGACACATACAAAGGAAACATAAGAAAGCTTAGCTCTTGGTACTGTTTTTTTTGCTCCTGGCTCTCTCTGAAATGCTGAATAAGTTTTTCATTTGATCTTAGCTTAATGCAAGAATCAGCTGTTTGGAGAGGAGAAAGCAGACTTCAAAAAAAAAAAAAAAAAAAAAATCCAGCCTTCATTCAGCCCAACAGACTCTAAGAGGTTTCCAGTAACTGGTGAACTATTGCAATTCTTGCTACACCTGCACAAACTCTCGCGTAGCAAATGGGCAGCTTGATGCATATGGCTAACTGCTGTCTCCCTAAAAGCCCTTTTCTTTAATTTATTAGGTAGCCTGTTCTGTAACCAAAACAAGCGCACGGCATTTGGGTTTTTACTCCCTGCTTTCCTTGGTAGCAGGAGGGGTCCTTTCGAGGCTGCGGCGGCAGACCAGGCAGCAGGGAATCTGTAACGGCTGATTCAGCTCCTTCTCCCTGAATAAGAAACTAATCCAATTGACACACAGTGAAGTAAACAGATAGTGACATATTTGTAGACAAACTGTCATACTCTTGATTATTCCTAAAAACAAATTATTTTTGAATAGCAAGCATGGTTTGTAAAAATGTCTGCCAGCCTCTGCAGCTGGTACATTTCTATGAGACCCAGCTATTAGGGAGATAAGTTAATTTCAATATAATGTACTATGGTTTCTTACCTCTTTTAGTAAATCTCTCTTGCACATTGAATTAAAGAAATATGCAAATGTTTTCACACTATAGATATGGTAGTTTGGTTTGTGTTTTATAATTTCTCTTTTCTTTTTGTTTCCTGCTTGAATAACTCTCCATGTTGTAACTCGCCATGTTTCCATGTTGCAAATTCCCATGTTTGAAAAGCTCCCCAGAAAGCAAGTCGATTTTGCCCTGTCTTAAATCTTCGTCTTTTTTTTAATGGAATTTTTTTTTTCAGTTAGCTGTTTTGTTTGAAAATAGTACATATTTGAAAAATTTAGTCTTGGTATGGCATGCACCAAATAGATTGGATTTTCAAAAGCAGGATTGGCTTCGTATTGTTCCCACCGAACTCTTGTATAGCTCAGTGAAATCAGGATTTCACCTCTCTCCCCTGGAGCCCCAAAGCTACTGTGTTATTGTAGGGGCTGAGTGTCCATCTCTTTGAGAATTTCACTGCAAAGAAAGAATACACCATTTAAATAAAGTGATGTACTTATCTGTCAAACTGTATCACATATCCTTCTATTGTGAATTCCCCCTGCATTAGTAGGAGTAAAGAGGCATGTTACCTTGTGCTGCCATTAGATATTTGTAAGGGACAAAGAATGAGGTCTTCTTCTAGTGCATTTACTGAAGAGTCCTATGGATTGAATATAACATTAAATACAGTGCTGTTAAAAACAGAGCCAAGCAAATAGTTGATGCTGCCTAGTGTGTTAGTCCAACTGCAGGCTTTGGAGTGAAGATGAATTCCTTTCAATAGTGCATACGTGAAATACAGAGGTATTCACTTTCCTTACAACACCCCTGGGGGTGGGGATGCCAAGGGTGTCCTTTTCTCCCTGATTTCTTGGTTTTAGGTGAGAAAACTCCTTGTGGAGGGTTTTTGTTTCTTTTGTGCTCATGATTTAAGAGTGGGATCCTCCAGCATATTTAGTGACTGCAATAATGCATGCCTAATTCAGCTACCTCCAAATTAGCAGATTTAGATGTCTGAGAAAGGGATTCTTAGAAACTAACTAAGCAAGACGCTATTTAAGCTAATTATGATTGATGTGCAGAGGAAGGGATGGGAGTTACCTGGTAGAAGTAGCCAGAGATAAGTAAGAATCTCTGAAATAACACATACCTTCCTTCTCTTGTGATCTTGAGTTGTGAAACTAATATGGAATTAAGCTCCTGTTCAAAGCTCCCTGTTAAGGCATTGCATGCCTTTTCTTCACTTCATTTTGAGAACAGGGAAAGCACAAAATAAACAAGAATCTGAAAATCTGTCTTTCTCCAAATCTTCTAAAGGAGCTGCTCCATCATATATAAATAAATTGTTTGAGGAGAGAGAAAAAATATGCTGCATTGTCTGGTAACCACTCACACAATGTATAGATGCAAGTCCATCCCATCAGTTTCTTTACTGAGCATGCTCTGAACCTAAAGTATCTTGCTCCTGTAGTAAACAAGCTTTTCTCCTGAGATAGTTTGAAAATCTCTGGAATTTTAGCTTGAGCAAGAGCTTTAAGCAACTAATTAACTGCTGGGGGGATCCAACCTCAGCATCTTTGTGTGTGCAGATACTTATGGAGTTAGGCAGTGGTGAATGGATTTTAAGGATGTCACTGGTGGCTAAATGAGATCTGAGGAAGAGGATAAAGACGGAGGCTTTTTCAGAATAACTTTTAAGACACAGGCTGAAAAGGCTTTTGGCAAGAAGCTTTTGGCAAGAAAATCAGAGAATTTAAATTAAGGGTGAATATATTTAATTTTGAGCTGGTAAGCATTCTGTACTGAAAGTTACTAATTCAACTTCAGTCCAATGAACCTTTTAGGTAGCAGCAGTTGGAACCTCTATGGCAACCAAATGTTACAACACTCCTATCAAAAAAGAAAAAAATCTTACAAGGTAATATGCTATAGCACAGTATTCAGTGCTTTTAATCACCTGCACTGCTTACCTTTAACAAAGAGTACTGAAGGAGTGAAGCATATGGCATATATGATATTAATTACTGAAAACTTTCTTGTGCTTTAGAATTATTAAAGAAAAAGTCATGCTAATGTTTACGGTTCCATCAAAATGGGGCTTTTGCTTAGCTAAGCAATGTATTGTGACACTAAGTCTCTGATATAGCTTTTTCCATCTTGGTCATCTTTTATTTCGCCCTCTGATAATTAGTTCAGTCACCAAGAACATTGGCATTTTCTTAATGATTAATTTTCAAATCTATAGATATCTCCTTTTACTCTTTCCTTGATTCTTTGGGCATTCCTAGGAGACAGTACTTCAAAGTGTGATGTAAAAGATCTCAGAGCAGTACCTGGTAAATCAGGCATTTAAGAGGCTAACATGCTTCTAAGCATGTTTTTAAAGTTATTAGTTTCTTTAGAACATTTCTACATTTTAGTAAATGAAATAATAGAGATAATTAACATCCATATGCCTTCTACAATTTTGAGGTTAGATTAAGTTTCATAAAACCTACAAAGGAAAAACAACTGTCAAGTGTCTCAGATATCCTGGAATATGCTTATTTTCTTCTGCGGTGGTTTCACTCAGACACAGAATAGCAGTGTTTTGCAGTCAGCAGACTTCTAGAAATATAAAGGCTTAAAAAAAGGTGTCCTGAAAGCAAAAGCACGGTTACTTGTGCTGCTCTGTTCATATATTAACCTTATATGATGTCTGTCACCATGAAACACTTTAGAGTCTGTGGGCCTGACTTTGTCTTTGTCTTGCCTCACATAGAATCATTTCCACCTGTATAAAGCAAGTAAAGAATTTTGTCAAAACAACTTGTCTCCGCTCTGCTTTCACTTTACATGAACGGAAGTGTCTAAGTTGTAAAGAAGTGAGGAACTGGGTGCACGTGTGTGCATGCGCACGCGCGCTCATACACACACTCACACACTCATATGCACAGAGGAATTGCCAAGGCATCGTTCAGACACTACTTTCTCGTGAATGGAACATGATGATGGTTTAATATCACATCCTACCCCCACACAAGAGTTTCAGACAGGAAATAAAGACTATATGCAGCTGTAAGTGGATTTTAGGTAGCAATAAACAAACAATATAGCTAGGACTCTGCTGCTAACACCTCTACAAAAAGGGACATACACAGGAACTTTAAGGGCAGGAGATGAGTTTAATTTTTCAGCAAGGTGGTGTCATTAACAGAAATATGTTCTCACAGTTTTGATCACTAGCCGCCTGGGAATCCTCTGTATGATGAGATCAGCAGCTAAAGTGCTGCGGCTGCAGATTTCTTCTCTAAATTTCATTGTCTCTGTTTCACAGATAGGGAGCATACGGTATAGTATAAATGAAGGGGCTTGCAGAGGGTCAGCAAGAGGACAGGGGCAGAAGGACAGAGAGAACTTCCAAGACTCAGTCTAGTCCTGGGTGCTTATGCTTTTCAGATATATGTGCACAGTTAAGAGTAATGTGCTAACATTCATAACTTTATAAAGAAACTCCCTTTATTTTACTTTATTTTATTTTTCTCTACTTCTATTTGGATGCCGATATTTCTGGTATTTAGCTCTTTTCTTCAAATATTTTTCACCAGTGGAGAATAATTTTTATGACCCTTGTCTTTTGTAACTTTTCCATCCTATCAAAACAAAGAACTATCTTCTATCATATGAATCGCCAACAAAACTGTCAACTAAGCATTTCTTTCAGGTTTTATACTTCTGTCTTTTTTATTTCCTTTTTTATTATTGGAGATGGTGCATGAATTAGATACCATGATTTGCAGAAATGAAACAAAATGTATAGAAGTGGCAGTTAGAACCATCTTGTTTTTTCCTGAAAACCAATGATATTTGAAATCATTGACATTCAGGGAAGGGCAAAAGGCTTCCAGTTGTCTTCAAGATAAAATTAGTCCTCTTTTTTTTTCCCCTAAATTGCTCTTGTTATCTTTCTAGTTTGTTTTAAGAGAAACATTCAACACTTATCTCTGCATGTGGTTTAATATTTTTGTAAACACATTCACAGTCTGTGAAATTTATTGTATTGTAAACCCTAGAGACAAGAAAGAACGTTTCCAAAACTGCTTAAGAAACTTCAGAGCACAGCTAAAAATCGGTGGATCTTGTGTTCTCGGGAAGCTTTGATCTCTTGAAAAGAAAAATAAGCAATCAAAAAAGAAAAACAAACAACCCCACCTCACAACCTTCTGAGAAGGGTAACTGCAAGTACTGACTCACCAAAAGACTTCATTTTCATGAAGCTTCCCATTTAGCAAAGATTGTATGAGTAGCTGAGAACTAACTTGAAAGTAGCTCTTTGTAGCTATGTCTGAACGCCAAATCTACCCATTGATAAAATGTAAAGCATGGTTGAAATGGTGTGAGAAAGAGGACAAAATAAAAATAAAAATCTGGTAGTAAAGATGGGAAAGAGATTAAAAAAAAAAGAGAGCGGCCAAGAGAAAGAGAAAAAGAAAGAGAAAGAGAAAGAGAAAAGAAAACGTAGAACAAAACAGATGACCAAATTTCCATGGAGAAAGTTACCTCAAGAAAGTAAAGTAGAAAGGAAGAAATTACCACACCACACAAAGGTTCCAGTGATTTAAATTGTGAACTTTTAGAAAGTTTAGTGAGACAGACCTTTTGAGATTCCCTCATCTATTATGGCATCTTTTTGCAAAACATTTCTTGCTGACTATAAAATGAAAGAATGTAAAGGTCTAATATTTAAGAGCCTGGAGCAGCTAAGGATCCATACAGCCACAAAGATATAAAGCTGACACTGTGCATAAAATATGTTTCTAATGAACATTCTTCGTATGTACCAGAAAAAAACTTGAATATTTATCCAGACCATCAGCTATTTTAATGTCAGACAACAAAGGCCTAGTGGTCCTTGATCAAGGATGGAATAAAATGGCAACAATTTAAAGTAAAGATTATCTGTTATTATCCACTACACACTAAATGAGTAATAAAACATTCCAGTAAGTCTTAAACATTTTCCTTAATGCAAGCTCATGACAGCCAGGAAAGAGGACAGAACATATTTCTAACCTTTGTACTAGCCTGGTTTGTCCCCATGAAGCCCTACAGAAGAATATGGCTTACCTAAAAGAATCCTAACAATTCTGTTTCTTTAACTTAACTCTTCCTAAACTTTTAGGAAGTGTGCAATTTAAATCACTGGAACTTTTTTGCAATGTAATTATTTCTTCCTTCCTCCTCTGCTTTCCCTGAAGTAATGTCTTCTAGGCAGGTTTACATCTGCTCTCTTCAGTATTTTCATTCTTTTTGGCTCTCTCTTTTCCATAATTAGGAAATTGTCTTAAGTGGAAAAGATATCTAAATGATGTGAAGCCTGACTAACAGCAGTGATTAGTGACCAGTTTTGACAAATATCTGGAAAGCAAACTGTGTCAGCATATGCCAGCATATACATATGCACATGTATGCATACTCAAACACCACTTTCATGTACTTAGCAGATGAAATAAATATTGGTGGAAGATGGTAAAAAGGAAATCACTATCACAACAATATTGTTTGTGTAGCATCATTCCTGCTAAATGGCTATAACTTTGTAAATTTTTGGAGTGCATTAAAAAAATCAAACAGTAAAGATGTAGTTCCACAAACTGCAAGTAATTTCCAAAGCAAATAATATGTACAATAGTACTATACAGTAAATTGGGAGCAGCTGCTGGTACTGACATTACAGATGGTTGCAAAGTGTATAATTTATGTTTTCTGCCACAGTAAGTGGAAAAGCCGTTTAGACATGGATTCATGATTTCATTTTTTTTTTCAGTTCTCATTATTGTGGACATACACATTCAAAATCTGTGTGTTGACATTAATCCATTTTTATTATGACTTTGTTAGCATAGTATCTGCCTGTTGGATTTTTAATGGTTTCTCTAGGAAGGTGACCTTCTCAGTAGATTATCGCATTTTTGGCTTTATAGAAATATGGAAGCAGTCAAGCATTCTGTAGTCTAGATGTAGCCTCTCAGAGACATACGAAATACACAGTGAAAGTTGAGAAGGTTACTACATCTCGTTTTAGAATATGCAGTTGGGCAATTATCCATCACCAAGAGATCAAGATGGGTTCTTGTGCATAAAACAAAGAATGAAGGAGAAAAAAATTATCAAAACAGTTGTTTACTTGCATTTTCTAAAAAAAAAAAAAAAATGTAATCACATTCTCCATCCTCCTCTCAACAACAACAAACAACATCAACAAAGAAACCCAGCCAAGGTGAAGACCTGCCTTTGCAGAGAGACTGGATGAGTGCTGGAGAGGCCAAGTGGGTTTCATCTTGCCTGGTCGTAGCCACTGGAAAGTTTAGCCTTGTAAACTCAGCTCATCATCTAGGCTGCCTCTGTAGTTTAGTAGGAAGAGAGAAGCCTCTCCAGAGGGTGATTTATCCATCTCAGTTAGACATCTATCTGAAGATGAAGTGAGTTGCTAGCTAGATGAATCACCCTCTGGAGGAACCTCTCTCTCCATTGACTACAGAACATGTCTGTTTGAAAAGCTCTGGCTAGACCCTTGATGCTTAGAGACCACAGTTCAGCACGACAAACCCTTTCTTTAGATCTCACAGCGCTGACAGCAGTGGAAAAACTGGAAAAGAACAGTATGTTTGCTCCATTATTAATAAGAAATAGTTATTTAAGTTTGTGTTAAGAATTGGCACAGTATTTTCACCCTCTGGGAGAGCTCTGCATACAGAATGCAAAAGACTTGAGGAAAATTTATTCCTATCTTTCTTACTGTGCTAAACTTTGGGTTGCAGTTCCTTTACAATAGAGTTTTTTTGCTGAAGTTTTTTTGGCGCAAGACTAAGTGGTCCTTGGAGACCTCGGTGTCCAGCTGTTTTATCACATACCCTCCCCACTCCCTTTTCAGTGCTAGATTTTCAAAAGTATGACATCATCCTGGGAACTCCTAAAGGTCTTAGCGGCATAAATCTCTCAAGGGTAAACATTTTAATTTCTGCCCTGAACATTGGCAGAAACTTTAAATTCTTGACAGTGTAGTGACGGTTGATGTCTGATTTAGATCTTATCAGCAGTACTCAAAAAAATTAAGCATTCCCCTACTAGTTGCACCTGTAGGGCCTAATCCATCTATGCATAATGAGGAGAAAACATACCTTTTACCATCAAGCTCAGTGGTTAGAACATCTTCTCTTCTTCACTGGATTTGGTTTGCAGGCATCCACAGACTTAAGCATTCTGGGCTCTTAGATATTGTGAAATGAGCCTTTGTCACCTTTTCCTGCTCATGTCATTCTTCCTGACATACATATTCATTAGAACAAGTACTAGTCTGACATGCCAACTTTCCATGACTTAATCAGCTGGTAAGGAAATCTTTCCTTTCTCCTTTTATTTTTTTTCCCCTTTCTTCTCTTCAAGTGAATACTGCAAGTTGTTTTTTTTCAAAATGGAACAGCTTCCACAGGAAAGGCTCAGAATAACCAAGACTCATTCTGTTAGGGAACTTTATCATTGAGGTTAGAGACTTGGATGGGATTCATCTGTCTTAATTTAGGCAACTAAAAGTTATATTTCCAAGATTTAAGTAGTCAGCCCTAGGCTGACTTTATAATCCATAGATGAATAGACATATCCAGAGACACCTCACTGAGTAGGTGTCCAGGATAAGCAGATGAAGCCCCCATCCTCTCTCTACTGACTACAAAGGAAAGCTAGATAGATTAGTTCAGATTTGAATATCTCACTTTAAATTATCTAATTAGGTAAGATGAAATTCACACTGCAACTCACACGCAGGCTATCAGCAAGGGATTTGGTCCTCAGTCATTTGCGGAGCAAAGGGAAGATCTTGAACCAGAAAGCTTTGTTTGAGAAGAGTCTCCGCTTCTCAGATTTGAACTGAGTTGGCTGCAGAGGCTAACTTCAGGAAAGGGTTCAAGGCTCTGTAACCCAAACTAGAGAGGTGCCCCCAGTTACCCTGTAGCCAAATGCTTATCCCTTGCTGAACTTATGTCACATCATACTTCTTAGCACATCTGATGGATAAAATAAAGCAATTCCTTATCAGTAGACTGGCTGACGTGAAGCACCTCTTTAGGCATCTAATCCTCATCCGTGTCTGAGTAGAAGGTGAAGAAACTTCTTGCTTCACTGGTGACTAGTCTTAAATTTCTGTAATAGGGAAAAATGGGATCTTATTCAACTTATATTAAACCAGGGACCCAGCAGCCAAGTACAGTGTTAACTGTGACCTTTATGATACAATCTCATGTTTTACGCTGAACCAGTGAACCTAAGATGTTGTTTGAAGGGAAACCTTTCAGACAGAGTTCATTACCAAGCATTAATCTTTTTCAAAACACACTAAGAATCTATCAAAACTGACCTTCACTGCTCTGTATTAGAATGCAGTGAGAATGCTGATGGCTGAAAGGAATATTACAATGGATTTGCTTCAAACTCTGGATGAACAATTAACACAGGAACGTCTGGGCTGAATTTTGTTTCAGCATTGCTGGCTTGTACTGCTGTCTGACATTTGTATCTTTGAATGCATTTATTCACAGATATGCATATATGCATACATGCACAAACAGTGACGGCTGGGGTTGTTAGACCATCATTCCCAGAGAGATTGGTGAGGCAAAGAGATAATTTGTTAGTTGAATGGAAGTTTTATCAATGTCATTTTTCTTATGTCCACAGACTGAGAGGCAAAGACTGAAATTTTGTCACAGATGTTCACAGGTCTTCTTTTATTTCCCCTGAAGGTGATAGATATTTTCAGATTTTCCCATACACTTCAGTGGAAACAGGAGCAGAAGCTAAGTTCTTTCTATAGGAGGATTTCCTTTCCATACGAAAGGCCTCACATTGCCATTCACTTTACTTCATTGCTGCATCTCACCCAGACTACTTCAGCCCTCTATTTTTTCTAAAACCTTGCTAAAAATCATGCATAAATGCCCTTGATATCCTTTATTCCCTTCTTTTCCCATCAGTACCATCACAAAACCTTCCTCACTCCCACATTTGCCCTAGCCTTTCTCAGATTTCACACAGAAAACAGGAGCATTGCCTAAACATTTATTTTTTTATGAGAAACAAAATAAAACTTGGCTTTGTTTTTCACAGAGATGCTGCCTTAATTTAGGGAGTCAGGAGAGAGTGCTGCAAATAAGGAGCTGGTGGATTTCAGCAGAAACTCTTGGATAAGCCTGGTTTAATTATGAAAGGGGACCACAGCGTGTTTACTTTGTTTAAGAGTGAATGAGTAAGACTGTGTGTGCATGTGTGTGAGAGAGAGGAAGCCAGAGAGCAAACAGGGTGAACTGGGCAACATTTCAAAAAGAAAGCTTTATAAAATAGCTCCTTAAAAATTAGTAAATATTTCACAACTTGAAATTACTCAGGAAACTCCTATTTCCCATTAAGAGGTACCCAAATTTAAGCGTGAAACAGATTTAATCTGGCTCACTGCATCCATAACAAGACACTCACAATTTTCTGGTTCTTCCTCACTGAAATACACCACACACAGGCAAACTCAAATCTACTGTCATTTTTCAATTTAAAATTAATCTTCCCTGATTAGGTTTTAGGGAGAAGCTCACAAAAAGACTCTCACAAAGTCAGGTTCACATTAAATAGAAATCTTCCTGTTGCCAAACTGTTGATATTTTCATTTATTTCCTGACATTTAAAATCCCATCACTGAAGTACTGGGCGTATGGTGATAACTCATTGCATATATAGCACAACAGAAAAAAAGGTGTCTGTTTCCACAGCTGAGCAGACTGATTTTAACGAAATTGAGCCAGTGGTGTATTATCGTTTCAAACAAGGACAAGTTGTCGAGCTTTTCTTGCCTGAGAGGCAGGCATACATTAACTCAAGGCTGCTAACAGAATAGTGACAAAAGAGACACAATGCTCTTTCTGATTCCCTGCTTCCTCCTCCTGAGACTTGGGCTCATTTGGAGCGTTGATGCTTACCAGACCCTCCAAAAAACACAGCAGCTGTTGTCGAGAGAGAAATCTCCATTTGCAACAACAACAAAAAATCAATTAAACAAGTGAATTAAAAGAGAACTGAAAAGTGCTCCACACCTCACAGTCTATGATATATATATCGTTTTCAGTTTTAAACATACTTAAAATAATAAAAAGAAAACTTTCAAGAGCTACGGAATCTCGAGGGGATTTAGTCCAAAACTTGAAAGCAGATTAGCTATTTTTTGTTGGCTTTGATAGAAAGCTTTTGTCTGTCTGCACAGCCATGGCTTTTACTAATAATACAGGGATGGGAGTAATTTCTAGTACAGTTGGCTCTTGGGTCCCAAACAAAACTGAATTTTTCATAGGTCTGTATCTCTGGGAAAGTAAAGGTTAGTGCTTGATGTCTGATTTACTTTCAGCCGTTTCAAAGCCTGTGGAAAGTATTAAGAAGGAAGAGATTCAGGTAATCTATCTAGCTGGAAGTTTAAAGGAGAGCAAACGGGGGGTTTATCCTTCATTTTGCTCTTTGTATCACTGTGTTACTAATTTCAGATGGTAAAAAAACAATGTCAGGCCTCCAAAATCATGAAAGTAATTTGGAGAATTTTTTGTGAATGTTTGCTTTGGTTTTGAGATGCATTCTCTGAAGGTTTTTTCTTGCTACAATGAGAAACTTTGTTCTTAGAGACCCTGATAATAAACTGCATTATAGCAAATAGAGTTGTAAGTGTTTTCTGATGTAGCATGGGGGTACAACAGAAACATAAGCTATCTGGGCCTAAATATGATTAAATCTGACTCTACTACTAGAAAAACAGAGATACATGGCTTCTTTCTGACATAGTTCCATAGCTATTGACCAAGTAAATATTTAGCATTTGTACAGTAATTTCCATTCCAAATACCAGTTCCAGTAAACTCTAAGGACCCACTGAAACAAAGATCTTCAGACTAGATGAAGAAGCTTAATTTACATATACGTATACCCTTTCGAAAATGGCAAAGATCTCTTCTGAGACAAATCATTATTTTTATTTGTATTGCAGCAGTGTATAGAAACCAGGACACTACTGTACTGAACTCTGTACAAACACAAAGGAAAGAGATTTCCAAATAATAATCTGAGAAGAAAAAAAAAATTGCATTTTTTTTTGGGGGGGGGAGGAATACAGAATTGTGGCCCCAGAAAGTCTAAGTATTTGCAGCTTTCCTGCCCACTATGAAACAATCCTGCCCACTATGACAAAAATGTCATGTTACAAACAGAAGCTGAAATAATGTATGGAGGAAAAAAAATCTTACCTGAGATTCTACAAAATAAGCCAAACTAATCTGAAGAAAGAACTTTTCTGTAGCTATCAACTTTTTTAGCAAACTTTTCTTGTATTTAGCAGTGTGTACACATATGCATGCACACACAGATATATATAATATATCATTTTATGTAAGAATTTCTTAAGTAAGTTAATCATTTCACTGAAAAATGCATGTGTTCTGCAGTCAGTGATTTTTTTTCTCCCCCTCCTTTATCTATTCTATGGTAGTAAATCCCCAGCTGGAGAAAAGGGGTGAACTCCACAAAATCAGCTCGCATGTGCGGAGGGACTGGACTCAGATTTCAAATCCATGGTAATTGATAATTCAAATGTCTTTTCCCTTACGTTGCTTGCAGGAAGATGATATGAATTCATTATATTACCATCACCAAGAAAGAAGCTGGCTGCATTGTCAGTGCACTTTTCCACCTTCTGGTGCCAATTTTTTTGAAATAAGGTATGCTGGAGTTTGTAAGGCTAAGGGCAGCGGACAGGGCAGCTGACATTTGGAATATCAATGTAGGACTCAGAAGAGCAGATCTGCTTGTAGTTTGGCCTGCATGAAGCTGCTTGGTTTTGGTTTGTCAAATTTCAGACAATATCTTGACGCCTGAGTTTCAGCTCACACTGATATAAATCAGTGGTAATCTCTTGATTGCAATGAAGTCAGTGGGAGTTATTACTTCAGTGGAGCCAGGATTCACTCCAGGAGTAACTCTTTTGAGACTAATGGTGTTACACTGGCATAGCATTAGCAACAAAAAAGACACATCCTCTTTATTTTTAAAATCAATGTTAGCAGAGATCTCTGGGAATGACTTATGATTTTTTTTTTTTTTTGAAAGTAAAAACCCTTCTCTCTCTACACTAGAATCTAATGGTTTAATTTTGGATAAAATTAATTAAGAGAAAAAGAAAAAACTGCTTAAGTGGCTACTTATCTACTATACCTGTATAAGTATACAATTCACATGTCTCTGGAATATATGTACTTCCTATGACTCCAGCAGTGGCATATGAATTTGAAAGATTTTGTTAACACATAGGTATACCAGGTGGTATATAACAAATGATGGTCTCTAACCCTATAGAATTGGTCCTGCCTGTATCCTTTGGCCATTATGGTTACTGTGACCCTATTGTGACTCTATTAACCAAAGTCTTGTTTGAAAATATTGATTTATATACTCAAGGAAAAGAATCATGCAAGAATACTCAAGGAAAAGAATCATTAAGAACATAAAACAAATTAAAACTAAACCAAAATCATTTTTAGAATGTCTATATTATAATATAAACATAAAGTGTGAGATTTATAATTGTAAACAATAAACTCTCTTAGTCAATATAATTCTATTTCTTTTCTTCAAGTGGATTGCTGAAAGCAAAATCGCTCTTAATGAAGACACTTAAACATTTTGCAGCAATACACCATGCCTAGCTGAAGATTATGAAGTGAACTAAACAAAACAAATGCTATAGGTGACTTTAATTTAATTTAAAATTTTAAATATTGATATATTCCATTAACAGACAATGGGTATGCATTTCAAAACAATTCACTTTCTGTTTGCTGTGTTTCTTTCAGGGAATTAGTGAAAGTATATGAATGTTCTAGACAGCAGACTATTATATCCTTGGAAACACACACACGCAAAAATCTTGATGTAAAGCCATGACATGAATGGAATAGCTTTAGTGAAATGGAGGATAGATTTTACACACTGATTATCTTACATAAAAAAAAAAAAAGTTTTCTATAATTTCTATGTTTTCTTTCAGCCAGATATAGAATATCTAATGTGTGCACCTGCTTTATTATAACTAAGTCATGAATATGTGAGTAATAAAAATATAAATGTTTTAAGTAAATGATGTAACATCCTTTGCCAGCAAATCTCAGGCCATTAAAACATATATATGTATATATAAAAATATATATATATACACATATAAACATGCACATATATAAACATATGTACATATATGTTTTAATGGTCTAAGATAAGATTTTATTATGTTATATATACTATTATTATGTTATTATATTATTATTGAATTATATATTATTATTATTTTTAGAGGTGATATCTATCAAAGAAATAATCATTTCACAACTATTCAGTAGACAATATGAAAATATGACTGTTATTGTTCAAGGACAATCGGAAAAAATCTCACCATATTTTTCACATATATTACAAAACTGAATTGCTTTCTTTTTTTTGTGATTAAAATATAAAGCATAGAGTAAACCCTAAAAATTATATAAACTTTGATAGGTAAAAGAATAGCATGGACCTTTGTAGATTAGTATTCTTTTGCAAAATGCATTTATTTTATGTGCTGTGTTTTTCATTCTTTGTGCAAGTAGAATTAATTTCACAAGGTATAAAGCAGTGGTAAACAAATTCCAACAAACAACTTTCAGTGATTCTGGTCATTGATCTGGAAACTTGGAAACATAATTACTAAAGGTCTTCGAAACATGAGGTTTGTGACAGGTTTAACATTTACTTTTCTTTTTTTTAACTCTATTCTTTCTAAAGGCAGGGCTGGAATATCATTTGAGATGCAGGAAAATTCATGAACAGGCTCATGTAGAATGTATAGAATATAAGTATTGATATTTGCCTTGCTTGTGTGTCGTACTCCCATGTTCAAGCCAGAACGTACTTTGAAACCATTGCCAGTATCTATCTGCACTGCAAAGCAACTCTTATCTGAAATGCCTGTTGTGCTCAGTTACTTTGTGCTGCATCATGATAGGATGACTAATCGTGTCATGAAAGTTAAATGAAATCGTGCAGCCAGGAAGAAGAATGCATTTTCAGGGTGCAATATTTCAAATGAATTATTTGTTCTTTCGTAGTGACTAATGCTTGAGCAAAAGACATATTTATTTTCTGGGAATGCAGAGCTTGATTCTGCACCACTAAATTCAATGAAGATGCTGTTGTTTACTTCTCTGAGTGCAGGATAGGAATCTTCTGTTAGGAAGGCAGTGACTTATGTGCATGTGTGTATGTGTTAGAAAAAAGAAGTCTATTGGCGTGTGATTTTCTCTTTATCTCTGACATACTGTGTTACTTCAAAAGATTTCACTGGCAAAAAGCACATATGCTTCACCGCAGCAAAGAGTATGACAAATAAAAATAAATAAATAAATAAGAGAGTATGACACTGTAGGTGTATGTTGTTACAACCAGAGGAAGTAAACTGCTGGTCCCCTTCTTTTACACAGTGACCACGTTCTCATTGATATAAATACTAAGCTTTTCAATAAATAAAACACCGATGGCATGACAAATTTACTAATGTAAGAAGCTTGAAAATACACTTAATAGTAAAATATATAGCCTTTATCTGAGACTGGTGAAAGGGCATTTTAACTTTTAATATTTTTTCTGGGGCTTCTGTTATGCGTCTCCTCAACAGACTACCTAAGGGAATGTGCAAGCAATCTTTCTGTCCTGTGGAAAAATGCCATGTGTCATAAGGCGAGCTGTCTTTGCAGAATGGCCAGTGTCCAAAACACCAGTGCTTAAAAATGAAAAAGCCAAGATGCTCCACAGCTTATCTTGGGAGAATTATTGACTCAGAGGCACCATGTGCGATGGCTGTCCACAGCAAGCATGGTCAAGATTATCGTTAAGCATGCCACACACCCAACACTAATTCCAGCGTCAGGAATTCAGTTCTAAAGCAGCTCTGCTGCAGTAAGTTTTTGGCACAACTTCAAAGCTAATATTCAGTCAGAAAGCTTAAAACCATGCAAGCTTATTTAGATTCTTTAAATGGCCTAGCTTAGTAGATTTGTGGGCATTTGGAGCTTTGTAAATCATTGCAGAGTAAAACAGTAAAAAATAAAAAGTTAATCTTTTCAGCTAGAGTTCTCAATAATGTGACACTGGATTCATTTCAAAGTGTTTTCTTCTGGCCTATCAGCCTCTGTCCCTAAGTCTCAAGGATACTGGAGCTATGGGCACTGAAACTTTTTTATTTGTGAAATTTGTTTCTTCTTTTGGCACATTATGAAATCACACAAGAGTTTTTGAGAGAAAAACAAACTTTTCATTTCAAATCCCACCTACGTTACGAAGTGACTGTTGTCTTATCTCCTGTGAGAAACTGTTGGACTTGAGTCACCACTTTTCAAAGATACTATCTTGTTACATGATGGCTGTCAGGAAGGAATGCGTTGGTATGTGTGTCACTTAAATTTTAAACAGCTTTTGCAATGGAACTGAACGAAAGCTCTACTTACATGAATGCTAGGTCTACCTCTATTATGTGAGAACTTCACATATGGGTACCTGATATCCAAATAATAAATAAGAGGGGTCATATAAAGCAACACGAATTTCATCACCTTTCATCACCTCGAAATGACTGTGTTTATCTTGATGTGATGTTACAGCTTCCTTAGCAGTTTAAAAATAGCTTGTAAATACTCTATCACAGGAAACTTCTTCCTCTCACAGTAGAGTAATTTTCTTTCAAAATGACCTCAGTCCAAGAATGAAAAAGTATGACTTGGTGTGGGGTCATTCAAAGCTTTTCTGGACTAAAACAGGTGTTGGTTTGAAAATCAGTTATTATACATTTTTGGGGGTCAGCACTAAGACCAATGTATTATTGTCTCAGAAAGGGAATTTTGTTTTTGGATATCCAGTATGGTCTCATAAAGCATTTTGATATGATATATTTGTAATGTTATGTATAAAAATGTTGTTCTCAGATATGTTTGACATTTATTTTTCAGGTGTTCTGTGCCCTAATACCATTTGAGTTTTGAGGTTTATAACAAAGCCTGAGTTGGCTGAAGCTTCAGAGGGGAACTACCTCCTTTTCTTTACAAGTCAACCAAGATACATTTAAAGCCTCCATTCTCAAAAAAAATGTGTTTTATTAGAAGTCAGCAAAGTCAGAGACTGCCACTGTTAAATACAGCAAGTGCAGATTCCCTGGCTGAGACTGTTTAGAAAAAAAAAAAAAGAAGAAGGTGGCGGCGGCAAACCTGCATCATGTCCACTGCATGTTTCCAGTAGCAAATTGAAAGACTCCTCTTACAGCTCACTAATTTTAGGTTGTTCCACGGCTTGAACAAAATCTAGGTGACTCATTTCCATCATCTCTGAAGCCTGACTTCAGACTTGCTGCAATAGGGCCCCTATTCCTTTCAAGACAGGCCGTACTTAGGCTGCAGGCTCCTTA
This sequence comes from Dromaius novaehollandiae, assembly GCF_036370855.1. Taxonomy (NCBI): domain Eukaryota; kingdom Metazoa; phylum Chordata; class Aves; order Casuariiformes; family Dromaiidae; genus Dromaius; species Dromaius novaehollandiae. Next base: position 43,453,350 of record NC_088100.1, on the reverse strand, counting down.
CTTTTTGTTTTGAGAGCACTCAGCTGCTCTCAGAGGAGCACTTTCCTCACTTGCAAGCAGTCAGCCACACCAGAGTGCAGCAGTAGGAAAAAACAAATAACCAGCTCACTGTCTGCTTTCCAGGCATATCCTAAAAAAAACCAAACCAAAACAAAACAAAAACAACAACAAAAAAACCCCTCTTATTTAATATAATGTAGAATATATATGTACTGTAGTATGTATACATAGTGTAATATACTTGTAGAATAAGTTATGCATAAACAAACCAAACAAGTTTTACCAGTTGTCTCAGCACTGCCAGTCCTTTTTCTCCTAGAGTCAAGGGCAATACTTCCAATTCCTTCAATGAATTCAAATAAAATAATCTACATTCTGTGCACTGTCCAAAATACAAAAAAACAGGCCCAGTCAGGTTCTGAAAACTTACCACACAGTGTAGGTCAGGTATAAAATTAGCAGTGGTGTGCTAAAGAGGACATCAAATCTCCCTTGGAATGATCTGCCTGCTCCACTGTGTGGGACATACACAGAACACAAAACAACTCCAGATTTGCTATTTCTAAATCTGCCCCTTGAAAAGGAGGAAGTTCCCTGTTCCACTGCTGCAGACTGACAGAGGTAAGCAGAATTTAGCTTCTGATTCCCAACATGAATGACAAGGACTCTTCAAGGCAATACCTCTGCAGTTGCTAGAAGGCATTCCTTCTTCCTCTACCCTCAGGGTTCAGCTGTTGTTTCAGATTTCCGAATTATTTCTTTGAGTGGGGAGGAACACAACCTGCCTTCTCAGCTGTCTGATAAGAGGAATCAGAATAGCTAAAATTATGACTGAATGCAAGACTGTCACCTCTTCCCAGTCCTAAAAAGAAGGAATCAGGAAGCTCAGACCTGCTCTCAGGAAATGTGCGGGCTCTCACTGAGGCTGCTTTTCCCTCATCGTTGAACCGAGTTCTGAATCTAGAGCCTCTAAAACTCTTCAAGGTTTGTCTAAACCTTTCACATACTCATTTACAAAGGGGATTTCCTGCCCAAACAGACTTCATCAAAGACTTCCTCAGCATTCCCATGCAGTCAGACTACAGGAAATTCCTAAAGTTCTCCTTTAAATGAGGGCTTTATTAGTGTAGCACAGTGCTCTCTGAATTGCTCCAAGGGATCTTACTATGGTTATGTGACTAATTGTTCATCTCCTAACATTCCTGGGAGTGAAATGTTTATTTACTTGGATTATATTTCAATTGCAGCAGAAATGCTCACAAAATGCCATATATTGACAATGTTCCAACTACACTGCTGTGCTCCCAAGAAATATAGGGATATCTATATTATATTAACCTTTTCTCTCTCTATCTATCTTTTTCTTAATATTTTGGATTCATATTACAATGCCTGTGCTTCAAGCAAACCTTTATTGGTCCAAAATGGCATCCACAAAAAATGTCTAAAAAGATCTGGTTCTTTTGCAGAACTACTTAGCGAAATTATTCTATTCTCCAGTAGTTTATATCTACTGACTGCTTTATCTATTACAAAGATATCCCAAACTGATTTCTGCATAAAACTTAATCTGAATTTGAATTTTGAATCTTATAATCTTCATTGAAAATGACATTAAGAGCTTGTCAGTGTTTTTCTCCTGCTCTCTGCACTTGCTTTTGGTTACAACTGGTGAAGGTGAGATATCTCCCTTCAGCAATATTTTATGATAAATGTCTTACTTTCCTGTCTTTCTGTCAAACTCAACATACAAAGAAATAGAATAACATTATTTTACCTGAATATACCGTTTGACCAACATTCACAAAAACAGATGTATCATTTGAATCAGACAATATCCTACCACTCCTATGAGGGATTATATGCTTTTTCAAATGGGGTTTTCAAAACAATCTCAACTGTGACTCCCCAAATTTCTTCCATAGTCATTGCTGGGTTTAAAGTTGAAGCTATGAAAAATGGAGCAACACAGCTTATAAAGTCTCCCTTATGGTTTCTCAGCAATTACAAGAGGAGAAGGTATTTTTTTCTTTAAACATTTTATCCATTCAGTAACGGATATCTGTAGGTTTTATACTTGTACCACTAAGAAAACAAGGAATTTTTGTGCTGCAAGAGAAGGAGGGAAGGAGTTTGACAGGAAAATCCAAATTCATTCTTTCAAATATATATAATAGAAGTAAACAGTTCATTTTTTTTCTTTTTCTTCTTTCATTTTCCTTGTTCCTCATGAAAACTTTTCAGTGCAATCACTTGACAAATAAAATGAAAAGAAAATTTTTTTATCAATTTTCAAAAAAATGAAATTAATTTCTTTGAAATTAAATCAGAAATAATCTGCTTTTTTGTTCTGTTTCAAAAGAAAAAAATGATGACAATAAAAATGTACATTAACTTTTTAAAGTCAGCTGAAGGACTGTATTTTTGTAAAACAAAATAAATGCAAATAATTGACAAAAAATTTTTGATCGTCTCGAATAAACTGGGAGAGGAAGGAATTGGGATGAATGGGTTGAATTCTTTATCTCTCTGCTGGGGTGGGGAGGATGCTGCTTTTCCATCCTGATTTGTAGGAGATGAAGGAAAGACTAGTCTCAAAGTGGGCAGCGTTTCTGTCAGCAACAGCCTCTCAGCACTCCATCTCCGTTAGCCCATCCATTGAGCGCTTCCTCACTGCTGCTGAGTGAGGACCCAGTTGGAGATGGTGGATGCACTGGAGATCTGGTGCTGCTTCTCCAAAAGCTTCCAGCCCACTGCAGGGAGGGTCAACGAGTGGCAGGGAGAGACAGAATCATCCCTGACTCTTGTTGAGTATCCCCGAATACTTACAGAGCAAGAGATGGATCTCTGATACCAAATGAGAGAAGCATTGCGATAAGGAGGCAGTGAGGCCATGGTATTGGGGGCAAAATGGTAACAAGAGCCATATTGACACCTCGAGGTAAAGACTGGGCCCTAGAGGAGGTGAAAACAGCTGGTTTCTCTTCAGCTTCATGGCTAGCTATAGCCTGACAGTGGACTGGAGCCTGGATTATTTCATTGAGCTTTAGGGACTTAAACTGCCTAATTTAGGGTTTTAGTTGCTCTAGTTCCCCTTTCTTACCCAATAGAGAGAAAGACATTGCCAAAGAAAGGTATCTATCTCTCTGGGTTATAAAGGTAGTGTAGGATGCCTATTCTCCTGAATTAGTCATCTTCTTTAATAAAAGACACTCAAAGCACAACCTAGACTCTATCCCACATACGTATGTGATTTCTGACAGTATAATAGTATATTTTCCTGAAAATGTAGCATCTTTTGATTTTGAGTATTGTTCCAGTAACACTAGAAAAACAGAGACAAAGTCTGTGCCGCATTAGATGATTTAGTTCAGTTTATTTCGTTCTTTGCACAACTTAAGATATCTGCTGGGAATAAAGGGGAAAAAAAAACCCTTTTGATGATAAAGCCTTGCCTACTGTTTCTGAATGCATAGTTAAATGAACCACCCATGCATGACGAACAAATCCCAAATTATTTTCTATCATTCCCTGCATTATATGAGGAAACACTACTAAGGTAAAACCCCTGCACAGATGTAAGGTATGGTATAGTACGGGTGGGCTCTGACTAGTCCTTGTAAACTTTTGGTAGGATTAATTTCATCCTAATCTATACATCTAAAATTAATCATCTGTCTCTAAACTAGTCAACCTACATTCTTTTTCAAATCAATACAAGAAAATGGCCTATCCAAGAGGCAGTTAAGCCCATCCTAAGACAGTTGTCTAGAATATGAGAGAAGTATTTTTCCCAAAGACCTGTTTGTCTCCTCTGCTTATAAAGACAGGATAGTATAAGCAGCTTAGACTTAGATAACTGAGTTAGACCTCTAAACTTAGGTCGAACAAATCCTACACCCAACTTTCACTCACATAATCACTCAAGAGAATTTTTCTGCCACAAAAACAAATTCTTTGTTAAATATAAAACCCTACTAATGTAGTAGCTGAAATTTTAAGTTAAATATTTTGAGAAATTATGGCTGCTAGTGGGAATTAACTGCACTCTTTCTTTTTTGTAGCTTAGAATAGACTGATTTTTTTTCTGCTTCCTATTAAATAGAGCAGAGCAAACCCCTCATTTGAACAGAGAAAGTCTTGAAATCTCACCAATAAATGAAAATATCAGAAAAATAATTTTAAGAAGATTGCTTTATTATATTATATTAGCATGGCACGATGCTAATATCTTTTGAAGTCAAGTTCCTGTCTTTGAGCAAGAGCTGGATCCTAGTGTTTGCTTTATTTTACTTGCATGCATTCCTCATGCCTGTTATAGAAGTAACTCTGTTTACATTCAAAGAATGTACACCCACTGCTATTTTCAGTCACAATAAAAATCAAACAGCTTCCTCAACAAGCCATCCAATAATGATGAAATGCCATTCAGAATTTTATTACAAAGAAGAGACAATGGAGCTCAGATGTTTCCTTTAAAACTGAAGTCCCTAGGGAAGGCTGAGCAATCTTTGTGAAACCAGCCACTTGCTTCTGTAATTGTAGAAATGCCAAGAATTGTTCCAGGACAGTACTGGGGAAAGAAAATATCCTATTTTGGCAGTGGAAGAAGACAGCTTAAGGGGTTGCTTGATCTACATTATTGTTCTTTCAGCAGACAGAGATTATACTAGAAGAACCTGTGGATATTTTATTGTTTTCCATCAAATTCACAGCGTTGGTCACGTGGAAAGCCTTGATTTGGGAAACGCGACTAACATGGACCTTCTGGAATTAACAAAGGAAGCAAGTTGCTGAGTGCCAGATGCAGGGCCTTTCCACAATAAGCTTAGCATCACGTGGCTTTTGCTAAATATCTTCGGTCTTTTCTATATCTTTTTCCTATAAATGGGCGATACAGATTTCCCCCCCCCCCCCCCCGATGGCAATTTCTATTTAAGACTTCTATTAACTTTTCTTCTAAAATGTGTATGAGCTAATGTGTGGTCTCAATCTATCTGATCAATAAAGTTAAAAAAATAGAATAACTAACTAAAACATACACACACATATGCATATTTTTTATCCTAGACCAGCTATATCAGGAGCACTTTTGTCTTGATTCTAATGCCAGCATGGACAAATCACAATAAAAGACTCTGTGTGGGGGTGCGTGTGTGGGTGTGGGTGGAGGAGGGGTTCTGTGCACAAATAGATTCTAATAACAGTAAATCTTCTTTTAAAGAAATTGTAAAAAAGAAAAACAGCAACAATAAATATTTGAACGGTTATGCCTTTTTTTCATTTTGAAGCTGCAGAAAAATTATATTTTAGTGTAAGAGCATGACAAAAAATAATCCAACATTTCTTCTGTCAGAATATTTTGTTAACTTGATCCATAGATGGGAGCCACAACAAATTTCTCACCATTCTGATAGGTACTAAAGAGGAACATAATACATCTTTTCATGTTTGAGTACTAAATTAGTGTGGATTTTAAATTAGATGTAAGAAATTGTGTACCTCCAAGAAATTTTTAATTTGCACTAAGAAAAATAAAGCAACAAAAGTAGCAAAAAGTATTATGTTACCTTACTTTTACATCCAGGTCTGTGATTTTATTAATGCATTTCAATGGAACAGAAGGTCACACTTACTATTTTTGATAATGCATACTGAATGCATGCAGCAGTGCATTCAAATGAATAAATGACTGTAATAGTTTATTTCCAGTTGTATTTGATAGGTAGAAAGGATTTGTAGACTGAGTAAATAAGCTGCTCTTTCCAAGACCAAGAGGACACCAGTAGTAAAGGAGATGTTTGTCATGGCCTGAGGGAAATAAAAAGGATACTTTTTCTTCTCTTTCCTTTTGTTTTTTTTCTTTTTTCTTTCTTTCTTTTTTTTTTTTTTTTAATATCAGCAGTGGGAATGGTAAGGGGCTGAAAACCAAAAGTCAGTAGTGTGAAGCATCATGAGTCGTGACATTCTTCTCAGTTCAGAGAAATCATAAGGTGAATGGGAAATTGGGAGCTGTTTATTATAGTGATAAGAGCTCTAGGGAGCTAAGAATATTGGCTTATTTTTATTACTATTTATTGATTTTTTTTAATGGTGGCAGTTAAAACAGTGCACAATTAACTAAAGAATCAGAATTCTAGAATTCAGATGTGAGAGACAATAAGTCAATTGATCAAGTAATTTTTAGATAAGCAAAATTAAAGCTGATTTAGAAAATTTCCAGTTGAAGGAAAAGAAAGAGATAACTATGCAGTGACTTCTAATCCTTTTGTGCCGTCATGGCATGCTAAATGCTTTGTTTCTTACCCCTTTTTCAACAACAACAAACAACAACACTGTTGAAAGACAGTGGAACTTTTGGCTTGAGAGAGAGTGGAAGAATATCACCTAAATGTAAGTGAGAACGTTTGACCAATAAATAGAAATCTTGATCAGGAAAATAAAAGAGAGATGAGAAAATGATACTTTGCCTGATCTTTAGTTAATAGGAATTTACATGGTTGCACTGAGGTTACATAGCTAAATGAGTCTGCGCTGAGGATGTGGCTCTTTTGTTTCTCTAATATAGCTCAGAAAAAGCTCTAACATTGCTCTAAAACGGTACAGTGCAGAAGGATTTCTCCCCCTGAAAGTCCCACAAAGTATTCCCAAAATGATCATACAATAGTATTATATGTTTTTCTTTTTTTACATATGTGCATCTGTGTATATACGGTCAAACTGGTGTTACAGTCCCTACCACAGTCTTCATTCACACTTATCCTAAACATGAATAACCTAAGTTCAAGTAATGAAAACTAAACATCTCAAAAAGACATGCACAACTCCTGAAGACAAAATGCAGAGTTTGCATAAGTTGCTAACTAAAAACCTCTATTCAGTTAGCAATGCCAGTATCTTTGTGTTTCTACTGTTTGACACAATGATGGATTATTTATTTACTGAACAGCACTGGTGGCCAGAAAATCTGATTTTCATGCATGAAATCCATGAAACCTCAGCCACTGAACAGCTTCTTTTACACATGGCAAAGGTCAACTATCAAGGGATTTTCTCACGTTTTGTGTGATTGGTCATGCCTCATTTCCTTCAAGAAAATATGATTTCCCCAAAGTGTGTGCATTTTAAAAGACTCACAAAGACCAAGAAAGTTGTTTCCTCTTTGTCTGTGATAAGCTCAAAATATAGAGACTAACCTACAGGGAACGACAAGCAACTGTTTGTAGCTGGGAACCATATTTAATCCTATCGTTAAGGAAAACCTCAGCGCTCACAAGGAAAAAAAAGAGTGCAAACTAGACACTTAGCCTTGTCACTTAACCTTTCAGACTTGCAAGTATTCAAAAAAAAAAATTAATATAATTGATAGTTGAATTCCCTATATTGGGAACATTTTATTTGTTTATACCAAGAACTACTATTCTTTTGAATAATAGGGAATCAAACCAAATGAAAAAGGATACTAGTACTGTTTTTGAAGGTTTCAGTACTCTCAAACATAAGAGTAATCGATTTGATACCCATATTTTAATCTGATCATGGAAGAGTAGAAAGGAAATTGCAGTTCACGCTATCCACTGCAGGAGCCGTCCTTTTGGAAGGTAGCACTGCAGCATATCTTTGTTAGGAGTTTTCTTCAGGACGAGGGCTACCCACCCTCTCATTGCTCGATGCATGTGTAAAGTGCCTGTCACGATGGAGCTCTACTCCCAGCTGGGGTCCTGAGAGATCATGGTGATAGATAACTGTATGAAAATAGAAAAGCAGTAGAATCCCTCAAAGCACTGATTTTCTTGTATTCATATAGGCCATAGGCCTTTCTTCTGAGAGGCTGAATTTCAGAATGCTGTAATGGATGTTGACTAACAAATTGAAAGACTTCTGCAAGACTTTTCAGATTCTCTGTAGTTTTGAGCAGTTCCATGCAAAGTCTACAATCATTTACATGTGACAATCTGTGTCTTTTGTCTAACAAGTGATTCCCCATTTTGTGATTTCTTTCCTCCTTTTTGTTTGAAAAGCATCTGTTTGTTTTTTTTTTACCTTAAAGTGATAACGTCCTGCATCGGCCAATACATTTTATTATATCATGTAATAAGCCATCATAAAAAAATACAGTATCTGCCCTGTGGAAAGAGTTGAAAGAAATCTGACAATAAAATAATGATAACAATGTGTAACATGAAAAATATATATGAACATGACATAATATCAAAGGGAAAACATGTTTTGCTCAACTGACAAAATGTAGTCAATTCAAAGAGAAATCCTGTTGCTTTTAACTTCTCCTAAGATAGCAAAATACAATTGTCTGTGCATCAGGAAAAAAAAAAGGCAACAAAAAGTTTGTGGCAAATGAAGGCTCTAGACTCTTTTAATAATGAGGGAATGTTTAAATATTGGCAGAGTATATGTTAATGTTAATATGCATGGATCATTTGGCTACGTTATTTACAAGGGTTTAGAATCTTCCCCATATCTTTGTCGTACACTGGAGATTGCAGCTTTTGGCTTCTCTTTTGCCAGTAGGTTAGTGACAAATTACTATGAGACATCTGAAAAATGGAAGAAATAACCAGGGTATAAGAAAGATTAGCACATAGTGCTAGGAAAAGGAATAGTACCTCGGCAACAATGAGGAGAATAGTGATAGTATAAAAATGTTTAAAGTATGTGATCAAGAATTTATTAAAAAGTACAAAATGACTCACACTCAAATCAGGAGGATCACTATAGAAATTCTTCTGCGTTAGCTGAAACAGGGAGAAAGCTGCTGTTAGTATAAGTTTATAATCACTACAAAAGGGGAAGGATGAATAATTATTGCTGAAATTGAAAAAAGGAAAAATTTGAATGGCATGTGTGAAGAGAAAGTAAGAATGAATGAAATCTTAATAATGCTTGGTATTGGAGCATGGATTAATTTTACCTGGCAAGTCTTGAAAATTGCAATGCTTGAGACATTTAAAACTAGACTGGACAATAAATGATTCGAACATACTGGTGAGTGCTGTCACAGCTGGGTGGGGGATGGACTTGATAACCTTAGGAGTCTTCTGCATCGAACTTCTGTCACTCTCTGATAACGTAAAATAGGCTGTAATACTTCAGTCCGTAGAACATAGCAAGCAAAATATCATGCTGAGCAAGGAACTTTGTGTCTGCCCCGTTTTCTCCTCTGGGCAAGATCTGCATATCAATATTAATGACGTATCATCTTCCAGGTTGTCTACAGCCATGCCACTCTCATGATAAATGTGGTCAGATACCGTGCCGGCGTTGCCAACACTGAGGCTTCTGAAGGGGTGTGTGCCTCTCTGTTATGTTAATTTTGCTAGCTTGAACTTGGCTGCTGCTCCCGCTGTCACAGCTATTTATGGAGAGCAAGTTTGTGTTAATAAACCTCTTGCGTCTTTACAAATTGTCTGGAATCAGTATGACTGTTAGTGCTCTGATTTGTCTTGGGGAACTGGAAGGAATTTTACATGTACATTGTTGGAATAAATCAAGACAGCGTAAAGTTTTCTTTGTTAGTCCGTCTCCTGAAAATATTCTGCCTCTAAGCACATGGTATAGGGGGATAAGGTTTGAATAAACTAACAGGGAATATTTTTCATGATTTCTTAGATTTTCTATAGAATTCCTTCCATTATTTTTCACTGACCTGCTGGAAACTGGAGTAAATCCTTGAAACAGAATAATACTTTTTCATTTTTTTCATAACCATCTGTTAATTTGAAGGCCATTTTACATTTAATTTTTATACTTCTAGCTGTATGCAATTGGCTTATTTACAAATATGTCCTTGTTTCATTCATTCATCAGTAAGTAAATGAAATAAAGGGGGAAAAAACGCTGGACTTCATCCCTTGCCTGATATTAAAGATCCAAGTGTTTCAGAATTCCCTTATAAAACTCTAATAAAAATACAATTATTTTTCTATATTGTGTCACAGAACATGTAATGGATATCTTGTGTTTTACTGCAAGATAAAGAATTCCTACTCTAAACTGTATATAGTCTGTTTTTAGCTTAAAATTTTAGGAATAAGTCAATTTTTAATATCATCCTTTTACATTTAATGAAAAATTAATATTTAATATTTAATGCAACATTTCATTCAGCTGTAGATAATACTTATAACTGTTTAATGGTCAAAATAATGAAGATATGGTTGTTTTATTTTTACTGACAAACAGAAATTCACCACAGTTACAAAACAATTCCATTTAGGACCTAGTGAATATTTATTTTTCAATGTTTTCATCTCTACAAAAATGATTAGCAATTGTTTCAGTGACAAAACTAATTCAGTGACAGAGAAAGAAAGGCAAAAAAAAAAAAAAAAACCCACAATCCCCATAGAATCAATTCTTTTATGAATTTGGAAAATAACAAGTAATCATTGCTTGTTATAGTTTTTGACAGCTTAAGTATAAAAAAATCAATTACCATGGAACTACTATCCAGATTAATGTCGAAAATAAACCTGCTTCTTAGGTACCTTATAACATAGAATTGATTTTTATTGTTTGAGGGAGGCTGGCTATATTTAATTTCTTTTATTGATTTCTTTCCTTAAGTCCCATATTCAATGCATGTGAGATACAATGCAATTTCTTACAGCAAAGTAATGCCAGGCACCAAGGCTGTGAATTAATTTTACATGAGTGAAAGCAGTGCTTAGTAATTTGCTGAGTATTTGAGAGCAAAACTAGTAATTTTCCTCTTTATTATTTATAAATATCAGGAGGTCCACAAGTGGGCATGGTGATGTCGGCTCAAATGAGAAGACCTTGCAGTAATTTCTAATATCTTGACACTGCAGCACCTCATGTCCTATGCCTCATGTACTTTGAATGCCAGCAGTAATTGAAGGTTTTTGGAAATCAGGAGGGGAAATATAATCAGCAGGGATTGCAATTGCTTCTTTGAGACTATGAGTTTCAAATCAGAATGCAATTTTAAACAGAAATGAATGCATGGTTTAAAAAAACACACACAAACATGGCAATTAAAAAGGAAAAATTTATATTGTTTGGAGCTTAAAGTGATTCTAGTCTTTCTCTAAATAAATAAATAAAAATGAACTACATCCATGAGCCTGTATGAGTAGAATTTTAATGATTCCTGTGTCAGCAAAGAGAAGGCAATGTCCTTTTGGTAGAAGAAATGCAAACGTTTCCTTCAAATAAATGTAAAATATGCAAATGCAATGATTCAGAAAGGGAGAATGAAAAGTTTGGAGCAGTAAGTATTTCATTTTGGCCTCTAATGTTGCTCGTTGTGTCATGGATTATAACTTTACAGCAGCAGCTTTCCTTGTCTAAATATGCTAGATAAGGTGGGTGCTCTTCACAGAGATTACCTGTTATTCAGAGATAGCTCTGTGGATGAATTTCTCTGCAGCAAAGTACTACTGTATTTAGCTGCAGAGGAAGATGGTGACATCTGAACGTGGGTAAGCAAAAACTGACATATAAAGGTACTATAATGCTCTGAGCCGGTTTACTGCAGCAGGTAAAGATCATACACTATCTGATTCAAAATAAAGTAAGCAAAGCCTACCCAACTTACCCTGAGGAGTTTTCAAAGCTTAATAAAGATGTCAGGACTATACTTGGTAAGACCTGATTACTCCTGAACACTGATCTACCCTTATGACTTTACCTGCGTGAAGCAGGGCAGTGGGTGGCAGTGTTACGCTGCTGCTTCCTAAGCAGACAAGCTATTCTAATCAGAAAAAAAGAGAAGGGAGGTATCTAAATTAAGTTTGAGTACTCCCTTCTTTCCTAAGCATCTGATCAGAGGTGCCATAATATAACTATTCATTTGATTTCTCCTGGCCTCTGTGCTTGCATGAATAGAATGTAAGTGGCAAAATGTAGCCAGATCCAAGAGTTTTATTAAAAAGAATGAACACAAATATTGAATTGAAAGTGTTGCTTTTTTAAATTGGTGCATATATTTAATGGTCACACAAAATTATCGTTGCTTTCTATGATGATAATACCTACAAAACTCCCATCCGGGAGTAAGATAATTTATGCTAGGTCCTGTACAAATATAATTACTTACCATTTTACACAGTTTGTTGATAGTGAGGTTTCTTTTGAATGTTTCTAGAACAGATTTATGATAGAATGGCCATATTCAGCATCAATAAAAAATAACATGAAAATAGGAAATTATTCCTCCATGGGCAAAGACTGAGATGAAAGATGATATTTGTACTGTTGAGGCACCTGGGTGGCTTAGTCAGGAGGCTAGTTTCCTTGCCTCCCTCTAAAAATAAACTAACTTCTGCAGAGGAGATTCAGAACAGGAGCCAACTTTGATGCTCTCTATCTCTGGAGGAATTTATTTCTTTCACCTGACTTCACAAGGGGTTTAGGGAGATTGACTTCCTAGCATCAGCGCCAGAAATTAGAGGGCTAAAATAGATGGTACAGATACTATATAAGAGTCCTATTATGCAATATTCCGTGAAAGGAAGTCATATTTGGAGGGGCTGACAAAGCTGCTGCAGATATACAGCTGAGTGTGTAAAGTCTGACCTGCAGAATCTCTGCTGCTTCAGAGCACGCACTGTCCGCCTTCCACAGTAAGCCTGCAAAGTCTGATGGTTTTGCTTTTTGCATTGGAAATTTGAGCTGGTTATGAGCAAGACACAAAATATATGGTCCAAATATGCCTCACTTTACTGTTTTTTGTGTTTTGTGTTTTTTCCCTCCTTCTTCTCTCACCTCAAATTCAGTTCTGTCCTGGAGCCTAACATACTCTGCTTTCTACAGTAGATAGGTGGGAGTGTGTAAAACTCAACAAAACTCACTTGTTCTCTGAGTAAACCCACTCCACCTTCATTTACTCAACACCTCTCAAGATTTTGAAAGGCTGAAATATTTTTGTCTTTAACATATGATATTGCAGTCCTCATGGTCTGTTAAGGCTGAGTTCATCAAAACAACATTCTTTCAAGGTCACCTCAAGGAACATTAGTGAGTTGTACAGTCCTCTATCTGTTGTGGTCAAGTGCAAATCTGTCTTATACGAAAGGTGAATCTGAGAGGAGTAGAACAAGATTTGCTTTTTGGATTTTTGTTTTGTTTTGTTTTGTCTCCTTCCCTGCAGTGGTTGTGAAGTGAGAACATAAAATAAATTGGTAAGTTTAAACAAAGTTTTATCATACAGATATCTCTTTCCTAACAACCAGCCCCATAATGTGTGTTCGTAATAAAGATATTACACTTCAGTCTGAAAAGACCCCTGTACTACATCCAAATTGCAAAGCAGGGGCATGCTTCTGTACTCTGGAGTCTAGGTAGAGCCCTGTGCTTCCTAGGGAGAGACACAGGTGTATCCTTCACTCCACTCTGTTTTCTATGTAGGTGAGAAAACATACATAGGCTATAAAGGCAGGCATAGGTCAAATACATGCTTGCATTGTTCTTACAGTCTTCCTCATATGTTCAGTTTGGGCCATTGTTAGAGACAGATTTGGTTTGATCAGCTAAAGATGTTCATATGCTCTAAATTATAATCCAAATAATGGATTTTGCCATTTTTCAATGTAATGTTCTGGTAATAAATATGATTTCTTATTTACCAATTGTCTTTTCTGCAATATGATTTTGTGTATCAGTTAGCTATTATTACGCAGTAAGGCAGAGATAAAGAGACCCCAGTCAAAACCTGGAGACCCATTGCTTTATACAGTCTTTACCCATACAATGGAAAAAATAAATTCCATGACAAAATATTGAGCAGCTGTGTACATTTTAAGACAGAACAGACAGAAGGATTGAAAACGGAAAAGTGAAACAGGTATATGTGTGTGTATATATATATAGATAGATAGATAGATATAAAAGAGATCAGATATATACTATTGCTAAAATAACCTCTTTTTAAAAAACATTTTAGGTAGAAGCAGATAGGCAATTATAGGAGAAATTTCTTTGAATCTACAGATGACTTTGCAAGAAATTAGCCTTTCAGTAATTTTCATATATCATTGGAAAGTAGCAAAAGAAGTGCTTTATCTAGGGAAATGTTCACTGAAAAGCCACAAAATATTCTCAGGGAAATGACCTACTTTAAGCTGAAGCCTGTGATATCTGTGTATGCAGTACTGTTTCTTGCACTGGGGGCAGGTGTGCCTAGAGAACTTCTAAGATCTGACATTGGTTGATCTTGGGTTTCAGACAAATCACTTAATTGGAATTAATTCATATTAACACTTTCTGGTTTTGTCAAAGGGGAACACAGATTGACAAGTATAATGTAAAAGGTTCTTATAACAACTAACTTACAGCTTAATGGAGAAATATGGGGAGAAATTTGGCCCCACAGAAATCTTTCACTAAATCTCATTAGAATTAATTATAGCACTGTTTCACCCATAGAGATAATAATAATATTAATAATAAAAGAAATACATTACCTACTAAAGCATGAGAAAGGCTATCTACATGAATGCCACTTAAAAAATCTGCTAGATTACAGAAAGGCAAGTGTATCCTTGTTTGCCTTAAACAGGTAAAGGACGGCTCACAAGTTGACTTCAATTTGGATTAAGATGGCTACAAACTAGAGCTCATTTAGCCAGTTACCTACTTGCTAGAGTTCCCACAGCCCATAAAGATTCACCCAGTTTTTCACATCTCTCTCCTGAAGCGTCATCATCTAGACGCTTCTCCATGCTAGTCAGCCCCCCAGGAGCAATCAAGGCTAGCCAGAGTACCAAGAAAAGCACATTTTGGACTCTACACTCACTCGGGGAGAGCTTTGCTACCTTGCTGATTGTCAGGGCCACACACCTGAGGAGCATTTCTGGGAACCATCATACAGTGCACATGCTTCAGCCAAGGCCAGAGCTTGTCACAACATGCATCCTTCCAAACCCAGGCATTTTTAGGGTGTGAGGACCTGCCTGGCTGGAGGGCACCCTCCGGACACCAGAAACCCTCAACTGCCCTGACCTCTACCACCTGTACCATGTGCCCTCTGCTCCTGGCTCATCTTCCCTTGTGGAGCAGTCCAGCTTTCTTCTGTGCCCTGACTTTTTTCATTAAATATGAGCTAAATTCTTGGAGCTAATTGTCAAATACTTTGTAAGGAATGTTTAGAGAATAACAGCTCTGTTATTGCTGTTGTGGGACAGCAAAGACAATTACTATTTTGACTTTGCTTTTGTAGTATGATTTTCTTATAAATATGCATGGAAAACATAAGTATGCAGCATATTGATCCGGAATGAAAATATAAATATTCCACAAAACAGCATAGAAAATTTGAGTATCACTCATAAGGACTTACTTCTTTCACAGGTTTATTAAAAAAGAAATCTCATATGCACCTTTTTCATTTTGACCGACCTGGATATTTTTAAGGAGCCAAGAAAGGAAGCCGATTAGAAAGCTCCGCACATATTGAATGTATTGGTATAATTTTTCTGTAGAACATTTCTTCAGGCTTCTACTTAAAAAGATCTGCACTTGTCTTTCCCCCCACCCCCACCCCCCTTGGATGATGAAAAGTAGAGTTCATCATAAATGCCAGCTCCTGTTTTTATTTTCCTGAATGGCTACTCCCAAGGCTTTCCCCCTGGAGAATTTCCTGTCTCATTTTCACTTCAGCAAGGAACTCAGGCTCTTTAGCCTCTAAAACCGAGCTGGAAAACCCAGCTGACATAGCTCTAGAGAAAAGCTTCTAAAACCTGATATCCCGTCATAGGAAGCACTAGGCCAGATTCTTATTTGAAATAAATTAGCATATTTGCATAGAAGCAAAGGAAATTTTACCCAGTGAGGATATAGGTCTAAAATAGGATTTTCAATCTGGAGTATCATTAAATATAAAGAGTTAAGGAATTCACAGTTAGCAGCATTAATTGAGAGAAAAAGAGATGTGATTCTCACCTAGGATCCTTAGTCAGCGTTGCTCTATTGAGTTCCTTATAGCTATTGTGATCCTGAACACCTGAAGTTCTCACCCAGACAAACAGCCTTCTCCCAAATTCAGTGTGCTCCAAATGTTTACATACTCACTGTATCTTTATATATTGATTATTTTGCTAGCAGATTTATTTATTTGTTTAACATAAAGCTTACAATGTTTAGAACTGTTCTACACTATTTTGTCATACATCTAGTTAGGAAAAAGACGGTATAATTAAGTGTTTACAGATTTAGCCTGGAGTGGAAGGGCAATGAATTTCTCTACTACAGATTTCTTGGGTGGCCTCCAGTAAGTCACTCTGTCTATGCCACAGTGCATATCACAGAAAAACCTGGCTATTACAGAGTGAGGAGAAGTTCCTCCATATCAGAATAGAAGCAAAATTGTGAGTGGCTCTGTGAAAGGGAATGGATCCCAGTCTGCAGAACAGATTGCTGCAGCTTTATTTAAAGAGATAATATTGCAAAGAATTTGAAGAACAGATACAGTTTTGACAACCATCCATTTTTTTTAATATCACCAGCTCATGTTATTACTCTAGGACTTAATTTCAGCTGTGTACTTTGCACAACTCAAAGACTTATATGTAATACAGTGAATATAAATCATCATTTCCATGTTGATTATCTGGAGAGGAAAATGGAAAATGAAAAGGTTAAATGGAAATACTTGTACTTCCTTTATCCTAGGGGATGCTAGAAATCAGTATGGCCATTTTGTATCTAGTTCCCCTTCTCTGACATGTAATGGCTTAGCAATAAAAATCCTAGCTAGACCAACCCTGTAGTCATAGGTGCCCTTCTCATGAAGCAGAAATCAGTTGTGGTAGTTTTCAATCTTCTTTGCACTACAGTGCGAATGAGGAAAGTTCACAGTGCACAGTTTTGATATGACCTCAGATTAAATAAAAATTATACTCGACTAAAAGTTTCCTTCCTTGTCCCCCCCGCAAAAAAAGATATTTATTATTTATTATTCTGTTACAAACAAATAGATTTTTTGCTAAATTCTCAAAGAAAATCCATACTTTTTTCTACTCTTGAGAATGTTTGAATAAAAGGATTTTTTTTTTCCAGTCAGAAACTGACAGCAAGTCGTATCAGACAAATACATATTTAAACAGTCTGATACAACCACTGTCTTTTTCAATATATTGAAATTCCTGGACGTAAAATAAATATAATGTCTTCTCTAACTACAGTACCATATGTTCAAAAAAACCCACAAAACCCCTTTTTCATGCTTTACTGCCTCCTGGGCTTTTATTCTAATTCAATACTGCAGTTATTGATATAGACTTGCATCTCTATTGCTCTTTATTTATTTATTTTAATTTATCATCTCTAGGAACACCTGACTCCTGGCACAATTTCTATTTCAATTGCTTTTGTCACTTAAGTACATTTTGGTAGGACAAATGACAAATCTAACTTCTGTTAGGCTTAATGGATTTTTTTTTTCCTTCTGGATATTGCAGGTGTCTCTGCATTTTCTTGGTGGTCCTAATTAAAATAGGCCCACTATTGTTTTTGCTTTGCTCAAACATTTTCTGGAAGACAGATGAGCGCAGTAGGTTTCAGATATTAATGCAATTAACATCTGATGTCCCTTTTTGAGATTACAGTTATCTGGAGGAATTTGCACCAGATTTCCATCACATCAGAAAAAGTAAAAAAAAATAAAAGAAATACACTAATTTTATCATCAGATAGGCAACTGTAAATTCTGTGGAATAATGTATGCTGTGTACCTTCTGAAACTGGGACTCATATGGCTGGAAAACAGCTTCAGTCATCCCATTTTAGAGGGCTGCCTCTCCTAAACCCCCTTTTTCCACCCCCTCTACAGCTCCCCAAGAATGTGCCAGTCACAGGAGGCACAGCACATACTCTCAGCCCTCCCATGTTTTCTCACAAAGGCTTTGATCAGCACAGAAATAGTTCTTGGCACTAAAACTCGGATTGTGTTAGTATTAATATTCAGCACTGTGATAAATGAAAAAAAAAATTGCATTCATTTCAGGCTTCAGACCAAATGAGACATTGCTGATAAAAATAAATATATTCACTTCACACTTTGAAGGTTATCGTTGCAACTAGAAAGGTTAGAGGTTGTGTTTGTTTAATGGAAGATCAGATACTAAAGCATGAGATGAGACATGCTGGGAAAATGTCATGATTTAGAACTGGGGCAAAACTCAACAAATACAGCCTCTAATAGCAAATAGCCTTTTTGTAGAGCAGGAAATATGTACTCTTACTGATTTTTTTAGAAAATATTTAGAGTGTGAAAACAGTCCTCAAGTGGAACAGTGGTAAGTCCTTTCGGAAACTTAACGCAGTGACAGAATAACCAATGGTAAGGGCACTACACTCCAATTTTAGGTAATGAGGTTTACAGCTCTGCATCTTATGGGTCACCATATACATGGATTCAGTCCTCTTATCTTAAGTGAATTCCCTAACCACTAGGTAATTGGTTATTGGAGGGTTCCTTGTTCTCTTTCCCATTTCAACCAAAAGCTTTAATACCATCTTAAGAAAATTTCCCAAGGAAAAAACATCCACTGAAGTCTGTATATTTGTGTCAGGTTTACTTTGAGCACATCAACGTTTTTCAGTGAAATCTCTTTTGTCAAAATATTCTTGAATAGCATCAGTGCTGAGGTTCTTTGCACTAGGTCACGTAGAGAGATGAAGGATGCTGTTCAGCCACCTGTCCTTCCCTTTCACCTGAAACACAAAGTTTCTGCTATATGTTGTGCCTTGCATTTGATGGAGAGAAGGAATTGCCCCTTTTGTGCTCTGACAGGGAAAAACTGTCCCAATTCATGAAATGATGTTATCTCTTTATGAGACAAACACTAAAAAAGAAAAAAAATAATAGAGCTTCTAGCTGCATGAACAAGCAGAAAGCCATCTCTATTGTGGAAAAAGAAAATGTTCCCATTTTAGCTGTAACTACTCAAATCTGTATAGTGTATCATTATCAACAACCAACATCTGTCCAGAACTGTCCTGTATGGCACTTGTGTTCCA
Organism: Dromaius novaehollandiae; assembly: GCF_036370855.1. Lineage (NCBI taxonomy): Eukaryota > Metazoa > Chordata > Aves > Casuariiformes > Dromaiidae > Dromaius > Dromaius novaehollandiae. The sequence goes on along the minus strand of NC_088100.1, from coordinate 43,434,351 downwards.
CATCTCACATGCAAGTAGCTTTGAAATAGGAATGAAATGGGATCTGGATCTCAAATCCCCTAGGGATGGTCTATAGGAAGGCAAATCTCTGTGGCCAGCTCTCCAAATCATTGCCTGTAGGCAACCCAGTTCCAAACAGAAAGACAAGAATCAGAAAAAAGCATCAGAAAGAAAAGTTATATGTAGCTTTCTGTTTTTAAAAATATTTCCAACCTAATCTCCCCTCAATGACTAGTTCTGTACATCACCAGCTGAAAATCAGTAGTTACCAGTTAAGCTTTCAAAATAATTAAAAATGTATAAATGTTTCATGCTGAGGCAAAGTTGCACATTACATCCTGACGAGTAAGTATAATAAGCTACTTCCATAAAATCTGCCATTTTCTTTCTGAGCAAATATCCGCAGCTGGGATAGAAAGAGGGAACTTGGAGACAATGCTGTGGATAGTGTTTGGGGCCTGCTGGCATCAGTGACCTCAAATGCTCCATCACTTTAAGGAACCGAAGAACAACCTCTACGCAACACAGTGGTTAATCAGGGTTTCCACCTTTCAAGGACTTCCCAAATTTTACCTAGTTGGGATGTTCAGTATTTTTTTTCAGTGTTTGGATGATCCCCATACCCAAGCTTTTCATACCATACTGAACTGAGTGAATACAGCTCAATGAGAAATGCACTCACAGGGAAATATTTTACTCAATGATTGCTTCATTCACTGGGTAGGAATCACATTGCAGGGCTCCCTGTTGTCAGCTTAGGGCTTCATCCAGTATACTAGCTCCTAGCTCCTCCTCCTCACCATGTGAGTTGTTACATGAATAGGATGTATAAGCCCAGTGGAGACACACATTTCTCCAAGTGTTTCTTACTGTTGAGTTCAGGCAGCTGTCTCCTTAATTTTCTTGTTTTTTCTGAATCTCATTCTGAGGTGTCTGTGTTGCTTCTGCATTGCCTAGAGCACATACATACCCGTCTCAGTAGTTTAAATTTCATGACAGAGACAAGACATGTAAAATTTTGTCATTGCAATTCTTGAATAGCTTTTTTTGTCACCAAGGTCATACCTGGAACTCAGTTACAGAAAATGTCACCTTGGCACTCGAGTCAGTTTGTGATTGACATTTGTGAGCCTGGAAGTTACCTCAGGAGCCTTTAGCAGAAGTGTGAATATGGTGCATGGGGAGAAGAGGTATATCCGTTGCTAGATCTGTCTCTGTGAACCACTGAAGGCTGAACGTTGTAGCAGGGGGTGAGTGATTCGATTCACTGGACCAAGTGCTAACAAAGCCATACCAAGACAATTATCAGGATCCGATGGAAAGTAACCCATAACTGCGGGACTTGGCCCTCACAGCTGAGGTTTACGTGAAAGGCAAAGAGGCAAAGTACCTACATTTAAGATAATGCAGAAGAGGAGCTGTGCTTTTAGAACTGTACATTTCTCTCTATTAAGACATCACATTTTCAATCTCCTCATCAACACAATGTTAAGAGCCTTGAAATCATTTTATCCTACTAAGCCTAGCAGTCTGTTCAATTATCATCATAAAAAGGAATGGCTTTTGTTCTGCAGTTCAGTGCAATTGGTTTCCAATAATTACCTTTATGTCTTTTTAGCTATCTAGTTTACAGAAAAGATCATAGTGCACGTAAAGTTTACATTAAAATAGTTCAATAACTTAACTGTAGAAAACAATTTAGCCTTATGTTCACTGCATATATTATGGCTTTTGTGGCTTCTTTTCCTTTTGAATGACACGGTCAACAGTTCATCACATTTGCACCTCAGAGGCAATTGTTACTCACTCATGTGTGAAAATAGCAGAGTCTGTTTAGATTAAATTGCTCAAGATCATCACAGATTGTTCAGGGACAAATCACAACATTTTGGTGGAAAGAAGATTGTTGTTGCCTTCCACCTCACGCATTCAGGGCACAATTTTAAATACTATACAAATGCATTATTTGAGTCTGAAGAAAGAATTCAAAATTTTTTTCTTTTCCTTCTGCTCAAGGGAGATAAGCATACTTGGGGAAAAAAGGAAGAAAAATTATATAAAAAAATGTTCATTAGTTACTTGTAACATCATTTAAGACATCATATGTGATGGGGAAAGTACAAGAAGACAAGAAGACTTTTCAGGGAAAAATACCCACAAGAACACAATGTGCACTTATTGTAATAAACAGAAACCATAAAATAAGCATATGAACATATATTAAACATTTTAAAATCTGCCTAGATCACTTGAAAGCCACATGTACCAAGTCTGATGTCACTTTTCAAAATACATGTCATTTAAAAGTATTGAATGAATAAAGGAGTTAAATCAAACCATTTATGACATTTTCTATACAAGTTAATTTTAATTTCCAAATAGGCGTACAGAATATCTGTGTTTACTTTGATTCATTGCTTTAATCAGTTTTCAATTAACTGAGATGATAGGAAAAGTGAAGATGGCCTATATTAAATATAAACATACACACACACGTATGTATAATCTCCAAAACTGTATTTTTAATGTAATCCCATATTGGACATAGAAAACATTTTTCTTCCAGGAAATCTGTCTTTGAAGACAGCCTTTTTTTTTCATTTTCTTCACTGCTTGGAATTCCACTAAACATATTAAAATAAGATTAAAAAGGAGATGCTACTAAAAATATTGCATGACAAATTTGATATTAACAATGTTTTCCCCTACAGTAAAATTATAGATCTAAAGCAACTTAAATGAGGAAAGGGATAAACAAATTCTGTGAATGAAAGTGAAAACAAGAAGCTTCTTATTCAAAGATTATTGAGGTATGCATGAAAGATGAGTCATGAATATGTTAGGAAATCAGTAAAAGTACTTTCGCATAAAACAATGTTAATGTTAACATAGTTAAGCTATGTTAAACACACAGTGGAAAAATTAACAGTAAATTGATGCTAACAAAAGAATATAAAGTGTTCAGTGTAACGGCATGTTTCCAAACTAGAGACAAAATCCTGGATCAGTGAAATTAGTTCCTTTTTTCTTCCTCTTGAAAGGTGCTCAGAATTTCTTCCTAACCATACAATAGTCAGAGGAGTACCAGTACTGTCAATTCTCCTTGCACACTAGCCAGGGCTGAGTAATTGTTTAGGAAGACAAGTAAGATATCCAGTTTATTTCATTACTGTCTCTTGTCAAGAAAGTATTGGATAGAAAAAAAGTCATTTTTATTATGACCCCATCTTTTGGTGGGTCTTGTTACTATATACATATATATATGTATGTATATACACACACACATAGGCAGGGACACACACATAGACAGGGACATAGACAGATACAGGTGTGCATGTGCACATCTGTGTGCACATGCGCACACACACGCACAGAGAGGAGAACTGCAGGTTATGTCAATGTAGGACATAAGCTTTTGGAGAGGCTCCCAGCTTAGAGCAGCTGCAAGCGCTGTGCTGGAGGCTGCACCAGCTCAGGGCTGCGCCCAACCAAACTTCTCTCTAGGCCTTCTGGGGCGCTCCAGCAAATCTAATAAAACTTCAAAGCGGGCTGCACGCTGTTTGCTGAGCAGTCTGGGTGATTTTATCTGTTCAATACATATAGACACGCTTTCGTGGTTATTGCTCCACAATGGCAAGCGGGTTCCCGGGGACTCGGCACCCCTGCCTCGGGGCATGCTGTCCTCCGTGCCCGCCTCGCTGCCGGCAGCACCAGCTCTCCCCTGCCTTTGGCTGCTGGGAGCACGGCAATCCAGCTCTATTTTCTTCAGGGTGAAACTCCAGGGCAGAAGGGGATTCTCTGCAGCTCGAAATCTCTAAAGTATTCCCACAGAAAGCAGACGCGATTTAGCTTTTCATTTCCATGACATAAAAAGAAGAAAAATACTGTATAAATATGTAGAGGTCCTTTATCTCACAGAGTGTAACTTTATCCCATATGAGGAACAGAGAGAGCCTTTAGAAAAGAGATGAACTGAGAAAAATTACTGAGCAGTCTGCGGACAGCCAGACATTCTTTGGTGTTCAGAATGTTTTTGCTTCTGAATAACTCACTTATTATTTTTGGGGTGTATTCCAAGAAAATCTCTACTTCACTGTCTGCTATGTATATAAAGTCCCATTTTCTTCACTTAAAGCTAGAGTTCATTTCCATGATGGAGTGAATTTTGCCTTTCATGTATGTCTAGAAAAGAATAAAAATGAATCTACAAAAATATCTAAATTTTTACATTCATGTGATAAATAAATTGTGATTTGAAAATCATTGCTGATCAAGATCGACTCATTCTAACAACCCTGACAAACAAATATACAAAACCACACCTTGATTTATTTGCTATTAGGATTTTGCATATGCTGCTTAACATATATTGACAAATATATTAAAACAGCAATAACAACAACCAACAAATCCTGTCTCTTTATTCAAATGCTTTCAAAAGTGTGGCAGTGAAGTAGTTAAGGCATTTTTTCTTCCAGATCTACAGGTGTGTGCTGTGACTTTCTGGCATCATTTGTGCCAAAGTCCATCCCCTTAGATGATCTAGCTGTAGACAGGTTGGTTTTTCAGCCTTGAATGTCAAAAGTGGTTGAACACAATGGTATTTTCTTGTCCCTTATTGATTTCAGAAGTGGCTATGCTTTAAACATACTAGCCCAGTGGACCACCTAGTCTAGAGAATGACCTTTGATTCCCATCTTGACTAACAGCTGTGACTACACTAGGGTATGTTCCCATAACTGCAAAACAAAGCAAAACACAGCTGAGTGGGGAAAATTCAAAATAATCAAAATCTGATGTTCTCAGCAGATTAGGTTTTTTTCAAACTATATTTGGCTACAGTTTGCTCAGCATGGTGTCCAATTTCTAATGTTATTGGAAATCATAATCCTAACAATTTTGGAAATTGTAATCCTAATTTATTCCCTAGTAGCATTTATGTACATATATACATATACATGTACATGTAAATATGCACATACAAAAGATTTAATCACTCATTGTCTAAAAAAGCAAACTGATTCTATTTACTTTCTATAGTTTGCAGTTAGAACAATCAATGTTTTTAGACAAAAAAACAAAATGTTCACATCATTAGCATTCTTTGGTAAATCATTTTGGTTGATTCGATGTTTGAATATCTAGTTAATGTTGTTTTTGAGACTCATGGGACTTTGCAATTACTTTTTCAAATGAAAATTGATAAAGGCTGAATATCAGAGGCAACAGGAAAAAGACATTTAAAAAATAATTCTGATTCATAGCTTCTCATAGTATATTATAAAGTCCTATTTCTTACGAAAAAGTGTATTAGTAATTGAACTAGAATCGGCCCTTTCCTCTACTAGTACAGAAGATTTCAAAAACTGCTGAATAAATATTACAACTGCATTCACACAAACAGGAAATTCTTAATTTAAACAAAAACTTTGCTTTAAATATGAGCTAAAAGAAGAATATGAGCTGTATTTGAATACCTTGTGTGCTGTATAGTGAATACTCAGCTTTCTTTGAAAACTGAAGAAAAGAGGAAAAATAGATAAGAGTATTTCAAAGTCCAGTTGTCTTTTGGAACTATTGTTCAATATTGTTTTATTGTTTGTTTATTTACTACATTCCCAGTGTTTTAATTTTAATGCCAGCCCTGTCTAAGAGTCTGCAGGGTTGGATTCTGCTGATGGAGCTGAGCAGACTGTGCAAAGTAACATGGATGAGCCTGCTGTGCTGGGCTCATTTTTGTACATAAAAGTTCCAGTTTTAAAATCTGTAAAGTTTTAAGAAAGAAAGAGATCATTGAATGACCTCACCCCCCAAAAAACAGAAAAAAAAAGATAAAATTGTTTAATTTCACTTTTCACTGACTTGTATGCTGTTGGTAAGATGTGACTTTCTTCTGTCAATATGGATGTATCAGTCAGTGCAAAGACATGTAAGACTGTCTTTTGAATTCTCCTTTTACTGAAGACTCTCCTTGATTTTTTGGCAGGGAGGGATTGGGCGTTGTTGGTGAACTCTTTACTTTCTTCTATGGTATGGCTATGGAAAAGTCAGTCAGTTTCTGGCTTATTTGTGATTTTTTGCATTAGTTTTTCTTCTCTCTTAAAGGTTGTGGAAAATCTTCTCTATAAACAGATTCAAGAGTTTAAAGTTTGTATTAAATACTACTTGTTTTCCTTTTTTTTAATTTGATAATTAGTAAATTAGCATAGAATCAAATCAAGTGTAATTTCTTACTCAAAGATATTACAAAGCTCACCTGAGCAACTTAATTCCTTGTGAGCAAGCCGAAGGGATCACTGGCATAAATGTAGGATTCAGGCTAATGTCCCACCATTTTTAGAATATATTTATAGTACAATATTTGGTGTATTTTTTATATATGCTGTTTGGTCATGTTGTGTGTGTAATTTTATAGCTGAGATTCAGGGTGTTAGTACAAGCACAGAAACTACAAAAACCTGGCAAATAAATCTATTATCTGGACATTATATTAAAAAAAACCTTTGATCTTTACTTATTTCTAAACCAAATAACCCTGATTTGCTTTAGAGTTTTCTAAAATTTGCATTGCTGTCCTTCAAAACAATGAAGAAGGTTCTCCTCAGGACCTTCAGTCATATTCTCCCCCAGGCAGAAAATCCTGACTGCTTAAAAGTAAAAAATGTGTCCATGTCTATGTTGTCTGTGCACAGCAGAAGACCAACAATCTGTTTCAACTTTCATCTTCAGCTGTAACACTGGCTTTTAGTCCTGGACTGCTCTGGACACTAATATTTTTTGTAAACTATTTGGAGAGGAAAAAAAACAATCACTGTACTTTTCAGAAAATGCTCAGCACTAGTTTTAAATAGAGGCCAGAGCTTGCTTTTTTGCATGTGCAAGCAGTATCACAGATTAGTCTGATATAGCTGGAATAAAGACATTATTTCAGTTGTCTTTGTTTAGTACATGGTTGTCAGCTCATTTCTGCCTCTGTGCTACAAAGACATAGCAGAGAACAGCAGCTACAGCATCCTGGGCTAAACTACATCAATCTTAATGCTGTCTGACACAGTATTTAAGTGAGTCTCAGTGTACCTTTCCCTGTTCTGGTCAGGAGCTATGGAGACGTCTGTGCAGCAGCAAGGAACTGCAACAATCAGCAGAGACAGTACTACCAAAAAGATTTTTACAATTCATCTTTGTTGATATGATGTTGTTTTATGTTGTCTTCGAGATATAGGCCTAGAAGAAAGCCCAGTCCTGATACCATGTGTGGGCAGTTTTGTTGTCACAGCTGGTGATACTTTCTTCAAGATGACAGAGAAACTTTCCCTGGAAGTTAATGGTCACGAAACTCTATAAATTCTTGACCAAGCTCTTGCCTTTTTTGACCAAATATGTGGATGAGGAATTAACAAAACCTCCAGCAGTGTTTGTACATGCTGACTGTAAAGCATTTCACAATAAGTTTTCCACCACAGATGAAAAATACTACACAGAGCTGTGAAAACACTAGTATAAAGGAGGACTTCTCGTCTTCAAAAATCAGACTGAAGGGTTTTGCTAGTTGTTATTATTTGGGCAGACCAAGGAAGGTATTTCTTATGGCTTTTTCCGTGTTACTCTGATGGAAAACCTATCTAATCCAGCAGCACCTTCTGCCTGAATCTGAACCAGGAAGTACAGAAAAAGACTGTTTTCAGCAGTAAACAATGGAGGGATTGTATATGAAAACTCAGTGTTTTTAAACTGTTTAACACAGGACACTCACATCTACCTTAAAAAGATATTTAATATCAGTGGAACCAATTATATGCAGAGTTACAAACAGGGAATTTTGAAGCTGGTATCTTAATGGTAACTTAATTTGAAGCATTAAGGTGACTCTTTCGCATGACGTGTAGCACTTCAAGAAAGTACTGCTGGAGGAGTGCAAATGATGTGGATGTCTCTGGTGAGTCAGATAAGAAAGATTGTTTCCTGAGGGAGTTCCAGGACAGATGGCATTTGCAAATGAAATGGTGGTGATGACAGAATTTGCCCAAGCAGATGTAAGCTGCTTCCAGGGAAACAAGAAGTTGTTGAATGAAGCAGTACCAACATCAACACCTATTAGAATGGCCCATCTGAAGAGATGCTCAGATAACCATTACATTACACACTGACAGCTAGGAGGCCACAATGTTGTTAGATTCCAGATTGGAAATAAATTTGACCCATGGAGAGCAGTCAGTGAAGAAGAGGGGATCGAAGGAGCATATACAGCAGGAATTGAATGGGTGGATGTAAACCATCAACCACTAAATTCAGTAGGAGAAGTACAGCTCCTATGAACTTTAGGTGTTTAATTATTACTCCTTTATTATGATAATAAATATTTCTAGAATGGTTGGGTAAGGGATCAATTCCAGTAAAATATGAGGGGAAAAATCATTTCTAACAGTCTTGAAGTGTTTTCGCTTCAGGTAGATTGGAGAAATTGTGGAATCTGATGGGGAATTTAGCCACATTAGAGATGCCTCCACAATGCCTATGAATGACAGGGATGAACTCCTCCATGTTGTGTATTGGACTAAAAGCTGGTATGAACACATGTTACATAACTAACAGAGTCACTATTCAATAATTTCCATAAGTTGCATAATATTGTAATAGATATTTTAAGTAAACTATCAACTTAGAGTGAAGTTTAACAGAGGTCCATTTAAGCGGACTTAGCAGTTTTACAGTTTGCAAGCTTGTTTCATATTGCAGAGATTAATTCTCTCCCAAAGAAAGACAGAGAAGCAAGGGATATAAATCATGGATTTTACTTGTCTGTTTGCTCAGATACAGACAGCAGGCTGAGACAGGAGTCCAGAAATATGCAGAAATAGAATATGGTAGTGAGCAGGCATACTTAGTAATAGTTTCAAAACTACATAGGAAGTTTTCCTTATAAGCAAATGAAGGACAGTTGCTCACATTTTGCCTGACACTGAGTCAATTGTATGGAAAGACTGTAAAGCTTTTAGGTTTAAGAGTTAAAGACATTTTGGGATAATTCTGTATGCTGAATCCATTCATGATTGACATATATTGGAAGAAAAATAATATTCTCTAAATGTGTTATTGATTAGAATAGAGTTTGGTTCACTCTGATGTGTTCATGGAGCAGGAGAAGGCACTGGGACAGAAGGAGTTGCCATTTTTAGGTGCAATACTGTCAGAAAACCTTCAGACAGCTACAGACGTCACACTGGGATTCTGTTTTTATTTAAGATAAAATAGTGATGGAGGCAAAGATTTTGTATATTTTCTCACCCTGACTGGGATAAGAGCAAAACAGATGTTCTTTAGAGTAAAGCATTATGGAACCAACAAGGAGGGATGTGCTAATACCCTGTACCATTTTGAGAATAGGCTACAGATTTCCAGGATATCAACAACTTAGAAGACCCTGTCAACTATTAATCTATAGGCTGAAATATTATTAGTTATTAAGACTCAAACATTTTTGTGGGGAAAACTGGAATATTTGCAAAGGATTTGGGGGTCTTGAGGAATCTGACTGTCACACACTATGCTCATGCTATCAAGACTGAAATAGCATCTCTGAATGAAGATTTGTTGAAATTCTATTAAAAAATGTGTGTGCTAGAGCAGACTTATGTGAATATTGTGTAACTGAGTCCACACTTAACAGGAACAGTTTAGCTGGGTCTGGATGGATAACATCAGCAGATTTAGTGTACAATACATTTCACCATATATTATTTACAATGTTTTATATGTGTTCTATATTTTTTATACTAAAAATACTTACACCATACTTGGAAAACAGACTGTGAGTTATTAATATTTAACTAGTGTTTCAGCTGCAAAAGCCTTGTGGATTACCTTTGTGTAAGTTGTTTAAAATTACTGAAGAGATAGGACTGTTGGCTTTACTACGGTAAAGAGTTAAAATAAATTGCAGGAAAAAGTATGTAATAGTTTTATATAGTATTGTCCCAGCACAAATTTTTTTTGGTATTTAATGTTATTGGCATCAACATTAATAAGACTGGAGTTCTGTGTGCTTTGAACAATTATACTCTCTTTGTGAATATTAAATATTTCTACTTCAGGAATGGTTTCTTTTTTCCCAATAGGAAACATATATTGCGCTGTGAACCTTGCCATATAAATCATTTACTCAACTTACCCTAAAGCAAGACAGAATTGATTGAATAATAATGGACACATATTTTAGCATGTATTTCCTTTTGACATCTATATCAAAGAAGGTCTTGCCTCAGTTTAAATATCCCCTCGTTCTAGCGTATGTGCATACATCTATGTACTTCGTAGACAATGGGGTGAGCACGTTTTTCCATTCTGCAGAAGAAGGGCTGGAGTGCTTCTATTGTATGTCACAATTAGGTTTGACTGTCAACTGTATGCTAATAATCTGAAGTGCCATCCATTGCGTAACATACTGTATAATGCTTAATGACCTCAGTGCTTGTCGGAGGCCGATCATATTGAAGTAGCTTCAGAAAGAATCATATGTCATGTATACCAGTTTTGTGTACTTTTTTTTTTCCCAATAGCAGAACAAACATATAATAGATTGCTTCAATGTATCAAAATGTTTTTTATATTCATCCACATACAGGATAAATGCAATGTCAGGCCGCAGAGGTTAAAAGACAGATGGGGTGCTAGACTGCATTGAATAACAAACATATTTAAAGTAATTACACATACATGAGGAGGATCTTCTGGCTATTTAACTTGAAGATTAATGAAGAAGAAAATTCTCCCTCCACTGGTGTTACAAGTTTTTCACAGCTCCCTTTTCACCGCAAGCCAATTCCATTCAGTTTTTCCTGATATCGGTACAATCCCCTCTGTTTTCATTATTCCTCTTGCAAACACGTATAACACCTCTTGCAGATCTTAAGCAACACAGCATACATACGTACAATCTGGGAAATGAAACAGGGCCAGCACACAGACCTGCACACTGATATGTGATCATTCATACTGTTAAATTGTTAGCATGGCCCCTGAAATAATTTTGGACTCATCAACCAGCACTCTCACAGACAATGCCCAGGCACAGTTTGGCGCTTAGCATGGGCCAGGCACTCCTCCTTACAAGCAATCTGGATGCAGTCGCAATATTTTTAGGCAAAAGAGAATTAAGCCGTACAGAAATAAGCAGTGCCAAGACAGCTGGCATGAGGGCCAAAGAATAGTCTATGGTCCGTTTTCTTTATGAGTATAGACATGGACATGGATTCCAGGCACCGAACAATATGCACTCCCCACGTAACTGCATCTGTTTGGATTCTGCACACTTACTTTTAGCTTTTGAAGTGTGGCGAGCTATGTGCAACAATTCAGAAGCCAACATGACTTAAGTACTCCTGCAGAAGGCTTTATTTATTTATTTTTAACTAAGAAAAGTGGATTATTAAAATCAGCCTAATTCTTTATTAAGACAATGCTTTGTGATAGCATTTCTTTCACAAAGCATTCTGTGGGAGTCATAAACGATTCTGTACAAATTATGTCAAAACTCTGTCTGATTCCCAGAAGCATTTTAAGATGAATTGATGCAGGAGGCATGCTCCAGCCTGAGTGTTGCATGTCATTTGTTTTGTGACATTCAAGGCTGAAGCTAAATCTCTGAATGTCACAGAGATATTCTGGATTCTGTGCAGGGCTGCCTGGAGACAGTGTTTGACCTTCACGATAGCACTTGCTGGGGGCATTCTAGTCTCATGAATGCTCATAGGAGGCCACAGATACCTGTCCTGTTTTGGCAGAACACAAAATCTAGTGCTAAGCAATTTTAGGTTCAAACAGAGCTTGCAATGCACTTGAGCCGTGCACTTTCACCACAAAATGCCAGGTGATATTTAGGCTTCCAGATCTACCTCCAGTTTTTGTGACGTCAAAAAAGAAGAAATGGAAATGTGGAGATCCACTTTGACTTTAGTGGATTTTGAATTAAGTTCCACATGAGTAGTCTGAAGATGGTGCATACTTCCTCAAAACCCCATTGCTTACCTGCTAAAAACTGTAATTGTGCTTATGTGTTTCTAATAAACCCATACTCATTACATCTGTCAGGACTACCTTATCTAGAACTGCTTGGGCTGAAAAAGCCTTCAGACTCTTCAGCTGCAAGCTGTTTGTGTGATGGGACTAATTAGATATTCTTCCTTGCTTAGTTTCTTATTTTATTTTCTATATTTTCTGTGTCTTCTGGGATGGTATAACCTTTAAAGTTAAAGACTTTTTCCTGTAAGAATAATGATACCATCTTAGGCTTTAATGGTTCAGAAAGCTACAGATAAGTTGTACTGGCTCAAATCCATAACCATATCTGAAGCTGCAAGAGTTCATGGCATCCTTTAATATACCTCCATCCAGAATTACTAGACTTCTCTTTCTTATCAATATGTTAATAACATTTCCAGCAGGACAACTAATGTTTAATGTCTTTTGGATACAGATATATATTCAATCATGGCAGAGTTTCATCCACAGATTATTCCAATTTTTTTTTTTAAAAAAGGAAAAAAAAAGCAATTCTTTTCTTTTTTTTTTTTTTTTTTAATGAGGTATAAAAACAATTATTATAAGACAGGAAGGGGCAAAAAAGAGTGGAGAAATACTTGCTCCTGTCCTTTGGATCAAATTTAAAGAGATATGAGCAATATATTTTCAATTCATCTTTACTGTTTGAATCATTCTCTTGAAGAATCAATATTTATCATTTGACACGAATGGGAACTGAACTCAAAGTGATGCCATTTACAAATCTGCATTGTGTTCTTTTCTACATGCATAGCTTGAAAGACCTACTTACTTTAGAAAATTGTCACTGACTTGTTTATCTCTATGTGGCCATTCTGGGACCAGAATAATGAAAGAATTGAGCTTATCCCTGATCTTAATATTTTTGAAGCAAATTTCCTATTGGAATAGACTTTTATGAGAGAAAAAAAAAAAAAATAACCTCAAGTGGCTTTTGCCAAAGTCTGCGTTTTATCATGAACAGCAAAACTGATAAAAAGTTTTTACCCAGCTCTTGGATTTACTTTCTTTTTAAAAAAACAGACAACTAATGTATAATTTGTATTGCAGAGGCAGCTCAAGCAACGGGCCTAGTTAGAACATAAAGTAGTTGCTTGAATTGCATTTCACATTCTCCACCTCTATTTTCCCCAGCAAAGCTTAAACAGTAAGGTTTAACTCACTTCTAGGCACAGTTTTGTCCTTGGAACAATTAGAGAGTGTTGTGGCTAAATAGCACCCTTTCCTAAGTGACACTGCTAGGTTTTTGTACTGTTTTCTGTGAACCAATTTGAGATATCTGATGCCTGGTTTTCAGAAGTGGTGATGACATGCTGCTCTCTTTGAGTGGCCATATCTCTGTAACGCCTCAAGGGGTTTCAAGCTGTACATGGATAGAATTAGAATTAGTAACACTTCTCAAAATATGCCTAAATGTCTGGCTTAAAAAAAGCTTTTCTAGAAGAATAACATGAAGAAATATGAATGTTACTTTCCCACATGCTGTTGTATTATTTGTGCAGGAATTAGAGAAGCATTAAATGAAAATTTCTGATGCTTCATCCTCCCTCAGAAAAATACAGCTTGCCTTTGAGGTAACCTATTTGGATAATCAGATGCAGGGAGTGAGCAATGCAGGTTTTGAAAAGAGGCTTGCTATTTGTATGGCTTGATATTTTACTGTACATATAAACTGAAGCCTTGCCATCTTAACAATGACACACATTTTCTAGCAGCTTCTCCCCAAGGCACATCTCCCACCATAATCATTCCTACATTCAAAAGAAGTCTGGCTTCCACTTATAAAATCTTATTAATGAGTCATTTTAAAGCTGTCTGAACCAATTAATACCCATACTGTGTTTCCTCTGTGGGAGAATCATCAGAGAATGTCAGGTTACCCTTTGGTTGTGTTCTACAGCAGCCCATTTAAATGTCCCATTAACAGGAAGCAAAATGTTTGTTTCCTCGTTTGTTTTCCTTCTCCGCTGCATAAAAGAGGCACTTTTTGGCTAGGGAGTGCGAATATATAACTCTCAGACGCATCATGAGCTGCCGGCAGGAAATTTATAACTCATGCTTCCTTATCTGCAAGTAGCATGCTCCCATTATGGAATAGGTCAAGCATTCTTTTTGCCTGAACCACATTAGGCTGCTTTTGAGGGCTGTCCTGGGGCTTAAGAAGCTCTTGCTGAAGGACTAATGGAAGATAGTAGAAAGTTTAGAATATTAAAAAATACAAAGGGGAAAAGACTTATGGACAAAATCTTCCTTCAGTTTAATCATCAATATACATCTGGAGAAATTCCACCGAAGCCAGAAAATTACTCTGGATTTATACCAGTAGAACTGTGAGAAAAATAAAATAAATATGTTGAGAGAAAAGAATGAGGCAGAAAATAAAATACATACAAACATAATTTAAAGGAAAGACACAAGGGAAAATGTAACAAAAAGAAAACAAAACAATTAGGTCAGTGTTTAGATAAAATAACAACCAACTAAATGATAATCTTATCTTCATTTAAAGTCAAATATTTTTCTGAAATGTGGAAAGATGAAAATGACTTTTTGAATCCTTAGATCTACTAGGAAAAAGAATAAGATTGTCTACGAAGACGGTATTTGGTATTTTCAGCACAATTGGAAGCAATAGGGTACCTGCGAGTTAAAGCTCACGAAAGGTTCTCTCATTAAAGTACAGCTTATATCTTAGTAGTTACAGCAGCCTTCAAAAGTTGGGACATGTGAGTTAAAATCTGCTGTAGGTATCTGCACAACAATCTGCTGATTTTTTATAAATGCTAGCTCAGTGCACTGCATGCTGTGAAGCCATTCTGAGTAATTTGACTCTCTCCGTGCACTGTACAGGAAACCCTTGCACCTCTTTCTGCACTCTGAATTCCCCTCTGATGACAAGAGCTTAGAAAATTAGTGCTATGGAGCATTTAACATAGTTCTTCAGGATATAAGCTCAGAAATTAAAAGGCATTTAGCTGCCTAACTTTTCCAAAATATCTGTTAAAGTTAGGATTCCAAAATCTGTGAGAAGTTTGGGTATGAATCAGTCCCTGAACCAACAGTGCAGTCAAACACCTGCCTGCGTGTTTTTTGGTTTCTTTTTGCTGAACTGAGGCATTACTAACAAAATCAACATCTTTAGACTGTGTTCCAGGAAACAGATTTAGCTTTAGTAATCAGTAATTTAGGCAATGACGATAGTCAGGACAGTATTAGAAAAATTCTGCTCCTCTGGGAGGACATCTGGGTAGGGTCAATGAATTAAACTGTGTAAAGACTGCTTTCAATAAATATCAATTAATTTTTCTAATTTAATTCAAAATCACTACAATCATAGTCAAGAAAAAGAACTGAAGATGAAATACAACACACAGAAATAAGACTACTATTTTACAATGTCTCTGGAACTGTTTTTTCTTTTTTTTTTTTTTTTTAACTCAGTGTTGCTTGCCTTAATGGGGACAATATCTTCATTACGTAATTCTAGAAAGGATTCAGTCTACTATTAAAACACCCCAATCTAGGTGTCCATATGTGTGTATCAGAAATTATGTCATAGTCAATGATGAAATAAGCCATACAAGTAAGAAAGCCCGGGGATCATTCAGCTAAATGTAGGAATTATTTTAGATGATAGGAGGTATCTTGGCCTACTGCTGCATCTGGCCCAATCTGCAGCTGCTGTTTGAGAAAGGAACGGATCATCTCTAGGACTGTGACTTATCTGCCAGCCTTATGCAAATATTTTGGACACTCTATAGCATTTGAAATGATCCTAGAAACCAATATCTAAGTAATCAAATCCCTCCTTCATTTTTTATGCTCAGATGAGAGAAAATGCTCTCTAATCCTCACTAATTGCGTTGCCTAAACCTTCACTGAACATAATGAAAGACTAGATAACTTGCACGCTTGTGGATGTCTACACGAAGACATTCAGTGTGTGTGTCTCAGTCTCAAGATGAATCCTATTTTAGCTGGCCATGGTGATATCTAGTAAAAATATCCTAACTTAATATCAGCTACTTCATGGGTCTGATGGAGATTAATTAATATTCAAGTAGCTTTGGCTATCTTTAGGTGGAGTGAATCTATACCTGTGAATTATATTTATTGTTAGAATTACTATCCGATCCAAACTTTAGGGTCAGAACTACTGAAACTTTTCAGTTTTGATATCACAGAGAGTAGGAAAGGAGAATTCCATTACAACTAAATGATAATAATGGCAAAAAAATATGTAGAAAAAGCAAAGAAATAGGGGGCAAAAGAAGAATGAAAAGAAAAATTGATGATTGGGCAAAAACAAGATAATATGACTCATAAGTTCTTTGTGGGACCCAAGCAAAGTTGAATTACATCAATTCTTCATGTCCCTTCTCACTTTTTCCACTTTGTCTTCATGAAGGACTAACTTCCTCAATATAATAAATTAAGCCTGATCGTGTTCCCATTAAAGTGAGTAGTAAAGCTCCCATTAATTTTAGTGGATCAAGGGACGACCTCAAATGTATGTTATCAAACAGATTGGTTTGTGGATATATTGCAAAAAAAAAAGAAGTTTCATGAAATTGCACAAAACTAGTTTCTACTAAACTTACACATTTTTACCCTGAGAAATTCATTTTTTCTGTAAGATTTTTTTCTGCATAATTAATTGAATTATGAAATAGTTTATGCCCAAACAGAACAGGCAAATATTGAAGAAAAGTATTCCAAGATTAGTTTTACTAGTATGGATAATCTTTTACATATTTTCCAGGCACAATCCTATGGACGATTGAGATAAATACATGTTTACAAACATACGTGTATATATATATATATATATATATGTATATGTATATGTATATGTATATGTATATGTATAAGATATGTCTATACAGATCAATATTCTTATACAGTGGACAGCCAATAGTTAAAGAGGTGACTTGAACAGATATTTCAAGGGCAAAATGGAATGTATTCTCCAATTAAACTAATTAGAGTATTTGAACGGAAAAAAATGTGTGAATATAATGACTGTTTGTGGGCTATTCATTAAGAGAGAGAGAAAAACAAAAGGGGGGAATTACTGAGTACATTCCATGATAAATAGTTTGTTAGTTCTTTTTCTGTGATGGAATCCTTTCTTGGGTTTGTATAGTTAGTGCTATTTTTGACTGTCTGTTAATAAATGCCCAAAAGGTAGAAACAGCACGAAGTTGGAGTATACTAATGCTATAGAGTTCTTTCTTACAATAAGAGTCCTGCATATCTAGTATCATCACAGTAATTTGAAGAGAGACGACACAGCAATGTTTTCACCATTTTGATACTGCATTTGTTTATGTTGTAATAACTAATTAGTTTACAGCTTGTGCAGGACACCTTCTTGAACCAGGATGGATTGTTTCTCTCCCTTGTCTTTCAGAGAACTTGGGAAGAAAGCCAGGGTAGGAGGAGGAACTTCTTCAGAGCTACTGGAGACTGGCAAAGCTAGAAATAGGGCACAATATGATTTGAGATAGTCTGTTTTGCTCACACACAGATCATCAGATTTGGAGTAAGGAGCTAATTTTTTGCCTGGCTATTGATAGCAAGAATGGATTTGGCGTGAGGGGAAGCATTAGTCACCCAGTTCATAAGAAGGCGCATGTTACATGTGTATTTCTTTGAAGATTAGTTTAATGAATCCCTTTCTATAGTAGGGAGAAAAATTGCCGATGACTTCGACCTTATCTTCTTCTTGAGAAGTTCTTACTCTTCTACTGCAAGACTTACATTTACTAAACATGTTGTGGATATTTTTTGCCTGGGGATGTTGTGAGGATGTGAAACAGGTGTTCCATGGACCCTTATGACCTAAAGGGACCTAATGATGCATGTGTTCTATTACTAATAACCAGACTTTTTCATGCTATTGTTATAACCTTTGGTCACACATATTAGACTTCATAGAGTGAAAATATCAGGAATTTGCTCAGCAATTTTTGTTTATTTTGCCATACAATCTGCAAGTATTTGCTTAAAATGCACATGGCAGAACTGTGGTTTAAGCTGTTTTTTTTCCCCCCTTTGTGTAGCAATGGGAAAAAAAAAGATACACTTATAAAACAAAACTATGGAAGATGGGAGTGTACAAAGACCCTAACAACCAAAAACTATACTACATTATGCAACCTGTATATTTTAACTTTTTTTTTTTAACTTAAAACTGTGTCATAGTAATTGGAATACCTTCTACAATATCTTCCATTCCTGAATTTCCTCAGGCATATAACTGTAATCACTCTATATCCCTTATATACATTCAAACATTACTCTCCCTGGAGATTCCTGTGGGAAATATTCTTTTCTCGTTCTACTTCAATCAAAATCATCAACCATGGCCTATCGATTACAGACATAAAAAAATAACTCTCACCAAGCCTAACTAAGCAGCAAAATAAGGTGAGAAATGTAGGAATATTTTGCTAGTGTCAGTATTTACTGCTTCATAGGAAGATCTCAAGAGAAGCACACTAAAGCCTTATGATGAAAGTTCTAGAATTTACTTTAGACTGGTTAGCAAGAAAGATTCCCCACAGAAAAGTAAAGAGAAGAATGAGATAAATTAAATATTAAAGACTTAGTAAAGAATTACCAAAGCATTGTAAATAAACAATATCAAATTGAAAACAATTTCAGGAATATGTGATTTTAGATATCTGTACTCAGCTTGACTTATCAGTGCATTTAAGGACTTGTCTGTGATTTTATATACAACCCTTAGCAGGAGTGAATTTATTAACTTTATGTCTTCATAACTAGCCTTGGGAAATAATGTGATTCACACAGAAACACTGTTCTTCAAATGCTGTAGGACACTTAGTGTCTGTAGCTAATGTCTCATCATCTCCACTGGTCAAAACAAAAGAAAGGATGCTGTCACAGTGTCATTTGTCTACTACTTAGGAAAAAAAAAAAAAAGAGTTCTTCTGTGCAAGATATAATTGGAATAGATTTCAGATATTCATATATGAATATAGCTTTCTTCACCTTTATTCCTTGGGCTTTTCATTTAAACTATACCCAATCCGGCCTTAGATATCAAAGCCAATAGTTCCACAGTTAGTTTTTCATGAACTTATCGCCAGCACTCGCGTTTTAGGTGGCTAACTTTTAACTTTTAACAACTTCTGTCCGTCTTTTTTTTTTTTTTTTTTTTTTTTTTTATGAAGAAAGGATCTGGAAAACTTCTGGTATTTGGGGTGGAAGTAGTCAATGTCAATAGCAGGAGACAAGCCAACAATTGGACAAATATCTCACCCCAGAGGAATGCTTCTGGTCCTTGCCTGAGCCGTGCCCTGAGCTGCCCAGATTTGAGGGGCTTCAATTTGTTCCATTTGAGCTCGGCTGACAGTAAGTTCAGGAAGCTGAAAATCCATTGTAGGATGCACAGCTGGTCCCCATGTGATTTAAGGCTCCCTTTTATGCAAAACCTCTGTGGAAAAATGAGAAAACAGCAGAAGACTTGGATTTGCTCTAGCAAAAACAGTATTCCTTTCTGAAGTCCTTGGTTGTTTTGAATAATCTCTGTAGTTCTCCCATTAAATTATATAGGCTTTTTCCTATATAGGATTTATAGGATTATATGGATTTTTCAATAAAACATTTTTCACGTTGAACCATGTTATTTTTTGTTTGGACAGCTGCTAGGGCACTCACTAATTCAGCTCTTCACCTGCTATTACACTTTGTTATGAGGCATATGTGATATATTTTGTCAGCAATTTCTTGTTTATCCCAATTCTCAGCAATAGGAACCAGTGAATTGTTACAATCCAATAAGCTTTCCAGTATCTGTCTGTACCTCCATGTCTAGATATCCAAGTCCCATTCATCCCATTCAAACAAAACAGAGGCAAAAATATATTCTCAGATGAATTTCTGCTATTTAGTCATCACTGTATATCACTCAGGGGGCAAGCACCAGGGAAATACCAAGTAATAGGATGACAGCCTGTGTTTCCAGTGTATACCCTTCTCCTTCCTACTTTGACTCAGTGGAGCAGAAGTACTTATATTCTCTCTTATGAAAGAAGACAGCTATTTCCTAAAACATAACCAAGTGCAAAATCTAAGTCCAAGGCCAGGCCATCTGATTTATACCAACACAGAAAAGGAAAATTTGTAGACTGCACTTCCAGCAACCCATTCTGAACTGCCTTGCTTACTGAAGCTAACAAATTACCCTTTCCATGAGGAAAGGCAAAGCTGCATCTTGGGAGAGGAGGCGAAAGTGAATTGTGTGATCATCCATTTGTATGGGTAACTAATGTGACAGAGTATGTGGAAGCATACTGTACTACAAGATTGTGACAGAGTATGTGGAAGCATACTGTACTACAAGATTGGAAGGTGTGGCCCATAATTATGATTACTAAGCAAAATTTTTAAATATTGCAAACAAGGCTTGTGGGAAAAAAATGAATAAGCTGCATAAGAATCTCAGAATTCTGATTAAAGAACTTATGCTATTTTGTGTAGCAATCTTATGATTTGTCGGCTGGTGCAGTGTCATAGTAATAGGGAGTAGCAAGTAGTCACCAAATAACTGAGTTTGCATTACTGTGAATATAAAATCACTAAAACTTAAAACATACCAGAAAAGCAAGATACCTACTAAATCTTGTAACTAACTAACTACCAGATTATATCTTGTAAATGTCACTTGGATTTTCAAATGTCACTTGCTTTTAAAGAAGCAACACTGACCAAGAGGCAGAGTTCAAGAATATTTTTGTTTGATAACATGTATATTTTTTAATTTATTTCAAGTTATACATTGCCTTTGCCTTTTCTTTCCACATCTCTTCAGTTGGCAAGTGTCTTTATGAGTTATAACCTTTCCACTTTTAGCCGTGAGAATTATTTTACGTGATTGATTGTTGCAATTAGGCTGTCCAGTGGAGCAGTGGCAGTTCCTTGTGCTGCCAAGCAGGAGGGACCTCAATGCTGAACTCTCCCAGCCTGGGATGGCCAACAATGGGCCTGCCACGGTGAAGATGGGCCTGACCTCTGGCCAAGGTGGTAGACATGTCACTCAAAGGGCAGACCTGCCGATTGCGAGCAGAAAGCAGATGCTCATGTGCCTCTGATACCAGACACAAACTGCTAATAGTGTGAGGCCTAATCTAAAGGAAACAGTGAGGAGGAGAGATGCTTTGTGAATATAAAGACGAGCTATTTTGAACAGAATGACTCTGAACATCTCTTCAAACAACATGACGCTGCAGAGGTATGTTCAAAACTCATGCCTTTCCTACATCATTTCATAGAATATCTGTTCATATTTAAAAAATAGTGTAGCCTTGAATTACTATCTTCTAACCTAATTGTCTCTCATACCCCAACACTTGACATAGATCCTTCACCCTAAATTCTAATCTGATTAGGACCATCTCATGAGACAGCAGGTTCTCTTTAAAGGACGTTCCAAAATTAATCATCAAAATGATAATTAAGGTCCCCAGACTAGAAAATATTTGATTATATGAATCTATAAGTTCTATATACTTATACGTACATGTATAAGAAGCTAAGACTCACAAATCTAGAATCTAAACCTACATATCAGTTCCTCTTCTCTTTATGCGATGTCTACATGATCACTCATATCTAGTATCAGCCTTGATCCTATAATATAGGTCTTCCTCTTTTCTTTGCTAGAGATTACAATATTTACATATCTGCAATGACTACATAGTTTCTTATACAGCCTGAGAAACTGAAATCACTCTAAACCTACACAGAAAAACAAAATGAATACCAATACCTTGAATAAAACCATAACCTCTGGTAATTTTGTTTTGTATGTGGTTTAGATGGATTGTTTCAGTGGTTCTTAATTTCACTGGTCTTAATTGTTGTGATTAAAAGTCATTACATAGGCATATCAAGAGAGGCTTGGTGGTTCTGAACAGCAGGAAGACTGAAGCTGCAGTCCTTGATGCACCAACCCAATTAAAAATGCAATCAACTTTGAGGATTGGAAGTTAAAATAGAAGCAGGATGAGTGGACATGAGTCTCAGAAACTAAACTGCCTGGCTGGAAAAAAGGCACTGGAAATATCTGAAGAATGCATGTAATCTTGATGAAATTCCTTTAAAAAGTGCCTATATTGAAAACAGATTAGAGTTATTAGGGAATCAGACATTAAATATTTTTGATTGATAAAATCACAGAGAAAAAAAATTGTTGCTTTTTTGAGCAGATAACAACAGTAAACTTCCTCCTAAAAACCATGCTGAAAATTTCCATATCGCAGCTGCCCAGAGTGCATAACAAGGAGAATATTAGTAATGTCCAGATGCACATAAATCTACAGGGATGCCTCTTGCCAACAGCAAAATGAAAGGGATGACAGTGTCAATCACATCCAATAGACTATGTTAATGCTTTTCAAACAGTTCTTTCACACTCGAAAATAGTGCTCATTAATAATGTATGGTCCGGTATGAAGGAGAAGGAATGTTGCCTCCAAAACTGATAGAATTCATTGTTCCTCTCTATACTCATCTGAACAATAAAGCCACATTTCTGAAGGACAATTTTTCTTTTGTCTTTAGGATTGTGCTGAAATGATTTCAAACCTATTATACTAATTGGCCCCTTTAGTTTTCCAGTGTGTGCTGCAAATGTTGCACTTTAAGAGCCATCTCTCCCTGACTCCCTCCATTCCCCCCTCCCTCTTTGACTGGCATTTCTGGATTGTATGAGTAAGTTACCAAGCTTTCAAAATTGCTGGGTGGGTGACGGTGCAGGGTTTTTTTCTGCTCCTCCGCTCTGTTGTTCAAACAGCTGTCAGGATGGTGGGCCTGTGGGTTTGCAGATATGTTTTCAGACTAACAGATTGTAAGCTCATGCGTGAGAACAGAAGAAATACTTAGAATCTGAAAAGGTTACCCACCCCTTGGAGACTAATCTCCTAATATACTATTTTGGTCAGAAAGCACCTCAATTGCTTCTCAAAGAAGCCCATTATTTTTGCCTCACAGACCATTCAGAGTCATGTTTATAACTGCCTGCTTAAAAAAAAGGTCTTTTTATACCTGTGTGAATTCAAGTTTTATTTACTTTCAGTCACTTCCCTTTGTTCTATCATCTAAAACGACAGCCTGTGTTTGAAACGGTGACTTGTAATGTTCCTGCCCCAAAGGAAAACCAGACCAGCCAGAGCACTTTGCTCCATTGCACTGAGAGAAGAAAGAACCAGCACCGTTTAGGCTAAAATCCTTAGCTTTTTGGGCTGTTCACCACAGACAACCCCTTCAGTTTAAATCAAGTCTAAAAGGTGGATCTCATTTCCTAGCCATAATCTTGTTTTTTCCTCTCTTTTTCACACACATATACACAAATATATGTGACACCAAGGTTATCAAACAACTTGAGGGTCCTAGGAACTTTTCCCTGTGCATGGAGAGATAAAAACAGGAGTTCACAGTCCCTTGCCATCGAGTCAGTCATTATAAAGATTAGGATTCAGATTCCTTTTTTAGCCCCATTTGCAGCAGTGGCATTGAAAGAAGGGAGGAGAGATATTGGTAAGTTTTGCAGCCCAGTAGCTCCCAACCTGACAGTCTGTTTTCATTTTATAAAAGACAGAATTGTGCTTCTGGATTCTCTTCTGACAGCTTGGTGTCTCATGCTACCCCGAGTGCTCCTAGATCCTGCTCCTCCGCTAGCACAGATGAAATTTGTGGCCCCATTGCTAAGCCAGGTACTACACATTTTGATCAATGTTACCAAATCTGCCTACTTGTTTGTTTGCCATATGTTTTAGTTTCTTCTATGGACAAATGTCTTTTTAAATTTTGAAATGCTTTCAAGCAGACTCTATGTTTTTATAAGATCCAGCGCATGATGTCTCAAGTCAGGGCCTCCTTTAGTGTATGTATTAAGAAATTTTCCCTTGTACTTACTCTTTTATATCTTTTATATCTTTTTTCCTTTATTTAATTTATGATAATTTTTGTTTCAAGTAATTTTTGTCATATTAAATTTGTCATAAAAAATTTGTCATAAAAATATTTTTGTCAAGTAATGTGTTAGAATATTTTGAGATGATAAGCCTAGGAAAAGGGCTAGCTTAGGTTAAATGTAAATTAATTAATAAGATTCCAGTTAGAAAGTAAATATTGAGCTCTCCAGAAAGCGATTAATGATAAGTGACTTTTGAACATAAGAACTATCTGGTGCAGGAAACTATTCAAAACAATACTCTCTTGCCTACAGAGATTCATACTTAGTGCAAGCTCAAAAATATGAAATGCTAGTCATGCCTACACATCAGATCCATTTTTTAATGTTTATGAATATTTGAGTTAAAATTCAAGATGGTACTTCAAAATTTTCATTTTAAATATGATTGCAAACAGGATAAACAAAACCATTGGCATATTCATTACAAAAATGAGTCTCATAGAAAAGTGGGGGCTGGATAAAATAGGCGATATATATATATATATGTATATGTATAGCACCTAATTCAAGGTGTGTGGTCATTTAGGTAGAAACAAAAACACTGGGGTAAACATCTCATTTCCCATAGCTATACTGGCTAAATAAGTCTTTTCTACTGACAGGCAAAAGAGCTAACACTGATCAAGGAGATGCTTGAAATCAATCCAGAGCTATCCATTAGGGAGCACTGTGCACAAGCGTAGGCCTGAAATTTCACCCCATTCTGGATGGCAGTGCAGCAGGGGGAAACCAACCAGAGGGCCTAGTAGTTACCTTCCCAGAGGAAAAAGACTGCAGACTGCCATGAAGCACTGGTTATTCTTATCCTGTTTGCCTGCCTTGTTAGAGTTTTATTTTTCTCCTTTTAGTAAAAATGCAGTTTGTTAGCTGTGCGATTTGTATGTGCAGCTGAAGAGTGTTAGCTCGCTGAGCATCATAAAGTTCAGTAGAATTTTCACACGTTTCTGTGCTTTTTTGTAGCGATCTCCTTAAACTTGAACCAGACCTTGGTGCTGACAATACAGTCTGGCAGGAGGGTTATTCAGGCATTACTCTTTGCTAGCACTTTTATATAATAGCCCTACAAGAGTTTTCACAGAAGCAGGATCAAAATTCAGCTTCATTGGTAGCCTGAGGAGATTTAAACATTAGATCTTCATAAAGATACATGTTCTCTCTCCCACGCTATATAGACTATCCAAGTCTCCTTGGGAATTTTCTGTTGGAAACACAGCAAAACACAAACCTATATATAGCCCAATAGCTGGGGCCTTTATTAGGGAAGCAAATGTGTTTTCTGCTTCTGAGACAATAAAGAAGTCCATACAGGAGCTGAAACAGTAAGAGGAGGACGCCCCTCTTTTCCAAGAAAATTGCACCGATTAGGGCATTTCACAGAAAGCCTCGTCATGTTGATGTCAGCTCTGACAATGCAAAGGGAGTCCAAGGGAAATCCAAGGAAAATTTAGACAGGAGAGTTACTACCCGCATCTCACAGGGACTTTGCACTGATCTAGTCACTAAGCTTCAGTCACAGTCTGTACTGGCCTGGGGATCCCCAGGTTTTGTTTAAAGTCATGTGACATTTTCAATGTCTCATTTTACATCACTTTTTCTTAAATCCAGTCCAAATTCTAATTCTGTAGCTTCAGTTAATCATCATTTGAAATTCAATTACTCAGCCTCAGTGATAGCAGGGTCTCATTAAAAACAAAAAAACAAAAAAACAAAACACACAATAAAAATCTCACACTAATAGTATTTTCAAGGCATTGATATTCATTTTTTTTCTCATTGACAATTCTGCAAAATGACTGCTAACTTTCAGCTAACACCTCCAGTAGCACGTTCAAGGATTTAATGGCTAGATTCTGATATGCCTTTGGAGATTTTTTATTTCAGGCAACATGACTTTTCTTACGCTTTTCTCTTATTTTTCCCTTGGATTGTAAATCTGTGTATTTACAGACAAGTGTGTGAATACAAGAATTTTACATACTTAGACTCTGCCAGATAAAAATTTCACAACATACATAACCTTGTTTCTACATTTGGATGCTCTCCCTTAATATTTGTATCTATTGGGATATGACTCCAGTGCCCATTTATATTCCATCATCTCATTCATCCAAAACATCTGGGATGCTGTCTGTTGTCTTCCCTCCTCAGGCAAATGTTTCACTTGCAGCTTGTATAAGGTCTGTCTGGCTACAGTGAACTTAAGAATTCCCAGTTCCAAAGTATGGTGAGTTGAGCAGGCTGTTGCCAATGAGAGAAAATATCTTATTTTGTAGCTCATTCTGGAAAAGTGGCCTGAGAATAACCCCTCCAGGGATGACAATTGCTCTGTTTCCCAGGCATATGTCCACTCTTGGTAATCAAGGACAGCTTGTCATGCAAGAGTACCCCAGGAGATGGATGTCCAGCTTTTTCTGAAAATTTTTGGAGGTGACACAAAGGCTGTATGTCCAAAACAAACTGACAGCAAGTGAAGAGGCAGAAGCTTGAAAGTTATTTGAAAAATTGTGGTAAAAATATGGAAGCTGGTAAATATTTTCATCAAAATTTTCCTAGATAGATTTTTATTTTCAAATTCAAACAAGCATCAACTTGAGAGTGTCATTTTGATGAAAATCTGCAAATGGAAATGGGATGGTTTCTTATAGCTCTGTGTATTTGGATTGACTCTTCTCTCTGGAATAGATTTGATCCTTAAGCATCATTGTCTTTGTATATATTTCAATAGTTACTGTGAATGCTCCCTGAGAGATATGAATTTTTTCGAACAATTCATATTATTAAATCTGATGATGTCAGATACAATGGTCAGGATAGACTCAGAAACACCTCTTAGGAGAACTGATTTAAATAAGCGTAACCAGTGCCCCTAGGAATACAGGCAGCCCTGAACACAATGAAATCATCTCAAGTTAAATGTGTATGACCATTTTGTTGGGAAATTTATTATAGAAGATCATTATAGTTCACTCATAGAAAATACAATATAATTTCCATCAGAAACCTATTTAATATATGATATTGCAAATGTGGACCTATATTACAAAAAAGCAGAGAACATGTTACAGTAAAAATCTAGGTATACACAAGCTGACAACATTTTAAAATAATTTAGAAGTAATTTTTGCTCCCCAAAAGACTCAGTGTACCTAATTTAAAATTGATGTAAATGCTATTTTAACTTCTGAATTTACTTACTGAATTTTTATTTAATCATCAGTTTCATGGAAACAAAATTAGAAAGTGGAAAAATACATAACAGACGGATAGCAAATCTGACCCAAATGACATCATATTAGAAAAGTATATGCAGTTTGCAGGACAAAAATAATTTACTGAATAACATCTGGAGTCATTTATGGACTCTTCCTGGGAATGCTGACATAGAGAAGTGAAAGCCTGTAACACTGCAGAACATCATCTCACTTACGGCTGATATATGTTCAGGACTCCACTTACAAATTGCGCTGAACAAAACTATTTTCAAGTTATGCTTTTATAGTTTGTTTTTTTCTCTTCATCACTTCTCTTATGCTTACAGAAAAGCATTTCAGCTCATAGGGGAGGAGGAGGATTCACTGCTGGAAGTCTGTTGGTCAGAGAAGAGATTTTAAAGGAACATAATAAATGCATGTTGTCATTTCAATACTTTTTAAAGACTAGGCGAAGCCATAGCAAGTTTTTTGACTCCTGAAGCATGTTCATCTCACCTGGATCCTTCACCTGGATCATCAGTGCTGCCTGCAGATCCTTCTCACTTCTTTTGCAGAGCCTCTGTGGGCAGTATCTAGCAGCTGTAGACTTTCGTCCCTCATTCCTGTGAAGCAACAGTTTATGGTAGGTCATATTTATCTCTATTTAGAGTCTGCACCAGAAAAGAGCTCTAGTGCAGGGATGCTCCACTTACCTCCTTTGTTACATCTGTAAAATCAGGGTCATGTACCTTCAGTGAAAAGCATTAAGAAAGAGATAGAGATTGTA
Source organism: Dromaius novaehollandiae (assembly GCF_036370855.1). NCBI lineage: Eukaryota > Metazoa > Chordata > Aves > Casuariiformes > Dromaiidae > Dromaius > Dromaius novaehollandiae. Next base: position 43,406,309 of record NC_088100.1, on the reverse strand, counting down.
ACATACTTTTTTCTTCTTGGCATGTGGTGTGCATTTTGTTGAAGTCAAAGCATTTGACAAGCTTGAGTTGCAGCTCTGATGTGTCAGCAGGATCTGTCTCCTCATATACTACAGCCAAACAGTAGGTGTGTGACAAACTTTTTGGTTCGACAACATGCATGCCACATGCCACAGATTAGTTTAGCCATCTCTGGCAGTTTGTGTAAACATTTTCCATCTTCTTGAGCGAAGTCACACATGGCACTTGTAATCTGTTAGAAGAAAAATTGTACCTATTTTTGTCATCCCCTGAATCTGCTAACTTCCAAGGAGAAACAAATGCAAGGTTTTTTGTTTGTTTGTTTCTTTGTTTTGTTTGTTGGGGAGGAAGACTGCTGGAATTTTTCCTGCTATGAATCAGACTTTGATCATTTTGCATAGAACTATTCAGCTTTGGTAGCATTATCCAAGTGTGAGTTTGAGCTCAACATGCCAGAAATAGAGTAGAACAAATGGCCAGATCCTGTATGGGTGACTCAGGTGACAACTCCTGCTTATTTACTTTGTTATTCTGTGTGTGGTGCAAATGAGAGGGAAAAGGTAGAGATAAATTATTGCAATCCTTGAAAAGTCTGTTGTGGTCAGAGAGGAAAGACAGGAATATTACAAAAGCTCTCTTGACTCCCTTTTTGTGTCTGCTTTTTCTCTGTCCAGTTAATGCAGAAGGGCTTTATTCAGAGAGCAGAGCTGAACCCTGTTAAAGACCTGGTGCAGATCCCAGGTGCACCCTACTGCACCAGTGAGGTGGGAAGGGGATTGGTCACACCACAGCACCAGTGTTAAAAGTAGGGGAAGGTGCCCTTTGCGGAGGACAGTGCAATGTATAGTATTCCTGAAATGCAAAAGACATCAAAAGCTGTAAAACATCAGAAGTTATCACCTGAAGAACTTTTTTATGGCAGGAATCCAAACTTATCTTAAAAGGAAGGAAATGAATGCAAAGAATTCAGGGTCTGAAAAGGATTTTTGCTTATCTTAAACTTTGTAAATGATCCTAAATCCTACTAGTTAATTTTCTGCTGGAGCAGAAAACTAAGGAGGTAGGAGGGCGAGAGAACAGAAAAAAACCAAAAACCTCCAACTATTTGCTAATACTCCTGCTAATGGGTATTTTATGGAGACTTTTATATTTTATAATCCCTTTCAAAATACTTCACTACATTTTTATATGTTAAATGCTTATTTTATTACTTAAAAGAATAGTTGCATGATATTGAAAAAATGACTCAGAAAATGGCATTAACTAGCATTTGAATTGGCAATAATGTGACACTTCGAAAACCATGAAAAGTAAATCTACTTTAGCAAGGTTTCTATTTAAGCAGAAAGGTATAATAATAAGAAAATATAGGGCATATTTTCTGCATAGTGTAGCAGAATCTGATACCAGAACACAGCGACTGGTAAAAACATAAAACGTGCAAAGTAGGTGTGTTTAGAATGTAAACACCACATACCACATTTAAAGTTTTAGTCTTTGCTATCTTATTTCTTATGTGAATCACATGCTAGTTAGCGATAGTGCAATGTTCAGTTTTCTAAATTTATTTGCGTTATCAGAATCTAGTATTAGTAGCATATTTGTAATCTGAGATTATCTTTTTACTCTAATTCATTTATTGCCTGCACAATTATTTATGTAAGGAAAAAAATAAATGATGGGTAAGAAATCCTTTTCCAAAAAACACAGTTCTCTAATCTGTCTGCCTGCCCCCCAAAGAGTTGATTAATTTGTAATATTTCTGTAGTTGAGCAAATTTCAATTGACATTTATTGTTTACACCTTGTCTACGTTGGGAAGTATTTTCTATATAAACTCCGGTGTTAACTGAAATCAACATTTGTATACTAATGCTGGCTCCCCACACATTTGTTTTACCTTGTATAAGGAAGCTTTTTACCATTTCATCTTATTTCAGTCAGGAAAAGTTTTAAGCTAAACAGTAAACAGGCACTGTTACTTCTAAATAAGATTGTTACCGTGGGGGATACATTTCTAAAAAACCTCAGAACTATAGTAGTATAACCTGTGAAACTTTTTCTCAGTTGACAAAGCCTCCAGCAGTATTACTTAGGCTTCTACATTAGAGGTAAGAAGTCAGAATAAAACACTTCAGTATAAGGGGCACTTGAATTAAAGGACTTTAAGCCCCTAATGAGAACCCGTGTCTTGATTTGAGTCAAGATTCTTTCTGGCCATAATAGAAATAAAAGCAGAATTGCAAGAACAGCTGTAGAAAGCAACCGTGACTTGCAAAAAATCACCTATTAATTTGAGGTATATGCACAGATCATTTTATGAACTCTTTGTGGGTGGGATTTAGATGGGAATAATCAACAGCAGCAAGCAGTGGGCAGATTTAAACTACCGTCAAAAACAGCAACACCTACAGAATGGCAAAGCTTCAATCCAGGCATGTGTATTTTGGAAATGATGTTACATCTTTCCAAAGACAGACCATCCAGGCAGAATAAGAGGACAGAAAAAGACAGGCCTTCAGAAAGGAAGGCATTTTGGAAATATTTATGATGAGTAAAATTCTAGAAAACAGAATAAGATGGTCCCTTGTTCAAATCTAAACCCAAATCTAAACCCCACTTTGTGGCTGGAGGGCCACAAAGACTAGAGGAGAAAGTGCCCACTATATGCAGTCAATTACTGATGACGGGAAGAGTAATAATGCAAAATGGTATCTCAGTAACCACTTAACAGTCTAGAAAATACTGTTATATATTATTTTGAGGGTACTACAGTTTCAAACAGAAACAAACAGAAAAAAAAAAAAAAAAAGATGTAAGGATGTTACCAAAAAATTGTCCCTGGGTGGGGGGGACAATTATCAGAGGAGAAATACAGAGAAGAGAATGCCCTCTACAAGTAGGATGATATACCTCCATGCAAATGTGTACAATATGGCAAGCAGGAGTTCAATGTCAAATCAACAAAATAGTCAATGAATTCTGGGTAAAAAAATCAAAATGTTTCTTAGGAATATAAACCATATTTTTAGAAGTAACTTAGAAGCTTTGTTATTGTCATGACTTCTTTTGAGGGAAACTGAAAAAGTCTGTTGTTTAAAACATGCAATTTGAAGTGTCCAAATAGCATATCAGATTAAAGAAAAGATGGAACAAACCTGAAGACATAATACTTTATTTGTAGATTGCTCACATATACGATAAAGGACTAAATTCACTGAATAATTTCTTATCAGTTATTCATGTGGTTCTTAGATTTCTTTAATGAGTCACACTCTCAGAAAGTCTTTATCTCATATATATATATGTTTGTGCATGTGAAGCTGTATATATATATATATATATATACACACACACAGCTCAACATACACAAGCACACACATCCCCATACACTTGCGTAACTATGACATTTTCTTTTTCAGACAGCAAACAATATTTGCTTGCACTAGTCAGTACATTATACACTGAAGAGCAATAAGACATATTGTTCTGTTTGAGTACACATGTAGAAGTTAGGGCCAAGCCAATGAAATTTTTTATCCATGAAAATTACAAAATGAATACATACTAGAAAATCCATTAAGCAAAGAAAACAGTAGCCAAAATTGGGTACTAGTCCAAACTTCATCTTTATTTACTCAATATATTTAATGTTTAGGCAGTTTTATAAATTTACAAGTGTTTGCATAAATGGTCTTTTTCAATTACTGACCTATAATTTACTACAATTATTTGCCTTTGTGTCGCCAATGTTAGATATTCCTCTTAACAGATTGCTGTATGCTCATATATAATATAGACATTTCAGCTTGAATAAATCCCAGAGGCCTGACCCTGGATATAGCCAATAAACAAGGTCTCAAAATCTGTTTTAATGCAATAAGTATGGATTTTTGTGTGCTAAACAATCTTAAAACCTAATCCCTTCAGTGGCTGATTAATCAATAATATAAACATTAGCTGCTACCACTTGTCTCATAGCTTTAGAGCCATAGCAGTCTTTCATTTTAAGAATCAGGGCCTAGCTCTCCGAAAATCTTTAATTAATGTAAACTCACACATAAGAAATTATAAATAGTATTAGAAATATACATACACATATAAAATCAGAGTGAGTCACAAAGAGACAATGATTAATATGGAAACACTGCAAAGTATATTACTAGGATTTGGTGATGTGATTATAAATTTGACTGCTGTGTAGTACATACAGGAGAAAGGGAACTCATACAAAGGAAAAAGGCTTTACCAGAAATTTTGTATTCTGAATGTAAAAAGGTGTTTTAAAAATTACCCAAATTCTGCTTCCTTGTGTGTTTTAGGGATTTCTGTTTTCCAATCTGAATTGTATGGGCAGAAACTGAAAACAAAATTTAGCTTTGCATTATTTTTCTCCTGCTCAAGTAATACAATTTTAGTAATAATGGTAGTAAATATGTATATCAGTATAATATCTACAGTCACTAATCAATGGTGCTTTAGATAACTGGTTCTTGCCCATGTGTGTGTTGCTGTTATGTCTATGAGGTAAGATAGGACCTTTTTTGATTCAAGGGAAACTTTGTCTTCACTATGACTACAATGTATTGGTGCTCATTTAACAGCTATTAAGATAAATGACAGAGCATAGCTCATGTGCATTTGCCTAAATTCATTTCCCTTCTTAAGACAGTATGGCCAAACTATCTTTTGGGCCCTGTCCTGGAAATGTGTCTAAGCATTGCCAGACCCATGCTGGGAGCCATGCTAACAAACAGTAGGGACATTGGCCAGGGCTTGAGCAAATGTCCATATCCCGTTTTGCTTATCAATACTGATATAGCTGGGGAAACCACACCCCAGCTTATCTGTCAATGAAGAGTTTCATTTAACCAAACATACACAACACTTGAGCAGCCACTATTGGTTACCCAAATGGTTTCCTTGTTGACCTTAGTCAGATGACTGGTGCTTCTTTGGCTCATCAAGGATCACAGATTTCTTGTCTCAGAGGTTCTTTTGTTTTGCTGTTCAGGCAAATATTAAGATTCTATCCTGAACTTGCTTACTTATATACCTTAGTGGGTGCACAGGCAGGTCCCCTGTAGCTGTATACTTGATAATCTATCGCATGTGGTTGTTAAATTTGCTAATTGTATGACTAGCTATAGTGACCTAAGTATGAAGCACAAGCAATACAAACAGAAATTCAATCCTTTGTTTCAGATGTTAATACAAAGGAACAATATTTATATCATTTCCTCATTCTATTCATATGTTCTTTGTTTTTGTTTTTGGATTTTTTTTTCTAGAAGAGGACATCAGGGGCTAAGACAACCATTTATGCAAGTTTAGGCACAGAGGAGGCACATTTCTAAATACAAAGAGTTCCACTTTAAAAGACTCTGTACTGCTTTTTTGTTCTTGGTGATGTGACTCACTTTCCATAGTCTAATGTGACCCATAACAATAGTACTGATTCTGAGATAAAATATTCAACAAAATTAAGGAGCTAAGTTAAAGAGATCTGATTATTTACAGACAGTGGCCAGATAGGGGAGAATGCTTTCTTTACCGTGGTGTGCAGAAATCAAGACCTGAACTGTGGCTAGTGCACATGAGATGAGGGGTGTGTATGCACAGAGAGAGAAGAGGAGATTAACTCCACTGTTGGAGGTAATTTCATTATTTTTACCATAAAGCAGCTGGACATTTTAATGGACTGAACTGAAGAGAGGAAAATATGAGCTGTCAAGTTCAAGTTAGGGCTCAGATAACAGCAGGTAAAAGAGATGTGGTCTGTCTCAGTATGAGCCACACTGGATCCTACAGCGAAACAGCCTCAGTTTCACGATTCAACAGGCAGGCTAGACTCCAGGCTAGGGTATCACAGGAAGGTGATGACACTGCATTACGCGATGGCGACAGCATTACTCCTGGAACAGAGCCAGTAAATTCATTTGCTCATTTTTGAAGCCCATGGAATTTCCTCCCTAAATGTCTTCTATCTCAATGTCTTTATAGCGGGTTTACTGTAAAGCATAGGCATCTCTTTGGATGCACAGCAAAGCCGTCACTTAAGACTATTAAATGAGCTAAGAGATAAATCTCCTTCCGGCAAGACAGCTGAGGCTATACTGACCTTCTTCCAACTGGAAATCACAAAGTAGCTTTCTAACCCTGATAAGACAAAGCAGCATAGTGATAATGACATGGCATTTTTGTCACTCAAATACTGAATAATATGAAGTGTGACAAGCTGGGGCTTTCTTTGTGTCCCTGAATATATGCCATGAGTATGTGTTAATGCAAATAATGGAAATATATCAAAATAAGATACATATTTTCTGCTTGGATATGCAAGTTTCATTGCATTCATGTAGACAAAACTTACCATGTGGTATGGTTAACATTTTGACATTATTTCAGGATAAAATAATACTTACTCTAGGTATACTGTACATTTTCTCTGATTTTTGCTTCACTTTGATTTGGAAAGCAGATATAATAGGATGCAACATTTTGCCCAGAAGGAATCTTAGATTTTTTTTTTTTCATTTACATGGCTTTATGAAACAATAGTATTTCAATACTGAGGCAATCTAATCTGAGACTCACCACTACTCAGTTATGTTCAGCATTAACTAGAGCATAGAACTGTGTTGAGTATCTCCTGCTGTTGTTTCCACACAGGAGCTTTAGCTTTGCTGTTGCAGTGTGGATGGTTCTTGTTAGAATGCAAAATGAATTTAGCAGTTTGGCTTCTTTTGAGGAAATACATTCTGACAAATATCTGGAAGTATTCTAGAGAAAGAATGTCTCATGTCAAACACACTGATCAGTTGCATTGACACACAAAATGTTGTCAAATTCTTGACAGCATTTCTCTCTACCAAATTCTCCCTACCCAAAACTTCAGTCCATTGATGTCAAAATATTTTGCAGTGAAAGTTTGAAATTTAAACTCAGATACAATTATTTTTTGGTGTCCAGATGAAAAGAACAGGGAAATGTTTCCCTTTTATTTCCATGAACTTTTCCATCTCATTTTATTTAGTAGTTACTGAGTATGTGTTATACAGGCATGCCAGGATTAGTATAAATTGATTGCCACCTTGAGGGTACAGTGCAACAATAACTATGTATACACTAATGGTCAAAGGAGAACATATACAAATGACAATATGCCAGCTAAAAGTAAATAAAGAAAATACATTTCAGGTCCTCATGCACATAGTATGATTTCTCTAAGATTGAATAGCAAGAATAATTATAACAACAGTAATAGAAATGACAAAAGCATGGTTGTTCAATTAAATGCAGGAGCAGAAAAGGTGAAGAAAACCAACCTCAATATAGTTTTAAATGATATCAGAAATCTAATTTGGGAGAAAAAAGTCCTCTTCCCGTTAATGATTAAAAATTTCAAATTTTACAGCTTGAACTGTGGCAATTGTAGTCATATTTCCTTAGTCGCCTGTAAACAACAGAAAACAGTTATCTTTCCATTATAGTTCTCCCTTCTGATTATCTCTAGAACAAAGTGCTGAAGGCCATTACAACTTCCAGTGGTGTCAAGGCCTTAATTGGGAATAGATTTTCAACTGGGTTAATGTAATATTTTATCTTGGAATCAAGAGCCATTCCTCATTCCAATCATATGTGTCTGTGAGCAATATTGTGGTGTTGTTTTTCCTTGGCCTGTTGTATTTTGTATCCTACTTCCTCTTACTGAGGTTAGTTCTCCTAAACTCCAGGGCTTAGTTACAGCTATAGCACTTCTACAGACTTTAAAGAAGCTGTAGGACTATGTTTTCGAAAGTATTAATATAGCTTGAAAATTGCACACTTTCAAGATTACTAAGGTAGCTCATAAAAAAAAGTAAGCAGTCTTAACAATATATCAAAGTTTCTTTGTGCTGTTACTATAAGAATCTTATAGTTTTAACAAGACAGGTATTGTCTGTATATATCCCTTCATTCTTATGTAAATTTAAACAAAAAATAAAATATTTAACACTTTTACTTCAAGTCAGGTATAGGATAGGTTTTACTATCTGAGGGGTAAAGGTACTACTACCAGGGGAGTAGGTTTTACTAAGCAGAGAAAGGAAAAAGGGGAGTACCTAGGTTATAGGAGACGGATCTTCCTCAAAGGGTCTTCAGAGGGGATAACCTCTCTTCACAGAACATTTCAATGAACTGGATGCCAGCCCACTGCCTTCCCTGGGGTGAGGTATTAAATTTTGAAGTTAGCCTTCTAAGTCAGACTTGGGCAAATTCATTTTCTGTAAATGTAATCCAGTTTCCAGAAAACAAGCAAAGTAAATACCTCCTTGTAAAATTATACTTATTTTTGTTTTTTTCCCATTGTATTCCCTGATACCAATCTTTGGCAGGGCAATATTTAAAAAAGGCGTTTGGGGTTTTTTTGAGCCAACATATTATTGTCTGAAGTTATAACATCATTGGTCACTTTTGAATAATAGACTTAGAATTCTGTGGGTACGTTTATTTATTTATTTATTTATTCTTCCCATCAGGACATGCATTTCTCTTCTGAGAACTAGATGGTCTGGAAACAAAGCTTCCATTTTATATTGATCTATACTGGTTATAAAGTAACTCTTTACTCCCAAACTGCAAAGGAACCAAAGTTACAGGAAGATTAAAGCTAAAAAAACTTTACACAGTGCAATAGCTCTCTCTTACTTTCAGCATAGCTATTTACACTGCCAGTATCTCAAGCAAACATTTCCTGACCAATTTTTGGCTTCTTTTCAGTATTGTGTTATATTTAATGTAATGCTCATAGGCCAAGCCAGTCTGGCAAAGCTGAATTTCCTCTGAACATGTTGATTATCAGGGAGCTACTTTTCAGGTCAGTGACTTAGTTAGTACAGCTTAACTCTGAGCCGGTGTGGCGGACTGATGAATGAATTTTTTGCCTTAAACATTTCTTGGTGCATGGGGTGCAGGCAGGCCACAACGACTGAGCTGCTGCGACCCCTGAAAAGGTCTCCCTGCGACCACCCGGGACACACCGAGCCTGCACTGAACGAGACCGCAATCGGGCAGAGACTTTGGGATCTGGACTGTAAATTATTGTCCGTTTTTAGAACAACTTCTATAAAACCTGCTTGGCATGAGTGGCTAAATTTGCTGAAGCCTTAGGCCGCACTCCCTAGTACAGTGAGAAAGGGCCCAGAGCTGCTGCAGGCGGGAATGATAAGGGAGTTACCAGCAATTTGCATTCCTGTGCACTGCTGAAACAGTGCTAATTGCTGAAGTTATCACCTTCTTTGTCAGGACCTTGAGAGCTAATGGCTGGACCTAAGAATGGAGACACACCTGTCAGCAGAAACGGCAACAGTAAACGGCCTACCTAGGGACAGTGATGAGACCCAATAAGGAGCAGGAGACCCCAGACCCAAATATTACTATTGGTCTGAACTACCACGTGAGGGGTGGGAAAACTTAATTTGAAAAAGCTATAATTGCCGAGGGATTTCTTTGTTCCCCCCCCCCCCATCTCCTTCTCACTCCCTCTCTCGGCCCTCGCTCCTCGTCCCTCGTCGGAGGCACCCAGCTTGAGCTGTGATTCGAGCGGAGTCAGCGGAACATCATCGGCCTTGGAGTGGTGGTAGCTAGCTTCCTCTCTCCTTTTCCAACTTTTCTTTATCTTTTCCCCTTACCCTTGTTCCCTTTTTTCCCTTCGCCTCCCCTTCGCCTTCCCCCCCCCCCCCCCACACACGCCTTTTCTCCCCAATTCGTAGAAAATAAAGGTAAAAGGTTGTACGATATTTGACCGGTTTTAGCGTCTTAATCTCGTCCTTGGGATCGTAACGAAACCCTCCCGATATTGGATCGGGACAGCCGGTAGGTATGGTTGGGCGTGAAGGTACTTATTCATAAAACTGCTTCTTCTGAAAACTGTACATATGCAATATCATAGCAACAGTCAGTTATGGCTGCAACATGATGTATTTAAGCATTGCAGAAGACAAGCTTTGCTCTGCTCCTGGTAGACAATGAGTGCTGGAAGATCCATATACACAGGGAATAATCATTTTCCTGCTGTTTAACCTCAAGTCAGAGAATAGTCAATGGCCTAGTCATTAGCCTGCAGCCCTAACGATCACCGTGGCAGCTGACAGGTGCAGAATCGTTGCATACACGCACTAGTGACAGAGCTAGAAGGTCAATTATTATCTTCTGGTACTTTTAATATCTGTACTGCAACTAACCCACCTTCCCCAAGAAACTCCACATAATAATAATAATAATAATAAAATAATGCCTCCATATTTGGTATCATATGCTCTGCCTTCATCCTCCTAGACCTCCTTTTCCTACCCCACATCTTGCTCCAAATCTCAGTGGCCTTGCTCAGTCAGTGAAAAGTTTTTTCCACTTATTGCTATTATAGAGTTTCCAAGAGAGTCAGATATCTCTTGCACCCACTTTCTTTCCATGTCTCAATCTATTCCTTCACATTCTACTGAAACTTTCAGGATGTTTATTTCATTTTGCCTTCACTCTGCCATAAATCTTCAATACCTATGATCTTATGCACTTTAGGTCACAAGCTACCCAGCTTAAATTGTTACTACTACTTATCACGGAAGAGGGGAAAAAAAAAAGATAACCGAAGATATATTTTTAACTCTTCAACATGAATTAAATGGGAATTGTGTAACAGACCCTGTTTTGATCCTGAATGAAAATCAAATATGTTTCATCTCTGTGGAAAATCAACCTCCTATTAAACTTACTTGATTAGATAATAAAAACATTCTCATATCAAAAAACTGGCACATAGTAAAATAAAAGTAGATTTAAAAGTACAATACACAGAGTTAATTTTTCTTCTCCAGGATTCTAGACTGAAAAGGTGAATTTGTTCACTTACAAGTGAATTTGTAAGGTACATTTCGGTTGTCACATATCTGACAAACACTGGATTTTTTTTTCTTTTGGTGGGGGCAGGGGAACAAATGTAGACACACTGTGAAAAAACATGTTGTCTGTATCCTATCAGAGAGCTCTACAGGCGGATGTATACATTCTAAATTAATTACATGTAAGTGTTATCTTGCACCAAAATTATATATATTTACAGTAAATCTTTTACAGCAATTCTCTCATGTAAATGCCAGAAGAATAAATTAAATCCTAACAAGGGCATTAATCTCCCTTTGAACTTGAAGAAAGGTGCCCCTATGGGTATGATATATTCCTGCATATGGAGCAGTTTATTCTTTTGCAATTGTCATGTTAATTTTGAAAATAAATAATAGTACTTTACTCATTTTTCTCCATCCATAAACAAAGTAGTAGATAACATAAAATGAAATATGTTCCAGCAGGGATGTAAATTGTATTGATGGAAGACTCCAGATCCTGTTTCAAGTATTTCAGTAAGGTGCTTTGAAATTCAGAAATACTATATGATTTAAATTCATAAAAAAGAACAAAATTCCATGAAAGGAAAGTAAAAGAATTAAGTGAATAAATGTGGATTCATACAAAACTTACACTTACTATGATCTTATGGGGGCAGATGCAATGTTTCATACAAAATCCTATTCTTAGGACTTTTGGAAAAAAGTTTTAGAGACTCAAATAATTCAGATAAATTTGGATATGAACTTGAATTATGAATTAAAAGCAAGTGAGCTTTGGAATATTTATCTCAAACAACTTGAAAGTCCAGCCAGCCCTGTGATTTACTGCAAAGTGTGTGTCCTCCTTCTTTGACCTTCTCCATCTATTGACTTTTGTACAGTTTCTTTGCCAACAACTTAAGATTGGGTACACCGTTTTCACCAGACAAATTGGAAAAGTACTTTTTATAGTTTACACCACAGGAAATATTGAATGCAATTCACAGAAAACATGCTTTACTCTTATTAGTCCAGAGAATTTGCAAATTCAAAAATTTACACATTAGCAAGTAATACACAGAAGCAAATTACAGAACACTTGTAACGTCCCATCTGCATGTACCTGTCACTGCACATGCATAATAGCTGATTCCACAAGAGATCCAGAAGGATATATGTATGCAGCCAGAATTAAGTTGTCAGATAGGAGACAGTAATACCTTTGCACAAATAATAATAAAATATATTAAACAACATGGGTATAAATGTGTCTGAGCTGATGATGTGCAGAGAGACAAATAATTACAAGAGAAGTATTTAAAAAACTCATGTAGTGCTAGATGGAATAATGACAAAAAATAAATCATTCATAGAAGTTGCAGGGTTTATAGAGGACGCAGGCCTGGGGTGCTGCCTCAAGGCACTGTCATGGTGCCTGATACACCCTTTTTTCAGTCTAAGGCAACTTCAGGCATCTCATCTGATACAGAAAATTCTGCTGAATTTTAATTTCAAACTGTGGTGCTTCTACTGCATCTGCATCTGTCTGTGGGACATCATTTAAGACTGTCTTTCCAGAGGGAGTTTTAGTACCTGCTGTCACTCACAATGTTGCTCTCATTCCCACTTCACGCATGTGAGGCATAATTAGCAATGCTTAATAGTCTGTGTCCTGCGCTCTGGCACCATCATCCTCGATACTGCACTGTTTTCCTTTTACAGTTGGCTGCAAAAGCAAAGAGGAATTGTACTTTGTGCTTTGGTTGTAAGGTTTCCTATCACTGTGACACTCGGACAATGATCATATGTGCTGTATCTCCTTACTCTGTTAAGAATCTAGAATGTCATTTGGTGAGATCACTGAAAATAATCATAATTAATTTCTTGCTGATTGACAGGCTAATTCCTTCTCAGAATAATATGCAAAGGCAATTATCAGTCAGTGCTAGCTGCATGTCTAACTAAATTGCATTATAGATGTTCAAGGCGGAGGTTAAGCTTGGACTACTTTAAAAGCTTGTGCTGCATTGCATACAGTCAAATCAAATCATTGCCAGTTAAGCAGTTTAATCAATGTCTGGGATTTAAAAACCTTTTCTGAAATCTGTTTCTTTTAAATATGTTGATTTTGAGAGATTTTTCTAGGAGAGTGAAACAAGCTCACTGGTACTGTCAAACTGAAAAAAATACCTTTTGATGAGACTTTCTAAAAAAATATTAAAACAAGTTAATAATGTAAAAATCTTCTATTCCTTCATTTTATATTGCTATTTCAAATTTTCATTCAGAAATGATTCTTTGAAAATAAATTATGTTTTAATATATAGCTCACCTCAGAAAATATATATGCTGAAATGACATTCATATTATTTTTATGTTAGCAGCATTCTTTTGATCAAATCAGAATTGATTGTTTCCTGATCAGAAGTTTTAACCTTTCCCATTTTTCTTCCAATGTAGAATGAAAAAAATAAAATAAAGCATTATTGAAATTGCAGTGCTCACAAAGATTTACTGCTTCTGTTGATACATGAAATTAATGCCTTACTAGAGACAAATTAATTGATTTTATGAGTTATTTTCATCATTTACCAATATGAAGTTTCAGCTACATGTCCAGGGGTGTTTAGTATACATTGATGAGGAAATATAGAATACTATGTACAAAAATGTAGACAGTGTGAAGGCAACAGAGTTCAGTTTCATAGTGGTCAAGTTCTATTTGTTGTTACTCCCAGGTAAATTTACACACAGGAAATCTGAAAGAGACCCTGGCTGTCACATTTTCCAGCTTGATGCCTGTAAGTGCCTCAGAGATGTCAGAGGGATAGTGCTTCTGTCAGGGGAATCACTTACTGACCTATTTTTGTTAGGAAGTGAGCACTTGTACGTGCATGACCATTTATGCAATTTGAAGGTGAGAACTAAGATATTTAAAAGCGCCTAGCCTGGTAGAAATCTTCCTTGTGTCACTGAAGCCAGGAGAGTTATGTCAGTTTGTACCAGATCAGAATTTATTTTAAACAATAGATGGTGCTGACATTTTTAGAAAGCATATTTCCAAGTTTCACATATTTTCATTTTTTTCCACACTTTCAGGGACATCTTCTATTCATTTACTAGAAATCGAAAATAATGCAAAGATCCAAAGGTCAAGTATTGTGATGGGGAATTGCAAATATCTGCAGTAAATAATAGGAATGATGATGATGATGATGTAACAAAAAAGACAAAGCATCAAAAATCCCAGCCTCAGACTGTCTGAGGGCCTGAGTCTGAGAAGCCAATCTCTTGGGCAAAATAAGTTCTTACTCATCCTGTTTAGCAGAATGGATTTTGGTCCTGTGGAAGTCAATATGAATACTTCAGTTTCACTCATTTCAAATAAATCCACAATATTACACAAAATATTCTCTGTTTGATTTAGATGAAAGATTTTTTAAGACATAATTTATAATGAAACTTTTTGAAAAAATGTATATAAGATTGGATACTTGCCTACTTTATAAACACAGTTATCACAGTTCACAGTTATGATGGGAAATAGAATCCAGTTATTGTTTCCCGATTTGCTCTTTCTCCTCTAAGCTTTCTTTTACACTACTTCTTTATTAGACATGACAAAGAATCATTTTCCTTTAGCGGTTCAGGCATTTACCACTCCCTCTGAAGTTATCAGAGGTTGTGTCCCCCACAATACACAATGAACTCTCTGAGGACCTCAGAAAGTACATGCTATTGTTTTAATGTGTGGGTTTTTTAGACTGCTTCCTGGAGGAAATCCTTAGTACAATTATTTTTTTAATCGCTTTAAGAACCATGTTTCTTTTTGTTTTGGTTTGGGTTTCTTTTTCCTTGAAAAGGTGTTTGAAGTCCTTGAATTTACCCCTAGGCCCATAACCATCTTTAATTCTCATTTCTAATCCCTGAACACCCTTAATCAAGCCTCAGTAGTTTTAATTATTGTTCAACATCTTATTTAGGATTAAAATTTTTCTATGACTGTACAATGAATACAGATCATCAAATACTCATTGTATAATCACAATTAAAAGAATAATCCCTCCAAAGATGTTTAGAACAATTTAGACTACCCAGGATTTAAGAGAGTTAGGTGAAATGAGATTTATGGCTTGGCCAAGTGTCCTGAAACGTAAAACACATTTTTAAATATTCTTAGGAAAATGGATCAAATACAAAATTCATCAGGTTTGACAGACTGTCTCTTATTATGGCTAGTTCAAAGAGTTTCAGAAAAAAGGTGCAAGAACCTCACAGCAAGAGAGAGTAGACTAATTTGCATGTATAGTTAAATCTCGTCCTGATCTCTGATAGTTAGAGCAAGCTTAAACCCTGAAGCTTGAAGTTGATGATCTCTTTAATAAAATCAGCATGAACTATAAAAATTCCATGTACTCTTTATATCAATCTGTAAGTCCATCAGTTTTTGGTAAGTTTATGGCCTCTGAAACTTTAGTGTCCAGAGGATTAATTTTTTTCCAGGAAGAGCAGGATAGTTGAGTACAACTTAAAATTTTAAATGCATATATATTCTTGATGATAAAATCAACGGTGAAGAACAATGTCAAAAATGCAGTGTCTCTCAATCTTCCTTATCTTATATAGGCATTATGCCACTTTATGAAGCTCATTAGGTAAATTACCATTAAGCTTACAAAAATCAAGTACTTGACTACCCAGTAAAATACTTATATGTATTTTAACCCTGTAATATATTCATTATCTTGTGAGTCACTGTAAAGATGTTTGCAAATATGTATCTCAGTAAAACAACTGGAACAACTGAGGAGGAAGAAAGGTGTACTCAAAAGTAGTATGTATTGAGCTTCTCTCAGGAGGCAAGTATTTGGCATTTCATATTAACAAGGTTTAAGAGGGACAGATGACCCTGTATGAAATGAGCTCTTGCCAAGCCTAAATAAGAGAAATCTCTGCTGCAGACTCCTCTATAGGGTAATGGAGATCGAAGTCATATGGAAGGACAAGATGGTCAGACATAGCACTGGTCCATCCCTGCTGCTACTCAGCTACCTCTTTCCCCACCTGGGCAGTTTACCTTTGGGCTCCTGTGTGAATAGGCTCTCACAGGCCCCACTCTTTGCATGGGCTTAGTACTGTTATCTGTCTGTTTTAGGAATACAGACATTTTTGATGGAGATGTAATTCTGCAGTGTACAACAGTTCCTTCCTGGTATGCAGGCATTAAACTATGGAGGGAACCACGTGTGCGGAGTGCAGTCGAGTTTTCATGACTTCCCTTTCAGGAGAAAAGTGCCCCCAGTACCAGCTTCATAGCACCTACTTTTTAAAACGGCTAGCATAAGGAATTTTCACCAAGTTTCCAAGTCAGAGAATCTTATTTGAGAGCTTTCACTTGCAGCATACTTTTCATGTGTCCCAGAATCTTTCCTAGCCTTTCCTTTTCCATTCTGAGTGGAAGTATGCATTTAGATTTTCAGTATTATCCTACCCTTTTTTGACCTCTCTCACTCTCCACAACTCAGTGCATAGCAGGCATTGTGTGGCTTCCTATTCAAAACCCCTTTTTGGTGTTTTCCTGAATTCTCTGAGCATCTTAAACTGCACTGGTGCAAGCCCAGTGACAAAATAACTTGAGAGGGAGGTATTCCCACCCTGTAAAAGCAAATCCTCCAGTGTAAAGGGTTGTGTGCTTTAACACCGCTGATTAAGAAAATATGCTCCTAAATTCTCAAAGTGCACTTAAAAAAAAGTCTCCTCTGTCACGGGAGAAGTGGGAAGAGAGGTAAAAGAAAGGAACCAAGCCATTCAGAAGAGAGTTCTCCTAGCAGGTGGCCCTATTTGTGCCACTTCAACAAAGGGGGAAAACCAAACAAGCAGGCAAAAAATTACTATATCGCTCAAGGTGATTGATTAAGGTATGCTTTCACGGGTGTTTGAGGATGTCATTAAAACACTGAAATATCGAGAAGTTTGCCATGCATTAGAAGTTATCCATTGTATCACACTGGGATATAGCCTGACATTGCCCTGTGTCATACTGGGAGACTGCTTAGAACCATCCTATGCTGTCTGCCACCAGTGTTCAGTGTGGGGCTTCCTGTGAGTTTTCAAAGACAATGAAGAAACCTGGGGATTGTATCCTTTTGAACTAGTGAGTCACCAGAACATCACAGATGTTCATTACCATATGAATTTAGCACAATTTCTAAATCCCCAGATCACTGTTATCTCTGAGTTTAGCCTTTGTGGTGAATGGAGGAAAACTGTTATTTTATTTATCTGAAGACTGCATTGTGATAAGCAAAGTGCCTGAAATAATCATATCAAGTTCACTGTAGCATAAGAATTTCCAGTTGGGGGGGGAGGGGCACTTTTTTTTTTCCCTGAGTGAGGGCAAGGTTATAATAGTTTTTAGCAGAAAAAAAGAACTGTTAATAGCAATTTCTGATACAATATTTTTTTCTGTTTTAAGAAAAATATTATTCCTCATATAAATATAAAAATATTATTATGTTTTAAGAAAAATACTATACCTCATATGAGGAATAGTAAGCTCAATCTGAGAGCTTGACCTTGAGGTGATCCAACTCCAACCTCACAGCAGAGAGCGGGGCCTGTTAGATACAGTGCAGAGCTGTACCAGCAGTTATAACACAGACTTGAAAATAGGACTAAAACACATCCACCCAGTTCAGAGCACCAGAAGAAGAAACTTGGCCTGTAGAGACGTTATATGTGTGTTCCCAGGAACGCTGCATTCCCTGGCACTGTAATTCAATCGTCTGTGTTCTTACATCATTAGTACCAGTTCTTCACCAGAAGCCAGCCAGCACTCTCCTGTACAGTTCCTGGAGATGGGTCAGTAGTTAGCATGGGCTGGAGCAGTTCTTACAAAGTTATCTTGTTTGTGTTAGTAAATGTTCTAGTAACATGGCAATGAGAAAAAAATATATCTTTTTTTATTCTTTTGTCTACTCCTCTTTCTGCATCATTTTCCCTTAAAGCCCAGCTAATTTTTTTTCCATTTTTCTACACTGAACTTCTTTAGGATGTCTTGCTTTTATCCATGTCATTATAATAGCTGGTTCATGACTGTATTACAAATATATATTTTGGACAAAAAAAAAAAAAGAAAAAAAAAAAAGAAAAGAAACCCACAACAGAATAGAAATTGATGAGAATTTTAGACATTGACTTAATATTTTCAGAAATTCAGAATCAGGGATGAATTCGGAAGACCATTGAATACAAAGCAAGAGGTATAAAAATAGAAAATAAAAATACAAATGATCTATTCTGGTAACACTAGTGTACACAGTCCTATATACAGGTAGACAGGACTTAGGAAGCATTCAGCTGGCTGGAAACATGAATACAGCACAGAGGAGGTGTTTCTACAAGTGGCAGTTACAACTGAAATGCCATACTGTGACTTTTAAGAGCATTTTTTATTTTGGCTGACTCTATGTTGATATTTCTTCAAGATCTTGTGTAAAAAGAGAAGAAAAGAGAAAGGGAATTTGTGTTGAACACACCATTGTAAAGAGGCAATTAGAGAGACTTATCAGTAATGGGAAACTTTCCCTCTACATACAGTTATGTGAATTTGTAATTGGTTATCATTTAATTTTAGTTCTAATATTTACAGAATTTCCATTTACGAAGAAAATTCTGAAGCATAATTTTTCAGAGAGTTCCTCAATAGGAGTAATTTAATTTCATCTCTCAAAATACCTACTATCATGCTGACCAAGTACTTTCTTGGATCAAAGAATATTGTTCATTTTTGGTTGTTAGATCAGGAAATTAATTTGTCTAAAAAATACCTAAATAATTGACCAGAAACCTCAGTAGAAGTTTGTTTTGTTTTGGGCACTTCTAGGGGATAAAAATCAAGCTAATCTCTTCAGTAGATTGAGAATATGAAGAAGTTTTATGCTGCTGACTCTCTTTCACCTGGCTTATTTACTTGCTTTTTCCTCAGCTATATTTGCTATCCTCTAACTACGCAAGACAACCATGCGATACAGATAGACTGGTGATTTATTTCCTGATTAGACCAGGTGGAAGGAAACAGAAGAGAAGCAATGTGCTCTCAAAAGTCTGCCATTAGCTGAGGGACCTGTAGACATTGTTTTCAATCACCTAGTCCAATAGAAGTCCAGATGACTTTTTCAACCACATTCTAGTATCAAGAAGTTGAATGAAACTATTAAAATTGCAAAATCATCTTGTATAAATATTGTTGGGTTTTTTGGCATCTATTTTATGTATTAAACATTTATTTTGGTAAATAACACTAGTAGTGATCTTTCCATACTTGGTATAGTCAGGAGGAATTGGTCAGATGCGTGATTCCTCCTGGTATGTCTATATTCCTAGTGAAACTCCAGCCTCATCACTTCATTTCCATCCCCCGTGGCTACATTTGCCCTGTCTCCTCGTGCGTTCCAAACCTACCCTTTCCCCTCTTGTTGAAAGACACCTCTGTAGCCTATTTTCATAGAAAAGCACAGTTTCTTTTTGTGCTCCAGAAAATATGAAGTGAAATTCTAGCCAGCAGAGGATCTGTACCAGTTGCTTATTCTGTGATAACTACTGCCTAGCACTCCTGCTGAGGCAAAACGCCTCCCCACTGCCTCCTGCAGTGGGCTGTGTCTTAAAGGCACATATTAATTGTTAATTAACAAATTACAATTTTAAAAATAAACTACAAACAGCTTATTATAGTGACATTCAAATCACTCCATTCAGTTAAATAGGATGACAATTTATTTAATAATGATCACAATGTTCCTTTCTCTGTTGCTTTTTTTCTGTCTTTTGCAGCTTTTTGATACCAAAAAAATTGCTGTCAATGAATGCAATTCAAATGGTCTCTTTATGAAATGAAATCGTGCAAGCTGATATGACTGATGCTTGCATTGTTTCTTGAAGGACGGACAGGGTGGCTACAAGAACAATGTTTCTTTTAGGAAGCAACTCTGCATGCCCTACTCTGTAAAATAGCAATAATTGAAAAAAAACTACCAGTTTGTCTGACTGAGGATTATAGGACTCAGCTGACTTCACAACTTTAAGGGTACTTTCTCTTTTTAAGAATAATTGGTCCTTGTGAAATGTGAGTAGCAAACAACATTGCAGGATCTATTTTTTTATGGAAGGAAGCATCCTTTTGTATGATCTCCAGATGAAAAGCTGTCATCCGTCTTCTGAATAGGTTTCATCTCCCTCTCCTTCAATGGCTAGTTTTTTGGTTTTTTTTTTTTTTTTTTTTTTGAAACTGCTGAAGACTCCAAGCAATTCTTTATAATTCCCTAAATAAAGATATCAGAGTATCTGCAAAAAGAGTACATGAGCAGGAATGGGCAGCTGTCTCCAAGGGTGGAGGGGGAAAACTTACCAGTTTAGTTAAAAGCTGTGAAATGTTATTGCTGAGTAATGCCAACGTGTTTCCTAAATGGCTGTGTCCTTCCAGTTTAAAATGGTTCTTCAAGTGGAATATTTCTCATTTATGATATGTTAACCTAAGTATATAAGCTGTTTTGTGCAGAGTCTTAGCAGTCTATCAAAGATAATTAAAAGGAGAGAGTAAACTTCAAAGGCAAGCTGTGGAGAGGAGAGGAGAGGAGAGGAGAGGAGAGGAGAGGAGAGGAGAGGAGAGGAGAGGAGAGGAGAAAGAAAGAAGAAAGAAAAGGAAAGAAAGAAGGAAAGAAGATAAGAAAGAAAGGAAGAAAGAAGGGAAGAGGGAGAGGGGAGGAGAGGAGGAGGAAGGAAGGAAAAAGAAAAAAAGAAAGAGATTATCCTTTCATTTGGGAATATTAAAAAAAAGCCATCTACAAGGAACATCTTACAGAGAAGGTTTTAAAGATGACCAGAAATATAAATTCTCCACCTATTTTTTATTATATTTTACAGAGATTATGTAAAAAGATGGATAAGGTTGTAGTGTTAAGCATTTTGTCGCACATTCTTCCTGGTGTCTTATTATTTGGTGAATAATGCGTTCTACTAACAGCTTGGATATTTATTGCTGAGATTGTCATTTCTTCCCCCCCACTCCCGCCCCCCTTCTTTTTTCCCTTGGATCAGCTCTATAGCTGCTCAAGTAATTTATTCTTTTTGTATAGTGCTGTTTCCTAAATGGCTGTGCCAAATATTCAGTCTATTCTGTAGAACATACAACTTTAACTTTGTCTCTGCATGTATTCATTATAGGAGTCTTTAATTACAGGATCAGATAATATTTCTAAAATAGCACAGTCTAGTATTATATCATTTGTTGGATTTTCACTTCATTTTTTTTTCCTGGGAACACTCAAAGACACGTACATGCAATAAAGACATCCTAGTGGAAAATTAAAATTTTAATACCATTATCTGAAGCATTAAAGCTGTTCAAAATCTTTTAAAATAGATATTTTTGTACTAAATAAAGGTGGAAGGGAATCCTAATATTAAAAACACAGTTTCATGCATTTCTTTTGGAAAATAAGAAAAGTATGAAGAACAATTCACTAATTCCACAAGTCTCATTCATTTATCCCATAGTCTCTGCCTAGCCCCCCATCCCTGGTAACCTTTCAAAACTGGCCAATCATCTTGCACAAACCATCTTTATGCACAAGATAATAGCCAGTAATAAGGCCAATGGCAGTACCAATAATTATCATATTCAGACAGTACAAACCTGGAAAATTTCAAGCTGAAAGCTGAAAGTTTCAAGAAAGCTATGGGAGACCATAATGGGCTCTAATGAAAAACACAATTCATTAAACTGTAGAAGTTGGTACAATTCCCAGCATAACAAGCAGAAATCTTTGCTATGTTTAGTCAATTCTAGAGTAATGGCAAATGGGTTAAATATCCTATGAAATAAATGAATGAGAATATATGGAACTATTCTTCACAGTTTTCATTAAAAAAAGGAAACTTCTTCGAACAAAATCAATAGTAAAATTCTCTCTGACCTTATCAAGTAAGGTTAGGGTTAAAAACCTAAATAATGATATTGTTCATTATTTATGATTCATGGATGAAAATCTTATTTTTTCCCCCATGGGAAATGGCCTATTAGAAGTTCCAGTTTCTTTTGATCTTAATCTAAAGATGATCAAAATGCATAATTATGCTTCCTTTGACCTCTAGAATGAATATGACCACCTGTTTTGGAGGAAATAGAATAAGTCAACTGGATACATGTGCAGCATGAATGCAGCTTTTGAGAGAGCCATAGGTAATTCTATTTTCCAAATGATTTGGTCATAGGTTGTGGCTATTTACATAAGGAAAAAAGAACACTTTGATGATAGAAAAGGTATGAACATAGAAAGTGAGATAACATGAAACGAGACAATGTTTTTTGTTTGTGTTCTATTCTATTTTGATCTAATTTAAAATGAAAAGATAATATGTAGAATTTAACATATATATTTCAAGAAATACAACAGATGTCTTGTAGGAAAATAAAACCCCTAAAAGCAATATTGGAAGTAGCCAGAAGTTAAAACACCCAATCAGTTCAAAGCTAGTAAAGCAGTGATTTCATAAAGATGTAAATATAGAGAGGTTTAGTACAGATATAAAACTAGCAAAGAAAGAGTTTTGTTTGGGGAAAATTTGAAGAAAAAAAATTTAAATATAAAAATAGTGGTCAATATAAAGACCTGTTGTAAAATAGGTAGAATCTTATAACTATAAAAAGTAGAACATATCAATAAGCAGAAAAAATATAGCTTAGAAAGAGTAAATAGATAATAACTGGAACTAAGAAAAGCCAGAGCATTAAAAAACATTTTTAATTGAACTAGAATAACTGAGTGGCACATCGGTTAGCTTGTATGAGAGGATTTATTTTCACCTTATTTTTTCACTCCTGATTGTTACTTACATCTACTTGTTGTGTGTTAGCTTAAAAGTAGGTGTGAACTGGGCCTTTCTTAACGTTTATTGTTTGCACAGAATTTCACTGGAACTATACATACACACGAAGTTAAGCATATTGCTCATTAGGATTAGAATTTATTTGCAAATGGTTGCTTCTTTGTTCTTTCTTGTGAAAATTTCAGACCAAATTTTTTTATTTTCATATAGAAAGCCATTCTTTTTGTTGTTGAAAAAAGGAAAAAAACATTCTGACTCAAGATGTTGGTTCATTGCAATAGTTTTGCAATGCCATATCAAGATCTTGTTTTTCAGTTTAGCTTGTAGTTACATTCTAGAAGAAATATTTTCTCTTTCTGCATATTATTTCTACAGATCTTTAGTAAATGTCTGTGTTTTGGGATCAGTATTGAAATTTGCTTCTCAAGCAACAAACAGGAACTGGCTACAAGACTTTTTTTTTTTACTCAGGCCTTTCCTGTCAAAAAGGTGAAGACCATGGAATAGGACAGGACCACACTGAAAAAGCACAAATGATTCTTACTTGGCTTGATAGTTCGTAATTAGCAGTTGCTTCTGGTAAATGTCTATTGCTACACTTCATCATCTAGACAGAGCACAGATGTGCAGCCTCTAAAATTCTACCTGATCTGCCGAGAGTACATGTCTTTTTTCATATTTATATGTCATTATCCAGTACAAATAGGGCAAGGAGATTTTTGTGGGACAGAAATACATGATAAAGACTAACCTTGCATATAGACTTCAGAAATTTACCATCTCTTTAACATCACATTATGAAGAAATTGGCTAGGACTTAGCACTGCATATTTACCCGCAGAGAATGCCACTGGCTGTGGAAAAGTAAAAGATAAGATATCTCCAAAACTGTGAGCAAAATTCTATCCTCATTTTCACCCATTTAGTTCCACATGAATGACAATGACAACAGGATGTTTCTCAATGCCTGAACATTCACCTCGAAACCCTGGATCAAGCAAAAATCCTTGAATCACCTTCAATAAAAAATAATATATTTATTAAACTGGCAATTCACATTTAATGATTATTAAAGCAACCAATTAATTAAAATGAATGGCATGAAAATGAATACAATTAAAAGGAAACAAGAGATGGCATTACAGGATTTGTACCTTGCATTTGTCCACCAGGCAACTTTTTCAATTGCAGCCAAATTGAGAAGAAGGGGAGATAGCTGAAAGATGCTCATGTTCGAAAAGTTTTGCCAACTCTGGAGACAGAGTAAAGAACAAAAATTATTGTTCCCTCTGAGGAAAGGACAATTATAACTCAGCCAATTCAAGGAGGATAGGACATTGGGAGCTCACTGCCGTGAGTTCTGTGTGTGTGGGAGAGGGCATGGAATTGGTTAGGAATATGGGATACAATCTCATAGGAAAACAAACTTCATTAATTCTGCTAATTTAACCTAGCTTTAACTTCAACTTCTAAGCATGGTAACAATGAGGCCAGAGCTCTTAAGCAGGAGAACGCAAGTTTTAAATTGCTTATTACAAGCTTGTCTCATTCATATATTTATATATGTAGATGCAAGTATATATGTATATTTTATACATGTATAGGCATATATACACAAACAGACACATACACACACATATGCAAATTTCTATATATGCATGTAAGAGAGAAGGTACCAGTAGATGGCACTCAAGAATATGTAACTGTGATGGGTTTGTTGGCTGCCTTTTCTTGAAGAAATCAGTAAGGAATAGAATCAGGTTCTTGAAAAAACAATGGCCTCCACCCCAGACAAAAGCATAACAAAGTCTGTATTTAAAACAAATACAATATTTCTTTACCCTCCAAAAATGCTTTTTTTCTGCATTATCTGGGAAGGATTTGCATGTGTTGGGATTTGGGTGGGACAACTGTTGAACACTGTGGCTGCCTGTGAAGTACTAAATAAAAAGGCCTGGGAGTTTTCTTTTTATTTTTTTGTTTTTTTGTTTTTTTTTTTTTGTCTCTGACACCACCTGTCCTTGGTATGATGCTTCCCTATCAAACTAAGCCTTTTTCTCCCCTGCATTTGGGCATCTACACCCAAACTGTCTGATAGGAGTTATCCCAGCCATGCTAACCCTTGTGTATTCTGGACATTGTCTGAGAGAAGAATAAAGGCAAAACCATGGGGGCCTTTGCTAATAATTTACATAGAAAAGCCAGTCTTTGGACCTGTTTAGTTCACTCGTACAGATACAATTTATGATATTTAGCTTTTGTAAGTGTCATTGCATGTTTATAACAGAAATAATTAAAACATTGGCTACAACTGCTTTGACATTAGGAAGAACTAAGAGGAACTTGCTCCTGCTAAAAGGGATTTGAAAAAAGGTTGTGGCATCAGCAGAAAGAGATTTTTATTCTTTCTTAATCCAGAAGTCTTCTCATCCAGACAAACCAACTGTGCCTACAAGCAGACCAAGCAGAGCCTGCTGCGCCTAGACTTCAGTCTTGGCCCCTCATATCAGCATGTCAGAATGATAAATAGGTCTGGACCATCCCCCCATATCCCCAGATTTTCCTTGGAAGAAAGGACACAGAGGTATGAACTGAACCATGGCATACTTCTGTAGCTCACCAGGCCTGGTCAACTGTGAAATACCAGCCCCTCCATATAGACACAACCAGAACATTTGGTTAAAAAAAAAAAAAAGCTTTCAAAACAATTTTTTCTTTCAAAAACAATTCAAAACAATTTTTTTGAAAG
Organism: Dromaius novaehollandiae; assembly: GCF_036370855.1. NCBI lineage: Eukaryota > Metazoa > Chordata > Aves > Casuariiformes > Dromaiidae > Dromaius > Dromaius novaehollandiae. The sequence continues at coordinate 43,380,791 of NC_088100.1, read as the reverse complement.
TAAGAAGCTTGAAAAAACAGTAATGAAAAAGTACACACAGACTGCAAAAGCACTGGGACCATAGCCTTGAAAAGTTCTTATTTTCAACCACATGCTGGATAAAAATGTCTTGAAGCCACAAGTAAAAAACACTTTAAAAAAAAAAAAAAATTCTCCTGTGTTCAGGAAAACGGACTTTTACTCTCAGAGAGCAAACATTTTTGATACTTTATTTAATTACTAAAATTCTCCTCCTGTGAGCAGTCCTTCCTGGGTCTAAAAGCTGCATCTAACTGCTCAGATCATGACAGATATGAGCAGCGTAGTGCATGGATTTGTGAGACCAAAGATGTGTATTGTCCCTTTTTTATTTTGCGAAGGTCTGCAGCTTTACACTTTCCTCATTCAACTTTAAAAATAAACAAATAAATAAAAAACCTTAGGTGGGAATTTATTTGAGCATAGACTTTGAAAAGGCACCCAGAGGAGTAAATTTCTTCCTCTGGATGATTCCAGCTTTGACTTTATCAAGTTTATGTTCACTCTACTATCCATCTTCTGTGCCTTCATTTTCCTTAAAAAAGGCCTTGTTTTGATGTCTAAATCTTACATGCCATCAAATCCACTCTCAAATTTATTGTTCTAATTTACATGAATAATCTTGTTCATACACAAACCATGTACACATAGCACACACATGCAGAGAGAGAATCTATGTATTTATTCCACAACATAGAACATTTGGATCAGCCACAATAGTTTTCCATAATGAATGTCTTTGCTTGTCAAACATTTAAAACAGCCAAAAAGAAAGAAAGCCTCCAACTTGAATAAAACTTTGTCTAAGAGCTACAGAGAAGTCAGAAAGTGCTTCTTGCCAATGAAGCTGTTTCTGTTTTTTAACAAATGAAATAAATTCTAAGATATGCTATACTCAGAGGCATTCCCGATCTAGTTTTCACACATTATTTTTTTTGCCTTTTTCTTAGCTGTAATAAAAAGACTGAGAGAATAAATTGAGGGAAAAGGAGAGGTGAATCTGTTGAGAGGCTCTCTAATGACTGCTTATTGCAGAATTCTTTGCATGATGGCTTAATTCACTAGTTATAATATATATCAGCTGTCCTTCATGAATACCCATTAAAACTTTTACATATACACACACTTACAGCTTGGGAAATGGCTTTTAAGATACAAGATTTCTTCCTCTTTTTTTTCCTGATGTTTTTCCTCTAACGCTCTTAGCAATCAGCTAGCCCTAATTATATTTAGTCTACAAAAGGCTGTTGTATGTTGTTGTAATATGCCACCTGAGACATACCTCCTTGAAGTTTGGTAGAGTTTAATAAAAAACTAGTTAGCAAGGGCTAAATCCCGGAAAGTACTAATGCCACTAAGTCTCTTCAGTTACCTGGGAATTCTCCCTCTGCGGTACAGACACGTGCCACTCCTAAGAGCGCTAACCAGTTTGATATATTCCTGCTTCTTGCTACATTTCCTGTCCAGCCACACTTACTTAAGAAATGCTATTTTAGATTTGTAGGAGTTTTACTGGCATTACATAAATTGCTTAGATGCCTTATGTAAAACAGAAGGGTTTATTTTCCTTCCTCTCTCTACCTAACAAAAAGATTTTCACTCCTCTCCCCCATCCCAAATGGCAAGTCTCTTAAATACTTTAAAGGAAGAGCATGATTATAATACTTTGCTGAATAAGGATCGAGTTACCTACATAATGAAAATGAGTCATATACTTCTGTTTTCTGTTGTGCCACCTATTGTAAAAATTATTAAACTAGTCTACATGTATATGAACAACATTCTTACAAAATAAAACCCTAAATTACCATCATGGTATTTGGTACACAAATCAGCATGGAAAGCATCTCATTTTCCTTCCAGAATTCTCCTGTCTCATATCTTATCCCATTGAACCAGCTTTTTCCAAAGAGGACACCTTCACACATAGGCTACATTACAGAAGAATCACACATGCAACTTCTAATAAAAGTACCCTTCTTCCTTAAGACACAAGACCATTGTAGTAGAATGTCATTAATCTGACCATACTTTGGAAGGCAAAGGGCTGTCCGCTGAGCAGTCACAAGGCAAGAACCATTGACATGAAACACATTAGCTTTATTATTTTTGTTAAACATAATTTAAATTATTTGGAAATTATTTTGAGGAATTTTCAAACACTAAAAATGACTCTGGGACCCAGCCAATGTAAGCACCTGGAATTCTTTTACAGAGACCTGAGGCATGTCACTTTGCAAGATCTGAGAATGGAGAAAAGTGACTTGTGTGGAAATTTTTTTGATCTAGTCTTTGGGTAATAACTTATTTTCTGTAAAATGCTCTGTGGAGTTATCCAGACTACTCCTAAACAAGAAATAGGCCAAATTATCCAGTGCAAAATCCAACTGTATCACTTCCAATACCTGAGATTTTTTTTTCAGAAATCACCTCAGTATTTCTATCCTGTTTTGTGCACATAGCTTATAGGTTTTGCCACCAAGTTAGCTCTGGTTACAGTCAGGAAGCTGAGAAAATCCCTCTGAAGAAAGACACTGGTAGAAAGCCTTCCCCCCCCCCCCCCCCCCCCCCCCCGCCCCGGTTGTATCTGCATTGATGACTATCAACCTACAAAAAGAGTACCGTGTTCTTATTAAAGGCGAAGCTGCAATCCAAAGTAGGTCAAAAGAAAGGAGCACCTGACTCAGAACACAGCTTCCAGAGATCATAGCTAAAAAGAAAAAAACCCCATCCATCTCTAGTTCTGCTGCTAATGACAAACTGAACCTAGGTGAAAAGGTTCCTTTCAGGATGGAACAAGGAGGAGGGGCGGTGAAAAAAAATACAGTGTCACATGCTTGCCTGAAGAGTTTCCTTTAGCTCAGCTCTGATACCCCTCCATCAATCACTGCTGATGTCTGCATTACATTCTAATTCCTAAGACATATCTCCTGTCGACTGAAAAGATCAAAGGGAAGGCTTGCTCAGGGACGATGGAGCATGCTAATCGCAATCCCACCCCTTTGTTTGTAAATCCTTTGCAAGGTTCCGATTGCAGTGAATTAATTAAATTGGTTCTCACACGATGACACTGATTCTACCTATATTTCTTTCCCTTTTTTTATCTTGGATTTTTTTTTTCCTTTTAAAAGAAATACACATTGTAATATGTTAGGAAGTCATCATCTGGAGGATATGAATATGATCTTGAAGCGTTATGATTACAGAGCATTGGGAACCTACATGTATTCTCTCTCATATGAGAACTACATTAACATTTCACTTACTTAACCTCCCAATAGAATTGTGAAGGCACCGTTTATAAGAATTGTATAGGCAGTATAGGAAGAAGAGAGGATTGATTGATTCAGGAGGGAAAATCATATTTCTTTCGGGCATATTCCTAAATTGCTTGACACACATTTGCTTATATGTGAAGGCTATACCTAAAGGAAAGCTGATAGCTGAACTTGAATAAAAAACATTTCAAGGTAGGAGTGGGAGAATCAGCAAAGAGGGAGTGACAGCTGAGATTCAGACTACACAAAGGTTTTAATTACAAGCCAAAAATGTACACCACTTGAACTTAAACAGCTTTTTAATCCAATCCAATTTCATTAAGCACATTTATTTCAACTTCAGACTTATTTATTGAAGCTTAATTTAAACCATTTCCTTCAAGCTTCTTCCCAATTGACTTAGCCTATGTCTGTTTTAAAGACTTTGTTACAGTTCAAGTGGTCAGGGTATGGAGAGTGAGCTTAAATCCACATATCTGGGCTGGCATAAACTCATACTATAGCTTCTGTTGTACCAGCAAAAATGTCGTTTAGCTTGTTTTGCTTCAGGACAGTGAATTTATTACATTGATACAAAGGTTCAGTTTGATAATAGCTCCATTAGGAGCACTTTGCTTGTTTTCTGTATTGGTATTTCTATAATGGTAAAGTGTTCTTAGTACAGATGTTTCTGGATATTAAATTGAACCAAAACTGATTTAAAACCCAAATAAGAGCATCATCCTAGCTTTCTGCACATAAAAAACCCTGTGCAATGCTGGAAATAAATAAAGTTTGTTAGTCCAGATATATATTACTTTCCCAAGGCAAACATTTTCCAGTGGCAAAAGGAAAAAGTAGTAAACCTCTGACTTTGGAGTTAAATGAAGGCGTAGGCCACATTCAAGGCTAGTGAAAATTCCAGACTTTGTCTGAAGTCACCACAGTCGTACCCTTCAGAGTATCTGAATATCTGGTTCAGTTTCTTTGTTCTTTTACAGCTATGATATAATTTACATTAAGCTTTGAATGACTATGAAGAAAGTGGCTGATCAGAAATGATTTGCACAGTGATTTAACCAGGTGCCAAAATGTAACATGTAAAGGTTTGTGGCTTTGTCTTTTTCCAAATGAAGATGTGGAAGGGGGAGACAGAAACAGGCTGGGAGGGAACACCACGGATGAGCTGGGAATTTAAAATGCTGCAAAAAGAAAATCATATAAAATATGATTCAAATAAAAGTTTTTAAAATAGCATCATCTTGCTCCTGGGCTACTAGTAGTTATATTTCAACTCAAAGGAAAACTAACATTATCTTCAAAGCTGGAAGAGTCTCGTATGAAAGCAAAGTTTATTTCTACGTTGTGAATTTTTTGGAGTTAAAAGAGCCAGTGCTGGGGCCCTAGAGATTTCCCTTGTGAATTCACCAAGCTGAATTTTCCTGATAGTTTGACTCCAGTCTTCTTCCTTATTAGGGAAGGTTACATATGTACCTGCATATGCACATGTATATAGGTTGTATATGGATTATATATATAAACATTCAAAAACTTTAGCCTGATTATTAAATAAAATGATATTTCCACTCCTGCTTTCTGGGGTTCTAAAATAAATATATTCCTTTTACCTTTTACTGTTTGGCTTTTTGGAGTTGGAATATTATACACAATAAATGCCTTTCACCCATTTGGTGAGCATGAAAAAAACTAGTCAGGTGGAAATCACTCATGTCCACAAGAGAGCAAAAATCCCCCCAAAAAGGCAGGAGGGGAAATCAGGACACTGAAAATCTTTCTTTTCTTTATTTTCTTCATCCATGTGAAAGTCTAGTCCATGTTTTAATCTGTTAAAATTTGTGGCCGCCTGAGTTCCGGAGTCTGTGAATCATATCATTACTCAGATATGTGACAAAAAAGACCCAAAAAATTCTTTTAATTACTTGTTAATTTTCCTTTTTCTCTGAGGAGAACTGGAGTGCCCTTTCTGTAAGTTCCATCTCTTTAAATTTGTCCTGGATAATTTCATACAAGCTGCAAACCCTGTCATGTCGCTTCATGGGAGGAATGATGTTTGACATTTTAAGAGCCTTCAGTGAATGACTAAATTAATTTTACTGATTGAGTCACTCTTTTCCAAGAGCTTAAGTTAAGAGCAGAAATCTAGTAAGTAACTTTTCTACACAAAGCCAAGCTAATGTTTTCAGTGTACCCTGTATGCTAACTCTGTTCTTTATTACCCAGTTCCTGATACAGAGCAGAAGGTGTTGATTTGCATGCTGGGTGAAACTATTTTGGGAGAGCTGCCATCTTCAGGTTTTTTTATTAGTACCTGTCCTGCAAATTAGCAGCATAGATGGCTGAATTGGATGTGCTAAAGCCTGAGCCATTGAGTATTTCTGAAAACTAAAATCAAAGCTGATTTATTATAGTAACAGTTATGGTCAGCTGCCCCACTGTAGAGACAATAGACATTAGGCGACGGGCAGGACAAACACTGGGAAGTGACTACTTCAGCAATTGCATTTCAATCTTGCATTGAACTTGAGTCAATAACCTAGATCCTTAGGTTTTCAGGTCCCAAGATCCTCACAGAGGTCTTTTTGAAGACTGTAGATGATTTGCCATTTTATTTTTCTGGCATTGAGATAAATGCAAGTGATATGCTTAGAAGTCCAGAAGTTTCACAGCTGAGCTCCTTTAGAACTCTTTTGAATATCACTTTTGTATTTATTTGTTTATTGAAATGAATTTAAAGCAGTTCTTCCAACTCATGCCACATTAAAAAAAGTATATATATTTCCTTGTGGGAACTTCTCTGACTTGTTCCATAGTGAAAATAAACACAATAATTAATTTAGTCTGACTGAAATGTTCTCTTTTCATGCGTCTTTTATACCTTGAATATTATTAGCTCTCTGGAGTTCATTGCTTCTGAAATGTTTGAAAATATTTTTATTAGCTTTTTCACTCTTAGTAAGTCACTTTTCCTTATTTTTGTGGCCTACCTTACTGTGATTTTGTGTATAACTTTTCAGAGCTGATGCTCTTTTCCATTCTCTGGTTAGAAGTGACTTTCTTTTCCTGAAAGTCCAAAAGTAAGTAGGAATAGCCAGAACTCTAGAAAGAATAACTGTAGGACTCAGGAGACTGAAATAGCTGGGGGGGGGGGGGGGGGGGGGGGGGAAGTAGAGCATGCCTAGTGGGAACATTAAAAGCAGTCATCAAGCACATAAGAGGCTACTGCAAGGAAAATACTTTGTACTGTATGTCCACAGTAGTTAGGACACGTAGTAATAAACTCCAGCTGTAGCAAGAAAACTTCAGCATGGGTGGTAAGAAAGAATTCCTAGTCTAATGATAATGAATATCTGAACTAGACTGGATGAGGAGGCTGTGTAGTGTCCAGTACTGGAGTACTGGAATATATACACTGGACATCATACAAGTATAGATGATTCTAACTTGGCCAGGGGATGCGTTTAATGACAACTTAAGGTCCCTGTTAGACCTGTTGTTCTCTCATTTCATTATTGTAATAACTTACTTTATTCTGAGGTTTTTAGCATCCTGGCTTATGGCATCTCCCTTTAGAGACTATTTCTTGATTTGTGGCATATATGTAGCCTATCATGATGTTTCACCTGGCTTATATGCCCTTTAATTAACTTACATACACGTATGGAACTATTCTTTTAAAAAGATAATATTCTTTCTCGCCTTTTTCCTCCTCAAGACAGACTACATTTGCCTAATTTTGAGTGCAAATAGAGAGTGGATTTTCTAAGTTAATTCAGTCTGAATATATTTAACTTCTTATTCAAAAAAAAAAAAAAGCTTCATATGAGAAAGCCTTATTTTGGATGAGTTAACATATTGAGCATTTACACCACAATAGTTAGAGGAGACAATGACAATTAGATATTGCTGATGATATAATCAGTCCTGGAGTCAATACTTCTACCACTGATTTTGTAAACTTGAAAAGGTTGATAAGCATGTCTGATTCACTGAAAAGATGGCATGTGTACTTTCATAATATGAGGAATACTATGGAACTCCCTACAATAGGCAAAATAGATCACCTAGTGTGGATGTAATTTTAAATGCAAATTCCTTTGCTGTGAGTAATGTAATTTCCTTTTATTGGATCTTCTCTCAACCCTTTACTGATAAGATTCTTTTTTTTTTTTGTCATCTTAATACAGAATAGGTTCTTCATTTGCTTTTTTGCTTTGGGAATGTCTTTTATAGAACTATTGTGATGCAGGACCAATTTATTTCCTATTTCTTTACAAAGGGATGAAGATACTTCAACCAGTGAAACATGTTGATTCTTAACATATCCGTCTTCCCTCCCACAACATGACTTTGGAACTGACAAAAGAGGCTACTGAAAAGCATTTTTAAATTAACAGGAGTGGCAAACAAGGAGGTTCAACTATTTCTGACTGAGCCCAAGAGCACCAAATTTTTGAGTTTGTGCAGATGAAACATCACAGACATTATTCAAAAAATGCATATCCAATAAGCATTTTCTTGTTTATGTTTGATATTAGTTTTTTAAGGATCTTTGGGAGGGATTGATCTTATCTAACTCTTGCCATCAGCAGTAGAGACACATACTTCCAAACTAGTCACTTCAGTCTCCCTTTCTTCTAATCAGTCCTTTTAGGAAGTAATTAACCTGACCTATTTTAGGTGACTATTTTAAGATGAGATGAATTACTCTTATTAAGAGTATCTTTGTTTCTGCTGATGAAAAAAAGAAGTCTTCACAATTAGCTCAAAGGTGGATATATCAACATTTTTGATGTTTGCATTTGGGTAAATGAATGCCTCCCTGTATGTTATGATATCCTGTGGTTTTAACAATATAGTTTTGTGCATGGTCTAAAATAATCCAGCAATCATTTTGACATTAGGTATCTAGTTCTGCACTCCATGAAAAACCTTACAATGGAGCTAGGCATGACGATGTACCTGTAAAACTTGGGTCTCTGTAACCTAGAACCAACCCAGTTTAATAAATTTGAGTTGTCAGCAAGCCTCAGGATCTTCACAGCTGTATTTGGAATATATGTTTGCACTTCATCACTGGCAGGTGGTTGATGTACAGTGTTTAATGTTCCACCAAACTGCTTTACACAGATCTTTAAGCTACATATCTAAAACAGAAATGGAGGTCCAGAAACCTAAATGCCCTAAAAAAGGGCTACCATTTCCTCTGAGATATCCTATTGTAAAAGCCAAGCCACATCTCTAGAACTAGCAGATTTCCTCTCAATTTAATATTATTGGTATCTGAAACAGTCTTGGCTAAAGGAAAATCATCTCACTGTTTAAAGTCTGTATAATCTGTATCATCCTCAGATCTTTAAGTGACTGGATGATATACACCCCTAAAACTGAAGCCAGACACCAGATTTTAGAGACACTAGACATATCAGCTCTTTCCCTTCACCTCTTCTAAAATCTCATCTATTTTAGACTGCAGTTTTAGTGTTAGATAAACTTCTCCTTTGAATATATTGGTATTTTCCTATCAGCTATGCAGAGAATCTAAACAGTCATTTTAGATGAGGTGCCTAGCTTTTAAAAAGCCATAGCAAGGTGGATGAATCCCATTTTGGGTGATCACTCCTTAAATCACTCCTTAAATCCAGTGTGTTTTCTATAGGGCCTATAGAATTGCCAGGGGCTCTTTTCTGAGAATGTGAGAGATGAACAGAAACCCCCAGCACAGCTTCTGTACAGTCCCAAACCCATTCAGGGAATTAAGCAACACGGCTGCGCAAAATAGAAGCGAGCTCCATCCCTTACTGACAGCAATGCAAGACAGTCACAGGTTATTCTGTGCTGCACTTATTAGTCTATTTAAGTTTCCTGCAAAAGATTGTATTGATATCTAGAAAGCCTTTAACAACTTTCTTACCTCCTTGAGGCTCATAAAAATGCTGTGCAGTAGCTCTGAAAACTCCATTCCAATGGATCCTGACAATTAAGAAAAGGCAGTGTGATTGCCTAAGTTGTTTTAAAATATTGGCTTGCTGCCTACGCAAAGCTAAACAAAGGCTTACTCTAGCTTTTAGGTCAGACCAATACAGGCCAAGCCTGAGCTCTGATTTGCCCCATACAAGGAAATATAATGGAGTGGAAGCAGCAGCTACTTAATATAGGAGTTAAAATTACCCGTGACTGAAGTGAGCACATCAATCAAAAGTTTTGGCATATAATGAGCTAGACAAACTGGTGTGGTAGGTTTGGGGGCAGGAAAAGGCTTCACTCTGTATTCAGCAGTTTCCAAATTACCATGACATCCCTTTGCATAAACCACCCGACTTCCAGCAGGTGGATTTTACAGGCATTGTGCTGCCAGCACAAAGATGGATCAAGTGGGAGCATTCAAAATAGCTTCCTGTTTTGTGTTCTTAAAATCAGAATTGCATGAAGTCTGCCAAAATTCTTAACATTTTTAGAAGCTAGACTAGGAAATAATAAAAGGGATGGAAAATCAAGAAAGAAAAATGTGACAGCATTAACATATTACACAAGCAACAGTGCTTGTTTTCTGTGCCCAGAAAAATCCAAATTTTTAATAAAAAGAATTACCTTAGAATGAATCAGGGAAATACTCTAATCTTTCTGAGATGTCTTCCTAATTCATGTATGTCATGCAGTGTTCGTTACAGTAAAACACAGCACTTTCTCTCTTACCACCTGAATGCTTTTGGATTTATTATTCCTGTCTCGATCTTTTAGGGAAAGATACTGACACGTTTACATGTGTCTAAAATCATTAGCTGAAAAACCTCTCCTAAATATATAATGATTGCAAAAGTGCATTTGGGAAGAGATCAGATGCATGTTATGACACTTTTCTATAAATGCCTTCCAGTCATCTATATATAGGGGATCAAACTCTTCTTTCAGATTCTCACATGGCAGTCTGAGTTGTGCAGGAAATCCTTGCAGTTATTCCAGAGAAGATCAGTGCAGGGCTTTAGAGTGTGCTTTTGTGGTAGTGCATTGGAGGCTGTCTATTCTGGGAGGATTTTTGTTTTGTTTTGTTTTTACTTAATAAGGTATTCTAGTGTTTAAAGGCATACTATGAATTTACAGTTTCCAGCCTCTTTGTTTAAAAATAAAGCAACGTAATTGTATGTTGCAAGCGATATTAAGACATATTTTTCAGTGAGCATTAAATTAGACTCTGTTGATGCTGCAGGACCAATAACCCACCCAACTGGATGTTCCTTTGGAATCAGTAAAAAGTGCATAGCACAGATGTTGTTGTAATCATTCTATGTCAGAACAATCCAGGGTTCAATGGTCCTACAATTTCCAGATGTGTGGAATGATGGTCTGGTTTTCAGATATACTGGGTTATAAAATAAGGCATGACAGAATAGTAAATGTTCATTTCAGAATAAATGGAAATTGTTTTTCTTTTTTCGTATTTAAGTCACTACAGGAATGGACCTCGAGATTTCAGCCAGGAGAGTAGGGAGAAAAAATGGAGGAGAAAGAAAAGTTGCAAACCTACGAGAACCATGGGAACAGAGATCCTTGGCATGTTGATAAGTTAAAAACTTTATACAGGTGTTTTCCAGAAGCTGAAGAGAAGGCATTGCTCGAGAAGGGATTGTAAATCTAAAATCAAAATATGTCTTGAAGAACGCTTCAACATCTAACACTTGAGCTGGACACACAATTGTTAGCTGTGAAAAACTTAGGTGGAATCTAGGCTCCACTGCAATCGATAGATGTTTGCCATTGATTTCTGTGAAGGCAGGATTCTCCCCCAGCTTCTCCTCATCATTGTATTACTGGAAACTTTCCCTCTGGTGTTTCTTTCTAAATCAACAATGTGAATGTCAGCACACCAGAGACAACTGGTTCCTTACAACAGTTTTGTCTGTGACTCTCACTTCACACTCCTGTTCTTTCTCCACGTCATCTGGTCCTCTTCTCCTCACAAGCAAATTGTTTATGGACCCTTTTCTCTTCATAAAAGTGCATTCAGTAGCAGACTTGAAAGAAAAGGCCATTGTCAGCTGTTTATATATGTATGAAAGCAGAAGCCAGGGATAATATTTTTAAAAGTGTAGTAATTCATAGGAATAGCAACATTAAAAAAACTAATCTACCTAAAAGGTAATCTACTGGTCTTATTATTTTCTTGTCATAGTTATCCTTTTTGTTTGGTCAGAGAAGAATAAAAGGAAATCGTCATGAAAAAAATGCATATGTTTGAAGTCTGGCACTCAAATGATATATAACTGGCTCTTGATCAAGAGGATTCTTCTGATGTCTTTTTTTTCCCTCATTGACTAAATCCACCCCCCTCTCCAGCCCCTAACATATCCCTTTCCCTACCTTTAATAGGATAAAGCATTCTGAACTAAAGCCAAAAAGATGTTTTGAATTTAATCTGTGGTATTGTCTGTCTGTATCTCCTTTCAAGGGTTGATGACAATTTGTTGCTCTGCATATTTCATGCAACTTAAAATGGAATCCAAACATTCCATTAATATAGATAAAACATCAGAACGATGAAGCTGTTACTTATATCTGCAATAAAGACTTCATCTGACAACAATCTTCCCAGGAACTTCAGTGTGAGCTGTATCAAATCCTGTGTTCTTTGCATCAAATTTTCTATTCTCTCTTCCTCTCTCTTTGAGAACGTGATCAGTTAAGATGAATATTTCACAAGGTAATTCCCAATTTCTCAGAAAGTCTAGAATATTTTAAAATACTTAAATCATTGCTAAATGACTTAGATTCCTCAGCTCCTAAATCTAAAGCCTGTTCTTTTTTTTTTTTTTTTTTTTTTTGTAGTCGCATGGCTTTTGTTTAAAAAAAAGAAAAAAAAGAGGTCATGCCTAGGCACAGGTTATGGATGAGCTCTTCAGAAAAGGAAACAGCAAGCTGCCTACATTAAGTGTCAAAGTCAATAAAAAATAAAAATCATATGACTAATACAGTTGAAGAAAGGGAACAAGCTTACAATTAGAATATTAAAATAAAAATTCTGAGACAAAGAAGATCGGTTAAACCATTGCTTGATTTTCCCTAAATAATAATAAAAAAAGCTGAAATTCTTATTTTTCCTACTAGCCAGGGATAATGTCACTTTAAGCTAAGGGAATTAAATGTCTGTTTTTATCCACCTTTTCCCCCTGCTGTACATAATCACTGTCTGTCACACTTTGATGTCATAATCATCCACTGAAGCTTCACTGTTAAAGAGTAAATCTGCTTAACTCACCAAAAAAAAAAAAAAAAAAAAGCAGGAAAATTGCGCACCAAAGCACTTGCTTTTTCTTGCCTTAGTAGCAACAAATTTGAATTACAGATGTGTGGTTTTATGTCACTCTGGCTTTACTGGAGCCATTTCAAAAGGCAAGAGCCCATTTTTTAAAATATATCTTAATCAGTTCAAATAGTAACAGCAACTGTTTGCTACTAAGTAAGCATAAAAAGTCCTTTCTTGTGTGTAATGTATGTGAGCAGCAGGACCTCAGTGTCAAACAGAACTTCACAGTATCTTTTTGCAATAATTTTTCCATACAAGGAAGAGATCTAAACGTTGGTATAGATTTAATCTGTGAATGAAATACTCTTTTATATATCTAGTGCTTCAAAAAGCTTGGTTTACATTTGGCCCAAAGTGAAGACAGTATCCTGTTCACATCTGGAACGCAGTCGAAAAGTTGCCATCCATCTGATGTTATGTTATATTTTTAATGCCAAGTGAAAGTGCCAATTCTTGTTTAAAATTTTCTTTCACATAGTTGCATGACTCTTCTTTTTTTCTGTTGTTTTCTTCTGTTTAATTTCTGTCCAGTTTTAGTCTAACCTACTGAGCCATTTAACATATGATTCACTGCATCCCTCTGTTAAGATTAATTACAATAATCAGTGAAAAGAAAGGATTTTCTCATTTCCAGTAATTGTTTACATTCTACTGCTGGACACCATACTATTTGGTCAGGTATCATGAGAAGGAGAAAAAAAGAAAAAAGAAACCAAAGAAAGGCAAAAAGAAGAAAGAGACAATCTGTATTCAGTATCAGTAGCCCACATTCTTCCTTTGGCAACTTTCTCCTTTTATTGTAGGGTTCCCATAAGCCAATCTGAATTTCCCAAAAGGGGTTAACAAAATAGCTTCTCAGTGAACAAGTGCAACTACATGTTAGCATCAAACTTTAGAAAGTCACCTCTATTATGAATCTGTTGCTTTCTGATCTTACCCTTGTTGTTTTATCAAGAAACCTTTCTGCAATAATAATGCTACGTTAGTATTAACAACAGCAACAGCAGTGTATATCTTACATTACTCCAACGCAATGTTGTTGGCAAGCACTCCTGAACCGTTACTTATTTTATATAGTGAATCTGTAGAGCAGCTGTAGCTGGATGCCAAAAATACCTTTTTGCTCCACAGAATACTCAATGTTCTTTTTATTATGTTAAGAAATTGATCATTTCAGTTTAATTATCCTTTGGTAAGAGCGTATAACACTTACAGTGCAAACTGCTTTCTCTGGAATATTTCTCTGGTGTCTTTTCCTGCCTATTGGATTTTCAAATGATATTTCTCCATACAGTAAAGGGGAAGAAACTGTGGTTCCAATATATTTACATTCAATGCAGAGAGTGGATATAAAATCAGTTGGTTCATTCAACAGATTAAGTAGAAAGATTGTTGCATTTCATTACCCTTATTATGTAGCAATTTTAATTCAGTTTAGGCTTTAACTGCCTCAGTAACAGCCAGCATAGCCAAGGAAAAAGAAGCTTGTCTGTGCATGGTCCCCACATTTGATCAGCTGCATTTAAAGGCCATGAGAACATTGTGAAGGATTGATCGAGGAGTGTAGATACCTGTACTGGTTTCAAATAAAACTGATGCTAAAAAAGTCATCTCAAACTTACCAGTGTGAACCTAAAATGTTTCTCGTTCTGTACTCTTAATTGCAAAACATTAAAGAGAATACAACGAAGTTCTTGTAAACACAGACAGTGAAGCAAAGCTTTTAATAAAATGAAGAAAATATTGGACCCATAAGACAGCATCTTATGCATCAATGGAAGAAACACTGGCTGTTCTCAGTGCAACTGGTTGTCAGCTTGAATATGATGATCTCATTTTCTTTCACATTATTCTGAATATACCAGTTTAATAACATTATGGACACTTTAATGCATAACAGCCTATAGAAAAAAAAGGAAGGAAACAAATTATATGTGGGTTTCTTTTAAGATCCAGCAACTATTGTTTGAGTTTCTATGCCTGTTCTTTCATTATCCCAGAATGAGTTTCTTTTCAGAGACAGCAGAATGGTTTGACACAACAAAACAAATAGCTCTCCTCCCCCTCCCCATTAGGCTCGCAAGCCACGTGCGGGTCCGCACTGCTGCACTAAGCACAGGGTGTTTTATAAATCAGTCAATTCCTGCTTCTCCACAAGGGCAGTCTCAGCCTAATGGTGCATGGAACTTTTAAATGCAGAACTTTTATATTATTTTTCCCCTTAGCACTTGTGAATGTGAGGAACCAGTAACATTAGCACGACTCAAGCCCTCTGCGAGGAAGCATGTTTGAGTCAAGCTGCCTCACTGCAAAGCAAACAGTCCTAATTCATGAGATGTCTTCTGGCTCTGGGAGAAGTTGGGCCATGAAAAACAGGACTATATTTGCCTGGAATACCAGTGTTTGCCTGGGCTAGCACAAGGGGAGCCTGCTGCCTATTGATTTTATAAACCTGTTTCCAACCAAAACATGGAAATTATGCCATAGAATACACATATTAACTAATATATCTTTAAATAAATATCAAAGAAGAGACATCCCTGTCAAAGGACTGCTGTTGACTTTTTAGTTTACCACCTGCTATAATTCAGGCCACAGTTTAGTAAAGTAATTAGGCACATTTGAAATATAAATATGTAAACAGCTTCACTGACTTCAACAGAATTGCTGACATCTTGAAGTTGTAAGTTATGCAAGAGTGGCAGAGAAGAGTAATATCTTTTGATAAATGTACTAATATCATTGGGGAAAGAAAAATAAACTTTCAGGCACAAAATCCACTTCTCTGTTCAATTACCATTTATGAAAGAACTCTCCCTATAGGGCCTTGCTACATTTATAATGCTTGGCCATCACAGTTATTGTTCCCTGCCATTCTTAATGTCAGGCACATATTTAAGAACTTGCCGTATCAAAGCCTCAGAGAAAGCTCTGAGATATTTTATGGTAATTCAAATGACAACCAGCACATATAATTTCTCAGGTTAATACTGATACAGCTCTATTCTAAGTCCGCTTTTTGGCTATGATCCTCCATTACATTTGAGTGTTGGCCATGTGATTCATGGCTGATCTAACATGGTGAAAAGGAAAATAGTTAAAGCAACAGGGTTGTGACTTTGGCTTCTGTTATTACCATAAACTTATAGTATATAGAAGGGAGATGTCATCCACATTGTGGCTTATCTATACTGCCAAATTCTTCATCTCCTAATATATCCCTTACCTACTTGTAACAGGAACTGACCGTGCCCAGTTTTATATGTGTAACTAATTCAAATATCAAACTTTTTTATTTCTAAAAAAAAGATTGCTATTTGAAATTATTCAATCACCTCTGACAGGATACTGGACAACTAGGAAAGATACGTACAGAAGTAGCAAAGATGATCACAGGTATGGAAGTGTTTCCACATAAAAAAGAGTAGTTCAGAAAAGAGACAACAAAAAAGGCATAGGATATAGGCTTATAAAATCATGAATATTTAAGAGGTTAATGGGAAACCTGTTTTTCTCACTATAAGGCCTGAGTAACAGCTAATGAAATGATCATGCAAGAGCTTTGTTTAAAAAAAAAAAAAAAAAGCACTTTTTCCCACGGTGCCTAATTAAACTGGAATTCCTTGCACTGGACATTGTACAAGCCCAGCATATAAACAGGTTGCAAACCATTAGAAATGGAGGAAAACTGCATCAGAGATCATTCAGCACTGAGGTATGCATATAAGTTCTAGCTCAGGAAATCCCTAAGGTGAAAGATGAGGAGATATACTAGACAAAAATATCCCTGAATGCTTGCCCCATCTTTATATTTTTTATATTCTTTATATGCTTTGCATAAGCATCAGTGGACAGAACCATCAGGCATGTTCTTATGTTTTCTACTCATACTGGAGTAATTCACCTACAGAGAGGATCTCTTTCATCTCAGTTTATACAGGAGAAAACTAGTGCATACAGCAAATAACTTCATAGCAGATGCTCAGGCTCTTCAGCTGAGCTTAGTGCTTGAATGAGTGGGATATATGGGAAACTCAGGCAGATTTATGGGGCTGTCAAGTGATGCAACAATTTCAGACTTGAAGGTAGAGTTTTGGAGTTTTTATATATATATATATATATATATATATATATATATATATATAAGCTTTGTATGTTAAATTCTTGTTCTGTGTTATTTTGTGTTAATTCTTGATTTTAGAAGTGATTTAATGCAACATTTAGAAAGCTATTTTTGATCTCTTCTTGAATTCTCTCAAAAGCACTCTTACTTAATGAGTGAGCTTTTCACTCACATTCATAAAGATATCTAATCTGTAATTTTTAAACGTGTTCAGGGGATCACACTTCTTAAACTGATTATCTTTAAAACTGTATTATATGCATTTAATATGTATTATCAAAAATGAAAACAGTGTTTAATGTTATGATTTCCGGAAACTTGCAAAAATAAATCAAATATGATAAGTATTTTGTAACTCTGTGTGGAAAAAAAAATCTCATTTGGGACAACAGATTTAAGGATTTTCTATTATAGTTTTTTTGTTTTTATTTGCCCATTGCCCATCAATATCTTTTGTATTTCTATAACTATGTTTTTACATGTGATGTTATTTTTGGCTTGACGTAATCTCTGTTTTAGGCAGCAAAGTAGAACCTATATCCTTGAAAGCAAAATCTAAGAAAGGGTAACGTAAATCATTATATACTTTTAACATTTTACATATAGTCACTGCACCTTGACTACGACTTCTCAGGGTTCATTCTTGTTTATAGCAACCACTGTTTGTTCTTAGTTTTAGATTCTGAAATGTTCTATGCATAAAATGATAGAAATGCACTGTGACTGGACCATTTATTCTATGCTGCAGTGCAAATACAAGTAAACTATCTCTGACAGATATTTGGATAAACTCTTAATAACCTACAATGACCATAAAAGAAATCATGGAAGCTAAATGGATATTCTTTTTGTTTTAATGGGCATTTCTACTTTTCTTCTTTCACTTTATAGTTTAGAAGACATACATTAAAAGCCACCGATCCATCCCATATGCTTTTGTGAGAACACAAAACACAACCCTTCCATGAAGCATCTATAGAGATTGCTGTTCCTTGCAAGAGCCACAGAATTTTATCAGTAATGACAAATAAGAACAAACATAAACCTCTCAAGCATACGACCATGTATTTCTCTGTGAAAGTTTTCTCAAGTGACTTATTCAAATTGGAGAGCTAGCTAGAAGGTCCTTGACATAATTCAACATAAAGTCTTTGAAATGTTCTGCTATTTGTGCTTTTCTACACCTTCCATATCATTTGATCGCAGTATCACCATGTGTTAGTCCCACTGGAAATGAGTTGTCTTCAACGCAAATTGCAGGTGTCTGACACCAACTCTTGATTTTCCTCATGACAAAGTTCTTTTTGCTTGCAAATTTTGGCGCTCTCCACAGCCATGCTTGATATTAAATGGCCGTGCTGCCCCATGAAAACTACATAGACACCCTGGTGTCTGAGATATCTCGGCAGCTAATCCATTCTGCAGGGAAGTACTTCCTGTACTTTTAATAAGCATATTCTGAAAGTTAGTGAAAATGGAGCTTTCTTTTTGTAGGAGAACCAGCAAAAAATCTGACCATCTGATTTGATGGCTAATTTGGTCCATCTAATTTGGTGGCTAGTGTATATCCTGCCTGTCAGAAAACATTTCACATCTTGCAGAAATTAACAATGTTCTCTCTTTATATTATTGATTAGCACTTTGAGGACCAAACAAAGTTTAACTCTACCACCTCCACATCTAGCAAGAGTTTTGCTGGATTACACATGCAGAACTCCATTTCTTTGAGGTTTGTTTCAAAGAGAATCTGTAATACAGGGCCACTGTCTGTCTTTTCTTTGTTTACCTCATTCATAGTAGCATCTGTTTTAATTCCAATAGCATAATACTGTATTTTGCAAAATATGTATTATATACCCAATGGTGGTACAGTGTAGTTAGCATGAATCCTTGTGTCAGGCCTGAAATAAGATCAAGACAATTCCTTACTGCTTTCAGTCTATTCTCCTGATTTTCACATCTTTCTAGCAGATCACCTGGGCCCATCAGACTTGTGAGTCTTGATGCATACTTAGTAAATCTGTTTTTCATATCAATACATTTCAATCATAGTTATTTGGAGAAACAGTTTAAATTCTCAGCGTATGTACATGAAGACCCAGCATGCTTCCCACTGCCATTAAAAAGAATACACACAATCTTCACAAAGGATCAGAGAAAATTACATAATTTTGGTGCTAATCCTATGGGACTCACCTTAAAGGCCTTGAATGGAACAGAACATCACACGGCTCTCTATTGATCTCAGCCCTCTGTACCTGTGAAAATTTACCCTACAGGCTAATTACAGTAGGATAGTTGGAAATAAACATGTTTTTTAGAGTCAATGCAATAATAGCAAGAGGTGCCTTAATCTCACATCCAGTTAAGCTTCAGTCTCAAATATCACCCTCAGAGTTTAAAAATAGTTGCTGGTAGATATCTGATAGATTATGAGCATTATTGGGATAACAGTAACAATAAAAAGTTTAATAAACTAACTTTTCAATCTTTTTGTTATTGTTTTGAAAGACTTTCCTTCCTTGATTTTAAAAATTGAAAAGGACTGGATCCATGGAATTAGTAAACTGTACCATTAACTCCATTCCTTACCTCCCTTTATCCTTAGTTGGATAATACTATTGAGTTATAACAACACCTCATCCCTATAGCTGAATGTACTGAAATTTAGGAAAAGGAATAAATCATAAAACACAAGGTTATCATCATGTTCTTTGTCTTTAAATACAGATTAACCTGATACATGAAGTACTTCAAAGAAAATATAGAGAAAATGTTATTTCTTTGTTTGAGACTACCTTTGGAATGACATTTTAATTTTTATTTTTCATAAAACAGATAAGTTCCTGTTATGAGATACACTGCTCAATTCAATTAGTTTATTTTCTTGACTGGGTGATATTTATTGATAGCTTTTTTTCGCATTCCTGTAAAAGGTCTTCTTTGACCATCAGTTCCAGGAATATATTTTTACATCTTTTATTCATTGCTACCATTGCATCTTCTTTAGGTAAGAGAGAGAATTTTACATATCCAAATACTGGAAATCCTCGTCGGTCCTTATCCAAGCAAGCACGTTAAAAGGATGATACTGGTACTGACATGCACAAATGACTGTTTATTGTATCAATCATTAATCATTAATCTTGTTTCTCCCTGTGTTTTATCTGCTAAGACTTATTATGTTAAGGATTTGAATTCTTGGCGCCAGGGTCTGTCTTTTTCTATGTGTATCAGTACAGTTCCTGGCAGAGTTGAATCTCATTCTGTTATATAGATGAAAGTGATAAAGATAGAAATAATAATAAAATATGATCCCAAATTAGTGGCTAAACAAAGCATAGTTTACTGTTAAACAACAAAAAGCTAATCTTCACTTTCAGCAGGCAATGAGAACACATACTTACACACAGAACCCCTCTTCCCATTCCCTCAAACACACAAATTGTCATAGAAAAAGGAGGGAAAAAGGAAAGATCTATTCAAGATAATACAATAAGGTCATTATCTACAGCAATCCAACTGCAGGGGTGTCTGTTAATTGCATTTTGGGGATGCTGAATAAATAAGCATTTCAGCACTATTACTATGATTCCAAAGCACAAAGCTCTTATAGGAGAACTGAGTCAAAAAGAAAATCAAATTCTACAGGGATTTGATGAATTATATTCTCTTCATTTGCACAAATTAAAAAACAGTAAATACAAGTCAGAGCCTGTATAAAACATTTAAAGTCATTCTTGTTTGTTGTGCTCTTAATATTAAGATGCAAAGATTGCATGATTGTAGACAGGGACCCGTTTATTTCAATAAATCCACAATACTGAAAAACATCGTATAAATGGTTTGACGATGAGCTGTGTACTGCAGCGGAAATTCAGCTTGCTTAGCAGACTGCTGTAGTTGAGGGAAATCATTGGACATCTATACTTATGCTGAGTTGACAGTGCAAAGGGTGGGAAGCCCAGTGAATTTTTTAAAGGCCTAGTAAGAGAATTGCAGGTGGGTGGGTGCAATAATGGCTTTCATGCTTTTTGGCTGGTGGGCTGCTGGGTAGGTGCAGCATAACTCCAACTCCAGTTTGTGCTCCCTGCTCCAGCGTGCTGTGGTGCCAGGCTTGGTGCCTGCACACGTGCTGCCACACCTAGCACAAGCGGGAAATAAAACTCAGAAAGCAGGGAACAAAACTTAGAAAGTCTCAGAGGGCTTTAATGTTCTGGTGGGAATGGACACCTAAGAGCTTCCCTGGAGTAGGTGTCTAGAATTCTCAACAGGAAAAGCTGAAGTCTAGGAAAAGCTGAAGTCTGTATGAAAAAAAAAAAAAAAAAAAGTGGGCTATATGCTCACACACACATCTATATACATGAGGAAATAAATATTTATGCAACTTTCCAGTTTACACATGACAGACTAAGCTGTGCCTGACAGTAAGGAATATCTACTATAAAGCCATGCATATATATATATATATTTATATGTGAATACACACAAGCATAAACTGAACCCGGATATTCTGAATAAGATAACATTTTTGTGTGTACAATTTTTGATTTAACTTAAGACTAAACTCATCAAAAACAATAACAACAGTTGTTCATCTGATATTCCTAGAACCACTTCCGGACCAAACAGAGTCAGATAATTGCTGATTAATCTTCAGATAAGAATCCGGACATCTAAAAGAAACCACTGTGCCTATGGGGCACATTTATCACTAATGCAAACATGACAAATGGTCTTGCAGCACCCTCCTTGAAATATATATTTTTATTGATATAAATGCAGAGAGAAAAGAAGATTAATTGTAATAATGGAAATCCCCTCATCTTTAAAAATGGCCAGTAGGTATTTTTGTTTCTTTTAATTAATAAATCCTGGAAAAAAATCCAGCAAAACAGGATAATATTTCTCATAAAATATTGTCTGTGGTTGACTTTTAAATTATTTAGAAACATATATAAATCCATATTTAAAATAAAATTTAGAGGTAAATTTTATAGAAGGAAGAGTTATCCAAATTTTGTCTGGCATGTTTACCAATATGTATTTATGTTATATTTAATAAAGGAAAGAATAAAAATAGATTAATGTATCTTTATGTCATCTGATTATTATGTCACCTTACATCACTCTATTTCACAAAATCAAAATGTATTTTCTTTTGATTTATCTTTTATTTAATAAAAGGTTTGAAATCTTAAAGAAGTGAGGCAAATCTAGGCATGTGTTTTAATTATTAACACAATTAACTATCTTACTTGCTTTTTCATGATTGCTGTTTAAAATGCTTTAAGAATGAAACCAAATTGCCCTCTCAATATCTTCCCTGTTTTCTGAAACTGTGGGGTTATAGCTCTTTGGCATCCTGATTACAGAGAATTGATGGTGTCAGCAAGTCTTAGATCAAGTTCATATAACCACAACTCTTTATCTCATCTCTGAATTTCTGATTAGTCAGTTCCATAGCCAGTGGACAAGATTACTGAGAAATCTTGCCATTTCACAATCCTTTTTTACATAAAAATGGGATGTCTAAGTGATCTACCACAAGCTGTAGTTGCTGGTGCATTATGTGTAATTATTCATAAGAGCACTAGATTATGATGAAAGCTGTTCCTAACCTTATACATAGAATCATGAATTTCCTAAAAAAGAAAAGAAAAAAAAATCCAACAACTTGTAGCCAGAGAAATATTTTCATATAACCCACAAAGCCATTTCAATCATAATGATAAACCATCAAATATAAACACTGATGTTTGCTGATAGTTTGCTCAGGTTGCTTTTAGGATTATTGGAATATTTTTTAATGAATAAATTAACTTTTTTTAATAAACAAAAGTAATCACTCTTGAACATGGAAAGCTGCTTTGAGGTTTTTTTTCCTATAACTTCAGGCATTCTCAAATTTTGTGAATACAAAAAAAAAAAAGTTAAAGGGAAACTAGTAAAACAAAATTAAATGTCTATGTTATAAGAAGAAATTAGAAATTTAAGGCTAAAGACAAAAAAATAGGTGTGTGGCATAGATAAATGTAAATTCTGATCCAAAACACATAAAGACTATGAGATTTTTTTTTCCCCTGAAAGACTGATATATTTATCTTGTCACAAACTTAAATTTAGTATACTATAAGTTTGGGGGGTTGTTTTTGTTTTTCTCTGATCTATCCCATTTTGACCTGGCAATGAATGACAGTAGAACTCGTAGACTTGGGTACAAAATTTTCATTGGAATAGATCATACACATTGCTTTGTAAGTCAAAATTCTACAAATGACCTTGAAGCCAAAGGTTTCACATGGAAGTAAGCATAGCCCTTGTGATTAGGTTGACCTTTAGGACAACATTTTTTCTTTCTGGAGGAACAGGCAGATCTGAGACTAAATCAGAGCTGTGTGAAATTAGAATAATCAGAAGGACATCAATGACTACATGAACTGCTTTGCTCTTTAATAGTAAGTTCTGTGAATTCATGCCTTTCCTCCCACTCTGTCTTCTACCCTTGCTATTTCCTAGGTTAGGGTTTATCTACTCTTAATGCTCATATTGAAGGAGAATTCTCTCCAAGCTTGCCATGGCTTTTCTCAGTCACCAGGATATCATAAAAAGGGCTTTGCAGAATGGAACATATTATATTTTCATTTTGGAATTCTTTACACAAATTAACACATTTGGTGCCTTTCTTGAATAGGGTCATTCTTTCTCCTAAGTGGACTCATTCTTTCAATTATTATTGTGTCAGCAGCACTATATTTATACTCTCTCCACTAGGATAATAGAGTCAGTTGGGCACCTGTGCAGTGGCTTTGAAGAAATGCACTGTATTCAAAATTTAAACGAAACTAAATTCACAGTATTTTGTCACGGTAGGTAAGCACTATTCATCCCATGTGTGTACAATCTCTGTAAGATACTTATTAATAAACACATCATATTCCACAGAGAAGGAGGTTTTGGAGGCAAAAGTAATATCTTTTGTTAAACACATAGATATGGTTTGGAAAAGCAGGCAAGTTTTGGAGAACATAGTCTCTTCATGAGACCCCTCACCAGGCATATTCTATTTGTAGTCTTTGCTGCATTTCCTTAATGAGGTTGTTATTTCTTTAATAGAGGAAATAACAAAGGAATGAAGTCATCTCACAGAAGAACACTCATTTCTTCTTATTTTTACTACAACTTTACTGCTTTTCAAGTTGTTCTCTACAGAGACCAGTGTTAGAGCAGATATAGGATCTAGATCAGAGGTGAAGGAAAGTGATCATACTTTGATCAACATTATTTTATATGTGGGAAAAGCAAGCAAGCAAGCAAACAAACTACTGCTACTGTAGTTTGCTACTGTATTCCCTATACAGTCAGCTACTGTATTCCCTATTCTTCATACAGGTGAATGTTTTACAAGCATTTTGTCCTATTTTTAAAAGAGGAACTTCTTTATTAGGACTATTATTTAAAAATAGATGATTCGGTTAACTTTGACGAACAGGCATTTTGCATAGTTGCTCCCAGTTAAATACATAAAGCCATGCTTTAGATGTTACTCAGCACAGTGGGAAAAAATGGAAAAGAACACAGGAAAAGTGTATATTTTAAAGTGGGAAGTACCATGACTTAGTCTAATAACCTAAAGTCTATTGTCTCATCTCATCATTCTTACACCGATCCTGTATCTTGAGCTTAAAATACAAAATATAGATATCCTAAGCAAAGATAGATGTCTGACCTATGGCCAGAGAGCTAGAAGGTCTACCCTGATAGTCTGAAAGGTAGAAAAAGAATCCCTAGACTCAGGGGAGGCCTATTATCCATGAAAATTTATGCATTTGCTGCCTCACCCTAAAAATAGAGTCTCTACCTGTGTCATAGGCAGGATGCCAATGATATGCTTCAATATTCTAGTATCAGTACATCAGTACACAGGTTACAAAAAGGGTTCTTGGTAGAAATCATTTTAATGCCTTTTGTACTGCAGCAGGAAAATGGTCCAATAGTGGAGGCACAGATGATTTAAAGCCAGGATACATAGCATTAATATTAGCCATAAATTTATTCTTCAATATTCAGGCCAATGTATTAGCAAACAACAAGATGTGGCTCACACATGTATAAGAACACTTTCAATGAAGAATTTTATTCAAGCTTATTTCATTACTTTTTTCTTGGTAGTGTGAACTGTGAATTAAGTTGAATACAAAAGGTTTTCACTGCACTGAATTACCTGTTTCACCTTGAAAAGCCACACAAAATGAAGCTCTTAAAGCCTTTTGAAAATGACCTTTTTCCTCAGCAATGATTTATCTTTCCCCTCGAAAATCCCTTTTACAAAAGGGAGTATGATTAAAGGAAGCCAAGCAGCACAAACACTCAGTGAAGATCCTGCTTATCTGGAACTCACTTGACAATGTATGTTTTTGGGGTCGGGAATGCTGCAGGTTCAAGGGATAATTCTGCCTTTCAAGCACTTCAATTTATTTCATGCGTGAGCACTGTCATTGTACGCAGACAAGATGAAACGCATCGTTGTGTAAAGAAATTGAAATGAAATCCTACTTGACCCGGCAGGATGGGGCATTATGTTTGACTCAGTAGTGATTCCTAGAATAATATCTAATTCCAGGAGGAAAATTTCTTGATATGGCCACCTGCTGTGAGTGTCTTTGTCCAGGGATCACAAGTTGTTCTGGGTGACTGGGCTCAGGACATGCCTAGAAGAAAGCAGCCAGCCTCCTGCTGGCTTATAGATCCCTTCATTTTCTGTATGCTCGCTATTCAATGGGAATGAGTGAATGAAGAGCAGGGGAAACCCGAAGCACTTCCACAGGAAGACACATGCTCTGGCAGATATGAGAGCTAAAACCCATTTGACCCCAGTTTCTCATGCAGATTTATCGAGGGGTGAGGGTGGGAGGTGAGGGGAATATAAAATTGAGAGTCATTTTTTTCTTCGCAGGCCAGGTTTTAATTTTTTTGTTCACACAGGCCAGTCACTGGCATGTCAGTCCACATTCGGGCCCTGTGAAGTGTTTACTTTGAAAAGGCTGTGCACCACCAGATTAAATAAAATAGGAGCGCTCCATGTCTCACAAGAGGGAATCGTGCAGACAGCTTTATTACTTCTGTCAGAGAACAAAGGGTTTTCCCAGCATGAAGGGGATTATTAGGCCGGCAGCAAATAAATGGAATGTGCGACGTCAAAACTTCAAATATGACAAACAGGGAGAGGAGAAGGGCGAAGAATCCTTAATTGATTTCTCTGCCGTAACAATAAGAAGAATAAAATTATTCAGGCGATTCCACCTAGCCAATGTCAATGTTGTGGCATAATCCAATTTTGATGCAAATTTCCATAATTACCACTGATAGAATTACTCCAAAAGTTGATCGTTACTTTTTCTTTCCCCCTAAACAATCCAACTGCAGAGTATCAAAATATCCTTCTATATGTTAGAAATAACATTTGTTTCTTCTAAGAAAAGAACTCTTTCTTTCCCCATTGTCTTAAAACTTCTGAGAAGTTCATTTCTTCTCTTAGAAGACACAGCCTTTATTTATTAAACTGACTAAATGATACAAATGTGCACTCCATATACATGGACTCCTGTGTCTTTCTCTCTCTTTTTTTTTTTTTTTTGAATGGCAGTTTTAACAGGAAAACCCTGTCCTCATGGCCTTTCATTTATCATTTTCTTTACTAGTAAATATCAGTTTTTCCTAGTTTCACTGACTGGAGCTAAAGTTGAGGAGTTTTCATCCATTCATTTATTCTGAGCTGCCATTTTGCTGCATATGGATTGGCAGCTTCATACAGTGCAACTGAGAGGTCTGATTGCACAGACACCCTCTGTACCATGGCGCGAGTGAGCTTCTGAATATCCTGGAAATTGTAGCAGGTCATATCATGTAACTAAGAGACTGGAAGCATCACCTACACAATATTCCTATGCGTATGTGGCCAAACAATAGCAAAGATGGAAGTGGAGGACATTCTCTCTGGCAGCATCCTGCCTTCTTTCACTGTAGAAGTTAGAGCAGTTCATGGGTGAAAACACATTTGTAATTAAGCTAGAGAGAGCGAGCGAGCAAGAGAGAGACAGAATTATCAGCAGCAAATATTTACCTTCTCTTCATAACCAATTCTGCCTTCTGTTACATCTTTACAATAAAACCAATGGGAGTGCATTGACCTAAACCAAGGTCTGAATTTACCCTTTGATATTTCCACTGCAAACACTGCAGTTATGAAGCAGGAAAAAAGTGAGTGTGCTGCAGTGTGTTATTCAGCTGCTGTACATTTCCTTTGCCTTGTGCCATACCAGTGTTCACATTTTAAGGTTCTGTGTTGCAACACTTGATTTTACAGAAGCCTGTGAAGTTAAGGACCTCAAATGTAATAAGACAGGGGAAAGGTTTTAAGTTATTATTTTTTAAAATGCCAAGAACAGTTAAGAACCATGAATGCTTTAGGCCATGAAGTAATCCTAGAGCCTGTAATGAAAAGAATTTGTCAGACTAAGGCATGTCAATATACATTAAAAGAGAAACAATCTCACTCATAGGCAAGTATATCCAATGCTCAGGACCAAATCCTGTTCCAGTCCAGGTCGGTGAAAGTTTTGCCATCAGCTTGAATAGTAGCAGGAGCAAAACCCTTCGGGCCAAATTTTCAGTGCCAGCTTCCCTTGCTTTATGGCACAATTTGGCACTGGCAATGAACTGTATCTTGATTATGTGCACCTGCAATTAATAATCAGCACAACAACAGATGCCAGGTTATAACCCCTCTTCAAATCCAGCTTTTAGTGTGCTACTAAAATATGACTAGATGTAACAACAAGCATTTCTTGTCACCTAAGGCATCCCTCAGCCCTAAAAAACCCTAAAAAGGTTTATATTTGACCCATCAAAATCCACATGACACTGTGACATGATATGCAGCACTGTGAATGTTTTAGGTGCAAAGGGAATAATCCCTTGAACTGCGGATTTACCAGCTGAAAAGAGCAGCTCTGCTATTTAATCACCCTGATACTTAATGTAGCAAATATAGTGTCAATGCTTTCAAATTAGTTGTAATTTTTTACAAAAGAACCAAAATAGTTTTAGCAGTGTTAAGGTGTCTGTGGAACAAATTATTTATATTCTCATCGAGTCTAGAGAACTAACTGAAATACAGACCTCTATATTTTTAGTACAGACCCGTGTGAAGATAGCCTGTCTATTCTTAATGCTTTGTTCTTAATGTCTAATATGACACTGTATTGACATGTATATAATGGATTGAAAGGGAAGAAGAAGAATGTGATACGCTATCTCATCCGTGACTGTATTTTTATTATAAGATCATATTCCCATTGATGCTCCGTCTAGTCTTGGTTGATTTCTGATCTCCTATAGTCAAAGTGGTTTGACTAAAAGGAGTAGATTTTGAGGAAAGAAGGAAAATGATTATGGTTCAATCAGGCTTACTATTCTATACATTTAAGTACCTTGAAGTAACTGATAATTGAAAAGAAGCCAGGAAAAATTGCAAGCCTCTTGTCAAGTCTAGAATTTCTATCCATTTTATGTTTGACTGTATATATAGAAGATCTGAAAAGCTGAATCTGAAATTAGGGAAATGATACAAAAATAGGACATCAGTTCATGCCTAGCCAAGTGGATGAGAAAGGAGAAAGCTAGCCATTAGCAGGAAAATTGAGGGGAGTTCAGAGAGGAGTTTCAATTTCTTGAATTATTTTTCTTCATGACTATACACATAGGGAGAGCTTAATCTTTCACTGCCAGCAATGACAGTGGGCAATAACCAAACAGGGATCAGAAACAAAAAAGTGATGGAAGAAGGAGATGGAGTAGAAACTTCATTTTACATGGAAAGAAACAATATGAATAGATTTAGTTTGTAGAGCCAGACCCTAGCTTCCACATGCATGAGCTGAGCTTTTGCTTTGGACACTTCTCTAACAAACAGATGGCTTCAGTAAATTATTTTCTACTTTAAAATCCTACTAATAAAGCAAAAGAGAAAGGAGGTTTATCACACACACACACTGTTGGCACAGGGTGACAGAGAATGCTTTTGCATTCTTTCTTAAGGAAGGAGCACTGTGGATATGACTTTGTGAAGGTAGAGATCTTTGAGTAATCAACACCAAAAAGCATGTGTTTGCTTTCTCTTAATTTAACTAAAATCCATTTTGGAGGAAGAAATGTTCCCTGATAAGTGAGTGTTCTGAGAAAGAGAGGTACTTCATGCTGTTTTGTGAGCTCCTCTTGTTGCACAGCTGGCATATGTATAATAATAAAACATGCTATATTAAAAAAAAAAAAAAAAAGTACAGCTTAAATCACACAGATTTCCCCTTTAGCATTAAGTTGACCCACAGTCTCAGATATGAATACTGGCTCATGAACAACCATCTATAAACAGAACTTGTCTCCTTTTTTGAAGTAGACAAGTTTTCCCAGGATGCACTGGCAGGTATAGGAGTATTCTTTCTTCTTCTTCTTCTTCTTTTCTTTTCTTTTTTCTTTTTCTTTTTTTTTTTTTTTTTGTGAAAAGCAGGATGAAGAATTCATAACCCTTAAGCAATGTGGTATCTGAATTTAAAAGATTCAGAGGCTTAGTTCACCTAAGCATCCAAAATGCAGATATGAATCTAAACTAAGAGTTTAGAATTCCCTCACAGGGGAAATGTTCTGCATGTTATTAGAACCTGGTCCAGGGAGCTTGAGAGAAACCCGTTGTCCTACAACATTCACTGGGATGTTTTGGCACTTTACATGATCAATCACCTGGACTTAAAGCTTCCTGGGGGGAGAAAAAAATCATGCCTTTAATTTTGGCTGTACATCTCTATGTATATCTTTGGTACTATAAGAAGATAATTAATAAATACATCCCAGGTCTTCCCAGGTCAGTCATGCTTCAAATTACAGAGTATGAATCAGAAACCCCAGAGTGCTTCAGATTTGAATCATTCCAGAGCTTCAGAGAGGTGCCATGTGCTTTGATGCTAGATTAAAAAAGAAAAGCTTAAAGCAGCTGGAAATTTGAAAGGCATTGCAGCAAAACCTAGCAGAAATGCTCACAGACCTGCTTCAGTATGAGTGGTTGTCCCGATCCAATATCGGGGGGGTTTCGTTACGATCCCAAGGACAAGATTAAGACGCTAAAACCAGTCACATATCGTACAACCTTTTAACTTTATTTTCCACGGAGTGGGGAGAAAAGGTGGGGAAAGGCGAAGGGGAGGAGAGAGAGAAAAAGAGAGAGAGAGAGAGAGTGAGAGAGAGAGAGAGAAAGGGATATCACCACCCATGGATCCAGCGGCGTCCTGTTGGTCCTCTTCACCCTGGGTGTAAATTTTGGTGAAGCGCGTGCAGTAATTACAACTCAAGCAGGGTCCGACCCTAGGTTCCCGCTGAAAATTTCGGAGCCAAATCAAGGCAAATTAAATAAATAAATTGTAATGACACACGTGCAGTAGTTACAGCTCAAGTTGGGTGCCTCCGAAGAGGGACCCCGAACAAAGAAATCCCTGAGCAATTATACTTTCCAATCTTAAGCTCTCCGCCCTTCACGCAGTAGTTTGGACCAATAGTAATATTTAGGTCTGGGGTCTCCTGCTCCTTATTGGGCCTCTAGGTAGGTTGTTTACCGTTGTGGTTTCTGCTGACAGATGCGTTTTCATTCTTCAGGTCTTGCCCTTATCTCTCAAAGCCCTGACAAATTATTACTTCCCCAGCAGCAATAGTAGGTGTTATTTCCCAAGGTCCAGACAAAGGGAATATGATCTGGACCGCGAGATAGTCCAGACCCCCCAATCAGCATTGTTTCTGCAGCGAGAGGAGGTCCTGCTCCCCCGGGTCCCAGCGCCCAAGCAGGCCTCACTTCAATGCCTTGACATCCTTCCTCCCGGAGCGTTAAGCATGGGAATGCAAACTGCTGGTAACCCCCTTGTCTTTCCTGCCTGCACCAGCTCTGGGGCCCTTTCTCACTGAACTAGGGAGTGCGGCCTAAGGCTTCAGCAAATTTAGCTACTCATGCTAAGCAAGTTTTATAGAAGTTGTGCTAAGCAGCAGTAATTTACAGTCCGGGTCCCAAAGTCTCTGCCTGATCGTGGTCTGGTTCAGCGCAGGCTTGGTGTGTCCTGGGTGGTCGCAGGGAGACCATTTCGGGGGTCACAGCAGTTCAGTCCTGTTTCCGCCGGGAACAGATGGCTTGTTTGGGGTTATGGTTTGCTTGCACCTTATGTACCAAGAAATGTCTAAGGCAAAAGTTCACTCATCTGTCCGCCACAGTGGTGTCAGGTACGGAGGTTCAGGTGGCAAAAAGAAAAGATCCCTTCTGTTCTGAGTACAGCTGAATGATCGTAACATTAGATGTTTCAACTGTAAAGGGAAGATGAACCCAGGGGACTTCTCCCAGTTTTCTGAATATGGCTGCTGCTTTTCCTCGTTTCCAGGTCCAGCCAGCAGCAGGGCTGAGTGCATATTCCGAAGATGCAAACACACACGCACACAATACAAACATGGCTGGCCACACAGACCAGCATAAGGAGGAGAGCAAAGCCTTTACCAGCACCCACACTAACATCAACAGCACTCACGTAAATGTGAACAATCCTGTTCCTCTTATCTGGCTGCTCAGGCTGGAAGTTCACTAGTAGGAACATGCTTACCCTCTCGGTATCTTGATTCACAAGCACTGACATCTGCAGGTCCCTTGAACCCTAGATCAGACTTTAAGACCATCCACAGACCATGTCCAGACCCTGGGCCCTTTTTATTCAGTTTCCAGCTCTGAACTGAATTTAAAAAGAGGATACAGCAGTTTGCAGCAATCAGTTGCTGGGCTTGACCAGGGCAGTACACTGACACACTGTTTACACATGGCCGGCCCATTTTGTCTCCCTTCTTCTCCATTTTCCCATGCTTGTTCCTGCATAATCCACCTTAATCCCTCCCTTTCTCCACTTTGGTACTCCTCCTAAACATCTACTAGTAAGTTTTGTACATTTCTATAGTCCCCTTGCAACATCCCATAATAAATTGTTTTTTTTCTTAAAACACCTATGATGATGTTCCTTTCCCTTCTTCTTGTCAATTACAAAGTTCTGGCTGAACTTCCACAAGGTTATGCTTTAGTGCAATGGCCCAACAATAAGCTACCTAAAGATTCTGGGTTTTGGTACCGTCTCCTTCCTTTGCCACTTTTCAGGTCTGAGGGTTTAATTTACTACTTCTCCTGTCTCTTGTCTTTTTCTTTTATGCTGAAGAGGTGTTAACCAATTATCCTTACCAGCTAGATATCCTTACCTTTCAGATATCTTCAGAAGATGTCAAAATACTATGTTTAATTCTGTTTGTGCCCAAATTGTTTGCCTCTCCTAGTTCGCAACATCAATAATCATTTCTTAGAACTAAATATTGTCCTTTTACAGAGAAGAGGAGAAACTCCTCCATGTTGATAGGCCAGGAGAACTTGGCCTGGCTTCAGCCTCTCTCTCAGACTGCCTTTTTGTTATGGTGGAAGGCTGTCCCATGGACCCCAAGCTACATACAGGTTCTCCTTCTGCTTCTGATGAGTAGACTGCGTCCTGCTCCCTTCCTCAACACAGCAGTCCAAAACCAAAGACCTAATTTGCATATTTTCATATTGTCAAGTAATCTCAACAACAGTGTGACATAAAACCCAACATAAAAATCCTTCCCCAAATAATTGTCTAAGACATTCTGTGTTTTTGTTGCATCTGTTTAGTATTCTCATTATTGTAACCTCACTTTATATTCCAGTTAAAACTAATTGTTTTTATCTGCCAATGTGACCCAGCACCTATCAGAAGAAATTTGTATTGGAATTATAATATTTAATTTTAAAATTACTTGACTAAAACCAGCTGAATTGGTATGCAGTGTCCGAGAACAATTTTTTTCTTCTGCACATCCTCTCCACAGAGGAACTATGCCTCCTTTTATCCACTTCATGCAAATCTCTCCAAATTTGCAGAGGAAAGGTGCAGAGCCTGGCCACAGTTTTAACTTTTGAGGGTTTTCACACACTTCCAATGCTGTAAAATTACGACTGAAGGGCAAATGGGAACTAGCTGTTTATAATTATCACTCCTCCCATGATTATAATTATTTCTGTTCATCTGCTGTTGATGTATGCAGGTAACATATCACAGAAGGCTAGCAAGTGCAACTTGAAAATCAGTGAGATGGGTGGTTTTTAGGATGACTAACCAGAAGGACTTAAGAGGGTTGCACTAAGGAGCAGTCCTTGAGAATTTGCAGTTCAAAGACCTGTAATCATTTTCACCATTATTCCAGTAGTCAGAAGCATTCACAGTTTAATTTTTCATTATGTTTCTTTCCCTAAAAGTGATGCACAGCATTCTTTGTCACAACCTGCTTGTTTTAAATATCTCCTGGTGGAATAAAACATGTAATAACATTTTGATTCACCTGCACTAGTATTGTCATGCTCCTTCAAATTTTTCATGAAGTGCTTTTATTTATTTTTCAATTAGCTGGGTAAGTTGAATTTCCAAAGTCACATTATTGCCACAGAACAGAATTCATTGTCTATTCCAGGTAGTAGAATTCCAGAGGTCAATGTTTATAGTCTCAGTATATCCAAAATCACTTTCCTTAAAGCGTATTTTCAGTTTCTGAGCAAAAAGTAGTAACTTTACATATATGCCTAAATCTAGCTTGTGCTATGCTATCCACATATTAATATGTCAGTATTTCTTTCCTAAATGATGCTCTTTCAAAAGATATAACACTATGTGGTTCCTGGGTTGATATTATAACTGGAGGGAGGGGAAAGAAGAGAAGAGGGGGATCAAATTATTGCAGATATAGCTGATCATTGAAACATGTTACCAATGCATTAATTGCAGCTCTGCAGTGTGGGAGTCCTCAGTCCACCAGAGAAGTTGAACAGATTTAATCACAGAACTGAGAGGAAGATCACTCCTGTGCATAAGCCTGGAAGAAAAGTGGTATTACAGCTGAAATGCATTCAGCATTTTAACTAGCCTTCATACTTGACATGGAACGTGTGTGCATGCAAACTTTGAGAAGATCCTTTAAGAGTTATGGTAAAAAAGTCTCAGTAGGTGTTTGTTCTCATGATGATGATTAGATTTTAATTGGCATAAGAACAGTCAAATTCCCAGAGCCTCAATTACTTACCAGCTTGGACACTAGATACTATTCATATCAACAAGATATGACTGGAAAACTGAATCCACATTGAAACTAAAACCAGCACTTTTAAAACCAACAAATAAGCACCTGCATTTATAGCACTCCCAGAGGATCTAGAAGAAATTTGCAAAGTATTGCTAGATAGAGGAACCTCCAAAATACTAGCAACTAAGAGCAATTTCTGCGCATATGCTGCAGAAAGGTTTTAAAGGGTTAGCTCTGTACCTCTATAAACTGCAATCATTAGTATACCTGCTGTCTGCATAGATTATGCCCCAGAATGCAAGGACTAAGAATCTTTGGAATTACAGCATGTAGTGCTCTATTTAGTTAATCTTTTTTTCCCCTTTTTTTCCCAAAATCTCTCTAACGCTTTAATAACTTTGTATATGCATGCTTTCAGTGCATTCAGATGTATCCTTATAAAATCACAGCATAATTTAGGATTCCTCTGGAAAGGATGTCTTAAGGTCATCTAGTCCAGTCCCCAGTTCAAAGCAGTGTCTACTACAGCAGATTGCTCAGGACTGTGTCCAATTGAATATTGAATAACACCAAAGATGAAGATCCCACAACATCTCTGGGAAGCCTGATTCAGATCTAAACCACGTTCACAGTAATTTTTTTTTCCTAATAGCTGGTCAGAATATCTCTGTTCCCATTTCTGTCTCTTACCCTATCATAGTGCATCGCTATGCACCTCTGAGAAGAATCTGTCTCTGTTTTATCTATACCCACCCATGAAGTAAATGGAAACAACAAATAGGTCTGCCTTCAGCCTCCCTTTCTTTAAGCTGAACAAACCCAGTTCTCTCTGTCTTTTTTGGGATACCAGATTCCCCATCATGTCTACATTATCTTGGTGGCCCATTGGACTCACTCCAGTATGTCAATCTATTTTTAGTACTGAGGATCCCAAAGCTGCCCACTGTACACTGCATGTGGTATCACAAATGCTGAATAAGGGCAAGACTGGGAGTAATCACCTCCCTGGACCTGCCAGTTATATATCCTTTCTAATGGAGTTCAGTATGCAGTTAGTCTTCACCTCTGCAAGGGCACAGTGCTGACTCATGTTCAGATAGTTGTCCACCTAGGACACCAAGTGCTTTTCTGTGAAGTTGTTTTCTATCCATTTGGTGACCAGCCTGCACTGCTGCATGGGTTATTCCATC
Organism: Dromaius novaehollandiae; assembly: GCF_036370855.1. Classification (NCBI taxonomy): domain Eukaryota; kingdom Metazoa; phylum Chordata; class Aves; order Casuariiformes; family Dromaiidae; genus Dromaius; species Dromaius novaehollandiae. The sequence goes on along the minus strand of NC_088100.1, from coordinate 43,345,676 downwards.
CCAAGTGCAGGACTCCAGCCTATTAAGGCCCCATTGAATTGCAGCCTTGTCCTCCAGTGTATTGTCTGCTCCCTCCAACTTGATATTGTTGGCAAATATGCTGAAAGTATGTTCTACCACCTCATCAGGATTGTTAATAAAGGCATTAAATAGTATTGGCCTTGGTGTTTATTTTTGAGGTATGGCACAAGTAACCAGCCAGCTTTGTACCACTGTTCACAACTTTTGAGCCTTGTGGTCCACTGTATAGTCCTCTTGCTCAGTCCATATCTCATCAGTTTGGCTCTAAGAATATTATGGGAGAGCATGTCGAGGGCAAGGTACAAAACTTCCACCCCTCTCCCCTCACCCACTGGGCCTGTTCTGTCATTACAGAAGGTAATCAGACTAGTCAGGCAAAATTTGCTCTGGAAAAATCCATGCTTGATGTTCCAAAATATTTTCTTGTACTTCATGTGCTTGCAAATGGCTTCCAGAAGAATTCACTCCATAATCTTCCTAGGGACTGAAGTTAGGCTGAAATTCCCCAAATCCTGCTTCTTGCCCTTCTTTAAGATGAGTGTGACATTTGCCTTTTGCCAGTCATCTTTGCATCATTTTATAGTCCTACTTGGCCACTCTAGCTAGGAGTAGATACAGAGAATTATTTTCATGGATCCATTTGGAAGCTTACTGTCCTGTTTGTTGCTGCATAAAAATTGATGTTTCAGCCATGTGATGCTGTAAGTTATGCTGGCCATAGGCACTGTGAATGAAATTCTTCGTATATAACTTTTAGATGCTTACAACATATGCTTCTGCATCTGAGCTAGTACAATGTAGAGCTTCTACATCTAAACTCAGTTTTTGAGTCAGTGGAAAGACATGGGAACTTCTAGTGTGTACCTCATCTCGTCCTAGAGTAGACATCTAAAATAGGTCAGACTAATCACATTCTAGAATTTTTACTATCTTCTGCTGGCTATAAAGAGAGAGTGGTTGACTAGAAGGTTGAAGATGTCTACAGCATCTTGAAAGAGAGAGTGAGATCTGAGCACCTCACAGCAAAAGCATCACATGTAGAAGGATCACTTCATCTGATACATGCTTAATCATCACTGGATTTCATCATCATCATATAGCAGTTGCTTATTTGCATACAGCAGAAATTATTCAGGCTAGAAAACATATGAGATTATCATTTGCAGCTGAAACTCAAGGAGAAATTAACTATGAAGAATTCATTGTCAAGTTTCATTTTGACCACAAGATCAATATTATCTTTACTAGTCTTATGCGAGTTGTCAGAACACAAACACATAATGACAACAGGTGTTCAGGATATCATTTCTGTATGTGCAGTGATATTTTCAGAAACATCTAACTGTACTAGTGCTTTGGCTGCCTGAACTTTTAAATCTTTGTAGAGCACTAGATTGTGATATGGAGGCATGCCTTAAGAGTTTTAAAAATATATGTCTGAATGACTTTCAGAGATGCTTGTGTTTCTAAATCACACAAATATTTTTGAACATACCGTCATCATCTATAAAAAGCTATGGTCCTAGCAGTGATGTTCTCAAGTATCATCCTGAGGCATGTGGTGAGTTCTCACTCAGAAGAGAAAAATACCTCTTTGATGAATAATACATTTGTTTCTCTATATCAGCATATTAGAGGCTCCTTGGAGATTCCAGTGGCCCTCTTCACTTTAACTTATTTGAGTTGCTGCTATGAACATAGTATATGTAGTTTATAATAACTATTTATGGTATATATAAGTGCCTATATATACTTATACATGCGCGCACACACGCATGTGCACGCACACACACACACACACGTATATATAGTGATAAATTCATCAAATACTAAATTACAATCCAAAACAAACTATTAGTTACTGTGGTGATAAGAATTAACACTGAAGAATCACCTTTGGTGGACTTAAAGGAACAGATGAGGGACTTTGACTCCTGAATTTTTACCATTTGATACAGAACGTGATCTCTGTTAAGTAAAAGTTTCTACAGTATTTATTTGTATATATGTATACAACCATATAATTACTCAGAAAAAAATCTTCTCTTAAGAAGAAGGAAGCACCTATAATGTAAGGAGGCAGGCAGTGGAGAACCCTAAGGAATGTACTTAAAACAAAATTTTTTAAAAAATACAATTCAGAGATCAAATTAAAACTAAAAGACACAAAAAATATTTTAATAAATGCATAATTAAATCATCAAGATACTCTTAACTCTCAAACTGCGATCATCTCAAGTGATCATACAATGGCAGTATATTTAGACTTTTGCTTTGTTATTATTTGTGCCCCAGCTGAGCTTAAACTGATTCTAAAGACAAATTAGATTCTTTTTTCACGTCATAGTGTCATTCTGTGAAGTGGAAGAGAGAAGAGGAACCTGTCTGAATATGAGCTCAGATGAGCAAAAAAACTGCATGTCAGGCAAGAAACCGAACAGGAGAGGAAGACCTGAGACATACTACTTAACATGCAGGATGCCAAACACAGGAGCTGTCCACAGCAGAAGCTGAGGAACTTCATGCAGTGTAAGAGCTGAATTGGAGCTTCCCTGCAGCAAACTCTGGAAAATTAATTGCAGAGCAGACTGTCTCTTTTCAGCAGGATATTACCTAATTGCCTCTGATAGAGGAAAATCACTAGGCTAGCCACAATGCACAAGGCCTGTGGAGCTCTAACTTTCTGCAGGACAACTTCTAGTGACCAAAGTTGGCTAGGTTTTGATAGGTTTTTGCTTGGAATATTTGTCACAGCTGCTTAAGTTATCATGGCACTGTTTTTTAAACCTTTTTTCTATCTGGAATTACCTAAAATATTTCCAAAGTAAACTCATATCTCTTTAGAGGCTTTACATTTTTGAATGTTACAGTTCACACATTTGTGAGTTTTACAGTTGTGCAGTTTGTATGAATTCACTTTTCTTAATCATCTTGGATAGATTCTGTCAGAGCACTTCACAGATCGTTAAGGGTCTTTGGTCTACAAACCAAGAATAACTCCTCAGGTAATTGCATTCTTTCTTTTCTGCCTACAATTTTCAAATTGTTATGTCACTTTAATAATCTGTAGGAATGCCTATTTACACTATTCAGGCTCCATGAAGCCTGATGCAGAATCACCTGATTCATCACTGAACGTTAATCTCATGAGGAGCTTTAACCAATACTGACTCAAACTGATGTATTCCCAAAGGCCAGTGCAACACAGGTTGAAGATGTAGCTTTGATCTGAAAGCAAGTCAACCGCCTTAGTGTGGTAATTAAATTGTAAAATATTCTAAGTGTCTTCATTTTGCTGTGTTGGGTGTAGTGATGTGCAGATGCAACAAAATACTTCCATTATTTGAGTGCTAGTTTGGACATTACTTAGTGGGACACTTCTGTGTAGCATGTGACCTTCAGTGTAGACCTGACATGAGCTTCAGAGATATGCATGTAGTTTTAGTGCTTACAGGGCCTAGTAGCTCAAATATCTTCAACTTCGCAGCATGAAGTATTCTGTGGGTATTTTAAGTGTAGCATAGCATGGAATAGTGGCATTTATTACAATAAAGTCTGTGTCAATGACAGTATCTTAAAAATAGCCACATGCACACCCAATATTCTTGCATTGTTAGTTTGCATTACATTTCTAGGTGGTGAATAACAGATGGAAAATGATATAATCTGATGGTTAACAGAGCTAATGAGAGGAAAATGTCCACAAGGATCAGTCCTACCTACTGAAAACCATCTATTGTTCTTTGCTGTACTGCCACAGTTAAGATGAGAATTAGTAAAAGTTAAAGGGGGCTGATGCCAGCAATTTTCTATGGGGACTTTTGGAATCAGTCCCCACCTGTACTGAATTAGGCCAGGTCTATAGACATTGAGGACATATTGCACATGTCATTTTCCCCAATGCATTTAAAATTAGGTTACCAAGAGATGTGAATTTTCAAATAGGATGACTCACTGTTGATAGATTGTATTAAATTCTACTGCCTTGCTTGTCATGATACTTTTTTTTTTTAATAGATAAGAGCACTAAGAACACCTAGCCAACACTTTAAAGCATTTATATAAAATATAATGAATAAATTAAATACCTCAGGGTATACCTCAGGGTACATCTTCAAACTTTCAATGACTTGGTATAGAATCATACTATCAGAAAGCAAATGGTGACATGAGGACACTTTTAGGAACAGTGAGTAAAGAGAGAGGAAAAAAAAGAAAAAAAGAAGTACCGATAATACGTATATCTTCAAGATCTGTAGTTAAAAAAGCGTTATGGTTTTCCAAAGACTTAATGTTGAAATCACCCTGTTCTCTTGGCAGTGAATGTCATTCTGTGATGTTTTTGCTGAAAAAGTATGTGGTGTGTGCTCAAAAGTCTGTTTGCCTGTTGAATTCAAATGTTTTGACTTGTCACTTTTGGCAGAAAATAGTCCATAAAAGAGTCAGCAGAGCAGAGTGAATGTTAAATACATCTAAATTATTTAAGGTGGGACTGTGGAGAAAAGAAAAAAAAACATGGATAAAGACAGAAATTATGTGAACTAGGAAAGAAAAGAATCTCTTTATAAAGATGTGTAAGTTAGAATGTGCTAATAAAAATTCATGCAGATCTGATTATAGGTAAGTCTAGCAAAGAGGAAAATGGACCTGGGAGAGAGATGGGCACAGGACGTTAGGTAGGTGTTGCCCTGTGGGTATGGAAGACAACTACATGCTCTTCTGGTCACTTTGTGTTCCTACTTTTCAAGCCAAACTTCTTACTGCAGTTGATCACTTTTGGATCCAGAAAATAACTAGTTGTCTAAGACAATTTCAATAAATCTTTGTAGGCTTTACTTTAAGCAATTCATCCCAATAATGTGGAATATAACAATAGGAAAATTTTTTTTCCTCCTAACACGTGAATTGTGTTTCCAATCAATTTAGTTTTAGAGGCAAAAAGAAATCACACAGTTACAAACTGGAGTGAATTTCATGTGTGTTAGGAAACTCTCTGGTTTTCTTTTGGAGGTTTTGCTTATTTATTTTTAATTTATAGAACTGTCTTTAAAAGGAAGCAAAATGTCCAGTTACTTTGTTATTTGCTTCTTTGAATTTCCTTAGCTTCCTAGAATTGCTTTAATTTGGTGATGCTGAATGTGTACATATTGGCTACAGTCAGTTGTATAACAATGTGTGTTATAAAGTGATCCAGAATTGCAGTGGGTGTTGCACTTTGTCACCAACTCAAAGAGGATGAGGATGACTTTGTAAAAGAGATGTCTCATAGCGTAATTCACTGTAGACAGCTGGAAGTTTCACATTTGCCCCAGGCAAACAGTAAACCATTAGTTCAGCACACCCTGAACTATTTGTTTAAATTAAATATGTAATAAAAAAGAAAAAGGAGAGAGCAGAGAACCAAATAGAATTTGGGGGGTTTTGTTTGTTTGTTTTGTTTTGTTTTTTTCACAAACAGTCTGCAGCTTTATACACAGACGCAGGAGAGGAAAGGGAAATACAGAGGTAGGAAAGATGATTCTGATGCTGCTTTGCACAGCAGAAGTCAATAACATTTCAGATTCAGACAAGAATTTTAGGTAGTTGTAAATGCAAATATAACACATGTAAAATACAATCAATTAATGTGTGATTCAATAATTAAAAAAAAAAAGAAAAAGAAAATCAATCAGGCTTCTGCAAGGCCATAGAATGCCTTTACAATACAATCAATGTCAGCACTTGTATAGCCCTAAGCATCAGACAAGACTGACATTTTTTCATTTACAAAATAATTCTGGTTATTAGGAGTGTATTTCCTGATATATATCAAATTTATTTCTTCTGTGTTTCAAGTCCTTAAGCGTCTGATGATAAAGATATTCTGAATTCCCACCTGCCAGAAGCTGACTACCAGTCTTCCTACTGTAAAACCGAAGGGTCTCTTGCCTGAGGCTGCTAGCAGAGCTACATCGTGAAAGACAGATGAAATGCAAACAGAAAAACACAGTCCCCACCTTTCTCATTCTCCCCACTGTGGAGCTGGAGCTTCTCGCTGCAGGCATTGCCTTTATGGCATGGTTACTAAACACAAGGGTATGGAAGTTGATCATCAAAACAGATTTCCTGTGAAGCAAGAGAGCAGTGCATGTAACCAGCACACCAGAAGATAATATGTGACCATAGAGTTTAAAAAGAGAGAAATTTAACATAAATGTGAGCCAAGGCACTATAGCAAAATTTATCTAGGTATTCAGATCCAAACTGTGCAAATAACATCTTTCTGGAGTCACAGGTGTGGAAATTGCATGCCATTTCTGCACTATGGGAAATAATTGGATTATTATAGCATAGCCCTGTGCATATCAACTGTTATTTTTTTGTTATTCTTTTACTGGAACTTCAGGTCAGTGTTGTGGAAGATCTGCAGTTTGGCAAAAGGAATTAAAAGAAAATTATGCTTCCTATCACATGATGTAAATCATTGTGCTTTAGCAACTAATGAAATGCAGTCATATTTACAGAAATTTTATTCAACAGATAAGTAATTTTTGTTATTTTATTTTCATTATTTAATAATATATTTATTTACTACACATATGCATAAACATATAAATATCCACACACACCATTGTATTTAATTATATAATTATTGTCATTGCAATCTGGGACTATGCTGCATTTTACCAAAAAAAAAAAAAAAAGTTTAAGCATATTTATTGATAATAGTTTCTTAACTTGCTCAGACAAATACCTATAAAGAGCTGGTTATAATCAATAACAGCAAGAAAGTAGAAAATGTTTCAGGCTGCCTAATTCTTTTGTGTTGTCCACACTAGTCTGATGTAGGAACAGAAAGTTTATTTGCTTAATCTGCCAGAATGTACATTTTATTTCTTATATGAAAAGAGAATGGCTAAACTGTTGTCCAGCCAGGCATAGCAGAATAATACAAAATGAGAAAGAAACCATAACAGGAAGCCAGGTCTCACCCATTCTGTGTGAATGCCCTAATTACTAGCTATGCGCTGTCTTTTACCTAAAGAGCATTCAGATGAAGTGAGACAGTGTAGACAGAAATGACAAAGGGGCTACCAACTGTAGATATCCTTTGTTTAGAACATTCTTCTGGAAAATAGGAAGTGCAACTTCTTATGGCCATTAGGCAGAGGAGAGGATGTGTCTCAGCACATGTCCTGTGTCTCCCTAGGACATGTTCTAATCACTGAACTTTTCATTACATATATATGCTCTGGCTGGAAAAGATGGATAGAGGAATGCCTAACAGGGGAATATGTCGTAGAAGGAACATTTAGCTGATTATACCTATCAAGAGGCATTCCCTGAAGCAGATATTTTGTAGTTTAATTTTACTGACAGAAATAAAACAAACAAAAATTAAAGAAACTGAGCATCTACAGAGATTATATGTCACCAAGGCCCATGGGTTGCCTAAGCAACCTAAACTGTCTAATAAGGCATTTGAATATCTACACTCTTCAGCGCCTATATGACCCATTAGACAGAATATGAGGACAAATTCACATGAGATCAGGGAGCAATCTGAGCTTCATAATATTGCTCCTCTGATCCTCAGCCAAAGGGGGACTATGCCCTCAATATTTTTGTGGAAACAGCCCTCAGCATTGAGGGAAAGTGCTGGATGAGTATCCAGACTAAATCTTGTGTTCATCCTCAAAACAAATACCTTTCTGAGAACTGTAACTTCTCTCTTCCATTTCAGTTGCTTGCAGAGCAGAGGTGCAGGGTCAGGGCGTCTGAGAAAACATTTGCTTTGAAGAGTCTGAAAACTCTTTTTTTCCAGTGTCACAAAGGGTGCAGGCTGTCATGTCCTTTGGTGGCTACCAATGAGAAATCTGAAATGGAGCTTGTAATTTAAACAAGCTTTTAATAAATAATAATAATAACAACAATAAAGGCATGTTAAAATATTAGAGGCTAGAGCTTTTAAGGGAAGAAGAGAACTTTCTTTTTACTCTGTCAGCTTGCTAAGAGAACCCCCTCTAAAAACTACTAATCTGAATCAGAAAGTACCAACAGGTGTTACCATTCAGCACAGGCTTCTTAAGGAGCCAGTCCCCATATAGAGAACAATAAAGCTGCTACAACAATAAATATCACATCTGGTGCACAGAGGGGGAATAAAGCTTCCTACTTCAGTCAAGTTCTTTTATATTTCTTGCAGAAGGTAGTCAGTGGTGAAACTGTAACTGAAGTCTGTTGTACAGTCTCCCAAAAAGTATCACTTTATATTACACATTAAAAGAAGCAGAGGCAATCTACACTATGTTTTTCTAACACTGACTTAAAAGTAAGTGTCAAGAACCTTCTCAGTCATAGAAACCACTTTCTCACTCACAGGAGCCAGCCAAATCAGGGTAATAACAATAATAGGGAAAGTATGATGAGAAATCAAGACTGAATTCAGAGGGCATATGAACATTGAATAAGTGTGTAGGTAGAGAATGGGTCATGCTTGGCAAGGGCAGAGCAAGTTTCCACCAGATCATCTCTGATGGGTGTTTAAACTGAAGGTCATTTCTCCCCTTTCTAATGAAATAGGAGAATGCATCCCTAAAATAACACATAGGTAGAATTTAGACAGTTGAATCCTGAGCTACAATTCTAAAAACATCTGTTCAACTGTTGCCTAAGATTTCCTAATTGATTTAGAATGGACCTTAAAGTTTCCTAAGTGGCTGGATGCTTTATTTATGCATCTCAGTTATGATAGAGATGAGCAATTAAGTGTGTGTCTCTAGATCTACAAACGAAGACAGTCATCCAGTCTCCTTGTCATCCAAGAGGCTTGATGTAGTTGCTGTTCACAGCATGCTTTGAATGCTCCCCAAAGATGTAAAACTCAACACAGAATTTAGTGGCAACCTTTTTCTTTCTTTCTTTTTTTCTTTTTTTAACTAGAAACAACAAAATATCTTCTGCTTCCTCTTTGCAATAGCCTCAAAAATACTTCCTCAGATTAAAAGAATATACATATATATATATATATACACACACACAAGGGAATATATACATATATATATATATACAAGAGAGTATGTGCATATATATATATACACACAAGGGAAGTGTTCTAAACACTGATGAAGAGGATGTTTTGGAGGGGACATTTTTAATTCCTCCTGTTAAAGCTGTATCATTGGGCAGCAGTGAATTTAATGATGAGAAAATGAAGAGAGGAAATATGAGCCTTTTCAGATGGAAAGACCAAAGTTTCTGTCTATTCTGTCATGGCCATTTCTGTGTTTTATCTAGAGATAATTTTGTGTACAATACAGAGACACTCCCAAGAGTAAAGACCTATGGTCTCTTGACCCACTCTCAGGGACAGACCTGATCAGGAAGTTAGAGAATCATCTATTCTCTGCTTTTTGGCCCAATGAATCTTGAATTCTTTTTAATACAGCACTTAAACATCAAGAAGAGTTTGAATGTCATGGGCAAACCTCCATACCAGTCTCATTAAGCCACTCTTTTGTAAGAAAAGAGATGTGTGTTTGAATTTATTCATCTGGAAAAGGGATATGGATTCCCACTCTTTGAATGAGTGCTTTATTGGCTGGTCTATTATATAAAGAAAAGAGCCTCAATTCAGCATCTGGTGTTTTAAAACAACTTGGTAGGTTGGGGAAAAACAAAACAAGTGAACAAACAAACAAAAGGAGCTAGTTTTAAAGCATGTGATAAGTTCCTATTGATACTGAATGGTATCAATATCTTTAGCTATGAGTGCCTATCAGTATTGAAAACAGTCTTGAGACTGGTATGTATAGACAGATGCTTGTTGAGACTGAAAAGGTATTGGTGCCATTGTTAGATATTGATAAGGTGTAGCTGAGAATGCTTCTTTGCATGAACTAGTCAGGTGAAAAGAAGTCTAAGAATTTTCTCTATAGCTAATGAGACAACTGTTGGCAACTATCTGATGATAAACATCATGGTGCTATTTTGAAATCCTAAGAGATCCTAGACATCTCACACAGATCCACTAATAAGGTCAGATACCAAAGAGTTCATTGGTAAAAAATCTGAAGAGTTGATGCTGAAAAGTCTTAAAAGTCTTTGGTTAAATCCAGCTCCTAAGGAACAGGTAATCAAATGGAAATTTTGAAAAGTAAATTCCCAGTATGTGATAAAACAAGTTGTCTGTGCATATGAGAGAGCTGAATCTGGTCCAATGGTGTCAAATATGACAAAATTTTAAACAAGAAGACAATAGGTATAGGTATGGGGCAAAGCAAGGTTTCTTCCTAACCAACAGGCTTTCAATTTACTATTTAGTTTAGCTTAACAGGGTGATAAAGCAACCACACTTTAGACATGAAGCTATTTCACTTCCAATTTTCTGCAAGGATACTGCCATTAATCAGTTGCATGGTTAAAATCATTATGGAAAACAAATTAAACATTACTTTAAATGTAGGCTAAAGGTACAATGTATACATTACACATCTCTTGCTATGGCTATTACAACTGGGTACATCTGAGGCTGCATTTCAGTGAAAACCGTTCCTACTTTTAAAATACATTTTGTTACTAATATAAGCTAACTTACTATTAATTTTCAAGAAATGTAGCAGTGAGTTAATATCATCAGTCTATACTTTCTCTTAGCTAACTACAGTTGGTGGTGGTCTAGGAAGCTGATCTGGTGAGCTTCTCCAGGATGGGAGATATATTTCTGTGTTTGTCTTATTTGTTTAGCCCACTGGCATGAATCATCAGGATTTTCCAGTGATAGAAGCATATGTACCAGCAGAGAGAGCTTGCCCTTTTTGCTAAAAGTCAAGAAATAAGGAAGCCTATTCTTTGAGGGCTAGCAAGGGCTTTAATTAAATTTTCTTTTAGAAAAGCAGAAAGGCCTGAAAGTGGAATATTATCATGCAAATGGTAATCACAGGGCTGTGACTGTGTTCTCTACAGACATATGTCAACAGTAATGATGTAAGATCTTTAGACCCGTATTTATCGTGATGTAGTTTGAGGGACTGGAAGAAAGCTCCAGAAGCCAAGGAATGAGTAATGCCATCAACTGAAGCCCCTACATGGACAATCTAGAAAATATAAGAAATTTGGTTTGGGGAGAGCTTTGATCATTTTTCTGCATGGAAGAAAAAGGAAAGTTGTCTGTGGCACAGGTGACCAAGTGCTGTTGCTTCACTTTTAAAACTCTACCACCTTGAATACCTGCTTAGAAGAAAGAATCCATCAGTAGTTATAAGCAACAAGATGCCAGCACAAATATGCGAAAATTTAAAATACTGTCTCTACTGCATCTGTCCTATATCCTTTTTTTGATTCTCTGACTCATCTCTTATTATTGACGGAATATGATACATGACAGCCTGTGGAAAAGTGGAGTATCTATGATGTCCACTAACATGGAGTTGTTGACTTTGTCATGTATGATTCCTGCAAGTGTGGGTGCAGCCCTGAAGGACAGCCTGAATGATACGGACAACCAAATACAGTTGACATGCAGACACATATCCCTTGCCAGCAGAGAAGGGCTGCTGAACAAAAGAGCTCCATACTGAAGGCTATTCGGTCTCTTCCAGCTGCTCCTCTTCTAGCGGCGGGATTTCTTGCCCATTCCTTTCCACTAAAAGCTGACAGCCAGTTCTCCAGGTAAGTGGGAGGAATCATAAAAAAAAAAATTTAAGGACTGTGGAGTGTGTTTTGAGGAAAAATGTGATTATCTGCTCATCTCTGTTTCGGTGTGCCTTGAGAAGATTAGGAACTTGAAGGCAAAAAAAAAAAGGAAAACATTACCAATCTATGTAATGACAGGCTTAAGATCTACAAATCAGTCTTCAGATTCAACAAGTTTAGCTCATTACTGACATGGTGTAGACGAATCAGAGAAGAGCAAATAGGATCTGTAGGCCTTATTATCAGTTTTCCTAATGAAACAAGTTTTCTATGGCAGAAAACATGTTTTTTTTAACAGCTCAGGATTTCAGACAGAAGCTGATATGGCAGTAAGCCAATGATATTTTGTGTTTAAATTAGTCATAACAGCCTAAACTAGCACATAATTGTTAGATCATCAGGGATTTCTTACAATTCCCTTTATTGTGGATGCTTAGGTAGGTAGGTGTTTACTTAGGTAACTGAATAAGCACCTTTGTAGAGTACCAGCAGTATGGTAAGTGTTGTTTTGTTAAACTGCAAACTCCAGTGTATTTAAATTATAGCACACCAGAAATGTTACTAAAATTTCATGCTTCAGCAATGTGTGAAACAGCTGCTTGGGGTCTGAACCATGCAACAGTTTTTGTATAGCTAGCTCATTGTGACCTACCTTATGTATGATGTCTGACTGAGTACACTGAAATCTTAATGCTAATAACTAGTTCTTTCTTTGCTCTTCATTCACGGTTGAATTCTACTGTTTTCTCTAGGGCAGAAGAAACCTTTTTCTTTTCCTAGAACACAAGAATAGATAAAATATTAATTCAGTGCCTGACTTCCCTGACTGACTGAAGTGTATATCAGCTCACTGCGGGTAGAAAGGTGTATAGCCTGGCAGCTTAAAACTGTGGTTCTTTCCTAGGGACCCATAGGAATAGACTGTGTTTTTCAATGTCCATTAGAAAGGTGAGTGCTCAGATCTATATTTCATTTTGATGTTATCCTCCAAATCTGAAAAAACAACTCTGTGATTATGCCTTTTATTTGAATAAGGAAAAAAAAAAAAACAAACTTGGGTCTAAATACCTTTGAGTTAAACAGAAGTAAATAGATAGACCTGTATTTTACATTACATTTTAATACTAAGGACTGATTTTGACAAATAGCTTTTATTTTAGTGTGGCAAACATGACCCCATAAATAATAAAATTGGTGCTAACAATCAAAAATACATATAAATCTACCTCTACAAGCAGGTCACAGGTTCTCTGTCTCCTAATATTCCTTGAAAAGAGGGATACTTTGAACACTCATTTTCAAATGTCCACAAGACTTTCCCCCCTCCCTTAAACTCCAAATAGTAGAGATATTGAGCAATAGTATGCAACTCTCTTCCCTGCTTTTCACACTGAGTGAAATGAAATCTATTGTGATCTTCTCTTTCATTCAAATCAGAGAGAATAAGGCAACTCTTTTTTATGTACTTTTTATATACATATATATAATATATGTATATATATATACTGCAATCAATCTATCTTTGAGAAAATATGCTGAATTGTAATTCTGACTTGTAACATTGTTAGCATAGATGCTGACCAGGGTTTGTAAATGTTTCTTGCTCCATGAACCATGTATCAAAATCTTCATACAGCCACAAAAGACCTAAATTGTACCTTCAGGAATTTGGAAGAAAGAGGAGCTCAGGGAATAAATCATACATGAAAGTGATACTGGCTTTTCCCAATAAAGGATCTTCATTGCATAGTGCCAGGCCTGCAGGTGAATCTCAGGGCAAAAAAACAGTATCTGCTGCAGTAGCTCATGTTGATTCTCCTCATGCCTGTAATGGACATATACTTTCCAGTCTTGCTGCTTAGTCTGATGGTCTCGGCTTGCGAGTTCATGAGTTGTATTTATTCAGCATAAGTTGGCTACCCTTCCTGATCTATTCCATTTGTAAAAACTCCATTATCCATCAAAGATATCAAATTGCATAACCCAAGAGAATGCAGTTTGGCATTCGGATCTTAGCTGAGCTGATAGAGATTGCAGGTAAGAAACCAAAAGCAATACAATTTTGATCTAAGCATCAGTTAAGAAGAACTGTATGCTATTCTCAGACTCAGCTTTCAGATGGTAATAGAATATTTAGCTAAATGAAGACATTTTTTGCTTGCCCTTGATGGATGACAACTTTGCCCTGCCACCAGCTGGTGACCAGCTGATATCCTGCTGCATGAAGATTAATTGATTTTAGTTTTGTACAATACTGAGTCATACAAAAGGTTAATCTGATTTTAGGCTTATATTAGAATCTCAGCTAAATATTTCACAGAAGTGAGTTCCTTGGGTTAATTATCTCTTACGAGAATAATAATTCCCATTTTAAAAGTGTTCTTTTTAAATGTCAGACTAACTTCCAGCACCTATTTTTATGGAAATAAGTGTACTGTAGCATACTGGAGTGCCTTCATCACATCCCTTTTTTCTTCCCAGCTTCCCAGACTAAATACTCCTAAGCTTCATCTCTACTTCCAGGAAATATCCATCCCTCTTTCCACGTGGTCATTGCTGATCTCCTTTTATGGACCTTTCTATTCAGGCAGTTTTCTTCTTTTTGGGGGAGGAGGGTGGAGGAGAGAGGGGAGACGAGGTGACCAAAACTGAAAACAGTATCCAGGCAAAGGTTTACTACTGATTGATATTACGACCATGTACTATTTTCACATATTTTTTTTCTCAATGCTTATCACTTTTGATATCATTGCATCATTGGTCATGCACCAAACATACATCTTCATTCTTCAACGCATAATGATCTATAGGTCTTTTTTCAGAGGGCTCCACTATGTGATCCTTTCCATGCTCACAATTTCTAAGTGTATTCTTTCCATGAAATATTTTACTGATGTAGAATTATCAGACCTCAAGTCTGAACCTGAATTTTCTACTTGCAATTAAATTGTATGAAGCTCTATTTTTCTTTTCATGAGTATTCATATATGAAAAATGACAGTCTTATGCCTGCAGTTTTTCGGCATCCTCTACTATTTCTGCATATTTTTTAGAATAAAATAAGAAAGAAAGGAATAAGAAAAGAGATAAAAACTTAAGGTTATGGCTATTTCATGCATCCTGCTTCTGTTGATTTTGGCATAAAAATATTTCCTGCTGGTCTTGACAAGGGATTTAGTCTCAAAAGTGGCCATTGACAGAAGTATTTTCTTACTAAATTAGAGACTGGCAGAATATTATGACAATGGACAAAAAGACACTGCAGCATTTAGAAACAGAAAAAATATATATGTACATATATATATACACATATATGCCTGCTGGACTGAGAGTGAAAGGGTTTTTTTTCCCCCCCTTTCATCCCTGTCCCTCACTGCACAAAGTTTGAGTAATCTTTTTCTAATTTATTTTTTGTTTGTTTGTTTGTTTGTTTTTGGTATGAGAACTCCATGGGCTGGAAACAACAGAATTTAATGCCAGAAGAACAAGGAAAGTTGTAAGGATGCAATGCTTCTGGCCTGCCTGTCAGTTCTCTGACTGAAGATTTTAGGCTAAGTGAATCTGTACTAGAATAGATACTACTATTTTGGTAGCACCTAGAGGCATCATGGACTCATCATACTGTAACTCCATTCACATTTATGGAGAAAAAAAAAGTAATTTCCACAAAATAATTACAAGCAAACTATAAAATAAAAATAAATAATAATAATAATAAAAAGAACAGATTTGGTAATCTCTCTTGCCTGTTCCCTGTCTTAGTAGCACATAGCACCAACTGATGTTTAGCATTATTTATGATTTTAGATTTAGTTTGGGATTGGCTTATCCCCTTCCAGGGTTCCCAGAAGGAATTCATCTGAGAGCTTTTGAGGTACAGAGACTCTAGTACGAGCTTTCCACACTTATCTGAACCATCCCAGCTTTCTGGTCGTTGTAGAACATTCTATACAACAAAAAATGTTATGTAAACTGGGACCTGCTGGCAACTGGATGTTTTCACACAACTCTAGTTGCAGAGGTCTTGAACAGGAGCAAGAAAGCGTGGATTTATACTTCACAATTATGTGATTTATAATTATGTGATTACAGTTATGTAAATTGAACCAAGTTGAACCAGAACAGATGAAAACAATCATTTGAACCTAGTCTACTGGATTTTTTCTTACTAAACACCTTGTTGGCATGCACAAACATTTGTTGGGGGGGGGGGGGGGAAGTCCAGATAAACAGAGTTTATTCTTAGAGGCCTCACAGCCCTATTGATATTCATGACCAGCTCAGCATGTAGGAGAAGGGCTGCCAACACTGCATGCATTCTTAATATGGTAGATCAAGCAAGAACCATTTTGACAAAGACTATCTGATAGCTTTCACAATCTGCCTAGAAATGGAAAAGTATCCTAAAGTCTAGTGCAGTGTGGCAGGCCACTCAATCAGTCTTGTCTTGCCTTTTTCTGGAGAGATTTAATTGTATAGATATAGATGTATCTGTTGATATTCTGGCTGTTATCTTTAGATTTTTTGAGGTATTCAGAGATACTTATCCTCTTCCCGCCAAAAGTTTGCTGATGTATGTCTAGAGAAAATGGCTGAAATTACAAAGCTGTGACAAGTAAACTAGAAAATATTTCCTAAGTCTTCTCAAAGACAATTCTCCCCCCCACCCCGTTTTTTTTTTTTTAATGGAAATTCTCTCTGTTTTATGTCTTAATTATTTTTTCTCTCATTTTCTCTTGGAAGCAAGAAATGACAAGTAGAAGTTAAAATTGGTATATTAATTGTTTGTAACAATGTCTAATGACTTGGTGGAGGCTTGCAGATAACTGGAAAGTTATTTATTCAGAACATCCAGCGAAAGGGCAAAGGGTATTCTTAAACCCCAGTTTCAGGACTTGATATCTCAGTATGGTTTTAGTGAGACTTAAATGATCTGTGGACCATATATAACCCCTCATCAGGATTTCACTTTACTAGAATTATTCTTCACTACCAGAAACTGTCATCATTCAGTCTCAGTCATTTGTTGTCCCACTACAAGTTAAACTAACAGAAGTTCTTCAAGTACATGTAAATCAGTTAAACCATAATTATGGAATGGTTTTGACTGCTTGTTTGTTTGTTTTTTTTTTCTATAAGTGTCATGTTTTGGTACCCTGTATCTATTGATTTTCTTGATATTTATATTTTTGTCTTGTTTTCATTTTGAAGTCTATAGTAACAAACTTAATTGTGCCTCAGGGTTCTTTTGCTGTCCTCCAAGAGTCTTCTCGAAGTCACTGGGAGAAAGTTCAGTGTCTTAAATATTTAGTTCAAAAACACAAAGAAAGCAGAGGAATTTCCAGATGAATTCTGCAAGCTTAAGCTTGAACATTTTTTTCAGTAGTTTTAGTCCATCCTTTACTCTGATACAGAGAGTATTACTCATATATTGACAGAATGTAAAACTTCAGGCTCTACAGAACTGCTCTCTTGCTATATTTGAATCAGCCACAGACAGCTTTTCCCCTAAGCAGACCTCATAAATTACCAGAATATTACGTGGAAGACAACTGTGTTGTACTGTGAGAGAGAGATGGGCATCTAAACATGATGGATGTGTCACCATGACATGGACATATCAGGTCATTGAATCAGCCTGCCCTTTATGTGGGGTGATCTGAAGTGTGTCCTCTCAAATACTAGGTGGCTAGTAGGGAAAATATCTTCAGACAGAATGTTTCTCAGACTTTAATATATCTCCAAGAGCTCCTTCAATATTGGCAATTCCATAGGCTGAGCAGAACCGTACCTCAACCAGTCACCTGCAGTCGGTGCAAAGGTTCAGGTGGCAGAAAGGCAGTGGACAGTGGTACCATACTTTACAGATATTACCTCCAGGTCTCAAAATGGGGAAAAAAAGAAGAAAGTGAAAGAAGCTTTCACACTCAAAGCATGACACGCCTAAGATATCAGTAGCTCACTTCTCTTTTTCACACTGACATGAAATATAAGTGACTCCACTGGAATAGAAAAACAGTGCAAAGCATGATAATGGTGTGTCTTCACTAAGAGTTAGAGGCATTGATAAACACTCACACATTAGCACTCTGCTTTGTCTAAGATTCCTCTTACTTGAGAAGTCACAGATCAAACTAGATGTGAGTTGCCCATCCTAGCTGTTGCTGTGTACACTTGTACATGATGCATGTATCATGATGTTACATACTATGTACACTATGCTTTGGAATGACAATAAGCAAATTGTCAGGTGGAACCTTTTCTCCATTGGATAGAGAGGTATTTAGCTGACACTCTTGGCAAATGAGGATAATTGTGAAAAGACATTAGAGCACAGTCATAAAGGATGTGTTTGGTATTGGTGAAGTGTGACAAAATATAGTTTGCTTCCAGGAGAGACTGACAGGCCAAAGGGTTGTGTCTCACTAAAAACCTGAGTTAGTTTATGGAAAACGACAAAACCACAAACAAAAAAATCAAGTCTTGGAGTTTAAATTTGAAAGTCTACTTCTTCAAATTATTCATGCTATTGAGGTAAAGTTACCAACCCTTTGCTGGAAAATAATCAAACATATAACATCCATCCCTGTGCAAATACCTTGCACTCATCATGCCAGACTTTGAATACTGGGACAACATTCTTTAGCCTCAAGACCTCGCTATGAAATTTTAAAATTTATCTTTTTAAACAATCTGTTTCTTCTCCTAATAACTCCAAAAGATTTAGGAAAAGACAAGGAAAAAGATCATATTCCCCAGACACACTTTTCTTTTTATGTGACAGAGATACACTTATTTAGAGAGCATGGCCCAGCCACTTGACCTGTCACAGACGGACCTTGAGGTTTATGAACCAAAGAGAACAATTAACAACCCAATAGCCTATAATAAATTAGCAACAAAATGAATGGTTATAATCTACCTTTACATTATAGTCAATATTTCCAACTGCTGCATTCCAACTAAAGTTCTGCAATATTTACAATGTAGTCCTTTATGCCAAAAGTACTATTCAACTCTCAAATGCAAAGCAGACAATGTGAGAAAAATACTTTCAGAAATAAAATTTATAAAACAGATAAAAATTGAAAGTTTCAGGGTAATAGTCATAATAGTCCAGTACTGTGTGGGATGAAATGCATTATCTGTGCCCTTGGAATATATCATAGCTATGCAAGACATTAATAGCCTCATGCATGCTTCCTTATGATATACAACGCATCAAATAAATCAAAATGATTTTTCTGTTATAAAGCCAACTATATTATACCTAGAGGTAGTCAATTAAGCAATAAGACATGACACCGGCTGTATTGCACTAATTCATCTTGAGCTCAGTCATGAAAGGTGTTGAGTTAACTCTCTCCAGCTTTCTCCCACCCTCTCCCAGGACTTTTAGTGGAAGCTGAAGCTATTCACTGTCTCACAAGATAAGCCTTCAATAATTTGTCTTTCAATCTGATCTATGCTAAGAGAATTTTTCCATGTACCTTGGTACCAGCTTCCATTCAGTGCCCAGTTTTGAGTGCAAAATTATGAGTTGCCTTCATAGCATTAACCACTCATTCGTAGTTCATCAACATTTAGGACATTTTGCACAATAATAAGTAGTTAAAAATATGAGATAAATATGCTTGTCTGCTTGCTTTTAGCTATTTAGCTTTTAGCTACTGAAATATTTATAGTTCTATGGTAAGGGAGCAGAAGTAGGTCAAAAAAAAAAAGTATGGATGAGAAAGAGAGTCTGTTAACTAATTGTCCTAAGTAATCTCTTTTCCTGATTTTTATTAATACACACCATATATGTACATGATATGACTGATTATATGTATTGCTCATCTTGCCTTAAAGCCAGGGTTAAACTAGATCAGGTGTCAATTTATCAGAAGGGCTCAGATGCTCATTTCAATAGCTAAAGGGCTGGAAGGGGCCTTGGGAATTCATCTGCAGGAAGAGATTTACTACTGAACTGAACAGAAAGTGGCTGTTCCTTCATCATCAAATGCTTTACCAATGGCATAACGAATCAGATTGGAGGAATTTTGTGGCAGTGAACAGAACTCCATAGAAAATATTTCCTGACATTTTATCCTGTGTATTTTTAAAAGAATAGTGTCAAACTAGCATCAAACCATTACCAACTAGCAATTAGAGTTAACCGTACATGAGGCACAGGTGAGGAGAAATCCTTATTTGGCAAAAGAACTATGTACTTACTTTATAGGGTGTGCTTAAGTAACATTAAATTTCTAAAGGAAGACCATTGTGAGTGAAAAGGTAAACATATCATCTGTGGATTATATATTAGTGTGTATTCTTACAACTCACGCTAGAGATGATACTCAAAACGCGATGTACATCTCATAGCCCAAGCCCAGAAAAGACTGTCAGTTCATCTGTATTTATTACTGACTAAATTCAAATAGTTGTATTCATGCAGAGCCTCTAAGACAATCACTATGAAATGAGTTTCAGTAAGGGCATTGGGTTCCTGTACATAGCAACATTTTGGCTATGTTCCAGCCAGTTTGAGGAAGCTTAGCTTAGTCTAAAGATTCTGACCTATTCATTCCAATTTTCACTTTTCTTCACTGCCTGAATTCAGGGTGTCTTAAAAAAATCTTTATTTAAAAAAAAAAAAAAAAAAAGATTGTTCTAGAACTCTGCAGTAAAGGCACCAAAATAACCGTGAATTTGTATGTTGTCAAGAGATGCCACATGATGCAAAAAAAGTAGTATTAAGTCTGAGATTTAATGCTTATTTCCTAGGCAGAGAAACTCAGTTTCAGCCATGCAAATTTTGCCTGCTTATGCCAGTAGGAAGTATGCCCCAGACTCCATGCTATGTAAGCTTCTTCAGCAAGTGAGCATATGTAGCATTAAAAAAGTATTGCAAATTCTAATGAATACTACCTTTACATCTGAAAGATCAAATGGTCATAAGAAAGAGCTGCAGGCCATGCCAGCATTGTTATTTTGCTTCGCTCCAGGCCCCAAAATCTTTCTTGTTTTCTTTTAGGGCTCTACTGTACGGATAAAAAGATAAATCTCATGTCACTGTTCTTTTCGTACAAAATACAGAAATTTCCAGTGCCACCTATTGGTATAACATGAAAACAGAATAAAATTCTAATGTAAGCAAATTGGCTAGCCACCTATAGGATAAAAAGTGAGAAATATGTCATATTTAGTATCACAGGAGGAAATACATCTGTTCAGTATGATTTTTTTAATTTTGTCAATATTTTTTGCAAACAAGTTTTTAAAATATTTATAAAAGAAACACCTGTTCTGATTCAGTCACTGCTTAGCAGGAACATAAATTTCTTTCCCACTTAACAAAACATTTAAGGAATAAAACAGGAGTTCAAAATTAAGTCTATTCATAAGTTGTGTTGAACTAGGCTAAAATAAAACCAGCAAAGCTGCTGCTAAGAAGAGAGAGAAGGAGCAAAACTCCTTAGGAATTATCAGCACAAGAAAATCAATAGTAAAAGAATGAAAACTAATAAGTTGTTAAATATAGATCAGTATCTAGTTTTTGATTTCTTGCTGTGGGTTGCTTCCCCAACTAGAGAAAGAGTAACCAACAAAATCCAAAAGTGTTGCAGAGAAGCATGCTATGATTAGTTGCTTGGGTGGGTCACACCTAACTTTTGCTGTCTAGCTTTAAGATTCTATCCATACCAGTTATTTAGCTCTCTTTTATCATCAAAGGAAATACAGTGCCTTTTGAGAACAATTCATCTCACCAGTCGCTAACCCTTATCTTTGGATGGAAGGAATTACCTTATTGAGATAACTATCTTTCTCTATTGACTACAGAAGAAGATTAGATTACTAAGACTAGACATGTAACTCTGCGATACCTAATGGTAGATGAATCCTACTGCTGAGATGCAGGTAAGAGATTTAAAAAAACAAACAAACAAAAAATCTTTCCTTAAATAAGGTACTTAAGAACATGCTCAGTTCAAGAATGGGAACAGCTCCTCCAAAGTCAATCGAGTTGTTCATTAAAGATATTGGAAAGTAAAAGGAAATAATATTGACAGAAAGTTTCAAACTGTTTTCATTTAATAAAGTCCAAATGGGGCTGACTTTCATTTTCTTGAAAGCATTCATGACACATTAATCGATGTTTGTATAAACTATGTTATTAAAACATTTGCTAAAGTCTGTTCTTAATAAACAAAACCAATTTCAACAACCATTTTAGAAACTTCCTTTACTTCGATTTCTACAAATATCAATTACATCTTAAAGTAAAAATCATGATAAACTATATATTTGAAAGAAATCCATGCCTTCATAGGATATTTTTGTTTGGAACCAAGACTGATATTTAATGAAGTTTTCATATGAGAAACCTACGTCAGTGCTACATGACACTATTATATTCATAAAACTCGGCACTTGTTAAGAAGTTTGACTGAAACAGGGTCCAAATTTGGAGTCTCATGTAGGAATTTATATCTGGAAAGAAGCCAAATTGCAAAGCAAATTAGTAAGCGTTTCATCCACTTGACAAAGGAAGGACAAATAAGAATTCCCACAGTGTGTTAGGAATTGAAATTCTTCTTTCATTTTTTTCATCCTACTTTTTATAAACCAGCCTTGGCATTTGATCTTCATTGAGACCTACCTTTTCATTTGCTCCTTAAATACAATGATTCTTTGAGGTGTTTAAAATATCAGTGACAGATAAAGAGCAAATGAAAAGACATTACTAGAAGACAGAAAACTTACAACTGAGAACATGAATTAGCAGAAGCCTTCAAGATGAAAATGGAGAAAATGGCCTAGAAAGTCAAAGTTGAGAAGGTCAGAACAAGAACTGGACTGGTAGAAAGAAGTAGGGCTGGAGAATAAGAGCCTGTTTTCTCTCCTACTGAAGTCAGTGCAGTAAGTCCTATTTACTTTAGAAGGAAAAGACCAGACCACCTTTACAGGGCATGTTTATTCTGCTGTCGAGTTGGTATTCGTGCTTCTATTTAAGTCTATGCCCATGACGTAGTACTCTCTTAGTTTTATCTAGTTTTTCCTTCTCCTCTACATTCCTCTGTGCTTTTTCTTTTTTTCCCACCTCCTCATAGATGCTAACTGTACTGAATTCAGTTACACTGATGCTTGTATATTTGATTAAAAGATAGTTGTCTGAGTTATTTGAAGTTGTGCTAGGAGAAAGACTTAATCGTTCAAGGGTTATTATTACTCTGTCTCACGCTCTATTTCTCTTTCTCTCCTAAGGTACTTCAGTGCCTATAATGAAGTGAATCCAAATGACTACTTTGAGACTGGCAAAGAACCTGACATGCACACAAAATATTCTTTTAACATTGGTCTGAACTAATCATCCAAAGGGATTTTCTATTTCATTTATGGGATTTGAATCTCCCATGTGTTTTTCTCCTAAAGTGATTGTACTGATGCAAAATCAGAAGCACTGGAGAAAAGGCTGATATGCTCTCAATCTGCTGGACTTCATAAAAACTCCTGAGAGGCTTAACTAGCCTTTCGTCAGTAATGGGGTTAGTTTGATGGAGTGGCAGGCAACATGGAAGGCATAAGTGCCCATAGGGTAGATTTCCCTGCTGTGTCCTTTTTTCTTCACTATACACATGCAAGAGGATGTGGTCTGCTCTCTGTAGGAGTTTTTGGAGGCACAGCTATATGGTTGCTTGGCACTTAAATGAAGTTTCTGTTCCCCTTGTACCGATTCAACTATCATCAGGAACAAATTGACTAGATCTGCTACTGCTGTTTTAGAAGGACCAGAAGTACTAAATCATATAATAATATTTTGTCAGAAAAAGAAATTTTAGGGATAAATTAACACAAGTTGAAATTTTAGCATAAACTATGAAAATCAGGAAGACATTTGGAGTTTTCCTGTTTTAATGTTTTATTAACAGATCCCCCAGAGAGAGACACTAGCAGAGAAATCTGAACAGTGCAATCAGTGCAGATCCTGGTAATATTTCCTCCAGAATGTCTTGTATTTTTTTCTGCTGTGCTGTGATCAATGTTTGCTCCAAACACCTCCAGCACATGTCTCTCAGACTCTTCCTGTCAGCCTGCCTCATTGTCATCCCTTCTTAATGTCTTCTTCCTTTTCTAACTTATTTTCTCCTCCTCTCCTTATCTCTTTCAATGTCTTTACAATTAAATAGTTTTTTGCAACCATTCTCAACAATTCATGAAAGTAATATGATGTTTTTTCTAGTGACCTTAGTCCTCTCTTTGTATGTTTTGTCTTCTCTACTTACCCCCACCACAACAATTTAGTGTGTAAGCTTCAGGGCTGAAGCTGTGATAGCACTTTTGTATTGGATCACAAGTATGAACTTGGACATGCTTTTGAAACCAAACTGTGACTATTAATTCTGAGCAGAATTATGCTCACATCTGAGAAAAGGCTTGTGGTGAGCTGCCTTTTACCTGCAATTTTGTGTATGTAATTATGATGTGGATAGGCCTGATATAAGGGAAGATGGGACTCTGAACTCGGGATGCCCTTTCGTGTTGCTGAACTCATCAGTCTAAGTCATCCCCATCCCGCAGGAAACAATGTGGGTACAAATAGTGGGCCAGAGAACATACCATCTCTCACTCATTTCCTGTCTTTGTCAGTAAAATATAGGATAGCATAACCACAGAGCTTGGCACAAGAGAATTAGTACCTAGCCTGAACGGATGAAATGCTGATAACTCTAAGAAGCAGTGCTAAGCAATAATAAGGGTGACTTTCATAATGTTTTGAGGTGGCCAGTTCCAAACTTTTTTCAAGCCATTCTTTTTTTTTTTTTTTTTTTTTTTAAGTTGTAGCATAAAATCTAAGCTTAAGCCTACTGGAAAGCTGACCTCAGGACTTTTGGAGAACAAGTTCTCCAGAAGCCTTAGCATAATTGAACAAAAAGAACTTGAATATCAGCTGCTTTTCAAACCTGTCCTAACGCCGGAATTTCTGACTAGATCCCCTGTCCCTCTATTATACCGACACAGAACAATGGACAGAGTGCAGAATTCTAGTATATTATGAGCAAACTACTAAGAGGAATTTCTGTGCATGCATATGGAAATGTATGCCATGATACAAGCAGTATGGAGGAGACTGATGAGTAGTGTCTTTGCCCAGATACAAGTAGGGTGAGTGTATCTGAGACATCAGGGGAAATTCACCTTCCAAGAGGACAGAACTGCTTTTGTATTGCTGCAATAGTTACAGAGCACTGACCTGAGAGAAGAGGTTCTCATCACCTGCTACCTGCTTATGACATATAGACTAAGAATTCTTTACTTCTGATGTAGAAAGGAAGATTTTTCCTTCACTCCTTACTTTGCCTCCCACAAAACCTACAAACATTATAGTAATTAATTGTACAGGGCTTATACCAGGGAAAATAAAGATTGAAAGTTTCCAGAAGAGCTCTAACAGTGACGGTGTACTCTGAAATGACCACTAAGCTCAAGGCTCTTTCCTTTTTTCAGTTAATACCCACTCTGATGCTTAAAGGCCTGGGTTTGCATCCTTTGTCAAGGTTAGGATTTTAGGTGCTTTGCACTGCTGCAGTTGTCTTCCAAATATCCCTTCTACTACTGTAGCCCTAGAATTATGCTAATGGCATATGTAGTCCTAAGCATTTGTCAAGACTCAGATTCTGCAATGTACAGACAGAGTTCACAGATATTAAGTGGAGAAGGAAAATTAATAGATAGATGCTTTCAAATAGTATTTGAAATTCTTGAAGCATTTTTCTGTAGCTTTCCCAATGAGTGTTGAATTCATTTGATTTTACATGCATCAGCATATTGATGGCACTCTACCTTTCCCCTCTATAAATGGACACACTCCACTATACAAACTTTCAGCCCAACATCTTTTTTTTTTTTTTTTTTTTTTTTTTTTCCTAATTTGCGCTTCAGATACATCAAAAGACAAAAATCCTGTGGGAAAATTATGCTCCATTCCATAACTCCTTTTGTCACTAAATAGAACCCTAAACCTCTTCAATGCCTTTATAAGGAGCTTTGCTTCTCAGATGCATTATCCCCTCCACTTCCTCTCCATTTCCTATTGTCATCTCCTTTGAGATTTATTTCCCTGTTTGTCCTTTTCAAATGCTGGCATTTGTAAGAAGGGTTTTTCAAAGACATTGTGCTTGAGCCTTGATGGCAAAGGGTCTTCTCATCGACACAGCTGCCCACACTTCTTTTACTTTGTTTGAAAGGGAATCTAGAAAATAACAAATATTAAGCTGCTAGAATAGATTTCATTTTAAAGTGGCTTCTTTGTTTCTCTCCACCAGTTTAAGTAAAGGACATTTTCCAGGGAAAAGATTCTTCACACTGAAGTTGACAAGACTTCTGCCTTTAAAATAAGTGGCAGTAAAAGTGGGCCTACACTGGTTTGCATAGCTCAAGGTTGTATTATCGACTCTATAGCTCAGGACAGGTCTGTGTAAAACTTCATGGAAGAGCAAGAAGAAAAAAATATCAACCTGTTTTTTACAATATAAGAATGGAAATAATTGTATGCTTGCATAGCACTTGCTCCTAATGCTTAACTGTACATTAAAGCCTCAATTGTATATATGTTTTTAGCTTCAATGTGTATATTTGCAGGAGCAAAGTCCAATATTTCATAGGCTGGATCTGCAGCTCAGATAGTGCAGTGTAAATCACAAATAATTCCATTACAGATAATTAAGTTAGTGTACCAGTTTAAGCCTGGAAGAAGTGTGTGAAGATTGAAACCCTGTAATTACATTTGTTTCCAGAACAGATAGAACATCACTGGTATTTAGAAAGACATTGTTCAATAAATTAGTTACCAAACGAAACACTGCAAAGAAAAGCAGCTTACAAGATGTCGTCTCTGTAGACCCATTTTAATCAAATAAATAACTTTTTTATTTTAACTTTTTCCTCAGAAGTATGGAAGCCTAAAACCTCTAATGACTAGCACAATCTGACCCCATCAGGTCCTTAGCTATAGAAATAATGGAGCAAAGAAAATTAATACAGGCTAATAAATGAGCCAAAATTAAAAGATTTTGAACTTTAACTATTTTTATTTGTAATATTCAAAAAGTCTTTTAATAAGGTATCTTTGAGTTTCAAATATGATTTATATGAACTTTGGGGGTTTTGTCACTGCCTGTGGATTCCTTGTTCCATTCCATTAGGGAATGGATTTGGGTGTCTTAGGTCAATAATAACTGGCACAGGATATAAGCCTAAACAGAAAGTAAATAATAAAAAAGAGAACACTAAAATAGTATTCTGTTCCAAACCGTTACTATTAAAACAGATATGTCTGATTAACCATTCATCATGAAATTATTATCTGAAAAAATATTTATAACTAATAAATCTAATTGCTAGTTTAAGTGAGAAAAATCAGGCCCCCCCTTTTTTTTTTGACAGAGTGATTTTTTTTTTTAATGAATTATGAGATTAAAGTAACTTGTACTTTAAAACATGGTTTTTTTTTCTGCTTTTAACTTTTTTTTATATTGGTTTTGCTAGCAAGTCCATTTGTCCCCCAAAACATACGAGCAAGGAAAAGAATGGAATAACAAGTTAGTGAGATTTATCTCTAATTATATAATAGGGAATATTTTCCCTGATTAATAGGAATTTTACAAGAATCTACACTTAAATTCTACAATATACTTCAACAAGACTGGCCATTTTGTAATCCTTGTGATTGGTGACCTTTGATCACAGACTAGCTAATAGTTTGAAGGCTCCATTTGTAAGAGACTTCTTTCTCTTAAGTAGTCTTTTGCTTTACATTTTCAGCAATTAGTCATCAGTGCATATGTACACAATCTTTTTCTGTCCTTAGCTCGCTATCCACTAAATATTAACCATTTCCCATTCTCATGCAGACTCTTTAGATGACTGATCCACATCTAATCATGTCTAATCATATCTAATCATTGTGCTGTATGATAATAGACATCAGATTTCATCTTTGTCCACTATTGGACTAAGGGATAAAACTAAGGGAGAAACAGTTGGATTAAGGGATAAATTAAGGAACAGTTAACTGAGCAATGAAATCAAGGAGTTAGCAAAATATGTGGATTTACTATCTTTGGTCTTTGGACTTCTTTAAAAACTGAAGGTGAATGGGTCAAAGGAAGGAAAATATTATCTTCTTATTTTCTTAACCCCTGGATTTAATAGAAAGATAACCTGCTATTGGAGAAAATTTAGAGTAACATCATGACATTCTAATTTGTACCATCTGTTGGTAATTGCCAAGTCACTAACATGTCAAATGTGAAAGGCTAAGTGAAGGAGCAGAGATGGGTATACTTGGTGCATGCCAGTCAGAGTTTTCTTCATGACAGGGGAATCTACAACTGCCTAACAAGAAGAATTTTAAGTACTGTGGGAGCCATAACAAAAATAGTAGGTATGAGCTTCCAAATCATCACCAAACATACTTTGGAGAGGTTTCTCCCTGTAATTTGGAGTCACAGCCACAGAAGATCTCTGTACTTTGTGTTTTTCCTTAAGGGTGGTGTTTAATAGAACAGAGTAAATGAAAAAAAAAGGGGGGGGAAACAAAAACAAACAGAAAGTCTTGTTTCTAAGCCCTGAAGATATTTCCCTGAGAACACATGTTTAAATCAAGAATCTACTTGGACAGCCAAATATCTCTTCTTGGATCAGTGTAACCTGAACTGATGCTATCTAGATTGTACTTATTTGTAAATCCTCCCTACTCCTGCTCTCTCTTGTTAAACAACTGGAGCCAGATGAATCAGCCAGGTGAATCAAAATAAACCACTTTCAAGTCAATGTAAGGATCACTGCAAATTAAGTTATACTAGTTCTCTCCATCATTTTGTTCTTTGGCAGAGGACAGATGCTGAAGAAGACTGTAAATCCAGATGTTTGTTACTTTCCCTCTGTTGGATGGAACAGCTCAGCAGATGGACTAGTTCCTGTGATTGCTTCCTAATCAGTTTCAGCTAGAAATCATCTGGGTTAGTCTGAAGAGCTTAAATAAGATGCACCCACATAATTCTCACTGTTGGCACAGCTGAGAGAGTAGGACCTTCAACTAGTAGGCGGTGATGGGCCTTTCCACCTTCCACACGCAAGAACAAGCTTTAATCTTCTTTTCGTTCATCCTAATCGTATAGTCTAAGCACCAGTAGCATCTAATGATAGCTAATGCTAGTTCAAAAAAGAAAAAAAAAAAAAGAAAGTTTCACTTTTGATCAACATTTTTGCCAACCATATTGACTTTTTGTAAAGGAAGTCATATTCAAAACTCCCTGACCATCAGGATAGTTCTTCAATATGCCTGCAGCTCTTCTTAGTTCAGAAAAGAGTTATTTATACTAGACATAAAAGGCAAGAAACATACAGAATCTGCACACTTTAAAAAAATAAAGTATTTTTTGGATCTTTCTTATTCATGGGTATTTATGCAAATGGTTTATATTTAACATATATATATATATATGAATATACATAAACTTATATAAAGACTATTTGTTAGAGACAATTACACTGATGATATAGATATAGAAGTAAATTTAGACTCAGCTGATGAAGTTGTTCTTATATTTTTGTATGACCAAATATACAATTTATGGAAAAAGGATCTTGACTGCTGCTATAGCTGCATTGATAGCTTTGTATCTGTGGGAGAAACTCTGGTGTAGAAAAGTTTCACGACTGAATATCATGTAAATACAGTAAGAACTATGTAAACTGAAGAAAAATAATCATGTTAACACCATGAGGGACACTTGTACCAGTAAAGATAGGAAAACCATCCTCATATCTGAGGATAGGGAATGTGAAAGCAACTACTGACAGTTGAAGGTGAGAGAAAATATATTCTTTCCGTTTACTTACCCTTGGTAAAGTTTAAATTGTTTCAAGATGAAAGAGTTTTTGTTGGAATGGAGCTGATTTAAATCTGTTTGCTCTGCTGCTGCTCTTTTTATAGCATCTGTAACATTAGCTCCTGCTCAGGTAACTGTTTGCTGATGGGCAATAGACCACCAGCTAATTCCAGAAAGAACAAAGACAGATATTGTACAATCAATATTCAAGTAGAGAGGTACTGGTTCTCAGTTTTCTGGTCCTGCCTTTGACTAGTGCAACTACACAATGCCTGCAGCCAGACTGCCTTGATGGTGATAACCTCGCAAACTAATCATGGGTGGATCTGTTCAATATTTAGAGAGGAGAATCTCAGGAAAATGCCATGATGTTCTTCAAAATACTATGAATTATTTTATATTGGCATTCTTTCTTGTTAATACCTTTGGAAAATTGAATCAATAGCAGTACTTAAGATTAAGGTTTTACCAAAATTACAATCCTAGTAAAGATTTTGTCAATGTAATCTGCTACTCATGCCAAGTACCAATTACTTTTTCTTATAAACATTTTGTCATAGTTCCATTTATATGACTCCTTTTCCTCTCTTCTTTCTCGAAACAACAGTGTTGATTTCATCAACCAGTCAGCAAATCAACAAGAAGTATTAATGCCTTATATTACTTTTTGGTAAGTAATTACAATACAGACTATTTGTTCATGGGAAAAAAAATAGTGTAAGTGACTATCTGTTGTTCCATTTAAATTAAAAATTAAGATAAATGAAGAGACTGTTTGTTACAAATGTTCTGACTTTCAAAAGGTCAAATGCTGACAAACTGCAGGTATCAAACAGTGAAAGTAATAGCTTTATAGCATTCAGGAACTTGAATGGAAAGGGGATTTGGATTCTACTGAAGCAAAAGGGTCAAAATTATGTGAACCACATACGACTAAGCAGCATGGGGAGGAGTCTTCTAGTGTATAGCTCCAGATCTAACTGGATAAACAAGCAACTCAAAGAAATATTTGGAATGAACAGAGACGGAAAGAAACAGAAAGAAAGCTGTATAGGAGTAAAGTAAAAATTGAGAGGAGTTAAGAAGACTTATATCTCTATACTTCCTATATATCGTTTGTGAGTCAAGCAATTAAAAGTAGCTTCAATCATGTTAAAAAAAAAAAAAAAAGGAACAGCAAGGAAAGAAGAATTAGGGTTAATACACAATGAGAATGGGAATATATTTACATAAATTAATATTTTCCGCAGTTTTCAATGAAAATGTGAACATGAAGACAAAGGTAATGTGACTAATATATGAACGGAGAATCAGAAATTGATATTTTTGCAAAATATATAGATATATTTTATCTGTATATTTTTATAAAAATACAAAATGTTCAAATCAAACAAACTAGATCCTTTCTATTCCAGAACTTGGAGCAAAAAGGAACACAGAATTGCAGAATTCATAGCAAAAATTTATAAGAAACTCTTTATATCTTGATTTTTTTTCATATTAGTGAAGAACAGAAGACAAAGTATGAAAAAGAGGGCAGAGAGTGACAACCTATTAACCTAATAAATAATAGGTAAGGCTCTTTTTCAAAGACTTTTTGAAAGAAAGAATCAGACATTGCCAGTCTAACCTGATAGGATTCATTGAAAAATAACTGATTTTCTAGACAGCGAAAGAGAACAGATCTAATCAATCTGATGCCATACAGGAATTGCTAGTAAAGAAGAGGAGAAAAGAAGATTATTCTGGGAATTATAAGGTGGGTAATGAAGTGACTAAAAGAGAGACAACAATAGGAAGTACAGAACATGGAGGACTGAGCTAGAGGGAGATTATTGCTGGAGTTCCGCAGTGATTGGTCTCTGGACTGATTTCATTAATATTTTCTTTAATAACCTTGAAAAAATATGAAAGTGAACTAAATGAAACATGTCATCACTTAAGAAAACTGGTATATCACACAGAAAGATTCAGATGACCCTGAGCACTGGAGAAATAGGAATAGAATGAAATTCATGTAGTATAAAATATACGGTTATGTTCTCAGGAATTAATAACAACAATTTTGTCTAAATCAGGAATTCATTTCATTTGGAAATTACTGAGGAAGAGAATCTGTCTCTACTAGTTGATCATAGACAACTATGAGCCATCGAAGTAATATGACCATGAAAAAGACAAATGTGATTCTACAAGGTATCATTTGAAGCTTCTTCAGAAGAGATAAGTAGGAGTCAATGACGTTGTACGAGGCCAAGGTAAGATGTTATCTAAAATACTGTATATAATTCTGATCATCTACAATCAAGAAAAAATGCATTCAAGCTGGAATAGGTCATAGGAAGGCATTTAAGATTAGAAGAGAACCTTCTTGCAAGAGGAATCAAAATGTTCTTGGGTAGTTTAGACAAGGAAGTGAAGGTCAAGAAGGACTGAAATTATAACCAAGGAATGAACACTAGTAAAAGAAATTAAAAAGGTTTAAGCTAAGCGATAATGTTGACATAGAATTTAAAAGAAAAAAGAAAAGCCAGGTCTTGAATAAACATAGGCAAGACAGGAGAGTAAGATTTCTGGCAACAAGAAAAATGAGGTATCCACACGAAGACTGAAGAGGGGGGAAAAAAAAGAAAGAAATCTGAACTATTTTTAAAGTGGAACTTGCTTAATTTATTAAGAGAGTTACATGATGTAGATACTTGCATTATTATTACTACCTAAAAAAAATGAACATCCTCACAGGCCTATATTCCAGAGGATTTACTGACTTACCAGTAAAACTGACTTATCACTGGCTAATTTAAAATCAAAATTATAGACTTCAGCCCCTTGTCATTCTACTAGAGGAATTCCTTAATCAGCAACAGCA
The DNA here is from genome assembly GCF_036370855.1 of Dromaius novaehollandiae. Lineage (NCBI taxonomy): Eukaryota > Metazoa > Chordata > Aves > Casuariiformes > Dromaiidae > Dromaius > Dromaius novaehollandiae. Next base: position 43,313,234 of record NC_088100.1, on the reverse strand, counting down.
GCATATGTTGTATACAACTTCTAGCTGAATTACATTTATCACATCAATATGGTAGTGAATTTGGAAGTGCCTGTTATGTTATCTTAATACATTTCTAACTTATATTTTTCATCATTTTTCTAAAACAAAGACTTCTTTTGTCTGGAATTGGTACTGTTCTGCCACTGTATTTCTCATTCACCTTCCAATTTTAAAAAGGGAAGTTTATAGGGTAGGTTAGTAACTGGCAAGATTGCAGGTGTGAAGAGTCTGTCACAACACACTATTTCAGGACTTTCCAGGGGTGCTAGTTAGAGCTGTGTATGTCCCATTGGGAAGATAGGAACCATCTGTTTCTAATGGGATAAAGTTTCTGTTTCTATCCCTGCAGGGCTGCAAGATATTGAGCATACAGTCTGCCTTACATCTAAAGCCAGAATGCATTCGGAAAGAAAATTTCGGAGAAAGAAGGAAACAATTCTCTGGCAGTTACTGATTGAAATGACTCAGAACTTGAGAATGACAGAAATAATTCATGAAGAAATGGCACAATGCAGGACAGACTAAAATATTGTTTTAATGTAATTTATCACAGCACTCCAAAATTAGGACATAGTTAAACTCATGACATGGGTCATGACTCACAAAGCTGATAAAAGAGTACATTCATTATTAGAAAACTGGTTTTAGATTTTACAAGTTTATGATCTGGCAAAACATCAGGGTGTCAGAGTATCTACAGTTAGTTACATTGTATAAGCTGAAATAAGTAAAATTTTTAAGGAAAAAGATATAAATATTATATATATAAGTAGGATCTTTACTTAATGTTATTCACTGAAGAATAAGATTAAGCAAGACAAAGAGAAAAAGGTAAAGCAAAGGTAAAGCAAAGCAATACAAAAAGCAAATATCTTTCAATATAAACATTAGGGAACTCCAGATGCCTAATATAGATGTTTAACTAAAGCTCTCTCAAAAGTGTAAGAAACTGGTCCTGGGAAGAGGAGGCTACACAGATAGCTAAATTCCCTGCACCTTCAGCAGTGAAAGAAGGCACCTTTGGAGGCTTAGAGAGGGATATACTGAATGCTTGACTTAGGATCTTGCTTCAGAGACAAGGGCTCTTTCTATATTGACAGTGTTTAGAAGAAGTCACACACCCCCAATCCCCCCTCCCCCTCCAATCATGTTATCCTGATGTTAGGAGTCACCTGTTCTTACCTCTTCTTTTGAGAATGGAGGAATGAAGAAGAACCATGAGCAGTCTTCATCATTTGGGATCTATTCTGCTTACAACTTCTCTTGTCAAACTTGTGGCCATTCTTTGCATAGGAAGTCAGCAGTTAGGGGGATGAAGCAGAATTAAGATTCCAGACTCAATGTAGGGTCAGCAATTTCATTCTCATTCTTCTACCCCAACCAGTTCCTTTCTCAGCAGACAAAAAATCCCATCATCTTTGGTTTTCTCTCCTTTTGTCCTGTGACTCTTAACTGCTTGAGTTATAGATAATGGTAAAGGAGATCAGCGCAGAAAAAAATGGGTGATGAAAATTTTTGGCCAGAAAACTTCACTGGCCTGGTGGTTAAGGCACTCTGTCAGTTATATTCAACAAGTGTTCAACATCCTCTTATTGAGTAGTCTCAAACCTAGGATTCCTGCTTTCTCAGTGTGTTTATCACAGCATTCTATAAAAAAAAAAAGAAAAAAAATCACAGTCAATGACCAGTATATCAGAGGATATCAGTATATCAATCTGATAGTTTATATTTGTTAAGCTCCTTTAAGGATGTAGATAGAGGTCAGGTGTCTGTTCACACTACCCAGGTGTGAATGAAATTCTCATGTGTGGGCAATTAAAATTAAGCACCTAGGCAGTTTAAGTGAAGAATGAAAACACCTAATTTAAATGCCTTAGGAATTGGACAAATTTGTAAAGTTGGTAGAATTTCTTTGAGGCACTCTGGGTTTAGGTAGGGTGAATGTCACCCTGATTACGTGGACTTGGATTTTCAAAAGAACTGCAAAGATGCATCCCAAGAATAGATTCAAAAAGAAGTAAGTTGACATAGTGTCCACTTCTTGCATATTAGTAAAGTAGCTGTGTCTAGGCATTATTAATTGTAGAAAGAACAGACATTCCTCTAACTTCATTTTTTCTTTTTTTTAAGATAAATGTAAGACTGTGTGTGTCCATGCTTTTGTACATATACATGTGTACAATAATACATTTTTCTGATGTAAATTTAAGAGCCAAGTAAACTATATTATTTATTTACTACATATTTCAGAGCAATCCACTTTATTAACTTCTATTTTTAAATACAAGGCAACTCGGAATGGATTAATGAAGCCTAATATTATGAACAGAAAATTAATGACATATACAGAGATAACACTTCATAATACAAGCCAGCAGGGGACTATTCTTCATTAGAAGCTTATATTCTATGAAGGTTCAACACTGCAACTAAATGCATTACTTTATTATCATGTAGTTATAGTCTTCGGAACTGTGGAAATTCTGATTTCCTACAAAATATTGAGAGGTAGGTAATAGAAGGCTCATGCAAACACATCTGATCCTGCTAAAACCTCTGTGATAATTATCTTTCCCAAAGTCAAAACAATAATATACAAGGTTATAAGAAGAGCAACAAAATTGTCAGGGACACGACATTCCTGCACCAGATGAAATTAGAAAGGTCTATTCTAGTTAGACCCCAACCCTATAAAAAGTTCACATTCCTATCTTTAACTGTGTGAATAGTCATATTGATTTCATATTCAGAAATCTTCACAGGATTAAGGTTTAAATTGGGGTCAGATGTCTCTGGTCATTACTGTTGCCCTTCTTGAACTCTGTGGAACTACTCACATGCGCAAAATTAAACGTTTGCAAGGTCAGAGTCTCAGTCTGGAAATAAAGAAAGCAAAATCAGACATGATAGAGATAACACTGTGATGTTACAATGTAAAGAGTCAAATGTTTCTGTTTATACTTAAGCTATGAAGAAGCTTTAAGGCAGTTACAAGGAAAGACCTGGTGAATGGTCCCTCGGCAATATATTCTATTTCCTGATTCTAGTTTGGATTCTGTCTTTTGAGACGTAGAAAAGCAAAATTGGAGACACCCACCAGGGGAGATCTGGATGCTTAGCTTTCAGGTATACTGTTGTTTAATAAGTTTCCTAACGCCAAATTGTATATGGTGGATACAGGCGTAAACATCTTACATGCCTGGGGAAATCAAGGCATCTGAAGGAGGACACAAAGCCAAAACACTGTGACAACAGTTCTTCAGCAACCTAAGCTATTCTCATCGCTATACACCCTAATCTTGTCCTTCCTTCTATTGTCTGATGCATTTTTTTGTGTCCGAGTCACTCCAGCACCAGTACTGCTCCACTAAGGAGCATTGACTAAGGTCCCTCAGTACACTGATTAGTCACTTTTTTTTTGGTATAATTTTCTGTAGATTTATTGAGTTGAGACATCTCAGTAAAGAGTCCAACAAGTGCCAGAGTCTGTCAGAAGGAAATCATAGCAGTGTCTGACTTTGGGGAAGAAAGGGTGGGACAACAGCATGCAATTATGCATGCTTGAAGTTTCATGGATCTGTGGAAGAGATCTATTTCACAAGAAACTCCTAAAAGATGTATTGCTCCAAAGACAGCAGTACAGTTGATGGCTGTTCAGTTTGGGGAAGTTAGGTTTTTAAATCTGTAATACTGAGAAGTGCCAAACTGTTAATTCAGGTCTTGGATTAAGCACATAAGCCGATCTTAAAAAGAAAAAGAAAAAGAAAGAAGAAACAATTTAGAGTTGTGTATGTGTTTTTGTTTTGTTTGTTTTGTTTTGTTTTAAATAGATATTTGCCTTGCCATCCTTTCTTTATCCCACAACCCTTTGCTTAGAGCACTCACTTAAAATGTGGCAAGGTATATGCAAGCCTTCCCCCCAGCTCCTATCCCTCTTTCACAAAGGGATATAGACCATCATCTACTAAGTGAATTGAAACCATCTGCTTAAAGAAAAATGAATCTTTCCATTTCCACATGTTGAAGCTGTTCCATGCTTCTTGGATTATTTAAATGTTCACTTGAGAAGGGAAAGAACCCATATTCCAGGTGAGTGCTCTAACCAACAGGCTGTAGAGACATTCTGCTCTCTTTCCAGCCCTATCTATATTTAATTATTCGTGAAAAGTGAGACAGGCAATGAGACAGAAGGGGCTGAGACACTCCCATCCTGGAGCACATTACTGCTGGCATTCATCAGTGATGTGTACATTCAGCCAGGAGAAGAATCAAAACTAAGCATCCTCACATCTCACTCACCACTGAATTGCTCAAAGATATGACAGTTTTGCCTTTCCTGAGAGACTAGCTACACCATGAATCCACCCAGGTAAAATAGTTCTGGAAATATCCCTTTTATTAGTCAAGCTGGGATTTAGGCTGGATCTTGACACCTCACTGTTTAATGCTAGGAGAATTAGACAGTTGCACATACCAGGATTAAGGGCCTATGAGACTGTGCTAATGGGAATTTAGGTGCCCAAGGGCGTTAACCTTGCTCCTACATGGTTACTTGGAAGGTTGAGGGGTGTGATACCCAGTGGTGTCATGAACAAAGGTGTACTTTGTCAGAGAAGACTTAAATCTTTCTATCACGCATCACAACTTCATCTGGAGAGTTTCCCCTCTGCTTAGGAATATAATCAGTGGAATACATTGTTAAATCATATTTTTTTAGACAAATTATATTCGATAATCAAATGGAGATGAACAGTGTGATTCTGAATACAATTTGAAATTTCCTTTACTTAGTACAAATGCAAGAACTACTTTCATGCTTCAGACTATAAAACAGTCACTGGTTACTAGTTACAGACAGGAAATGTGTTTGTGTGTCAGTGCAAGTACATTAGGGGCTATTTTCTCTTCCTCTGAATCACGTCCAGTTTTGTTGAAGGTTCTGCCACATTTATGCTTTTTTTTAACTCAATATCACTATCTTTTGCATTGCTTTTCTGAGTACCTGTCAACAAAAAACAGACAAAGAAATTGTAAGATATGCTTAAAAAACACACTTAGACCAAAGGAGTTAATTAGCTTACTTGCATGTTGCTAATGTAACATGCAAATGCCTGTCTATTAATTTGGTAGGCATTAAAATAAACCACAAATATAAGCAATTTAGAAACACAGCTTTCTGGGAAACCTAAGAAAAGTGAATTTTTAAGTCTTGTAAGCACTTTTGAAAGTCCCACCCCACAGAAGGGATTCATCCCTCTTAGTACAGCTCTGTAAAAGCCAGTTTAGTCTGAGCAAGTTGTCTGGGTTCCTTTTGTAATCAGTGAAGAGAAAAAGGCATGTCCAGGGGGCATTTTTTTTCTCACTTCTACCACTCCATGGAATTGCAGAAGAAATCCAAGTAGAAGCCTAATTTTTATATGATTAAGATGTGATGAATCCTATGCTTGACTTTCTGTGACACTCAGTGCTTGTCAAGATTAACAGGATGAATATTTTGTGATTTTTTAAACAGTAATGGCCAAAAATCCAGGGTGTATAGCACACTTTTGCTTCATTCCCAGCCCAGACTCCAGCCCAGCCCAGAAGCTTACGCTTCGGATACTCTGGCCGTTGTGCTAAATCATTCTCCTTGTTTAGCTGGTTTAGGATGATAACTGTGTCCCCCCCTGCCGTACATACGTACTTTACCCCATTTCTTCCAAATATATATATTCTTGCATTTTATATAGTTGAGGTGGTGAAATTGAAATACCTTATTTGGAATCATGGTAATTATTCAACATTGCTTTTGTTAAAATATAGGAGTGAATAGTGCATATACTGCAAAATAATATTGGAGTGTAAAGAAATTGGCATTGCTTTCCATCAGTATGTATAGTCTTGCAGTCAATAAAAATTGCAAATATGTTTTCCAAAATGTTAATTTGCATAAGGTCATGTTTTTAAAATGCATTCTCCTCAAAATTTTCTACTTTTAAATTTTTCACCCCAAATCAAAATGACAATCTACATATATTTACCATGATCCAAAAATATTTATGGAAAAATTTAGCTTCTGTAATTATAATGAAATATTAAACAAAAATCCTGACTTTGGATGAGATTCAATCCTTTAACAAGGGACACTAATTTGACCTTGTATGAAACATATGCATGAAATTTCCTTTATTTTAAATAAAATCCTAATTCTATACCTGTATTATTTTAAAGCATCCTAGTAAAGCATCTCTAAAACTCCGTAAACTGTACAAATATTTGGCAATTAATATTTTCTGTATGACAAAAAAAACCCTCTCTGATAGTTTACAATAGCTTTTTCAATGTACATTTCCTTCGTGTTCACTGAATCACAGCTCTGTTATTTGTGTGTATGCATGTATCTGTGAATCTGGATGCAGCTGCATGTAGTATTCAGCTGATGAAAGCACAAAACCCATCTTTTTCAGATTCAGCTGTGACAGGAATAAGCTTGGGTTTCGATAGCCATATCACCATCACAAGAAGCTCAGATCCCATCAATGAGGTGACTTTGCATTCTCTGTAGTCTCAGCGCTATATGTGGTGTGGGACCGCAACTCTGAAAGGCGCAACTGAGCCATGTTGAACCAGGTAGCAGTAGTTCTGGGAATAAGGGCAGAGCAAATCTGATGATAGAAGCTAGTGCTACATACCTGCCTCAAGTAAGCTCATTTATTTCATGTGGAAGCCCAAGCAACTCCATTTTCATTGCTATTTTCATGTGATTTTGAGCTACCATGTATGTGCTATGTTCATAGTTCATGGCCTTTGTAACATGAGACCAGACTTTGTTCCTCATGCTGAAGTGTAAAATACTGATCTGGGGAAAAAATATATATTTATTTATATATTATTATTCATAAATATTGCTTATTATTATTGCTTTTTCCTGTGAATCTCATCTTAGCGTTTTCCCTCACCTTTGGTGAAAATTCTTCCCGCTCCCCTTGCAGAGGGCTGCCTGCTTGCTGTCTATGGCAGATCAGCTGAAACACCTGTGTGCTCGCCCCGCACAGCTGTGCATGTGCCACTGCCCAGCCATCTGCAGAGTGCTCCAGATGGCGGTTGCTCCTGGAGAGTGGGCTGACAGGCAGCTCCATCCGAGAGGGAATGTTTATTGTATAATTAGAAAACGCTGCATTAAGTCTAGCTAAAATAAGAGCAGAGTCAAACCTCTGCCCCAAACCCAACCATGCTTTCCCCTAAATTCAAGGAGATTTGGTTTACCTCTGTGTTATTATTTTCTTTATCTTTTATTTTCTTTTGGCTTCTGTGCTTTCCCCTGCCACCTGCGAACAGAAGTGCCAAAATGCCATTACAGTGGCTACTCTTGTCATTACAGTGGTTCTTGTCATTTTTACTGCAGGTCTGAAAATGGAATCTATAGGAAATTTCATTTCAGAATTCACTCCTGTGAGGTTAATTCTAGCCCAACACAGATAATGGGCAGGGATACAGGCATCTTAAACTAAACAATCACCACAAACAACAAAGTCAAGTAAATCCAGAAGAACCAATAAGGCATGAAATTCAGATTTTTTCAGAAAATTTTTCAAGTATGAGTGTATTGCCCTCCTTTCTCCCGTCATTTTACATACAGTATAGACTAGTGATAATAGAGCTAAAAACACAGCCAGGGACTCTTTTGGATATGGTGGGGGAGAGAGGAGGAGAGGACTGGGAGCGAGCTGATGCAAACTTACATAGAGCATCAGTGACTTCAAAGGAGTTATGATGATGACTTAATTCTGTTGAAGAGTTGACCGTGAACACCTTAGAAATGTTTGTATTGCTGAATTATATTATCTTTTTTTTCCTCCCTTCTTCCTTATTTTTTCTTGAATTTTCACCACTGATTCACCACAGAATTGCAATGTGAATGTCTGTTAGAGGTAGCACTGCATTTTTAACCTACATAGTCATGGGCACAAAAAGGTTTCTCATCAAAAGAGAGCTGCAAGCAATGTCTTCACCTCCTCCTCTTCTTTCTTTCCAGCTCAATTAAGAAACAACATGTTTTTCCTCTCAGTGCTTGCCTTTTATCTATTCCTCTTCTCATGTTTCTCTGTTATTTTTTTCTCCTTCATGGCATAGCAGTGGTGCTGAATGCTGATGAGATAATGCAAAGTTTAACCCCACAGTCCTTTTCCTAATATCTTCTAGTACTAGAAATGTGATCTGCACTTTTTGAGGTTCTCCGCAAGCCCATGGAAGTAGTCAGAATCTCATGAAATCCCCACTTACTCCAGGACAAGAAAATATGGAGTAATTCTCCTCTCTGATGAGCAGAAGTTGGAAAACAACCTACTTCTGTGTCAAAAGCAACTGGTGGAAGTTGTTAGACTTTTGGTTATTTCTTTATTAATTTCACTGTAAAATGGTGAGACTTATTTTCAGCACAATCACTGCTCTGTAGAAATGTTTTCTATCACGATTACACAAACAAAAACATGCAAGTATGGGCTAGAATTTACTTATATTAACATCACTCATTGGGCCTATAGGTAATTGTCCTATGTCTGAGCGTGTTTGCCTTTTCTAAAATTCAAATGTTGGGTATTTGAAATATGGCAAATATAATGGTGCATAGTATTTTTCAAATCAACAAACAAAGAAAAAAATGATAGAATACTTGTTCAGCTGTATGAACTATAAGTAAGAATATTTGTTCTTATTCAGATCTGGTAAAGTCACTTTGTATTCAGAAGCTTTACTTCAGTTTCATTTATACTGATTTGAAAGCTGATTTAGAAAAAGAATTTGCCTCATGATGTGGGTAAGCATATTTATTTCAAAAGGCTGTTTTTGCTATTACAGTATATACTCTTTCTCCAATATCTGCTATAAACTATATACTCCTCCATGCTACTCAAACCTACATACTCATTTGAAAAGGCTGTTGATTAAAATGCACGTAACAATGAATGCAAAGTTTAACAAGGCTTTTTTGCTTCTTTCAGAAGAGTGAAAAGTATTCTGCTGAAACTAGATGTTTTCTTCATATTATAACAAGCATTGATTGACTGCCAAGTAATATGTCATTGAACATAGATGTAAATACTAAAGTAGACATTTTACGGACATATTTTGAAGATAAATAATATTTATTACTGTTCATGTTCCACTTCTAGCTCTCTGATACTAGGATATTCATTTGATAGACTGATCCTCATGTAACCAGGAAGGAGGCTCATGCCATTTTAGATCTGTTGCCAAGGATCCTATAGAATTGGCATTGCAATGGGTAGTGACCAAAACAAAGAGACATTTTGAGCATTTTCCTTTTCCCTCCGAAGAGGACATATAACATAGGAGATGCATCTACAGAAATTTCTATTGCACTGCAATCCATAAGGGCACTTTTTTCTTCTTCTCAGCATCCTTATTTGGGCCTAGCTATTGATTAGCTGAGTACTGTTAGAAGAGCAGTTCATTAGTTTGCCATCGAGTTCTAGTAAGTTTTCATAGAAGGAAGGAAGGCAGGTTGGCTGCTTTAAATTGTCAAGGGAATAAAAACATGAGTTTTAGTCTTCATTGAAACTACCTGAAGAGTATATACTACTTCTTTTTCTCTTTTTTTCATTTTTAAGATTACTGAAGGATGTAGCTGAAGGAAAAGCATAGGTAAAACTAATAGGGAAATTTGCAAAGGGTGGGGGGGAAGGGAACACTTCAAAATGCTTTTGTTCTCGGATCTCGGAGTCTCTTGCTATCCTGTTTTGTCCTGATCTCTCAAATATCTCTTCCAATACAAGCATTTGCATCTTTTAGACGTCTTTCATTCTGTACATCATAGGCGAACTTGTGAATTTGCCCACAAGCTCACAAACCCCTGAGCTTGTGAATATATCAAAGCAAATCTAGAAGAGTAAGCTAAAATCTGCAAGCTGTAAGGAAGGATTACAATGCTGGATGCAATGGTCATTTGGGTATCATTTAACAGCATTATCTTACCAGGTAATCACCAACTCCTGGTAGAAAAGCATCACTATTGAACATACTGCTAAAGCCTTCCAAGTTTTCTTTGTAATTAGTACAGAAAGTCCTGCTGGCTCTCTATACATTGTGTCATAACTTGCATTATAAAAATTTTTACTTACAGAAAAAAATGTGGACAGTATAATTTGTTAATGGGACACACAATATGTTTTCAGTGACCCTTCTGTGAGCACTGGGAACACTGCACTTGCTGAAGAGTCTCACACAAACAGGGCTTAGTGCCAGGTAGAAACTATCATCCTAACTAATTTAATAATACAGGATATTGGTTTCAGATACACTGATGACAGATTGGAATCTAATGACCTACAGGTGATAATGTGAAATAATAACTTGGACACATAGCAAAACTTTGTGTGTATAGTGACAATCCCTGTGTCTGCAAAAGAGACAAAAAGTAGGAGAATCTTTCAATGCCAAAGTATATATATATTTAAAAAACATGCACATTACAGAAGAGATTCCAACAATACTGACAGTGTGTTAGAATGGGAATTCTGACACTACTGTGTAATTAATTTATGTTGTACAGATGTTAGAGAAAATCAACCAGTCATATAGGAATAATGGATCTTTAGAGAATGTAACAATTAACTGTTATTGTATTTGCCAGAGAGAGTCTATAGAAATAGTTATATCATAGAATACATTTCAACTCTCAAATTTTAAAAAAGGAAAGGACGCCTGGCACCTAATAATTAGGAAACCACAATCTATGCCCCAAATTGTTATAATGTACATATTCATTTCATTAGATTCACACCACCGTGTGGTGTAAAGCAGGAATAATTAAACACCAGATGGTGATGTAAACTCCAATAGAGAGACCTCATGCGTAATGCATGAGAATGGGATTTACTGTTATTTTTATCCATTTGGAGCCATTATGCTACTCTCGGACCCCAATCCTTGGCTCAGAGAAAAAGATCTCTCTGGATTGAGAATTCCTCTATGCTGAACAATTTGTTCATTTGTCCTGTCATAGCCTCATCAGTTATCTTCGTGCTCAACTTCCAGAATTTCTGAGAACACATTATTTTCTGGCAGTGCTCGCAGAACTCCTGAGCTTTTCCATCATATTGAAGCATCTGAGCTTACGGGATATCATTTTATGTTTCTGCCAGCAGTATAAAGTTTAAGATTAGGACCTTTGGAAATTGAATCTGATTTTTAATGATTGTAGTGTCACATTTCCAACCTGAAATACTTTTAAAATGTCATTAACTGATGTGCTATTAATCATTTAGATTTTTTTGACCATTAAAATATCTTTTTTTTTTTTCATTAAAGAAGTAATGAATACGAAAGTGAAGTGAAGACAGGATATATAGCATATTAATGGTTGGAATGGAGAGCAGATTAATATGCTTAATTCTCCTTCACTCATGACATTCCACATAGGTGTTTATATTGCTCCTTGGTAAAACAACAGCAATTAAAAAACAAATGGGTAGTTCTTCTTCTAGCCAGTCCCAGTGAAAGAAAACAAGGACATTGATATGTGTACCTTTGCTCCTTGACTGCTAGCAAGTGAGCAGAAATCAGGAAAGATAGAAACAAAGGTATACTTTTTTCACTTGTGCATCAGAAAACGTATTCTTCATGCAGTCTTGTGATCACAGCAGCATTCACTGAAGCCGCTCAGAGCCGCACATCTCTGCCGGCTCTATGCAGCTGTATGAAGGACACAGGACCTAGTGCTTGCTTAGCTGCTATTGATGCTTCTCTGCATCTGAGGGTTCCCTTTACATCCTGCTGCCCAGTCTGCCTGTCCAGAAAAGGAGAATCAGTATGCCAGAAAATCCAGCTGTTTCACAGATATGACAGCTATATGTGGTAGCAACAATTCGTATGTTTTTATGTCTCAACAAGCCTTGTGAAAGATGTGTGGCTTCCAGAACCATTTTGAAATATGAGTTTCATTTGGTTTCACTCTGTACTCCAGGATGCTGGGATGACATTTAGCATATGTCCAGAAAGCGTACATATGAGAGACAGAGGTAGTTTTAAGACACTTGTGCATTCATAGTCTGCCAGCTCAGGGGTAGATGCAGTGCCACTTCCAGTAGAGAGGAAAAGAGGACGTGCTACTACAGCAGTGTCCCATACAGGAGGATGGGACATTACAGCTCCCATAGTTCTGAGAAAATCCTCAAAAAAAAAAAAAAAAAAATTGCCATCAGGTAGCTTTACACAAGCCTAAATGCATGAGGTACATGACAGTGAGTGCAATGCAGTAGGAAAACAAAACTTTCTTGTATCAAGCTTGTATTGTATGGAGTCCCAGAGATATTCACAGCACTGGGTAGTGACTGGAAATGATAAAGTTCTCTCAGATTGCCTTGCAACTGTGTGCCTGAGAGTGTGGTCTACACCCTAGCCTCAATGGCCATTCTGTTCTGACTTGGTCAGGGCGAAGATAATTCAGGGCAGAGGGCTTCATAGGACTTTGTGTGTTGGTCCTTCTGGACTGGAATAACCTACCACACAGTGGAAAAACACTATGACCTGGTAAGCTTTGATCCTGCTGTGGCTTTCCAAAGCAATCTTAGGCTTTCATGTAGGGTTGTTGCAAGTAGTTAGCTCCATTTTAGTAAAATCAGCTACTAAAATCACAGTGAGATCCTAAACCAGATACCAAAGGACAATCTATCAAGCTTTACTCACCATAGCTGCTCCATCTCTGTAAGACATACAGTTTGTGCTTGACTCAGGAGGCAGTGTCTTTTCCTGCTTCTCTGGATCCCGGTCTTTCATGCCTCCCTTTAAAGATTAGCCTGATTCCCACAGGCTCTCTGGCTGCACTTCACAACCACTTGATTTAGCAGCACAATCTTTTGCCCCAAGATTTTTTCATTTTAATGCAGCTCATACAAGCCAAGCTTAAGTCTACAGTAGCAATGCTTTATTTCAGTACTTCACTGGCAAAGTGCGTCTGTGTGGATGCATCTGTGTCAGCCAAATCTATCCTTATATAGGTAGAATAAAACCATACCATGTGTTGTGCTGATGGTCCAAGTAGAGCTATTCTAGGAACAGTAGAGATTTCTGCTCTTGTAACTATTCCAGTCCTTGATTTTGCCCTGACTGCAGTACACAGCTGTGCTGTCAGGGCCCTGCAGTATAGACGTATAGCCTTACAATCACTGAAAAAATATATATTCGCTGCCAGGATCATCACTGTTTTCATAGTCCCAGGCTCTGATTCAGTTTGAAAAACATTTTTTTAATTAAATTCCTTTCCTCAGAAGAAAACTCCAAGAAAAAAACAAAAGTCTTATGAAAGTTGAAACATTTTAGTGAAGCCCAAAGCAAATGAAAATATATAGGTCCTATAGAATCAAATGTAACCAGAGAATCTTACTGAAGAATTTTCTCTGAGGAGGAATTTTTGATGAAAATTACCAGTTCTGAAATAGCAACATATCTGAAAGGATTAAGCAAAAGAAAAAGAAAAACATTTCCCCCTGTGAAAATCTAAATGAAGTTATTTCATTTCTAACTGCCTAGCCTTATATTCAATAGTCTGCTATTCAATTTTTAACTAATCCCAAATGTTTAATCTCTAATTAGTGAGATATATGGTTCTTTATTAGTGCAAGGGCTAACAGAAAGTGCAGTTCAAGTCACTGTCCTATCCTTTGCAATGTGCTCCTTTGAAGACTATGCCCACTTCAATGAAGTATAACATTTTTATCACAAGTTTTCAGGCTCCATGCCTTGGTGAACATGCCCCTGAGGATAATTCTCATAGCCCATTGTCACAAAATCCTGAACAAAACCCGATTTCCTACTGAGTTAACTTGAAACATATTTAGGAAAGTTGAATACATTGAAATCACACATTTTACAAAGGCAGTTTGCTTGTGCTCAGGTTAGTGTCAAGCCCATGCTAATACTTCCTACCTCTCACTGAGCTCAAGCAAAATTATGCTAACTGCAGCAAGGGGACTGCTGATTTTGAGTGTGGCAGCATGAGCATGTCTCTCTGCGAAGGGCTATAAGGATATTTACTCCAGAGGAAACAATACCCATTGAGCAAGACACGACAGCTTTCTGGTGAAATTTAGCATTTCATGTCTGCCCAGGTTTGTGGAGGGCTTAAAACTTCGGTGTTCCTAAGAAACTCAGACTGTATTTGTCCATTTATTTATTTATTGTTCATTTTTATATGCCCTTCTTTGATGCCCTTCTTCTCAGCCCATCCACCTTCAAAACAGAGGGAAAAAATCTGACTTTTAGGGCAGAAAGGACAGATCTCACCACATGGATATACTTTTAGCATTATTTTCCCTGTATTAAGTCAGCCTTTTTTTTCAAATTTCTGCCAATTTCTTACCTTAGACCTCCAGAATTTGATAAAAGATGACTCATATTTTCCTTCAATTCATTACTTTTATCTTTCCATGAACTTAGTGCAAATCTCTCCTAAACTGATGACAATTTCTGAGGGTTCCACATATTGACCTGATTAAAATAGCGAGTGAATAGCCAGTGTAAATAGGACATATAAAGTGTAAATAGGAAGCAGAAGCCTGGTACAAATTACACCTTTGTGTTGTTTTCTGGCATACTAAAAACTATTTTGTAAAACTATCCACTTTTCCTCAGAATGCAAGAGCAAATGGTAATCAATGAGACTGAAACATAGAAAAGTCAGAATGGATCAAAATAGTGTATTTATTAGAGGGGGAAAAAATTTAAAAAGATTATCTATGGAACTCACTGTCACTAGTGAATCCTTGAAAGGATTTAGATGTGTGTAGACAGAAAAAACATATAGAGCCATAGTGATAAGTGTTAAAACAAAAATAAAGCAACTTTTTTAGAAAACATTCAAATATTTTGTGCTTCAGGCATAAACAGAGATTTAGAGAGGAGGGGAAAAAGCCATTCATCAGGGAGATAATTCAATTGGGGTTTATTGTGTTTCTTGAAACTTTCTTTGAAGAAACTGCTGTTGCTCACAGAGCTAGTTTCTGGATTATAGGAACCACTGATCTGATTCAATACAGCAGTGTCTATGATTTTACTACAAAATATAAACTGGCATTCCTAGAAAATTATTTTACTTGTTTTTCCAACCTCCTATGAAAGTCAGGCCTCAGTGATGATTTTGAAACATTCAGGTGAAGGCAAACCTGAATTCAATATGAATCTTTCATAATCCTGTATGTTCTCAAAGTGTGGAATAAATCTACCCAGTCTCTACAACTAATGAAATACGAATATAAATGTTGTATCCTCAGCTTGGTTTTATCTCTGGTATACAAGAGATAAAGAAACTTATCAAACAGTACAAGTAGGAAGAGCTAGTAATATCCAAAGTAGACTTTTGATAATTTGGGGCAAAATGACAAGCCTGACTATTTATGGACAATGTGAGTGCCTGTATATCAACTAACTATATCCCAGAGTGACACAACTGGTAGATAGCTATTTGATGATTTCATTTTCTGTCTTTAGATTTTTATTATTATTATTATATTTAGACATAGCCAACAAGCAGTTCTTAATTTCAGATACTTGCATGTCCTTTTCTTGGCAGGCTAATATACTTTTGTCTACCTCGATCCTTAGAATATGCTCATTTTGAAACTTGATTAAAAGTGCTGCTCTTTATTTTCAAAACATCCCTTTTGACTGTAACTCTTAAGGAAAGCAGGCCAGGAATTCACTACCATGTTTATTAGAAGAATTACAACAAGTGGTGTGTAAAAATGCACCATTCACAAGTAAATTGGCTATGCTAAAAACATTCATGTTGTAGATAAAAATATATAAGCAGAAAATAATTACACTTGCTTGGATTACATCAGAGATGGCATAACCACCCCTGTACAGATCTCTGCTGTCTTTAAGAGGCTACAATAGAGACATCAACACTTAAACTAACCAGCCTGGGCTCCTTGCGGAGTCAATGGAGGTGTGATACCTCTCTCTTCTTTCAGATATCTATTTCAAGATATCAAGAACTGTGCCTTAGAAGAGCTAATAAGCAGTGCTATCAGCTACCCAACTATCTCACCACCAATATCTATTTATCATAACCTGCATCTGATCACTATGCTAGTAGAGCTATAGCAGCAGTTATACAATGCAGTTTTTTGAATCTAGCCAGCAATGGTCAAAGATGTCATGGGACAGGACACAGCACCTGGATTAGTCACCCTCCCAGCAGCTCAACTAGCAGAATCAACTGACATGATATAACATGTCTCTTTCTCCAACAAACTGGCCAGCTGTTAAGAAAAATCTCACAAAGGGACATCTGTCTGTCTAAGACAGGACAGTTAAGTACTTTGCCTAAGGCAATAAACAAAAATAATGATGAGGACAGGTTTGTAACTTTGGAGTACCAGCTCCCACAGTTGAACACAAACTCTAAAATCAAAGTTCTGCTTTGAAGGATTCGGAAGAGCAATCCAAGGTTACAGTCTGGATACAGTGAGAACTTGAAGTTGTGGCTACCAGGTCATGGATTAAACTAGGTGGCTGGAACTAGCCTCAGCATGAGTGCCAAAAATATACAGGTTGCAGTGTCAGTAGAGCTGCTAGATGACAAAAAGTCTACTGACCAGAAATATTTCTACTCCTGTATCAGTGCATGGAAAAAACTCACAATTGCAACTGAGAGTCAGTGGAGGATTTCATTCTCTGCATGTTAGCTAAAGGGCTGCTGATAAAACATATGTCCCACAGGATTCTATTAAGTTTTATTACAGAGAGGCCTAGAGTGGGATGTTTTTAAGGGTGCTACTGTACAGAAGCAGATAAGGTAGAGAGGAAAGGGAAAACCTTGTAAATAATGTGTACATCATTCACATGGTATGCACATTAGATAAAGCTGCAGTCACGCAGGGATGTGCTTCACCTGAACATTATGTGAAAAATGTATACTATCAAGTTTGAATTCTTATCTTTATCACCTCCACATTAAAGTTTGTTGAAGTATGGATTTGTCCTGGATTATAGAGGATGGAATTTTGTTTCTTTTTTAATCTGTGAAAATTCATTTCTTATGCTGCATGCCACACAAATTTTATAATAAATAACCAAAATTCAACTAAAAATATCACAAACATTGTCCTATCTTACAGGACTGGGATTTATTTAAACCTGATTTATTGACAGGCTGTGTTGGAAATATGGAGAAAAATTATGCTATTAGCATTGTTTACATATAATCTTCTAGCCTCAGGGATATTGAATATTAAAGAAGGCAAAAAATAAGCAAACTGCTCATTACAGAACAGGTATAATAGTATATTATATGAATAGAGTAAATGAATTCCCAAAATGCACCTGTGTGACCTGGAATGCATTTTCAAAACATTTTTGCTTTGTCATATTTAAGCTCTGATTTAAATGCTTTTAAAATGGGACATGCATGTTTTGAAAAATGCTGTCCACTGTGAGTCTTTCCACACATTACAGTCACCATTCTCTCTATTCTTTGATAGACTAAAGATCAGATTAAAAAAAGAAAGAAAGAAAGAAAGAAAGAAAAGAATTACAGAAAGAGCAGCCATTCAGATTCAGGTAGTAAAAATTGGCATCCCTTTGGAAGATCGTAAGACTAAGTTCTACCATTTGAGTATCTAGCCCATTAAAACAGGTAATTTTGACTTTTCTTTCAGGAACTGTATAATGTTTAAACAAAATTCACCTATACACATTGTATTTAGTGCAGTTTTTGACTCATAAATTTCTGCTTTTGGCTTCAGCAACAAAAATCTATGTTGCAGTATGGATGAAGGCTTCAGGCCAAAGTCAAATACTTCTTTTGTTTTTGGAGTTTATTTTATTCTGTCTATGAACAAACTGAAAAACTGAATAACATAGGGTAGAAAAATATAAACTATCCTTCAGCATCCTAAGAACTTAATTCCGTGAGGTACTTCCAGTTATGTTCACAAAATAATTTTAGCGTGGAAATCCAACCTAATTCCCAGTTTAGGCTACTAACCTGATACCTGAGATTCTTAAACAGTAACCCCTAAATTACCACTACAGATATAATGATCTCTTTCAGAAAATTTTCTTAATGGGCCAGACAAAGGCTGAAGCACGTCCATATAGCCTAATGTCTAGGTCACAGACCTCAGGATCAGAGAGATGTCAGTGGACATGTCTTATATTTAACAATCATTGGAAAACTTCCAGAAATGGCTCAGGACGATGAATCTTGACTAAAGAAAGGTACTACCTTCTGCATGCCTTAGAGTACTGGGCTGTATGACGCCCTGTGACATCTCCTATCAGTTACCCTCGGCATCTCCTGGCTCATTATCTATTGTGATCCTAAGAGTCTAAGCCTTTCCATACGTTTTGTGGTGACCCTAGAACTACATGCAGCTGGGTGCTAGTTTAGAGTGAGGAAGACTAACAGCTGAACTAGCAAAGCTAAAGGAGCAGTAGTCTTGAGCACAAGCCCTTTTGTGGACCTGACCTAAGTGTACAAACATGAAAGCATTTAGATACCTAGACTTTGCCACATGAAGTGAAGATGTATCATAAATGCTTTCCCGTATCTGGGTCTGGGTCACTTTTGAAAGCAAGACTCACTTTTGAAAATGTTGCCTCTTGTCTCTACCTTTGCTTGTATTCTTTCTGATACAAGGGCCGTAAAAAGAAGTACATTTAGTGATTAATTTCTGCTAACAAAAAGAGTGCTGTGATATCCGAATTTATCTGTCACCGATTTCTGTTCCATTAATAAAGTTCCATGTGAGATGCTAGTAAACTTGTACCACAGTTTCTTTTCTTTTTTAAGTTTCTCAGACACTTTTTCTTTTGGCTTCATTAGCTTTATGGGTGTGGGAGGGGGTTGTAGCAAAAGCTTACCATTTCCTCCTTATTCTTTTACATCCTCTTAAAGCAAGAGACCTGTTCTGACAACAATCTGGACCTCCAGATTGCCAAGGAGTTTGATACTGCTTCGAGTATATGGCTGCTAAAAATGGTTTGACTCTGTTCACACGTCCTGTTTTAACTGGATCTGTGACTGCTAAGCGCTTACCATGGAGTCAGCCTCCAGATGTTTTTCCCCCAGGAGGTAGCTGGCCACACAAACAGTTGAATCAGAGCAGCAGAAGGGCCAGCAGTCTTCAGGGCTGAGTGGCTGGTGGAAAGAGAGAATGGAAATCTCTTGTATCGCATACACCACTTACAGATTAGCTCTGTGCAACCACAGCGTAAATATCAGAAGTTTATTAACATAGCTCCCTTGAACTAGACTGTACTAGAGAATAATGACACATACAATTAGGCTGGCAAAACTGAAAGCAGTAACAACAGTGAGGTCTGAGATCTCTGAACGTAAAGGTTTACAGACTTGCTATCCATTTTAACATATTATATATCTTTTTGTGTTTCTCTCTAACAATACCAAGTTAAGATTATGATCACTCTTCTTAATTACAATGGATTAAATCAATATTTATTTCTTTTGCTCTGGACTGATACTGATAGTATTGAAAATATCCTTTTTATACAACTGTGTTATTGTTTTCCAAACAGTGTGTTGCTGGTAATCTCACCTCAGCAAGAAAGTATTCCAGGAATCATTTCAGAGTAGCCACCAGTCATTGTAGTAATGTTTCATTTCCAAAATTACCTTCTTTGGGCCTGTTACTGGAAGCATCACATACAGCGTTTATCTGTTGTAGAAGGAATCCATATTTCTCCTGACTACTCTCTTGTATAAATTACTGCTTCTATTTAAAAATGTCAGGCTCTGTACAGTTCTCAAATCCAATGAATCTGCTTTATGCTATTCTACCTAGGCCAAGGAAGACTAATTAAGCCCAGTGGAGAAATCTTCCAGTACTGTTGATCTCTTGTTGCTATTCTTCAGTCTCTTTCTTCCACTGTTCCAATTCAGGATATATTTTTAGCGGCAAGGAAGTATGGGGAAAACAGCCGAAGCATTTTTCTCAGCAGGTAGTCTCTAATCTCTTTGGGGACATTCCATGGAGCCAGAGTGTGTTGGGATTTATCCTCAGATTTCTGTGCAACTCTTCATGCTCTTCTAGCTGCAATGTGCCTTTCTGGGCTTGGGCTCACCCTTCCTATCCTACTGGGACTTTCATTGGTGAAATTCAAAACATCTGCTATTAAACTTGGCTAATGGGCATTTATTGAATAACTTTTCATTACACATTAGTTATGGCACTTACCATTCTTTTCATTCACAAACTTTGTGGAAGCTTTACCAGAGCATTACGGGGAAAAAAAAAAAGAAAAAAAAAAAAAAAGAAAGAAAGAAAGAAAGAAAGAAAGAAAGGAATGGATCTGCAGCAGAACTTACAGTATCAGATGGACAGGCAGACAATCTAGATAGATGTCACTTGGCATTAAGTGACAGTAAGTTGCCTTATGCTGTTCACTGAATGATGGATGACAAATCTTATTGTTATACAGATGCTTAACTCAGTGTTGTGCATTATGATTTTGAAGATGCCATCTGATTTGCACAGATTAGTATTCTATGCAGCTATAGATGTGTTGCAGGCAGTAGGAACTGGAATTGGTTTATTTTTTCCTGTTGTTTGTTGCCTGACAGCTTTGACTCCAAGACCCATTCATTATAGTAAACTGAATTTATAGAGGTCTGGACTTTGGCTTTTGCTTCAGTGAAAAAAAACAGGTTCTCATTTATTGGATTTGCAATGTAGATATAATATGGCTAGCACCTGCACAGAGATATTCTTGATAGCAACATATTAGAGGACCATGGTGAAGTTACTGGCACTGAAGAAGAAGAGGGAGGAGGTGAGAGAATATTTGTATATTGCTCACCTAAACATTTCTTCAAGTTTGCTAATGTCCCCATTCAGCTTGGCATGGGACTTAAAAGCACTATATAATGGGGATAAATTCTCAAACAATGTGGGAAAGAACATCTGCTAAGGGTTTTATGTAATTTTCCACTCAATTTGTTCTGTCAAGAAGATAAAGTATTTCACTCCTTTGAAGAGACCAGTACTTCGGGTTAAAAAACCAAAACTTAAAATGGCAGAAATTCAGTATGAAGTAAAGTTTCTTTGTTAGGTCTGCTTTTCTGTATTGTTTTTCCCTGTATTGAGTCACTTTAGTTTGCTTTTTCTTAGTCTCTTTCTTTTATTTTCATCTCTGTTTGCTGAGGTAAAACATACAAGTATCCAAGAATCAAGAACAGTGACTTCCCTAACCAATATGACATAAATATATTTCACGAAGACTGGGTGTGCTTCTACCAAATCATTCACACAATGGTTGACCGAGTGGTTGTTACTTGGCTAGCTTTCATTGCCACATATTTGTCCTGTATTCCAAATAAAACAATAAAATTGTACTTTAAGCAATAGAATCACAGTCTACAGCACTCAAAATGTGGAATTTTGTGCTTCTTATTTTCCACATCAGAGCAGACCAATGAGAAACATTAAATGCATAAAACTGAAAGGCTTCTAATGCATTACAGGCTTTCAATATAGTACATTTAGGGCTCCCCAAACAGTGCAATATGATTTATAAACTGTACTGAAAGCTTGCTATTGTAGAGCAGTGGCTCTTATCATCAGTCTCCTTATTCCTATTTCCTGTGGAGGAAATAGCTGTTATCAAATAGTATAAATATTAAATAATATCAAATGGTATATCAGTTAATGCCTTTAATGTGAATATGTTGCTCTGTATCTGATTCATTATTTTTACTTTATTTACTTTGCTCATGTGATAAAAAGGTAATACAAAAGGATTCTTGCGTTTTAATAACAGAAAGATACAATATTCAAATTGAATATAAAAGGTGTTTAAAGTGATGTGCTTAACCAATGTACAGTCTGTCAAATACCTTTCAGCATTCCATAAGGGCAGCATGCCTAGCTACTGCATGGTAGCAAACCTGAATAGCCTCACTAATGTTAAGAAAGATGAGTCTGTATTTTTACTCTTCTCAGAAATGTGTAACGCTTTCAGTCCTCAGAGCCCTTTTATTTAAACAGAGCTAAAACTTTTTTCATCAGCTCCAGGAGGGCATGAAGTCAAGGACTTCATATTTTGAGAGAAAATGCTGTGTTAGCTGTCCCAACAGCCATTTCTTTGTTTTCCAAGCTGGTTGAGCTAGGAAGTATGGGAACCCTCATGTCACATAACTCCCACATGAGACCCAGCCAGACAAATATTTGAGCCATAGACCCTTAGAGCCTCACAAAGCATTCAGCCAGTTGCTAACTGCCCCTCGCACGGCAGTACCTGAGCCATCTTGATAGCAAAGGTCCTAGAGAAGACAACAATGTCCTGAACACCTACAAATGTATTTGTGTTGCCTGCAAACCCGTACATGAACAGTAGATGCTAAATCTCTGGGCACTACAACTCTACCTCCTTGCTTCCTCCTAGCTTTATAGCAATGGGATACAAAAGATCGAGACTGGAGATTCGTAAGTGGAAAAAAAAAAAAGAAAAAGAAAAAGAATATACTCAGATAAAGCATAAGCCATTAAAACTGTGCCCTAATCTATTTTCTTTTCTGAAGCCTTTCAGTGTTCAGTTTAGATTTATATGTTTCAGTAACACAGTATATACATCATCTGTAAGCTTCTATAGGTTTTATATGTAATAAGGTAATGAGATTACACAGCACAGGAATGGCATACTTCTGTTTCCAGCAAGCTTCAGTAGTGATTAACTTCTTCCATTTCAGAATTTGCAGTTGTGAAGTGTATGATGGCAAATTTAGATTAGAGTTTGAGTTCCATTTCACCCCAGTCATACGCCTCCACACTCTCTCTCCCACAACTTCCTTTTTATCTTCTTTCATCCTGCGCTGTTTTCATGCACTAATACTTATGCTCTTACCTCCTGCATTCTAAAATATTTATGAGCAATTCAGTTCTTTTGTACAGGTGGCAAACCTTAAATCATGTCAGGTAATTGCCCTTACTACGCCACTAAAAATTTAATTTTTAAAAGGAATGATTACCTTTTTCGTTACTTATTTCACATACTTTGAGTTCCTTATGGTAACAACTGTTTTTATTTGTGTTACATATGATTTTAAGTATATCACTGCTATTTAAGAAAGGAATAACCTTCTGGTCAAAGTTTTTACATCTCAGCAAGAGTATAATGGCATAGACACACTCACAACGGAGTAAAAAAAGATGCAACAGTGTGTCAAACTTTGCAAGCATATGTAGTTTCTGTGTGCAAATTTGGGGTACAAAAGTACAAAGAGAAATGATGTCTTAGGTTACATATATATCAGAATCATATTATTTAAAAGTATGAGTAGGATGCTTTTGTATAAATTTCAAATGTATTATTTTCACAAACTCTGCAATTACAGTGATGATCATGACTTCTGTATATAGATGAATGTAGTGGACCTGCGAGTTAATACTGGAACAATAAAGTAAAAACCTCTGGAGCCTAAAAACATAAGGGTAGTCCTTTCATGAATGAAAGGGAGATATTCTGCTGCATGTAGTGATGGTAATACTGACAATGCCCTAAATGAAGAGCAAACACTTAAACATTTAGAAATATCAAGGCCTTGGATAAGCAATAAACTATTAATTAAATTCAAAGTGACACGACAAGGTTTTCCACGTGAATCCAGGACCTAATACTAAAAAGTCGTAAGTAAAGTCAAATGTTTTAGCTCTATCCAGTTCTCCCTCCCTACCCAACCTTTGCAGAGCCATTACATCCCCCTGACCTGAACATGGTAAGTGCTGGAGCACACAGCAGTTGACCAGGCACGCCTGCAGCACACTCCATGTCACTGGAGAGGCAGCCAGCTTGCAGTAATCTTTTCAAACCACAGTGTGTTGCTAGCCTTTGGTGCTGCCGCATTTCACAGGGGAGCTGGGAAGGAACTGAGATACAAAAAGGAAAAAGGAGCTGCAGGCTGTAGAGAGAATGGTAATTTTATCATTTGTAATTTTATCAGTGAAGCTGTCATTTATTTTCCACTTCCTCTTGCTTTGTCCCAGTAGCTTAAGTCTAAAGCTGGTGGTGAAAGGGGGTGAGCAAGGCAATAAGACGTGGATAAAGTCTATATTACTGACAATGAATGTGGGTAAACTCCATTTGCTTGCATTTACCCTTGATTGCCTCACCGCCTGGAGCTACCTCAGGTTCCAATCAAGTTCAGCATTGCAGCCCATCTCCCTTGGCTCTCAATGACCTAGAACCAGTTGAGCTTGAAGACTGACTAAGTTCTGGTATGGGGACAGTAGTTGAGAATTGTGTCTTTCAGGCACAGACCCTAGAAGGGTGAAAACCATCTGAATGGGAAGCAAAGCTTTTTGGAGGGTAGCTTGAGACTGTGAACTCCCACAGAAACTGAGGGACTGAGGACAATTATAAGCCTCCTCTGTATCATCTCCAAGTGCAAAGTATGTTCCTTCAGCCTGCTTGTCTAATTGAAATTGCATATTAATTCAATGTGCATATGGGTTCCTTTAATAATAGTATGTTTAAAAGCAAAAGCAGCAACAATGGGATTTTAACTGCACACACTATTGTGCTGAGCAGGCAATAACAAAAGGAAATAAAACATACCAGCACAATGTTTATCACGTTCCACCATGCAGTACTTATATTATGCACTCAGGTATTATGGTGAGGAAACTAGTTTAAGATGTAATGGAATAGAACTAATTACTGCTATTGACCCATGTAGAGTTGAAAGTCTAAACTGCAACTTTAATGTCTCCAACTAAAAATGCCTCTATTTTATTCAGCACACTGACTCCTCCTGTGTGTATTCAAGATAATATCCATTTACTGACACAGACTAGTTTTTACTTTTTACTGGTGACAGTCCTACAGAACAAAAGCTCTGAGAAAGGGATATCTTTTCTTTTTTTTTCTTTCTTTCTTTTTTTTTTAAACGCATCAATCCACAGTATTAAATTCCTGTGGCAGGTTCACTCTTCAGCTTGAGTGTACAAATTATGCTGCTGGATACATACATCTGTGTAGCCCCATTGAAGGCAGTAGACTCGCACTTGAAACCCAAAGCAGAATTCATAAAACAGAAGGAAGCCAATACTGTAATTTAAGACAGCTTTTGCCCTTCAGAATATTTATTATCAGTGATGAGGTACAAACAAGAAAAAAATCCCTCTAGCTTCACTGCCATATTCCAGATTTAGTTTGCAGGGGTGACAAAAAGAAAGAAACAAAGAAAGAAAAAAACATTTTAACTCTTCTGTTTATTAAACAGCACAAATTTTGTACCAAAACAATGAAAATTAAATAAAGGTAGACTCTGAAATGACAATGACATAAACAAAGCTTTTTATTCTGGTGTAGCTTCCCTTGTATTATTGTTTATATTTTGTTAAAATTTAAATAGAAAAATATGTTGTAATAAATATTCTCATATTAATGTAGTTGCACATTCTCTTAGCATTAAATATTATTGCAAATAAATTATGAATCAACTTGCTTATGATTGTTACATTATTTTAGAAGACATAAAAAAGGCATTCTGTGGAATTTGTTTTTCTCTTTATGTTGTATTTGAAATGCATTCATTTTCATGTCTGTGTCTCCCTATGGGACACAACAATTTGTGCCATGGACCAGTTCAACATAACTCTTGACTCAGTCAGAGAAGCCTGCCTTTAGGTCATCTGCCAGATCTTTTGTCTGGAGACCACAAAGGACTGAGGACAGTATAAGCAGCAACTTCCACAACAGGACATACACTTCTCTTAAAGAGTTTAGTCCAGTCTTGTGTTTAGTCTCCCACTGAGAAGCACAACACAAAATTAAAGTTGGGTTTCAAAAGATGAGACTTAAACCTATTTTAATGCTTAAGCATAAAAAGAAACAGAAGAGAACAGAGAAAAGCATAGTTCCATGTTTGTTTCAACAAATGATGACTCACATTTAAAGCTGTGAATAAGCAATAATGATCATAATTGTAACTGTAGTGGTTTGTACCCTATACCCACTCTAAGTGAATCATTAGTAGTCAATTATTTCCTCAGCTGCAAAACCACAGGATACCTTCAGCAGGTCCAAAGAAACCACACAGCAATCCCACAAACTGAGCATTATTTCCCAAAGTCAGCCATTCTTTTCCTCTGCTGTAAGGCAACAGATTTTCATTTTAAACTATGTCCATTAACTATAGCAAAAAATCCATTTCATTAAATCCCCTGAAAACCTTACTGTTGGTTTCATTTAAGCAAACAGGCTGATGTGGCTTAAGTAAACACTTATGTCTTGGAGTGATAGCCAGGGCAAGTATGGCTTGTAATAAAGAACAGCAGAGGTGATACCTAATTTGGGCACATACTCATTTTCACAAGCTCTGAGACAAGACATGTCTTTCATAGATAAAAGCAGAGTAAAACTGGTGTTGAATATTCAGTTACTAGGAGAAAATTCAGCTTATGAACAAAGCAACTCTCATTTTTCTTGGGATTGGTAAGATCTCTTCTTGCAAAGAGAATCCTCACAAGGCCATGTACTATTTACATTCCAGAATGAAGTGGTGCCAGTGGTCAATAATTTTATGATCATTCACTGGTTCAGAGAGTTTGCCAAGTGCTATATTCTTTTTACAGAATTAATTCTGTACAGAATTCATGAAAAATTAATGAAAAATTAATGAAAATTCATTTCATTAATTCTGTACAGAATTCATGAAAAGCCCAGTATGTTGAACCAGAAAGATAGCAGAAGGTGCAAATTGTGTAATTTTGCTTTCAGTATATGTAGTGTGTAAATATTTAGGCAATGATTGGTTATCAATTATTTGCATCATTTTTGCATAGGAACCCCAGTATATAAAACAAATTCTTAACACAGTGTGCTTCCAAACTTGTTTACATCCACCCACTGGATAGATATGTAAGTTGTACAAGGTTGTTCAAAGAAACCAGGGTACACTGGTTAACCAGATAAACTGTGACCTCACTAGTAGTTTTGCTGAAATTTTTCACAAGTCTTCTCATAAAGAACTGCTTATACAAATTTTTGAAAGAGGATAATGAGTAGAAAGGATAATTTGAGACAAAGAGCAAAGTTCTTGGCTGAGGACGGAGTAAGCGAATATGTTTATTCATTACAGGTTAATAGAGGTCATTGTCACCATTTTGACTGAGAAGAAGAGAAAATTGACAGGGTTGCATGGGTGAATGACCTGGACTGAGGTTAAGCTAACTGAACAGGATGAAATAAAGTCCTGGACATTGCTGGATGTGACAAGAAACAATGTAAGAAGCTGAGCTAAGTTACAGATACCACCATGAGGGATGGTTGGATTTCACAGGTGGTTACATGGAAGTTATGTGGGAAAGAAATGAACCTCACAGATAATTGAAAGGGGCCTTTGGGGGAAGATGACCTTGCAAGGCCAACAGTACCTAGGTAACCATACCAGTAATATCATATAAAGCCAATATTGCTTAGGGAACCGTTTCACAAGTACAAAATTTGGATATAGATGTGGCAAAACTGGGACCAATGAGGAAAAAAGGTAATTAGGAGTGGGTTGCTTGTTTGTGAGGATATGAGGGTTGAGAAAGGGAGATTCAAGGGTGGAGAAAGAGAAGGTCAAACAAATAGAAAAAGGGATAATGGATATACAAACTGTGTGATTGGTGCTGTGCAGGGGTAGCTAGCTCTTGATCATCACGTCTTAATCAGGACTACAAAACAAGCCTGTTTTTTCTGACCATGCCACATGTGTGGAACCTGCTTCCGCAGCCACTGTAGCAGACTGCCTTCCCTTGCAAGCACATGAAGACTCAAGACAGATCGAGCATTCTGATATCACCACGTCAGTGCCTATTGCAGACCTGATGGCATCGGCATCTTCTCAATTGCTTCCTAGCACTATGATCCATCCTGGGGTGTACTGTAACAAAGAGGAAGAAATTTTTGAAAAGGGTGACTTAGTGAAGAAATGTAGAGAGAAGAAAAGGATCACAGAGATGGACTAGAAAAGAAAATATTTATGGATTTTTGGTTAACAAAATTGTGTCAGATGCTATTCTTCATTTGCCTAATACTATCAGATATGTGTTCATGAAAGTATCAGTTTTGACTTTTTTATTTTATTTTATTTTTAAACTATGTTAATGACAAGAAAAATCAACTTTAAAACCAGAAAGAAAAAGTTTATCTTGCAAACTCAAATTTCTCTCTCAACCTAGGAATGTGTGTGGTCTTCAATACCATGATATAAATGATATTGGCAAGGTAACACAGGAAGCAGGCATCAGTGGAAGAAAATCAACTTGTATTTTCCAAGCTTCAAACCTTAACATGGGGACCACTCTCACTTTGTTATTTCTGAGTTTATCAGTCACAGTTTTGTGCATTGGGACAAAGGCATAGAGTAGCTGACTTTTGATTGCATAACTGCTTTAGACAGATACTTTATATATTCTGAATAAGAGTATATTGCTAAGGGTTTACCTTATGTTTACATGGAAATGATACGGCAGATACCATTCTCTTTTGGTTTGTGTCTGTGTGTAAGCAAGAATTTGTTAAAAATAGAAAGTATATGAGGGAATTAAGCACTACAGTCTCACAGGATTTTAACAGGAATGGAGTGACTAACTTCATGAGGTACCATTACCGTCTATTAATGCACTTGACTATTATAAATTGTCTTCACACTCTTGAAATCTGAATGGTTTAAAATATTCTTTTTCTCCAGAGGGCAAGTGGGTTCTTTTATTTATTCTATTTTATCTTTTTGGACCAAAAGAAAGCTTAGCTTTATATGGATCTGCAAATAAAATCAGCAATCACAACAGGGTTGCTTTGCAAGCATACGTGTATGATGAACCCCTAATGAGAGAAAGATCCTTTTTATTCAGTTTACTCTCCCTTCATTTGGCTTATTGGCCATATCAAGTTAAATGTTAATTGCAGGCTACAGAGAGGTTACGTATCCCTTTGTAATCAAATATCTCATTCATTAACTACCTATGCAACAAAATATCTGCTGCTGAACATTTGACTGAACCTTTTGTTTTCATAGCAACAAGAAGATACCACTAATCAGGGCTAAACATGGAGAAAAATATTGTTTTTTTATAATAAAAATATATTTTTAATAAGAATGTTAAGCTACAATTAAGAAAAAAATAGAGTTAAAGTAAGAAGACTTTTAGTTCTATGAAAAGAGTTTGGGGATTCAATAAATCCACAGAGATTAAAAATACCTTTTTTTCCTCACTCATTATTACTTTCTCATTATACATTGACTTGCTGTGCGACCTTAGGCAATTAATTTACTCTCTAGCCAAAATTTCCCAACCTGAATATGTAAAATTAAATATCTGAATCTATTTTTGGGTGCCAAAATAAATGGCCTGATTTTCAGAGGTCATTTGTACTCCAAATATTCATTAAGTTGACATGGGCTCTGCCTGCCCTTTGCCTCTGAATAACTCGTTGCTTCTTGTGTACATAAATATGGATTTAGATGCTCCATTCCTGGTACTGAATTGACAAATGTTATTCTCAGACCTCTCGCACAATGCAGTATGGTGCAGTATGGATCCCCGAGCTAGCAAGATCCAGGCAAAATAAATTTGAGGAGCTCAATATTGCTCAGCGCCAAAAGTGATACAGCTGTGTTTGCATGTCTCAGCACATGCCTTGCCTATGCTTTTTCTAGCAGAATAAGTTCAAAAGTCATTCTCTCCACACCATAGGTGTGTCTGGAGAGATTTAATTTCCCTGGATGTAATTCCATACATTTAATTTAGGTGGTTAATTTAGATATTGACGCACAAAAATGTGTTTGGCCCTAGAAGGGGGCTAATGAATTAGTCTAACTACCATAGTTGCTAAATCAATTGAGAGAGATAGAGTGCCTCTGAAAATATGCAGAGGGCAATCCATTCCTATTATATGTGTCCGTCTTTCCACTGAGAGTGTAGAAAATTAATAGAAAATGTTAGGTCCTTCCATCCACTCAAGAACCAGAGTGTTTAGCCCTCTTCTGAGGAAGATATCTCATAAAGGTGACACTGTCTTATGCATAATAGTCTAGTGGTTTGAGCGCTCACTGAGGAAATGAGAGGTTTGCGTTCCTGGCTCTGCTCACGTTACAGGGGACTGAATACACCTCTTCTATAACCCGAAAAAGTGACCTAAACCACCATGTCATGAATAATCCGAATGAGATCCCAGACTGTTCTTTCTTCTGAGTCTGAGCTGCTGTGTAGCCAGGAATGCAAAAATCATTAGTCCGGATGAACAGTGGGGAAACAAGTGTCTGACTGTAGTCTTGGGGATACGTCTGAGAAGGGAATGACTCAACCTTTCGTCCCCCTTCCATGGAATTCAAACACATTTCTCTTCTAACAGCTATGGGCGAAAAGACAGACAGGGTCCTGGAAAAGCACATAGTTGTAAGCTCCCTCTATCTATTCCCTTCCCTTTTAAAGGCATGCTTCTTTCTCTTGCACTTTCTTCTGCACTCAAAGCTCTTATTGCAGACTTCACAGAGACACTCAACTTTAGAAAAGCACACCCTCTCAGGGTGCCTCATGGTTTGCTGTTTAGCAGAGTGCCCTACACAGGTATAATACCCCTCAGGCTGAGAATAGTGTAGAACTCCCGCTTCAGAAATTTCATCCCTTGTCTGTAAAGATAATATGAACAAAAAATGTCATTTTTGGAAAATAAGATATTTTGGGCCAGGATTCAGGCCTGTCTGAATCAGGCCTTGCTGAATTCATTCATTCAGTAAGGTAAAAACTTGCCTGGGTGGGCAGTCCCTTAACAGAGAAGAATTCCTCTATGGATTTACCACATATCCAGGTTTAAATCTGCCTGGATGGTTTTCCAAGGTATTTCTCAGACTTCTGCTTCAAAATGTAACCTTTAAAGATACCATATAGTAGGCAGGAAAGGAATAGTCCACTTTATTATGAGGCTCTGAATGTCATGATGTTAATCAACATTTTGACTTAACCTGCCTACATAAAGGCCCTGGTACTAAACTGTGCTCAGTGACAGGTGTTTAGAGCCAGATGTAACTCCAGTGACTTCTCCAGAATTCACAGGTCTGGTGTAAGGCTGATGTACAGCCCTGGCAATGCTGAATTCGGCTCCCTCTATCCCACCTCAGTAGTCTGTCTCTTAAGGCAAGGCTCATGATTAAAGCTATCTTTTATTCTTTGATTTTACACCAGCATAGTCTAAAATTGAATAGATTATTTGTGAAAGAGAGAAAGAGGGAGAGAGAGACATAACAAATGTAGCAATTCTAGAAATAAGGGTTAGAAGTCAGCACTTTCTAGATCTTCACTGTAAATAGATCCAGTCATGGTATTCTTTGCTTTATTCACACTTCACATATCCTAAGCTTGAAATTAGGAAAACAAATGTTCAGTTTTTCTTTTAGCATCTGCTGTTTATCACTTGACCCTTGCACAAGATTGAACATTGTGAAATTATTCTATGTTTTTAGGTTCTCTATGTATATTTTTAGATGCATGGGATAAATGGCATTAACTTTAGGAGGCCAACAGCTTAGTAGAACTTTTGTTTCTATGTCCGCAATGTTGCCCGTACAGTTTGCACCTGTAATTTATTTGATGAAGCAATTGAATCATTTGCCTGTGTACACACATGACATAAAGGCACAATCAGGTGCTATACAGCCTTGCTCAGTAACCACTGAAATGGAGTGTGTTGAAAATCTATACATAGCTGAATGGGTGAAAATCTCAAGGGCAATTGGGAATACATATGGTTAACAAGGTAAAGCTATAAGAAAAAAATAAGTAAATGAAATAAATAAATATAACAATTAGAAAAATAGGAAGACAATGAGAAGTTGTGAGATAATATCTACCAATGGGTGAAAATCCTTTAAAACAATGACATTTAAAACAAGTAGGAAAATATGCTACATTATGTCAAATTTTACATGGGGAAACAAATATGACAGATTTTTGAACTTTATGACTCTGGAAATACTTGTATAGGTATACATACCAAATTATTAGGAGGATTTTGGAATTCTGTCTTGTATCCAGTATTCATCATCTTAATTTAAAATTGACTATTGTTTGGTTAAGGAGAAAAACACCATTATGAGAGACACAAATTCTGTGTTAAGTATGCATGTCTCCCAGAAGAATTACATTATTACAAAACTCCTGGATACCAATGATATTCCACAAATATCCTTCAAGTCTCTGTTCTTTACTATTTTCTGAGGAACTAATGAACAGGCTATTTTCTTACACGTAAGCTATCATTTTCTTGGGTATCCATTATTTATGTATTGCTAAAACCTCTCAAATTTCACTGAGGTTTATTGGATTCCTGTTTGACTTTAGTTGTACTGGAGACCTCCCAGCCTATAAAGTGCTTGCCATGTGCCATTTTTGGTGTCATGACGGGGAAAGCCTCATGAGGAAATATCAAGGTATATACTGTGGAGAAGTACAAATTATGAGAGAGAAAATGAAGACAGAGAGAGAAACCCATCAAAGGAGACATAGAAAAATGTTAGTAGATAGATGTACTTGTTTTAATAAATCCCAAGAGGAAGACCATTCAAACCTAGCTCTGGCACTTGAAGACAGCAAAAGAGAAAATGGCAAAGCTTTTCTGTCAATTATTAAAATGACAAAAGCAAAGGTAGATGGCTGTTCTTAAGTATACACTGACAGAAAAATCTACCTAAAAAGCTTTCCTGGGTTCACTATGAGCCACTCTGGAATGCCAAATGATCGGTGGTAAGGAATAATTAATGAAGGAATCTCTGTACTATTAAAAGACTTAGCAGCCAAATATGAGCAAAGTAAGCATTAAGAGATCCATAAAGCTTCTGGAGAGATACTAATGAGGCATTCACTACATTGCAAAGGATAATTTCTGTCAATTGGCATATTCTATATAAACAGACTTTCCATGATTTTGTTAGAGAATTATTATTCATTCCCTGCTTCACCAGATTAGTAAAATACTAATCAGTGTGAAACACAATAGCTCCCTAATCAATATGCATAGTATAGAAAAAGGAGATATAATGTAATTCTTCTTGCAAATGAACAATTTAAATACATATTTCTTAGGAAGTCTCTGGTCAATTTTATTTTTACAAAAATATTTTCCACAGGTGTTTAGTAATTTCCTCTGATCAAAGATTTCTAGTATATTGATGAAAAATAGAGCCTAAGGTATAGTAATAAAGAAGAAAGCTAAACTTTTCAAATAAAAAAGAAAAAAATAGAAATAGTTTTCAAATCCATCAAACGCCCTTAATATCAAATGCCATAGAAGACAGAAAAATATTTCATTTCAAATAAAATTAAAGTTGTATTTTTAAATCCTGCAAAAATAATCATGGCCTTTTTTTCATTAAGCTCTAGTATTTGTATGCATAGATGAATGTTTATATGTTTAAATGCCATAATAATAAGTTAGAATTCATATATATTCAGTGGCTGGGAAAATGTTAGCTGACTATTTTAGCCTTACAATTGCTCCTTTATGTTCTGGAGAAAGTTAGAGATGAATGAGGAAAAAATAGAACACAACATTTTGCAAAAACAATCAAAACAAAAATAGAAAATTGTATTTATGATGCAAACCAGTCTTAAAACAGTGTTAAGAAACTGTTGACTACTTCAGATGCTGTTTCATTAGCTTCTTTAATTTTAGCAGCCTTTTGCTTAAGAATTTGTCATAGTATGTTGAAGATTGAACTTCCTCTGGATGTCCACAACGCAGTGATTCATAAAATTGCATAGCATTCAACAAAGGTAGAAAAAGAAAGCCTGCACTTTTCTGTGTCTGAATGATCTTACAAGGTGCACCTCTCCTCTCCCGTCTTAAATGGTGTATTTTATTAAAAAAGCAGTATAAAGAAGTCATATACTAAACAATGAGGGTGAATTAATTACAGAGTTAAGTTAAAATTCATGAAAATTATTCTACAATAAAAATATGCTATTTATTTTGAGTAGGACAAGGTTTGTAAAAGAAAGCTGAAAAATGCTTTCATCTAGAAAGCCAGCTGCCATAAAATTAAATAATAAATAAATCTTAAAGAGTACTTTTTATTGAACTAGGTGAATTTTCACATTTCAGCTGAGAACTAAACAGAAACTTGTAGGGTGTTTCATCTTAATTTCATTCAACTTAATGTAAAATGCATAGCACTGCAAGGATTCCTCAACAGGAGAGTCTGCCTCACTTGACAATAGAGTAAGGATTCTTGTTGCCCCACCAGTCTGACATGTCTTTCAAATATTGACAAAAGAGATGATATCTGGGTTCCTCAGAGTGTTGCCTCTAATCAGGGAAATATAAGACTTGCATGGGACTGGAAGATATAGATCTGAATCTCCACCTGAAGGCTAAAGGGGACCCAGAAACCATGTCTTTAGACTTCTGGAATGAGCGTCCTGATCAGTAGCCTGAAAGGCAGATGGCGTCTTATCTTCCTTTGAGAAAAAAGGAGGTCAGCCTGATGTACCAAAAGATACAATGTCAGCACATAACGATGGGAGCAAATGGTATAAGTGCAAATATACATTCTCACATCATCATTAGTTATTCTTACACGTTATTTTCACATCCAAGAATCACCATAGTTATGATGAAATGTTTAAGCAGTCAGCATGTCAGAGAAATTAAGGATGGACATTAAACCATCTTATCTGGGCACCTAATTTACACAGTACCTGACTGAAATTTTAGGAGCTTGACTCGAGGGCGTAAGAATCATTCCAACTTAAGATCACTACAGTCAATGAAGAGAGGCAAACACTTCCAGAGGAAGTTATTCATCCCATATGCCTTAGGCAACAATTTTAGGATGGGATAAATCACTCTGTGGAAGAGCTTGCCTTATTTACTAAATGAAGTTTAGAAAATGAGCTTAAAGTAGACACTGAACATTTGCAAGCTGGACTTAGGCAAAATCAAGACCTGCAGAGAAAAAAATGTGCCCTCCTAACTTATAAGCTCTATCTTAATTGATTACTTTTGGAGGAATTCTGGAGTATCTCTAGTAGGTAATCCATACTATTCATGAAGACCCTGGTTTCTACCTCTTCCACTCAGAAATTAGGAACTAAACAGACATTCTTAAACAGAAGAAACAGCATTCTTTTAGCTCTGGATCTACTCTTTCTTTTTCTAAAGCAGTATGGTACTACCTGCTTCTTATATACTAGTCTACTGGTTAAATACTCTGCCAAGTAGCTGAAAAGTCTGAATTTTAGGTGCTGTTCAGCTTGAGGAGATGAACCTTAGCCTCGAAATAGCTCAATATTTCCCCAAAACCTAGATGTTCTACATGAGCTATTCTCTATCCCTCTTCTTCAAGCTAAGAATTCTTCTATGAGAAGACCTCATACATGACTAGCTAGTACCTGAACATGGATACAACTTACATTAGATAATCAACCTCAGTTATCCCCTCTCCCAAGGCAGTTACCCAATTCCTATTACGGTGTCAGGGTTCTTTTTGATTACTCTCTTTTTGGCATAGTGTCTCTTACATTTCTTTTTTACCCAGGACATCCTTGGCAACACTTACTGCTAGAGATATGGTCACATTCTTGGTAGAGGAGGGAAACATTGATCCTCCCAAGTCAAACAGTACTATAGTATGCTGAGCTTCCAGTTGCCCAGGTCAGTCCTCAAGGTCCTGCACTATTGTACAGAAGTTTTGCACCACTGTTGCCCTTGACCATGTCTAACACATCTAAGCTGGATGGAGTTCAGATGCCTGTCCTTCTAAACCTAGATTACAACAGATCTCTGAGAAAGATATAGATGCCTTTCTTCTCAAAAAAAAGCCATGTCTGAGCATGAATGGATAAGTTTGGTTTTGTGTAACTTGAAGGCTACACAGGGAGTCACCAATCTAACTGGAGTGCTTGTAGGACTGAATAATGTTAGTAGGCAGAATGTAGGCAGGCTGGACTACTGGCTTCTGCTTAGGTAGGCTTTAAGCAGTCAAATACCAGCCTAAATGGAATTTAGGCAGATAGTGACCCAGTGTGATTATTATTATTATTATCTCATAGAAAAAAATATTGCTTTGCTATGAGATCTGATTTCCTCATTTTAGATTTGGCTGTCATCCTACACAGTTTATTTGCTTGTACAATGTCTTTATCGCAGGGAGTTGCAACCATGTTGACCAAGTTCCTCAAGGCAGATTCTTAAATCTGGAAGTCTGTTTATTGGGTACTCACATGAATTGTATTTTGCACTGTACTTAGACCCTTGAGACAATATGTTTTTCTAAAATCGTGCCATTCAGGTTAAATTGTATCACAATGTGATGTAGTTGTCACTTAATTTGTAGTTCTGAAATGTTTAGACAGTGTTAGACACTAACATCTCCTGAACTATAAATGAGGCAACAACACCCATTTTGACTAAGCATAAGTACAAAACAATATATAGAAAGGTGCCTGGTCAGACAGGAAAATCAGTAGGTTGTTTAAAATAAATTATTGATGAAGTAATATAAAAAAATGAAAAACTTCCTCCTTTATACTGCTGATCGTCTGGCCACTGTCCTCAGAAAACTAATATGTTACTAAATGTCATGACTAAGTTAGTTGTAGCTGCAGAAATTCAAAACTTTTCTTAATCAAGCCAAGCACAAGAAAGTAATAATAATAGTTAGACAGGAATTTATCTCCAGCTATTTCTTAGCGACATATGTTTTTCCTTTCAAGAGTCTGATTATCTAATCATTGTTGTTATGGTAAATCGTAATGGTTCAAACTACTGTGACAGCAACATCTTCTTGTAATCTCACACTTCTTTTATTACACAATTCAGGCAAAAATTCAGTATAAATCATGGTACAGGACCCTCCACATCAAGGCACTGGCCAGAGTGTCAGATACCATAAGAAATGGAGGATCATGCCTAAAATAAAGTAAAGCTATCGGAATAAAAGCAAATATCATCCTAACTGTACATACCTTCAAGAAACAATGGTTTTAGTAATAGCTATGAAAAGATATGCAAAAGTATATATCCTTCTTCCACAAAGCAGGAAGACAGGGTGGGACTTTTCCCCTTCTTAAGGATGGAATGCTTTCTGGCTTAAGTTTATTTCTTTATGGATGAAATGGGAAATAAAAAGATCAACAGTGCTTTCATTCCCTCTTGCTCCTGGAATTTGAAATGAGAATTTATAAACTGAGGAAAGACACGAATTTAAAATGTACTTTATATCTGAGGAGCCTCCTTCTTGCCTACCTTCTAAAGTGTGAACATTCAGATTTTATAGATTTTGAACCAAAACAGTTGAGGTGTCTCAATCTAAAACTGCCAGCAACAGTCGAAGAACATAGCTTTTCTTGAAGACATAAGGGAAATATCAAGCAAGAAAAACTCTAATAAATTATGATCTTCTAAAGTCAGATTTGAGATAACAAGTTTGAGAGGCCAAGCCATTGGACCCAATAATACTACATCCTAATAAAGATTCTGATTAAAACAAATTTTCACCATTTTTTTAAGCAGAGATTAAAAATGGGATTTCTGTATCTTGGCTGAGATTAGCTGATCATATTTGGTTCTGTCTAAGCCAGCAGTACATGGGTTAAGAGGACACAATTCTGCACAAATTTACACTGGGACAATAATATTCCCCCTGCAGATAGAATGAAAAAGTGCACATCCTATATCTTATCCTTCTTTTACAATTTTATATGGTTAGCAGCTCTGCAAAGTGTGCATGTTAATATCCTACCATGATTATATTGCTTAAGATACTAACTCAGTTTAAATCTCACTTTTGAAGGTTTTTTGATGCCACTGTTGAAAATCTTAATTGCTTCCCTTTACCCTCGATTCTTGCCACCTTCCAGACCATACACTGAAGGTACATTCAAATAGAAAAATTGAATTTCTTGAAGCTGAATAACATGAGACTGTGACACCACTGTCTCTTTCAGACACTAAAAATGTTCTTTCATATAGATCTTTCAGTCCTTGTCATTCAGGGACTAGATGTTGTGTTAAGGCTTTGCAATGCATTGTTACTAGGCCACCAAATCATCCTGGAGAAACATGCACTAGTAGTCCATATATTATCATTGGCTCTGATGTGTAATACATTAGCATACCAACATTTATTTTTGAAAACGCTATTCAAAGATGTCATTTGTGCATATCAGGGCACTTCAGAAAGACTTACAATGGGGAAATTGAAAAGACCGCATTCTTACAAAGGTAATCAACTTTCCTTTGGTGGCTTTTTCATATTATTTTACTCAGTAAGGTTTTAGAATGTTTATCCATTTTTGTAGACTGGCTCATCCAAATGTTTTTGTAACTTCATGAACATGTCAAAGGTCCTCTGTGGGAATTCTGTGGGAAATATGTAGAATGACCTGCCCATATGGAACAAGGAAAACATCACAGCATGAGACACTGTGGAAGTTAAAATGAAATATTTTCAGCTCTGTATGTGAAGCTTTAAAAACGGTGTATAGGAATTCTGTGTTCACAGAGTCTTGCATGTCTGTGGTCAGATTGTAGTTCAAAAATTTCTTTTCAATATTGCTAGGTAGTTAACAGTTAAAAAATCGATTAAAGTCTGTGTGTGGGGCGGGGGGGAAGCATGAAAGGCTGAAAGGCTGCTTCCATATATACATTTTTCACTACAAACTCCCCTAAAAAAATTATCTCTCTTCAGGCTTCTGTTTGGCTGATACCTTCTAATAAATAGAAGGGAAAATTTACTGTCAAACAGTCATGTGGAATCTCCAATGATATTACGTGACGAGCTGACAAAACTGTCACTGATTGTTGCCCTTAACTGTGAAGGAAGTAGAGAAGTGAAGATTCAGAGATATTCACTACTTGTTTCAGTTCTTCCTGTGCTAACAGAATGAATCAGTTTTTGACATGTTGTAGTACCTGAACTGCCAAATACTAACAACAACATAAAGCACTTAAGGTTAGGTTCTGCTTTCTGAGGTGGCTACAAAGGCTGCTCTGTGTATCAGAAAAGTGCCAGGAGGTAGTAATTACTTAAGTGTCTGTGTGTGTGTGTGTGTGGGGGGGGGGGGGGGCAGAACCCCCCCCCCCCCCCCAATTTAATTACAGTTAAAAGTATGGTTGGGTATGTTGCTGGTAGTCAATCAGATCATCAGAAGGAATTTTTGAGCAACAATCAATTAAAATTCAGGAAGACTGATTTGCAGAGTAGTCACAACTACTAATGAATTTAACTGGAAAGGAAGGTCCTCAACTTTCATCATGGCTAAGCTTGGGAAAAAAGGCAACTAATAGCAGCAAAAAAATCTACTGTAAATATATATATATATTTCTCCTAGGCAAATGGCATTTTAGCAATCTCTATGACAATCACATAAGTATAGAAAGAGGATTTTAGAAGCCTCATATGAATCATACAACTTTTCAGATAATGCCCAATAATCTTCACAGATCTATGGGCTAGAATACATGTCAGCACTGCTAATAGTTCTGTCGTAAAGTGAAGAAGATTTTTTAAGGAATTGGAGAAGAGTTCCTCAGGAACAGAAGTAGCCCATTGAGATGCAAGCCGTACAGCTTTTTCCATGAAGTGCCATAGTACCACACATGCTACATCAGGTGGTGCTACCTGCAACTGTGCATGAGAAATTCCAGTCTACTGTTCTGCAGTAAATAGTCTACTCAGGTTCTTTATTTCCTTTCAGTGAATTTCCTATCATATCTTTCATTACATTTACTGTTTAAAGCAGTACACGAGAACTTTAACTCCACCGTTCCAGCGTAGCCAAAATTTGTGGATTTTTATAAATTTGAAGAGAGCATGTACACCACTCTTCCCTCAGACCTTGACTTACTTAAATCTCTGGTTCTGTCACTGGAAAAAAAAAAATAGGCCATAGATTAAATTACCAATACCGGTTTCTCTCTTGTTTTTAAAGCACTACCACATTCATTATTCTGTACATAAAGTGCACATACTTCCTCACTATCATGCACTACTCAACAGAATTTTTTTTCCTCATTTATTTTATTTCTCATTTATGCAGGCTGTAATGAAAACAGAAAAAAGATACAAGAGGCAAATTCATTTGTTTAAATTCATTCTATCAACAGACCATGAATTACTGCCATATTACATACTCAATACTGTGAAAATAATTCCACTCACATGATATATATCTCTTCACTTGTTCTTTATAGAAAAATAAACTAGTAGAAACACTGCATTCTTCAAAAATTATGCATGGAAATGCAAAAGGGAAACTATTCTATCAGTATAGTGCAAGTTCAGAAAAAACACAGTACTTTTTTTTTTTTTTTAATGGTATTGAGTCCATCTATAACCTATAACATACAACCCATCCACCAAAACACAGTAAGCCTGAATTTGACAAGACAATAAGCCTAAATTTGACAGGTAGTTCTTTTGCTACAACTTCAATAAAAGACCATAGATAGGATTTATCTCACCTAATTTAAGATGTCTACAGCGTGCATGTCTACATCTGAGATAATCTCCCCAGGATCCCTTTATAGGCAATGGAATCAGTGGAAGAAGACACTCTGGGGCACTGTTCATCTGACCTGTATTAGATGTCTACTATACACTCAGGTGAATCATGCCTGAGGAGTGCCAAATTCTCTTCACTGATTATAAAGGTAGCAGAGGATGCCTGCACAGCTGTAGTTCATATTAATCCTTTCCATATGTTTGCTGTGGAGAAACCCGTCCTGGACAAGATATTCAAAAGGAACTTGGATTTGTCCATTTTGGGTGGTAGGTCAGAACATCTGCATCAAGGCTCAAGTACATCAAGTACTCACTGCCTGAAGGTCTGTCTTCTTGTAAAGAGATGTTCAAAACTTGAGGGTACAAGGTGATGAGCAAGCTGGTATTGCAGCAGAGGCTGGAATAGATGACCCACGGACAGCCCTTCCAGCCAAAGCTGTTCCTTGGTTCTGTGAAATATCCCATGCCTGGGTACACCAAACTGAGTGTCCAAACACAATTCATCACTTCTGAAGACTGGCTTGTTGTCTTAGTGGTATTATATATCTTGAGCTCCTTAGAAGTGGGTCTCCAGAATAAAGGAAAATTCACCTGCCTAATATAGTCTTGAAAACATGGAAGTCCTGCTAACTGTATTGGAATTTCCAAATGAAGATCACCTGTAGGACTAATCTATGCCATCTACACAACTTTGTCAAAAAAAAAAAGAAAAAAAAAAAGAAAAAGAAAAAAAAAGAAAAGAAAAGAAAAAGTAAAAAAAAATGGGCAGGAGAAAATTAATGATGATAACAATTGCCGCTTGTTGGGAATGTTTTCCAGGGGTTGACTGGAAATCGATAGCCTTCTATGGCTTAAGATACCTGACTGGATTTTTGAGGAAATTCATTAATATTTCAGAATAGTCCTCCAGGCCTGATCTTGTAGATAATTTTTGCTCCTTTCTTAAATTAAATAAATTTTAAAAAATCTATCTCTAGTAAAACAGAATTTTTCAAACTGAGAAAACATGTAATTGCATATAATGTTTCAGTCTTTACGAGCTTCTGTCAGCCATATCTGATTTCATATTTTAATTTAAATGCAGATCACTTTTTTTTTAAAAAAAGAAAAGAAAGTTTCAACAGCATAAGCAGAAACTGTTGCAAAGAAAGAATGAGTGTTTCTTTTCTTATGGGAAACCCTTTAATAACTCTGCTGGACTCATGATCTTTATGAATTATGGGCCTTTCACACTCAGGATAAAACCCATAATACTTACTCCTTACTAGTGAAGCATATTAATAGTAGATTCAGCTTGACATGATGGTCATTAAGGCCCTCAGGAGCTGTGCTATAAATGTCAGGAATTGTTGTCAGAGAGTTAAAGGCTTTGTTTCACACAGGCTTCCGTAACTGTATCTTGTTTTCTGTCAAGTCATAGAGGTCCAAACATACGTACTTTTGTTCATATATAAAAAGGAGAACTGAAATATACCTGTTAATATACCCATTAGCTGTACTAATAGAGTTTATCTATGAAATATAACTTTATTAGCCTTGACATCATCCCCTCATCACTCTCAAACAATATTTAAGTACTTGTCCTGTTTATTTTGCTATATTAAAAAATATGCAAAATATAAAGACAGCAATAAAATACCATCAAACAATAAATGTCCTTAAAGGATCATTTGCACTACTGATGATGTTCAAGTTGTTTTCAGGAAGACATGCTCTTGGCTATTATATTTGCAAATCCACTGAGCTGCTACAGGGAAATGGAGTATGCCACTACTTTTCCTGAACTATACTACTATAGCTGATTGTGGGTCAATGCACTCAAAAAGCCAATTCATTACAAAATCCGGCTGAAATGTATATTATGAAAATAAGCTTGCGCACCCATGCTAAATTACAGCTATGTTATATTGCACAATAAACCACTTCATAGTGACCTGCTATGAACTTTTTTTATTTACTTTCTGTTTTTACAGTAATCCAAAAACTGAGCAGAAATACTTTACCACTTAGACGTTTCAATGAAATAGAACTGCTCATTTTCAAGGATCAAAAACTACTTCACAGTATTAGGGGGCAGAGATTAGCTTTATTCTAGAGAGCTAAAATGAAGTCATATTACTCAAAGCCCTTGGATTACCTTCATTTAAATTTCTCATCACAGTTCTTAAAAATGTCTTGTTTGCAGAGTGTGCAATTATATTGAATATCTCAGTACATTATATTGGAATGCATGTAGCCTTTTGCTTTAAAGTGAAAATATAAGCAAGTGAGCCCATTGCCATGAAACATGTTAAGGCTAATGAGTTGTTATACCCATTCTCTGAATTAAAACCTGATTCTGGTCCCATTTACACTTAATCCAAGACTGACATCATTGAAATTACAAAGTAATCATTAGTCTTTTCTGAAGTTGTGAATTTGTCTCTGAAATGGATGTGACTTATTTGTTTTTCAAAAAGCTCTAACAGTATTTAAAATATCAAACATAAAACTGAACTTTGTAATATGCCAAAATTCCCATTGACATTAACAAACATTTTTGGATATGAAAGAAAGATAGAATGGACAAAATTTGTTGTTGTTTTTCCTGAAAATGAAAGCAAGAAAATCGTTGTGGTCTGGGAGTTCAGTTCCTTTTTTATGAGCTAATTGCAGCCAGTTGAAGTTTGGAATAGAACACTGAATAAACTTTCCCTCTCCTCTCTCTCCCTCTCTCTCTCTCTCTCTTTTTCTTTTCTTTTTCTTTTTTTTTTTAGTAGGTTTTAGAACCATGGTCAATGCCACACATCTGCTCCACTCTTCTTTTTGCTTCCTATTATTTTGTGAAAATGCATTATAATGGTGTTAATCCTAGTATTTCCAGCACCTCAAGGAAATATGCTTTCTGGGTGTATTGCTGAGGAATATCTTATCTTGCTGTTGGGATTGAGCCACTGGAGAAGGTTATTTACAGAGTATACACTCACATTTGAGGACGTTATTTTTGCTATGTGACTTTGTTTTCTTACAGAGCTGTAAAATCTATTGAGCTACATTCTTTACTTAGGCATGCTCATGTATAGGAGAGGGAAAATCAATATACATCACTGAAATAAGAAGTAAGTGAAGGCCAGATTTAGCCTGTGTGCTTAATCCGTGGAAAGAGTTAAGACTTGGAAGAACAGTAAAAATACTATTAGACATTTTTTTTTCTTGTAGTACAGGGTCCCAGTAATCTTGGTCCTTAGATATTAAGCAGCAAAACTACAGCTGTAGAATGAAAGCAATCAATCCTTCCAGAGTATTCATTGTGTTTAAATGTCTAAAGGTGTTACACAATTCTGTTATGAAATCACTGAATGATTTCAGGCAAAAATAAATCAGTACTGGAGAAGCAAAAGCAATAAAAGTGATATTAGGAGACAGGCATCAATTTTTTGGTGAAATGCATGCCCATTGGAAGTTCTACATAGGATTCACTATGGAGATAAAATCTGGGTTAAAATATAAAATTCATCTTGCAAGTCAGCTAGGAATTATCTAAATTTAGCATCTAAACATTAGGCAAAGTGTCTAACCTATTAATCTAGGCTCTGAACATAGCCAGTGGAAAGGGGCAGACACTTTAGTGATGGTGCTTCATTTGATACAAAGATAGATATTCAAGCTATATTATCTGAGGATGTTTCATTCCACCTATCACTCCACTGATTTTCATGAGACAACTGTCTTAGAGACCTAACTTCTAGATAGCCAAAGTTGTGTGACATGCCCAAGGCCCAGCCAAAGCAAAGTTTAATTTTTCATTAAAAGTGAGAAACCGTCTGTACATTTTAAGTAAACATTCAACAGAATCAAC
Organism: Dromaius novaehollandiae; assembly: GCF_036370855.1. NCBI lineage: Eukaryota > Metazoa > Chordata > Aves > Casuariiformes > Dromaiidae > Dromaius > Dromaius novaehollandiae. The sequence goes on along the minus strand of NC_088100.1, from coordinate 43,268,865 downwards.
CTACCATGCACAAATGTTGCCACTCTTTTTCTTCTTCTGCCCATCCCTGCCTTCTTCCCCCATCAAAAATAAATAAATCTTTTGAACAGTTAGTACAAAAACAGCTGTGCTATTTCAGGTTGCTGGCTTTTGGCTCGATGGAGCTTGGGCTGGACATGTACTGGAGGTCTCACCCCAGCTGTAAGCAGAGACCAGCAACTTCCCCAGTTGCTGGTGCACAGCTGGAGGTGGTGGATGTTCCTGGGGTCCATGGGGCAATGAAAGGCAATGATGTCCCCAAGGAAAGAACCTGGCAGCTTGGCCCCTGTGAGGGGAAGCTAGGTGCAAGGCACTGGCAGCCGGGAGAGGACGTGCTGCTCGCGGAGATGCTCAGCTGCCGGGTAGCTGTGGTTACCCATGGTGCCACTTGCATGCAGGAGGTCACCACTGCTTGATCCATGGCATAGTTTGAATATCTCCTGGTGATAAGAGGGCTGTGAGTAACGCAGGCCTGGTAACTAAACTCAGCATCCCCTCAGCACTGTTTTTGTCAGATTACATAGTTCAGAGCCTCACTGACAGCTAATTGTCCTTGTCCACCCAGGGCCAGCAGCAGTCACGTGCTAATCACTTAACCTTGCAGCCACAGCCCAAAGTGTCTTTTTTCCTGTCACTTAGTCCCCTCTGTGTTGGGGACCAAGATTGAGTGATGCTGTGTGGGACAGCAGAGGATCTTTAAGGCAGAAAGTAATGATCTGGTAACTATGATTTGTGGCCAGAATGTGTGCACGTGAGTTGCCAGATCATTACTTTCTGCCTTAAAGATCCTCTGCTGTCCCACACAGCATCACTCAATCTTGGTCCCCAGCACCTCTGTACGCAAATATTTTCTTTGCCCCTTTCCTCTTTTGTTGGATGGCAGCCTACAGCTATGACCTGCTGCCTCCCCGCACAGCCTGGCAGGGGACAGGGGATGCTTGGTGGTGTCTGGAGCTAGTAGCTGACACAAAGAGCATATGTCTTAGACTAACAAACACACATCACACGCTACAGATCCACCAGCAGTTAAATGAGGCCTTTCTTTTTCTGTGACAATGGGAGGCCAGGATCCTGCAGCAGCTACATAAATATAGTAAAAATTTTATAAATATTGCTGTAAATATGCTAAAATATAGTAAATATGCTATAAATATGTAAAAATATCTGAAAAATCACTGAACTCTGAAGGCAAAGGACATGAAATAGATTCAGCCTTTTATCATCTTATTTCTGCTGTTCCATATACTTCAGTGACCTGCCTTTAGATTTGAAATGAAATAAAACAGAAAAGAAAGCAAAAAACAAAAACAAACAAAACCAGAAGAAACCAGAAGAAAATTTTCTGCTTCCTCCTAAGGCTATATTCAGGAATATTCCTGCGGCTAAACGCTATGCAAACAAGTGTGTATGTGTGTATGTGTGAGCACTTACACCTACATCCCTAAGAGTAGCTTTTCTATGCCTTTGCTGAATCCACCTGTGGCAATTGTGTTGCATACAATAGTACGACAGTAGGCTCTTTTGTAGAGCTTTTGCTGTAGGCTACTTATGAATGCTTCATGCTTTAAAGAAACATTCTTAGTAACTTCATGCACTTTATCAACATGTATTTTCAAGAAAAGTTATCCTCATTAAATGCAAACTTCTAATCCTTTGCTTTTTCTCACAGTCTCCTATTGTTTCCAGTGCTACAGAAATGACATCTAAAAGGTATGCTGATTTTTCAGAGATTTATGTTTTAATATGTGTCTTGCTTATAAGGAAACCAATTCTAACTCCATCTATGTAACATAACTAGGAGAAAATATCTGACAGTTGTGCTGACATGTTTAACTGTAATATGTCTGCAAGTCTTAAAAAACTTGAATTAAAGGCACAAGAGCTCCATATTAAGGGTTTATCTGTACCATTACCAGAGTAACATGTTCAGGGAAGGAATGCAGTCTCAGCTGACTGCAGGCAAAAATGGAGCAAGCCTAAAGTTACATTTCATTTGAAGGTAGCTTGTGATCTCCTCCTTCTTCCAGGGATGCAACAGCAGGACTTTTCCACAGAAATAGTAACCTGCCTTTATATGTCAAATTGAGCAGAAAAGTCCAAAACATGACTTCATTTTCTGAAACAGTACAATGTTCTCTAACGTTGTAGTTTCACAGCAGTGATGAACCAGTCAGATGTGCAAAACGTTTCCAGAAGAACTTCCCACAGTGTCAATGGGGGAGCGCAGTTCTGGAGGCAAACGGTGACTGAGTTAGAAAAATAATCCAGGAAGTCAGAATGTGAGGATCAGGCCAGTATGGAGATCCTGCTGCAGGATCTCTGTTCTTGCAGTGAGGAAGAACTGTAAATCCTTTTCATCTACAGACTCTATTTATAGAGGCCTATGGAAGGTGCGAGCATGATTACTCCAAGAAAACTGCAGTGGGTAAAAAACAAACAGTCTCCAAGGGGTCCTCGTCTACTTAGAAGAGGAAGCAGCATGAGATAAATTTGGCTTTCTTGGGTTTTACAAATGTCATCTGGGAATATATTCATCTGCAAGTCCAAGCAAATGTTGGATAATAGTCCAACATTAAGTTCTGTTAATCAAAATGGGATCGGTATCCATATGTGTCAGAAAACTATGTCAAAGCAAACAGGCAACATTCACACAAAAGTAGCTAGGTTATGAAATTCAGATACATTATTTTCACCACTGGAGGGATCCCATATTTTTCCATTAATTCCATAAGAACATTTTAAAAATTACAAAAATGGTTTAAGTGGCTTAAGTAAATGGCTTAGGTATGTATAAGGATGTAGTATGGCTTAAGTAAAGTGTGCTTCCTTCTTCTGAATGCATGTATAGGCTCACAACAAGGATTATTTTATCTTTTAAATATATCTTTCCTTTAAAAATAAAATAAATACTATTTTATTAGCAATGTCAATAACCCCTGGACAACATATGTCATAAGACAATTGCAGGATGGTTTACAAAGAAAAGCGGGATCATCCACCTTATTTACGGAGGAGAAACTAGGGAAATGATTTGGCTAGCTGTTTGAATACCATGGTATTTATCATTGTTATCAAAAGTGTCAACAGATCTTAGGTTTTATTATTGTCATTTAAATACTCCTTTGAGATATCTGCCATCTTCTGAAATCAGAATCAGCAAGCTGCATAATTTGTCCAACAGATGATTTTAAGTACTGTATATGTAAAGTCCTGGTACAGCTATGCTGTCTGGGTAAGTGCCTTTTAGAACACTGCCTTGCACAATGTTTTAGTTTCTCTCGGCATTTAAGTCTAAACTAAAAAAATATCAATTCACTTCTGAGCCTGACCTTCTTCAAAAGTGTTTTCAGTGCTTGGATACCCAGAGAACAGCTTTAATACATGACAGACCAGGAGATTCTGCAACACAGGGTCTGCCAAAATTGCTCTACCAGGAATGTGCCAAGAAGACATAAGCTGTTGCTATAAATATAATTTCTAACACTTTTTCAAATTATTTAGCCTCTTTGAAGCAGATGAGAATATTAGTGGAATGGTGGGAGGTAGATGTCTCTCCTAAATATATTCTGGAAATGAAACAGCCCTCCAACAATCCTTCTCCAAGAGAGAGGAATGTACCATACACATAATTGCAACTTGAAAATCCAAATTACTTCCATGGAGACTGCCCAGTGGGGCAGCGACATAGCACATGGGTTCATTTCTGGACATAAGAATTTAAATTCAGCTATATGTAACAAGCATGTTTGAGTGACAGGAGTCTGCTGGTATTTTCTTTGTTATAAGACATGAGCCAAGATGGCCACACAATATGGTTTTGTTTCTCTATTCAAAGAGTGAACAAGACAGGAATAGAAAAGCTATTTTAGAGGAATCTCTCAGCATACTAACAAAAAGAGCTTTTGCAATCCAGTGTTTCTGAAGAAAAGTACTGTTTAATTTGAGATGAAAATCTTAATGTAATCTATTCCTTTGCAATTACTAAAAAAGGACTTGTATAGAACTGCTACCCAGCAGCACAAGTTAGAGCTAAATGTCTCTGCCTGTTTCCTGAACAGTGTCCTCATGACAACAGTTATATTTTACTCTTGTTTTCTGGCTGTCCAAAATGTCTCAAATGTTTATGAATTAGGATCTGGTTGGAAGTCAGCTACTTCAGTGACTGTCTCCTGTTTCTCTTTGCCATAGGGAATACTAATATCTCGAGAAGGAGCCCATAAGAAATTCATTGGCTGAACATTCTCAGCATCACGTCCCTGTCCTCTGAACTGAGCCCTACCAGAATTCCCCAAAATTTCACACTGTAATCATAGTCCTCCTCAAAAACACTTAACATTCATTTCTGTAGCCAAGATTTTCATAATAGTCACATCATTTTTTTCCTGCCTGCTACTACCATCAGCCTCCTTATCACAGTTTCTTTAGCATTAGAGGTGGAGATGACCAGATAAAATCCCTTCAGCTTCAGAACATTTACTGCCTCTGTAACAAAAGTCAGCTGCCCCATTAAGAGGCTTGTAGGAAGTAAAGCAAACTACATTAATTGCCTACAATTAGAAAAAGATATATAGCACATTGCATCTTCAGATAGTTAGAACATATCCAGAACAAAGTTATAATTACTATGGAAAAAAACATTATGGCTCAATGGATTTTGAGTCATTTCTGTTAATGTATTATTTTATCTATAGATTGTTTTATGTTACATCTTTGATGGCTCAGCATCAGTATTTCAGAGCTCTATTTAGGAGCTCTGTTTGATATTTCCATTTCTCTTCACTAAGCATTTGACATTTCTTATGAAGTTGCTGGTATCACATTTTGTCGATCTCACTGAATCTTCATCAGAGATCTAGGAGGACAATCATTCTGCTTGCCAGCTCATCTCATGGATATAGGAAAATCTGACACATCTGAAGCTGAATGTTAGGAAACCTTTATGTCTGAAATGACTCTCCTGCACAGCAAACTTGGGTTATGTATATTTACTCATTTCTTTTCTTTAGCTGTAGAATATGCTGTGGTAAAAATCTGTGAGAGGAGAGATCAACAGTCTGAGTATGTTTTGGTTCCAGGCATTACCTGCAGAAAACATACACTGTGATACAAGCTGAATAACAGAAGCTTTGATATGTTGGATTTGACAAAAGACCCTATAGCACAAAAGATTTAAAATTTTACTGAATTAATTTTCACTTTGCAAGCATGAGGGGTGGGTAAATCAAGCCAAAATAAAGTAACAACTAACTTAAAACTTCCTTCTAAATTCAAACCAAATGATTTTGAGGTCACAAAAAGTTCAGCACCTATTTTTTCCTCCCAGTTATTATTTTATGTTTTCATTTACTTACTATTCTCAAACTCCTTAAACAAAGATCAGGGCTTTGGAAATTTTGCTTCATCAGGGCTGATCCTTCTTTAGTGTAAAACAACTGCCCAAGAACACAGGAACTAGTGACTACGAGGAGTTTGTATACAGGCTGAAGAAGGGTTTTTTTTTTGATTATCTTGGGAGTGAGGAAAATTTCATGTAAGCATGATAACAACTTTATTTAACAACAGGATAACAACTTTATTGGATCCTGGCTGTAATTATCTGTGTGTGTGTGTGTGTGTGTGCGTGTGTGCACGTGCACATGTGTGTGTGTGTTTACGCGTTCATGGATGGACTTTCTATAACGTAGATACGTTAACTTCTTTGTCTAACTTTGCCTTCTTCTCTTTTCCTTGTGTGGCAATTTGCTTCCTATTCTTCTGTTTGTTTGTTCTTTTCCCTCCTTTTCATTTATTCAGGTTTTTGCTCAATCATTTTAACACTATGTTCAAAAAGTTACTGAATCAAGGAGCACAGAGAGAGCTCATTGTATTTGGAGTGCTTGCACGGTAGTGGTGTCTCCAATACCCAAACACATTTCTTCTTATATATAAAAAAATCTTCATTATTTCGTCTCATCGTCTTCAGACTCTGTGCCTCAATACACCACCAACAACTCTAAAATCACTTATGTATGACTCCACAGGGATAACTTAACTGTAATTACAAGAACCCAGAGTTCTTGAGATAAATCTGATACACAACTTATATCCATTGCTTGTTGTGGAATATACTGCTAACTACTTGTTTTCTTCCAAAAATATATTCAACTCTGTAACTCAGAAAATAGTCTTCCCTCTGAATTCACTGTGTCATTGCATCACATGAAGAGCTATGCATTTATTTGGTTAAGGTAATATTAATAGTAAGAGCTTTAGAAAAGTAGCCTGATAGGTGAGACAAATCATCAGTATAAAGTATGCGTATAAATTCTAGTAAGATCTTATTTGTAATAACAGGAAGACAGATTGAAGCACTTTATAAATATTCTGAGCCAACTTTTTAGCATTCATCCACGCAGTCATCCAAGAGCCAAATCTAAATAAGGTCTGTGGTGCCTAAGGCAGGTTTGAGGCAAAATTTAAGAGTTCAGCACCAAAAGCATGATCCTGAAAACACTTTTCACTCCACTCCCACTTCTTTAAAAATGTTGATTGTTATATTTTGTGAGGATCAGGTCTGTAGTAGGTTCAGGACCATATGGGCTTGTTAAGGCTGAAGTACTTTACGACATGAATAAAGGCACAATTTTAGGACTATCGGGAATTTCTATATGAAGACAATAAACAGAGAAATAAACAACAACAAAAAGGAGAAGCCAATGAACCATGGTACTTTCAATCCCAGATGGAAATAAACTGGAGTATCTGTAAGATAAAATGTTTCATGTTAAGGATGTCCATGTGGCCAGCGGTAGACATCTGATCTATTATCACAGTTTCCTTTAGAGTTTAATGGGAGAAATGGGTATTTTTAGGATATAGTTTATCTTGTTCTAAAGTAGACACCTAAAACAGGCCAGGTGAATTACACCATTAGAGCGACCATTTATGTCCATTGATGTAAATGTCTGAAGACAATTAAAACAGATATAAACATCTCATATATAAATATCTGAAGTTAGAAAAGATGAATTTCAATCTAAATATCAAAATCCTTTGTGATATGAGCTTTGTGGTTCACCAGAGGATTTGGGTGCTCAGGTCCAAATTTTAAATCTCTTACTCAGCTGCTATTTAAGCATTAGGTATTTTAAAAATATAATTCCTTAGATAACTGTAGATGGAAAGGACATGTAGTTCTGGACAAAGAGAAGTAGATAGGAGACCAACTCATACATGACGTTTGTTGGAATTCACTAACTAGTCTTTCTTCTGACAAACTTGTGGATGAGCGATAACCCATAGACATTCTGATTCACTAGCTGCCAGATCAGCTTTCATGGGTATACTGCAAAGGGAGATGATGACTCTTGCAAAAGCATAGAGTTGTACCAGAGGTGTAGGTAATATGTATGTAAGGTCATTCTCCTTTCTGGAGTGTCTCAGACCCAGATCTTCCACTTCCCAGGAAAGTTCTCTAAAAAGCACGTCACAAGATATTCTCTGGTAAATATTTCTCAAACCTTTTCCCACTGCAGTTGTTCCACTTTGTATAAAATTATGGAACTGCTCTGTAAATTCACAAGTGAAGCAGCTGAGTCTTCTCTTCAAGGTACAGTGACTGCACATGCTGATGCTCTGAGCTGAGCTAAAGCCAGATAAAAGTGTTAGCCTAATCTCCCTTTTTGATAACTTCCCACAGTAATGTGGAGCTGTTCTTGCTCCATCATCTTTTTCTGACATGATAAGCATTTTATTTCTTTATGAGTAACAGAACAGTTGGATCAGCCCCATGTTATGATAATTATGTAAGAGGCTATCACTTTTTTTTCTTTTTGCATTGTTATTCTGTAAGAAAATGCTGGCTTAGGCATCTAATATCAGTAAAAGCTCATGCCTGTGAATTATAAATGGATGGAGATGCCTCCCTGCAGCCAATCATAGTCATCTAGTGTTCTTTGGGAGTATTTACATGGCATACTGAGCACATAGTTATGTGCCTTAGCTGTTTTTCAGAGCTGACCCGAAGCTCTGAAGCCCATAACATGAAGTTATGTAATGGCAAGCTTGACGTGACTGGATTCAGAATTGTGCAGATTCAACCACACGGCTTTCACTTTATTGAAACGTGGGCAGAGTCAAATTTGGCGTGAGTTAATATACTATACTAATATATACAGCCTGCAGTGGGTGGGGATTAAAATATGCTTACAGGATGAGCATTTCCTAGTAATTAGCTCAGTTCTTCGCGCATAGTACTTACTTTCACGTATTCTGTAATTAAATACTTGGATCTCTCTGTGTATTCAGCACAGACATATAATTCAGAGCTCTGGATCCATTAGGCAAGGTTCCTAAGGTCAGCTGTTTCAGAGTTGAACTTTTAGATTTTTAATTCCTGTTGTGTTTTTCTTTTCTTTTCTTTTCTTTTTTTTTTCTTTTTTTTTCTTTTTTTTTTTTTTTTTTTTTTTTTGCAGTCTAGATATCTAAAAATCTTTTAGCCATCTAGAATAACTAATGCTTATTTTAAAGTCTATTTATATGCATCGAGGAACCTATTGGATGAAAAGCAAATGTTGTATCACTCATTGTCAATCAGCTCTAATCATAATGGCTTATTCTCCACAAAAAAATTAAACAGACTTTTCCCTCTTTGCCAAACCTCCATGCTAAAGAAGAAGTAGAGAGAAGCTTACTAAAAAAACCTAGCAATTCTGTTTTTTAGCCACTGCTACTTTAGAAGCTTGTGTGTGGCTCTAGACAGAGCCTTAGGCAGGAGAAAAATCATAAATAGAAGTTGGAAGGCTTTGGTCTGTATGGCTGTCTTCTTAGGCTAATACTGAAGTCACTGGTTCTCATAGAAAAAAGAAAAAAAAACCTAGCTTTTAATTAGCTATATCAGACACTTCAGGCAGTGTGGCCATGGCAGCAAGGGTTTCTGACTGCGTAAGCATATACTTGGGCTTTCAGAATAACCTCAAATGTAACTGGCAGCATAAAAACTGATACCACACTTATATCGCACTACCTGTATCTCCCCTATTAATGTTTAAACTAACTCAGATATTCATTAGTTGATTTTGATCTAAACAAGGTATGTCCACCTTTCATCACTAGCAACAGAGGGAACCTAAGATGACCAGTTTAGACTATATATTTTAAATGGATAAAAGTAGATGAGGTGAATGACTGCAATGCAAAGCAATTTGAGTCACTATTTCTTGGTCCTAGAAAAGCAATAGTTTGCTACCTTCCTGGAGCATTAGGAGTCTGCATCCCTCCTGTATCAGAGGAACATACAGGAAGATAGTTGGGTCAGACTTCATCCATTCCATCCATGTGCTCATCTGCTAAGCATGATAAATCTTCATTAAGTCATTCACACAGATGTATAAGAGGAAGTCTAACACTTTTTTCCCAATCTAACCTTTCTGGAGACTTTGTATACAAATTGTTGGAAATTCAAGATTTTTTTTTAAGTTTTGTAGAGAGTTAATAGATATAAAAATGTAAATTGTTTAATCTGAGACCTTTGAGCACTAAGCTACTTGCTTTCTGGCTTTTCCTTTTTCTTTTATTTTCTTTTCTTTTTCTTTTTTTTTTTTTTTTTGCTTTTATACTTGTTCCCCCTACTTTTAAGTAAAAATACTCAGCATTTTGTATGCCACATGAACAAAGTAAATCATGAGAGAATTTTTGTACTAAAAAAGAACAGTGGCATTAGCCCTTAAACTAATACAAACATGTGAAAGAATACTTATTTATATAAAGAATGCTTTGTTAATTGATTTTAAGTGCTTTTTTCTTTTTTATAAGCAACTTAATACAGTCAGTTCTAACATACTCCTTCTTCATAGTCATTAGAAAGAGAGCAGGACAATGAACTTATCAAAAAATTAACTTATACCTTAGATTACTTTAAATCAACTGGTAAAACAGTGAGTTAGATTTGTTGATGCCCTAAATGCAATTACTGCCTGGTGTGATCTAGATAAATATTTGCTTTTGTTGTTAGGCAGAGCCCAAGCAGATAAGGATTGATAAGTGTGTCCTGTTTGAGTGTTAGAGTAGATTAACGTTCTGTCCTAATTTCCTAATTGGTTTCTCCAGAATGTCATTACGATGATTTGCTGGATTTTGTTGTTGCTGTTGGAAAAGTCAATAATACTGCAAGTACTAAATCATAATACTGGTATTGTAATGGATATTTAAAGGAAGAATGTGAATTAGGGAAATGTGGACTCAGTTTTGATTCTTGCTTTCTTTACAGAGGCAGGGCAGCATGGCACTTCAAGGGAAGCTTATAATAAATGAAGAATTCTTCCACTTCTTTGAAGGAGAAGGGGGACTTTGAGTAGTATACTTCCTTGTTCTAGCATATCCACAGTGCTCACACAAGCACAGGATATACTAATGCGATAAAGTTCAGTTTTAGAGTTTCATATAAATCCAAACATTCAGAAATACAGAAGCTAATCAGATTTAACAACTTTGACTTGCATATCACTCAAAATCCTGCCTGTACATAGTTCAGGGGGACTTAGATCTGTGTTCAGTTTTGTACCTACTAGTACTTTGCCATTAGCTAGAAACAGAATATGGTAAAGAATACTGACAGCCAGCCACTGCGAGATAATATGAACAAAACTTCTAAGCATTGAAGTTTATCAAAATACTTTGCTAATTTGTCCAGTGTTTCTTCTGTGTGATGGAAATTTCCATTAGGTTTAACTGGATTTACGCAGGTAAGCTGGGTATTTTATTTTTAATTTCCTTTCCTTCTTTGACAACTATTCATCATACAAACATCATACAATCATTCACTTTTGAGAGGGCCAGATTGTCCTACAAGACCTAACTTATGCAAAAGTGTGCTTTGAATCATACTAGCGAATTCAGAGAGCTTTTGGTGAGCAAGGTATCTGCTCTCTCCCTGGTGGATGAACTAAACTCCAATTCCTACGCCCTCCTTTGCATAGGAGCAAACACTTCCTTTAACGTGGCCTGGAATGGACATCGTGGCTTTTATTATATTAGAAATGTTAAAAAAATCTAAGAAAATGAATATAAAAATCCATTTATAAATGTCTGTAATAAATGCACAAAGCAGGTCAAGGATCTCCCATTAACTGATCAGCATCCAGCAAACCTCCCATCACCATTAAGACCCTCTAATTCTGTCAAAATGCTCTGATTTAACTTAAATTTGTAAAGTGCATGCATTATTATTTCTTAACTGTGTCTTTAGTAACAATGGACATTTAAATAATAAATACAGTGACTGTAAAGCAACCCAAACTTTGAAAGAGGCTTCATTGATGAAAAGTAAAGAATGTAAAAGAGCCATGTGAGAGGCCTGATGGAAGCCCCTTATATACTCTTATATACCCCAGCCAATGTGTGATGCTGAGGTATTGTACACATATATTTTAAAAACTTGAAGCTGTATATAGCAAAAGTTCATTTACCTGAGCCTGACTATTGCCTTAAAAACGTTAACAATTGAAAAGGCATACCATAATCTGAAGGGGCACTGATTATAATAACTGATATAGCTAATATAGAAAGAGTACTAGGACTGTTTAAGGAGATATGAACACGAAAACAGTAGTATAAATGATTGTGCCTGTCTAAACCAATACCTGATTGATTTACAGTGGGAGGTGCATTTATTACGGCATCATTATTGATATGTTTGAGTTATTCTATTTCTAGCAGTTGTCTTTGTATAAAATATTTATATGATAGGAATGAATTTATCTGTAGTGTAAGAGCATATTTATGCTGCAAATACATCAGAAAATTGTGTTTTATTTATTATATCAGTAAAGTTTAATAGAGAGAAAAAACAAAGAATAAAATCATTGCATCATTGTATTGTGGGTAATATGGCCATGGGGAAAGGTGAGAGTAAGTGAAATGAATTGGTGCTTAGGATAATGGAAGTGAGGGACTAATGGGACCCAAAGGATCCAAGCAAAATACAGACACGTTCTGAGTAAGCTTTCTTCAGCTCCTCAGGGATTAATTCTTCCTGGTTTTGAGCAAGAAGTTGCAATAGCTCTTCATTTCTAATCCCAGGCTTTTTATAAGCAAAGTTTGCCCACATACACTGGACCGTGCAAGAGGAAAGTAGAAGAGAAAGTGAAAAGACCCACCAGGATTGATGGAAAGCAATTGAACAGTTCCATGAGAAGAGAAGGTTTTGTGATTAGAACCATGGAAGGATGTTATCTTTGCAGGATACAGGAAGGGAATTAAATGGATTTATGAGAAATGTCGAAGGAGAAATAAATGGACCCAACCAGTTTCTATCTATCTACCTCCTACCTAAGATATGCTCCTGCTATGTTTTTTTCCAGACACATCTGAGCTACACATTAGTTCATGACTTAAATATCTATTATTTCTTTGCTTTACAGGGTTCCCATTGTTCAGGAAAAAAAAAACCAAATCCCTCTCTGTTATAGGTACGTGACCTATAATGAATAGAAGTAATAATCAACCCTGGCACTCATTTTGAAAGGCAACAGGGTTCACATCAAATCTTTTTTGAGCTTCTGTTAATTTTTTCCCATGTGCTTTTTAATTTTTTTTTTAGTCAGTATGCACATGGAAACACTTTTTTTTAATTATATTTTTCTTATGAAAATCAGCTTCATGGGTCCTGGGTTTTCACTGTTTTCTTTGGTTAAGCATCAGTCTTCTCTGCAAGTCTTAACTAAACCACTCAACCTTTCCAGTTTCACCCATCATTACCTCCTAACATTTAGGCTGAATAAGTAAGGTATAATAATCAGTGGGTATGTAAAACCTGTGAAGAATTTCAGGCACATACTCAGTGTGAGACTTTTTTTCCCCCCTTTTCATTAAACATACACAAACAATGAGCCTCATTCACATCTCATCTATTTCATAGGAAGTCTGGCATCCTGAACTGGGAGTCACTAGTAACACTCTTTGAGGCTATTTGCAGTCCCATTAGAGTCAGAGAGCTGCATTAAGAGAACCTAAAGTATTAGGATCAAAATTCAAATCGGGGGTATTTTCATTCAAACCTGAGAAGCTACCCAAAAAAGCCTTGCACTGTCCAGTGTTTTGGGATCCTTCAGAGAAGAGGGACATATAAATGCAAGATCAGTAATAAACACTAGCTAGGATCATTAATAGTGTAGTAGACTAACACACTCATGAAAAAAAGGCTATTAAATTAACAAGTGTTTGTGTGATCAGATAAATGAAAAGTAATAGACATCAATGTCTTTCACATTGTAGCACATCAAGAATCTGTTGATTCCTGACTTGCTTAGTTTATGCTAGACTGGAAGGAATTAGATAATCCCTTTGTTAGGAAAAGTAACATATACCTGGAAAAGCTGTGGGAGCTTATAGATTATTTTTTCTGCTATTTTTTTCCTGCTTTCTGCCTTTTGCTTTCTTTAAGGAGGAATTCTGGTACTAAGTAAGCTATTAGTTGCATGTATGCACCTTGTCATTATATAAGACACCTAAAAGACCAGCAAGCTGATGTTCTGATCTATAAATAGAGCTTCTTGCTATTATAGCAATAACTCAAAAATCAAATAAACAAGTCAGCATTTTGACATTTGAGGAAAATAATACTGAAAAAAATCATCACATGAAAATGAATATTAAATATGCATAAATGAAATATGATCAACTTAGTCACCCAGCACAGAAAATGAAAAATAGCTTTTGTAGGGGCACATTACAAAGATAAACCAGCCAGTTAAATTTTGAATAAATCACCTTTTATCCACTTGTTGTGACATACAGCCATGGAAATTGATAACTTCAGGACTCCAGGTCCCTATGAAAAATAACTTTTCCAGAGATGGCCTGTGTCTTAAATCAGATACTGTATGAAGACTACTTACAAAGTTGTTTTTTTTTTTTCCTGCTTAATAAGATTCCTTCCAAAATGCCAGTTTCATCTCCTAATATGAGCAGATGGCAAAAAGCAGTGATCATAGCAATTACAGGGTAGTACACAGAAAACAGAGAACCAAAAATATGATAAAGCAAAACAGAACATTTTTTCATTATCTGGTATTTAAGCACGGCACCTTTCTGGCAAAAAGGAAGGATTATCTCAAGGTTATTTATTCATTTACCAGCAATCAGCTAGGTTCAGATAGTTGAAATCCCTGGTATCCAGAGAGTCAGTAAGAGGCCTCGTGCATATGTTCTGCTTTATGCCACTCATCTGCAAAACAATGAGGCTTGTAATGATGTGAAAGGTTTAATGGACTCTCTCCTGGTTCGTCCTCTATCTGAGCTGATTGTTATTTGCGTAGTGCAATCTTCTTAAGACTGTGGTTCCCACATGGGGAAGAGCAGGCAACCACTGGGCTGTGGATGGCAGCTCATGTCAGGGATCAAGGATCATCCAGTTAACAGTTTTACGCTGAGAATTCACGAATATTTCTGGTCCTAAAAGGCAGCTTGCTAACATCTAGAGTTATTTTCTGTTATATTGTACAAAAAGATATTCCCTTACATGTAACCATTTTAAAATTGTTTAAACACTGATCAGAAAGTTTTATCAGTCTGTTAATTATTATCTAGACTCAAGGCAATGATGAAGGTATTTAGCACATTAGCAGGCCATTACATGATGAAAACAAACAAGAAATGAAGATAAGAGAGTGGTTATATTTAACAAACCTATCTAGAAGAGATGGTGTTTTGATGTGCTGATTAAGATATAACATTCCTTAAGAAGGGAGGCTAAGTTGTTTATTTGCCTTAAAATTAATAGAAAACAGGAGCTGAAATCCCTTTAGGCAGCTTTGAGGCCCTAAACCAGAATATTTAACCTTAAGTATCTGAGACATCAATATTTTATTTTTAATCTCCTTTTATTCTTAAGGAAAATGCAAAAAAGAAAAAGAAAAAAGAAAAAAAATCATCTCTATAGTCTTTTCTTTCCATGTTAAATTGTTTGTGGAAGGAAATAACAAGTTAGTATGTGATTCCAATATATACGAAAAGTTTTTTACATTATGCATAAGTATCTGAGATCTGAAAGAGGTTCACTCACACACAATTAGTTGTTTCAGTCTTACTTCTACACTTACTTTTGGGCCGAAAATTAGAGGCCATGTTAAGGTATCATTCAACCCTTAATCCTTACAATCCAGTAATTCCTTTGGGAACTGAACCTTTTTATACATTTAATGCCATCAAATGAAATCATGAGACTGTGATATTTCCTTCTGCAATCTGTCACTTCATAAAGAATTATTTTATATCATGAGAGATGAAACAAACAGTTTTGAGGAAGGAACAACTTTTTTAAAAAGCAGACTTTATCAGTATCAGGCAGAATGAGATTAATACAATTGAAATATTCATGGAGTAAAAAGCCAGAGGAGACTATTAGTTCACCTACTTTGACCCCCTCCAGACCACAGGACATTGCATTTCATCTAGTTATCCTTGTATAGCCCAGTCACGTGTATATGACTAAAGCAGAACTTGTGCTTTGCAAGACTGCATGCAACTTTGAATTCAAGGTATCAAGAGAAGGAGAATCCAGCACTTCTCTTCACAGCATTCTTATTCTTTTTGTTCTGATAGCTAATTCTCTTTATATGAAAAACATGTGTCTGCTTTCTGTTTTGAATGTGTCAAATAGCTGTTGTTATGCCCTTTGGCTCCTATTATTTTATGAAAATATCATTATCATAGAATCATAGAATAATTTATGTTGAGAGCAGCTCTGGAGGTCTCCGAATACAACCCCTGACCCAAAGTAGGGATAAATTCAAAATCATGTCAAATATATATATATATATATTTTATTTTGTCATTCCCTATTGTCTCTTTGGAGGGGGTGCAGCAGGAGTACATTGTATCCATTTCATTCCTGCATTTTTTTTTTAATGTGGATAGCAAAACTGTACACAGACAATAAGTCCTATTGATTGTACATGCCAAAATAAAGTTACTTTTCTAAACCCCGGCAGACTATAAAATACCATTAGTCCTTTTTGCCACAACTCCACATGAAGACTTTACATGCACTTAATTGCTTACTGTGCCTTGAAAAAATATTTTCAGAGCACTGCTTTTCAATATATCAGCTTCAGGTATGAGAATATTCTTTTTTGCATGATGGTATTTGTCTGTGTGAAAATACTTCATACAGGCCCAGATACACGGTCTTATTTTATCATGTGATCCAGATACCTTACGATTATCCAGGTGCCATCATTATGGCATCTGTCCTGTCTACAGATTTAATTGGGAGTGATTTTATGCTAACTTTCAGAGCAAATAACCCAGATTTTCGTATACATATATTTTTGTCTTCCCCTAATCTTTCTTAAGGGACTCCTGGACATCACAGTTTGACTTTCTTTTTTCAGTTTTTATCTGACCACTGGAAAATACAATCCACAAACCTTTCACCTTTGATGTTTAGGCACACCACTGGCTGATCCAGCTCTGCTTTAAAGATTTGTCACCTCCTGTCCAAACAAAATCTTTGTCTGTCTCCCTGAGAGGAAGGCTTATTTTTTGAAACAGGAGGTCAAGGTGACAAAAATTAAACTTAGAATATTTTTTCTCCCTTTTCTTTCCTCTTCTTCCTTTCAATTTTTCTCTGACTGTCATCATCATCTCCCTCACCACTGAAAGCCCTCAAACTTGAATGTTATATTTGACTCAGCCATCTTTCTCCATAGTCAAATCCAAGCTATACCCAACTTTCAGCACATCATCTACTTTACATCACGAGATTTCTCTTTTCCTATACAGCTACACTACTAAAGCTTTCATTCAGGTTCTCATCATATTCAAAGTACTTTGGCAAAACATCATTTTCATAGTACATTGCTTTGATAATGGCAATTTATATGCACCTTTCTATTAATTCTGCTTCTATCACCCTGAACAGAGATCATGTATTTTGACGTTGGAGGGTCTCTGGGGTATGTGCCTACCCAGTCTTTCTTGTTTGCTACTGAGATGTCATTCCTATCTCTAATTGGCCTCCATATCCTCCTCCCTGTATTTTCTGGAAAACACATGTGTACATTGTTCTGTGACAGTCTCTGCTGCTTAGTGCTTCCCAAAAACATTACCAAAACCACCTGCTTGTGCTTCTGCAGTTTAATCTTTATTGTTTCCTTTTGCTGCCTATAAAAAGCCTTCTCATTAGTCCTCTCCCTCAAAGCCTTCTCTCCCTTCTCCTTTTGCACTGACCAGGGTTGCGACTTTTTCTTTGCTCTCAGGACACCTCACTTCCTTCCCTCTCCCAGCCTGCATGTACCTAATGTCCCTTTTTCACCCAGTCAGAGAGCTGATTTGCTATAATGGGAACTCTTACTTCGTGTGTGTGTTCATACAACACCTAGCATAACTAAGCACACACAATACTGAGTGGCTCATCAGTACTAACACAAATCAAAGCTGAGATTAATTTGAAGCTCAAAAATTTCATTACAATTCTAGCAACATCTTATGTTTTCTCTTTGTTTGCTTGTTTTGTATTTTAGAGCAACAGGAAATGGTATGAAACTTTGCACTCTGCGGAATTAAGAGGTGTATAGGTGTGGACAACTGAGCAGATGGATGTTCAAAACAGTTAAAGGGAGTACATTTCTTTTTTTTCAGATTAACAGAGCTTAAAATTTCTCATTAAACTACATGGTCATTTTCTGATCAAAATCACTGCAGAAAAATGTAATAATATCAAAATTTGGGGTTTTGGTGAGAATATTTTCAATTTTTTTTTTTCTTTGTCCTTTCTGCTTTGTATCTGCTAAAAATGGGAAGAGAGATGAAGGTAGTGATAGGGTAAATGTGATGAACAGGAACTGAAATACCAAAAAAAACTTCCCTCCCCCTCTCCAGCTTTCAATTTCTATTTCAAAACTGAAAATTGAAAAGCAAAATTTCCTCCAAAATATCATCGGCAGCACTTTTGCACTTTTTTACTAAAAAGTTTCAAACAGAAATCATGTATTTGTATTCATAATGCTTTGAAAGACTTTAAAAGCTCTAAGTTGTGTAATAGTTATTTTATATAACTGCACGATCTTGTCATAGCTCTCTTCTCCTTTCTATTACTTCTTCACTATGCACTGCAATTAGTTATGTATTTCCATCAGTCATCAGTCTCTACCTTTATTGTTCATGTCTGCAATTAGCATTTGTTTTTCACTAGTGATAATTACAGACAGTCATGTGGCACCTCTGTTCCACAATGCCTGGAATGTCCCAAAACACTTTAAAAATGATTTAGTACATTGTAGTAGGAGACACACAATAGTTTCTCCTTCTTTCCCCTCCCAAGATCATTCATGACTCTTGAAAACATTTAGGCTCATTTTCTCTCTGAAGTTTCATGTTTCAAACACACAAAGTACAAAATGATTTCTTATATGTGAGAAGAACAATGAGGAAACCTTATACTAGAGAAATATTCAAGAAGATAACAGATAAACATTTATACTATTGAACAAAATACACTGAGGCTGTACCTTCAAGTACTATACATAATTCTGGTCTTACATTCTGGACTTTCAAACTGCATTCAATTCAGAAAAGAGCTATTAAGTATGACTAGAGAAGGGAAAGATCACCTCTTGAGAAGGGACTGCAAGCTCATGGTTTTCTTAGCTTAGCAAAACAAAGACTGAGAGGGGATAGGACTTCAGTCAATAAACACATCAGGATAAAAGCAGACAGGGAAAGGTGAAGAGCTATTTAAGCTAAAAGCTAGTATGTGCATAAGAATAAACAAACATAAAGTGTCCATGCATGAATTTTGAATGAAAATTAGGAAACGCTTCCTAACACTAAGAAGAACAAAAGTCCTTGGAGACTATTCTGATAGGACTGTTCATCTGTGGGACAGATCTGACTAGTATTAAGATGGAGCAAATGAGAGGACTTTTATAACACTTTTGATTATTATAGATGTTTAAACTCTGTGGCCCTGACAGTTCCCAGCAATCCTGTATTCCGACTTCCATTAGAGCTGCTTCCTAGCACTGTGGCTGTTATAGCATGTAAATTCAGACCACCCCCCTATGTTAGAAGTATCAGATCCCAGATCTGAGGTCTCTATACAAGGAATGGACAGAAATTATTTCAATGTTGACTTAGGGTCTTTAGTAAACTCTCATGGTCTTGAACTAATGGTACATTCACATGCTTCCAATTTTTATGGATGTTCAAGTTGCACAATGTCTTTGTTACAAATATTAATGGAAATGCCTTCTAAACAAGAAGCAAACTCTGAAAGGCATAAGGACCATCAGCTGCAGAAGCTACTTTTGATCTAGCTAATCTATCTATATGCTTTACCAGGAATTTTTGAAGTGCTTTTGTATATCTAATATATATATTTTAATAATAAGCATTTAGAATTCTACCATTTCTTTGTCCGTGTGTATATATATATCCGTTTCTACATACAGTACACACATTCATATTCATATACATATACGTATTCATACATACATACTCTTCCATATAATACTCCTAACGGACAGCAGAGTAAGTACATGTTTACTGGAAGGTTCTAAATGGCTTTGAACACTTTTAGTGAAACGCTTCAACATTTCTCTAACATAATGTTTTGAAAGGGCCTAGGGTCAATACAAATGAAATATATGGAGGCTAAAAGAAAATTTGACAGAAAATTTGTTCAAAGAGCACAGTAAGGTGGCATGTAAAAACAATAATGGGCCATTATGCTGTCTTATTAGAGAAATTAAAGCATTGCACACACCGTCTGACTCATAGTGTCTGGCTTTTCTACCGAACAACTTGAAACCTGTATTTTCAACTCAAGCAGTGATTTTTTAAGTGTAATTTTTTTTTAACAGCAAATATTTAATAAATCAGATGTGGCAAACCTTTTTGGTAAGTTCAAAAGGCAGAGAGCCACCAGACTCCTGCAAATAACACAAATAGTGTTTGGTTACGCAAGAACTAGCATTCATATGCAAACAGGCTAAATGCAGGTTTTTCAGGTGCAAACAAGGTTGTATAATCTTCTGTGAATACAGCAGTAAAGGAAAAGAAGTAGCATATATGTACTAATATATGAAGGACCTATATACCCTATTATCTCTTAAATTAGAAATGGACCTGCAGCACTGAATTTAGTTCTGGGGATATGTCTGCCTCAAAAATATGCAGGATGTCACAAGCAAATTTTCCAAGCAGCTTTTCTTCAGAAAGATACAAATTCCGTTCAGTGATAGAGCTTATGCCATTACTTCAAATAGAACTTACTTTAGCTGCCAAAGCTTCTATACTATGTTGGGTTGATTACTTTTGCCATTATAAAAAGACAGGAAAAAAATGCCCCTAAAAAGACATGATTATATTTTAGAAAGCTTCTCATAGAGTCTACCTTTACACTTGATCTCCTCTGCTCATCTCAGCCCAAATATTTATGATGTTGGAACACTAAATAGTTATTTGTCAAAAAAATTTAAAAAAGGACACCACATTTGAATTTGTTACAGGGTGCCAGTTCTGCAACTACCTCATTGCACTGACATCAAGTACATTTTTCTATGGATATATATGTAAGACGTCTGTCTGAATTTATCTGACTGAAAGTGATTGATGTATATACTGTATTCATTTTATAGAAGTTAATAAATATAATTTGCCAAGATGTGTATAGAAACATTAACAAATTAACTGGGTTATACTCTTACTTGGGATACAGAGAGCTACAGAAGTCAAGAATATGAGTCACTGTGACTCAGTGACTAAACACTTTACTCCTAGGCCTTCCAAGACATTCATTAGGTTAACATCTAGCTAACTCACACATTGCTGGACAAATTTTATGTTCATTCTACTTTTGTGAGATACGGATGCATCATCTCCTTTCTGTAGATGTGAATCTAAGGTCTAAAGCAGAGTCAATGAACCAAAGTTACCTAAGTCTAGGAACTGAACCTCAGTCACTTCAATCATGCATTTACTGAAATATCAGTCTCCACTCTCCTTTGCTCTTAGGCAGCACTCTACAGCTAAATGTGCAGGTACAAAGCACCTGGAAATGTTAGAAGACTCTAGACAGAACCATCCAGATTATAGCACAATTGTGTTTACAAGGACCACTACAAATTAGCTTATCCTTTCCTGGACTGATGTGTTTTGTGTCATTTGTTCTGAAAGATCTCAAAAACTTCTCAAGGTATTCTGTAACAATAATCTCTTTTGTTTTCTACTGTTATCTGAAGTAGATCTTTCTTTCTGAAATTTAATCTTTTTACTTCTTGTTTTCCCCATTGTGAACCAGTAGAACGGGCTATTTGCTTCTTCAAAGCAGTCTTTAATAAACCTGAAGGCTTTATCGTGTCAATTCTGATTCTTCCTTCTTTTAACTGATGAAATCCCATTTCCTCCTATATTTCCCAGTTGGTCATTTTTGATGATGTGTGCCTGCCTGGGTGCAATGAATTGCACTTTTGTTTTTTAGTATTGGTGAAACAAGTCAAAAAACAGCTAATAGTAAAAGGAATTTCCTCGGATGAATACCAGTCTAGAAGTGGTGGCACAAAATCAAGACATTTGCTCCTTCACCACCTGTTCCTGTTCCTCCCTGCTTATTTAGATTTGAAGGAAGAAACACATAGAGTACAAGCAGTGGTCCTCAGCTGCTCCTAGCCATCTGTCAGTGCTGAAGTTATCTATGAAAAAGAACAGCATAAACCTGCTTAGTCTCTATAACCTGCCCCTGGATCCTAAATTGAGTTTAAATTGGCTGAACTTAAGTATTTGTGCCACTGTATGCTTACATTTACTTGTGAATACAAATTACCACTCAGACTGCAGGTGAGTCTTCTCCTGGGGCCTTTTTGTTTGCTAGTTTGCAAGGACTAGTACCCGCTAGTTTGCAGGACTAACGCAAAAAAACAAACAAAAACAAACCTGAACAGGGACCAGTTAGGTGACAACCTGCTCTCCAGCTGTTGGATAGTGGTTGATTTGTGCTTTGGTTGTCAGAGTTCACACACTTTCACAAAATATTTATTATTGTTTTTAAATTTATAGTTATCATGTGAATACAAAGATCTCTATGTAAAAGGTTGAAATATGTATTTTTATATATAATTTCATTTTGTCTTTTCAAATCCCTTTACGATCTCTTTATGATCTTATCCTCTACCTTATAATGTGTTAATATGCTCAACAGACTAAATTGATGCAATTTGGAAACACATTTTCATTAATTAATTTTGGATTTTAATTTTGAATTTGACATGATTCCATGTTATTAGATGTGTTTTTTATTTTACTGTAGAAAAGGCTAAAAAGAACTTATCACAGCATGCATTAACTCATACTTTTATCATTTTCATTTTATTCATTTTCTACTTAAGATAAAAAGTTTTAGTACCAGTAAATACACGTATGTGCGCGCGCACACACACACACACACACACACACACACGCATCACTAGGCACATCCATAGAAAAAGGGAATTAAAATGTGTAATTTTCAGGATATAAAATATTTGTCCAGCAGTTTCTACTGTTTAACTCAGAATTATATGAAACTCTTTATATTTTATACAGCAAGGTTTGGTGGCAGGGAGAAGTGCTGACTCATGAGCTGAACGCAGGGACATCACAGTGTGAATCTCTGCAGGCAGACAAAACTTGGCAGCCTTCATCACAAATTAGGGAAAATATATACAGAAAAATAATATGACAAAAGGTGCAAGGTACTAAGGCTTACAGATGTTTTGATTACAGCAGACATATAAACAGTGGTGGATGTACTGAAATAAGAAATAGAAGAAAGTTGCAGCAAAATTTTAAGGCATTATGTGTATTTGTATTAGGAGACTCATGAGAAAGTGGGATGAACAACTGTTGGGACTTTTGCAATTGAATCCTAGTGGCTGGATCACAGAACAGGAACTTTTTCACTTTCAGTTTTTGTGTTTTGGCTGAGCTAGCACATCTCGATGTTTTTGCCTTTTGACTCATACTTTTGCTTCTGCTAGTTTGCACTGCTTCCATCTCTCCCGATTTGCTGAGTTTGACTTTGAGAGGAGTGTAAAGATTTACTGCAGTAGGAGAACACAGGAACACACTCCGAATGTCCTAACATCCCTCCTACTCTTTGCAGAGGGAGAAGAGAGAAAAAGGAAGACCAGGGAGGGCCAGAGGCAGCACAGCCAAGTGCCCATGTTCTACCTCGAGGTTTCTACCACCTTTTTGCTCCTTTCATCTGAAGGAAGACAAGAGCAATTCGTCAATAAGATCAAATAGCTGAAATTTGGAATACAGCTTCCTGGATAAAAGCTAGCAAGGTCATTTCATCTGAAACGTCCCTTTCCAGAACATGAAAATGTCTTAAAAGCTTCTCAGCCCAGACAACTGGCGTAAGAGTGATTGGCTCACTTAGATCAAGCAGACACTTCCTGAAAGACGCACATCTGCTTTAAGTATACATTACCCTATAATTCAAGTGAAACATAAATGGGAAGAGGGGGAGAACTTTACATAGATTGAAAAGCTACTGTTAGATTTCTCAAAAATCTCTGTGATGAGGACAAGTAGAAGAAAACTTACAGCCGTGCATAGCTGTATTTACTAGTCAATATTTTCTTCATATTGAAAGGCATTTACCTCCACAGAGCACGAGTTATACCATGCATATGCAAATCTCACATTTGCACTGAACCAGTTCTGGAGGTACTTCATGACTATGAGCTGCTGGTGCTATTTTAAAGTATCCCGAAAGCAGACAGATGCCACACCCAACTTTTAAAGGAGCTTTAGTTTTCAGCAGGCCTCAATTTTTGTAACAGAGTAACCTGGGCCCCAGACAAGCATAGCACTCACCAAAGAGCGAGATCAGAGAGACCTTGGAGGAGTAAAGGGGGAAAGCTCTGGGTAACTGAGGCATCGGCATTCAAAGACCGACTCCGAATTAGCAGCTGATAACACTTAGCTCCTTTGGATCATTGATAGCACAGTAGATTTGTGGATATCTACTTTTCACCACTGATTTGGCCGGTGATCTCTTAGTATCGTTCTAGTGATTTAAAGCCACTTTTAGGCTGTGCATAGTGAGGAATACAGGAACTCAGGAACATACTTAAGGCATGACTACTTTGTACTGAGTCATTATATTTCTGCTCTCTGCACTTCAAGGTTTTGAGTACACTTTTCAAAACACCTTGATTCATTTCCTATTCGAAACAATATTTTGTTATGTTTTTCACTGTTGGACTTTTGAGGAAAATTTAGCTGAGGCCTCTGTCTTAAAGTGCACTATTTGTTCGCATAGTGAGATCCATGAGAAACGTGGATTTCATTTCTTCTTTGCTTCAGATGCCCAGACATCACCACTAAGGGCCTAACGCATGTTGTTTACTTCTAGCCGAGTCACTGAGGCTGTTGTCATGCAATTTCAGAAATCTGCTGCAGCTAGCTTTGGGTACCAAATGGAATCGCAGAAAGGTAGAGGTTCTTGATTGAATTTATTTGTGTTTGAATCTGTCATGGATAAAAGAGCCAACAAATAATAAAATAGATGCAAGCCTCTGTAAGTCAGCAGCCACCTGCTACCTCTGGGCTATTAGAGGGGCCCTCAGCATGACAACACAAATCCATGCTGGCAGGCCAATCACAGCTTTAAAAAGCCCTACCTCAGCTCAGCTCGTCAACTCAGTCAGCAGAGTGACAGCAATGTTGAAATTTCATTTTTCCTGATATTAGTTGTGAATTGTTTTATCACGTTATTTTTACTCTCACCCTCTTGCTGTCTTTTAAATGCTGATAGTGTTGATAGCTTTAAAATGCAGTCTATCTAGTTGCTCTTCTGAGAAATGGAACTTTGGTTCCACTCTTTTTTTTTTCTTTTTTTCCCCCATGAATAGGCTGAAGCTCTTGTTTCCTTTCTCCCCCTTCTGTACATCTAAATCATGTAAATTACAGGGAACTGTAAAAGTCAAAGTACTCATCACAGGCACCATAATTATTGATAATAATCTATTCTTCAAATCCGGCACCATTCCACATGCTGTTCACTGATTTCAGGCCCATTTTTAGAATGAGTCAAATTCTGTACTGACTTGTATCACCTGCAACTACATTTGAATCAACCCTATGAATTTAGGAAGTGGGAAAACAGAATTTTTATATATGATGGTATACTGGTACCTTACAATGGTATCTCACATAACAAAGGACTGACAGGAGGAAACAAGAATGAAATCTTGGCCTCAGCATACTCAGTAAAAGTTTTGCCAATACATTCCACAGGGCTGGGATTTCACCCCCATGGAGTGAATTTGAACGGAAGATGAGAATCATGTACTTGATTTTTTTTTAGTTGTTGGCTTTGAAAATGCAGTCCAAAGCATCTTGCCAGCACCAGAGGCTATAGAACTGATATTTAGAGATGATGGAAAAGAGAGAAAGCAAATAAAGCTGTAACCTATTTCTTTTCCATATGTTGTTCCTAATCACTGTGCATCAGTGATTTACAATGAATGAAACCTCTTTCATATCTTCAGCAGGGTATCATGGAAGCCTAATGCTTGTGCTCATTATAATGATCTTAAAACTTTCTATATGGTCTCTTTTCCTTTTAGTAAGCCTGAGCTATATTAATCTGAACCCATTACAAAAGCAAATTCAGTTTTAAACCACTGAAGGTAAATGGTGAGGTTTCTCGGGGACTACCTCAATATTGTATTTGGCCTTGGTGCAAGGAGTAGTCTCAAGCCAGCAGACTGCAGTAATACCATCTCTGAGTGACCTGATTTTCTTCAACCCCCCATTACCAGACTGTATATAGGAGAGAAGCTTCAAGCTTATCAAGGAAGACTGGCTCTTCTTCAGTCCCTGAGGACTGACAAGTGAAAGAAGGAATGACCCATGGATTCAGATGCAGGGCCAAACATACAGCATAAGCATACAGAGTTATTCTAGAGATTATCCTGTTCTTTCTCTTCCCTTTAAAATTCCATCAGCGTGGAGACAAGAACCTTTTTGTCTGCAGCTCCTGAAACTTTTTAAGACAAAATTCCTTTGTTTTTCCAGCTTTTTCTGTTTTTCAAATTCTTTTTGAATCTTGCAGCCGTATCTCATGGTGTTTTATAATTTCTATCCTGTAACAGTATTGTTTTACTATGAAACCTATTAAATAAGTAAATAAACATGGAAGGGACTTTGCTTCTCAAAGCTGCATTGTACAACAAATCTTTTCACTCCTACTATACTTTTATACTTGTATAGAACCCATGAGAAAAGTTCCACTAATTTAGAAGTGAATAAACCTTTTTTTCTAAGGAACCAGTATTGTGCGCCTTCTTCATCCAAACTCCCACATATACAGTAAGTATAACACAGTCCAGTAATAGCACAATGCAATAACTGCTGTACTAAAATACATTCTCATAAGCAACAGCCGTCAGCTAAAATTCTTTGTAATTTTCTCTTGAGATAAATTTACCTTTTCTTTCTGCCTACATTAGTCACAACTGGATACCACACAGAGCCAGAACAAGATTCAATAACCTTTGAAAAAACCTTTCCTACCTACGAGGTATAGTGGGTATTTTGGTAGCTGACCTAATAACTCATACTAAGAAAACAATTATTTTGCGTGTGTGATTAACAAGACATTAGCAAATGGAGTGCTACTATTAAGGTGCATTTTCTCAGGCAATCTCTAGTTTCTGGAAAGAAGCAATAAAACTAGAATCTAAAGGTCTCTATTCCTTTTGAATCTGGGACTTCCCTTCTTATTATTCCCAGTCGTGAATGATATATTGAAATATGTACCTTATGTCACACTGTTCATCATCATGTCACATTGTATCATGTCACTTTATGTAGTTCAATATGACAGATGCATCTCTAAACCAATGCGTCATCATGTCCCTTGGCATGAGGAGAGGTGAAAATAAATACATTCTTGTTTTGTTTACCATTAACTATTTCCAGAAAAATAAAATAATTGAAAAAATGCCTTTTATTTAATTTTGGAATATTTTAAGAAGTAAATGAAGTGAAAGGGTGGAACCTCATTTGCTTTTTAAAAATCATTAGTAATAGGTGCTCTGAGTGAATCATTTCATTTTGTTATTTCTTTGATTTAGAGAGTACAAAGAATACACCTGTAAGCAAGTTATAAGCAATAGTTATATATACTATAGATAGCTAGGGAAATTATAGATTTGGAGAAAAATGTCTAGTGGACTGAACACGTAGTAAATTCCTTTTTTGGATGATAATGAAAGATTGTATTTAAATGTTTAAGACATACATATTAATTAACATTAGAAGTTATTTTGTTTTCTTTTCTAATTTGTCTGAACCACATTCTAGAAATTATTTCCACGCTATACTCAGTTGGCTTGGTATGCAATACACTGGAATCACTGATATGTTCTTTTTGCTGTGAAGGACTCCAGTGATGAAATATGCTGTAAAACTAGCTTAGTTGGCTGGAAGGCCAGACTCTAGCCTGCTTTGCATTACTAATGTTATGCAAAGCAGGTGGGCCACAGTGATGGATTTGGCTTAGTGCTCATATAATTGTGTATAGGTGGCCCAATTTACCACTGGGTTACTTTAGTCCATTACGAGTGTAATTCCAATGAGCCAAATTCACTATTTCCTAAAGCAGAAATGTGAGGGGAAAGGCAGCCTGTCACAGAGCATTACGGTTGCCTAATTGTCTGTTCAGTCCCCTTGTAGTTGCATCTAAAGTCCCAAGTTAAAGTAGATGGCACCGATGCATCTTTCACTGGCCACTGCTCTCTAACCCCCGCCCCAGCTCCTTTTCTGTATTTCCCATAATATTCTCTCATTTGCTAGAGGCCATAACTCTAAAGCCCTCTTGTGTTTTAAAATAGAAAAGCATTATTCATTTCTCAACCCTTAGACTGTTTCTAGTCAACGTTTAGAATTTATGAGAAGCAGGGACTGATGGCATTGGAAAGCGAAGTCTTCTGCACATGCAAACGTGTTACAGGCAGGTTGATATCCCTAATCCACCTTTGTCCACTTGTTTTAAGCCTTACCTGAAGAGTTTGCTTTAGGGTTTGGAGAGTAATGCTGTAATGTCTATCCCAAGATTTCTGGTAACAGAGTCTGTCTGTGTTAAGTGAGGAAATGAAAGGAGAGAGACCATTAAATGGACAGAGTGGACCAAGAAATAGCCAGATACGGACTCAATCTCAAAGTCCCCATGATCCAAGCTTCCAAACTACATACTTAAAAGTAGATAAAGTTACCAAAAACACACATTGATGTTGTGGCTACACTGCATTGTTAGTATTTTATAGGCACCTTCATGCGCTGATGAGGTACGCTGCAGCACCATGCAATTCAGCCTTGGAATGATTTTCAAGCCAGCATTAACTCTAAAAGATTTCACATCCGTCCCTGTCTCTGCATTTCCATGTTATATGTTGTTACCCATCTCTAATACAGCTATTTTAAGCAGGTTTGGGTATGCAAGTACAAGCTAAATGGCATTTAGATTGTAGTGAGGTGTGTAGTGTACCTTCTTACCTTGAAGGAGGTAAAAAAAAATTCAATAAACAGGTGAAAAGCATCAGTGAGAAAATCTCCCAGTTTCTCTGGAGCCTTGGGAAAAAAATATTGATCATCCTTTAACAAGAGAGGGAAACGTTTTGCTTTCTCTTTATATTTAATCCATCAAGAATATTCCAGATCATTCTGCTAGTAGCAGATACTCATGCTGTCACTCTCTGGTCATATGTTTCAGTTCAATAAGAAATAAGGATTGATTTATTTCTGATATGTAGAAAAAATGGGCATTTTTTTTAAAGAACAAAAGAATGCATTATTTTGTTTGATACTGCTTACACTATTCAGATGACTTTCTTAACTAGGAGCTGATGTGTTGTAACCAGTCTATTTCTTGCTAAGCTTCACATTGTTCTTATGGAGAACGGGCAGGAGACAAATGTTTTGCATATGATGTTGTCACATAGTTTTAATGATCCATCTTTGTGAAATGAGAGAGGAAGAAGAGGCTGAGAAGCTTAGTTATTTGGATGAGGACTTAATTAGGAACTCAGTTCTATAAGACTAATATTGCTTTCTGTTCTCGTTTGTTCTTTTTGTAATAGGAATAATAACATGCCAATTGTATATGATTATGGATAGCTATTTATGGAACTAGACTTTGCCTCTACACTTAATTATGCTTTCACATATGAGGTAAGCATTCTATTGCCACTGTGGCATTTAATTGAATCTATTTTTATTTTCTTCCTTTCTATCAAGCCTTGCATTGATAGATGTTTTGCTCACTTTTCTATGCTCTATACCTTACTTACATGACAAATTTTCTGGTGACCAAATATAACTGGTGTAAAAACTTTATACAATATAGAATTATTTAATTGTATATTTTAGAAATTTCTGGTTTTGTCTGTTTTCCTAGATAAATACGGTTACTGTGACCTTATTGTGAGTCTGCATTTATGTGCATGTGCATGTGGAAGTATACATGGGCCTATTTTTCAGCAGTAGCTTTTGAAATTATCGATCAGTTTTAATTGACTTTGATACGTAGATATCGCAAAGATAGCGAGACTCCACAAGCTTTGTGAAAATAGGTGACTGAATAGAAAAAAAGGAATTTCTAGAGAAAAGCCAACAGTTTTGCTGTTTGCTTGACTTGAGATAACCTCCATGGGAAAGGAAGAAACTGGAAATCATGGAAGCTTTTATGGAAAAAGTTTTGTTTTGTTTGAGAAAGGGGTGCAGGGGAGAATATAGAATACTTTCATTCATATGGTCATAAGTGTGCACTACCAATATCAATGAAACATGAAATGGTTTTCTATGCCATTTCCCCCTCTCCCCCCCAAAGAATTTGAATATATAATTTTAAACAGTATTTATCTGCTTTGGTTTGTATAGTTTGTACAAAGGCCATCTGACCAATATGCCGTGTGTGCGTAACAGCCTTTTAAATGGCGTCCTTTTCTTTTTCATACAGCGTTAAAATATTTAGGAAAAATTGACTCCTGCCAACATAACAAAATCAACATTGAACCAGCCTTGTAAACTTTGGAGAATTCCAAGGTATGGAAATATATATGCTTGTCATTAGAAGTTCTCCATAAAAGAATTACTGTGTTGTTGAGAAAATTTTCCTCTGAGAACCTGGATATCTTAGTTATGTGCACAAGGTAATGCATATGATCTAAATTAGGAAGGAGGAAGAGATATATCTCAGGAAGTCACTAATGGATCAGCAGGTGGTGTGCTGACAAGTCCAGACAAAAAATTTACCAAAGTAAAACAGCAGACACAGAGTTCTGTACCCTAGAGATTTTCACAGAAAGATAAGAGAATACATCAGACTTCGTGCGTTGGAAAGTTTTGAAGGAGGATCTTACAGGATTCTGTGTGAGAGCTGATGTGATCAGAATCAACTGACGATTCCTGATGATATTTATATTCTGCCTACAACTAACTATACTTTGAATTTGAAATATTAGAACCTAAATTGGTTGGAAAAAATGACAGAACTATTCCAGGGGATTCACATCTGATGGTTTATATATGAAGGAATGTATGTTAATTAAAATTTTGTTATAATTACCAGAACAGCATATTCCAGTTCATCAAGACGTTTTCTGGTGGTATGAGATGTTGCATGTGCCCATAAGGCTGGTTGAGTATGTGGTCCTCTCCTGCTAGGAACCTTATCTGCTTTTTCAGAAAGATAAAGTGGTTCTTTGCATGTAACTGAATTACCTTCCTAGGGTGCTCCTTTTTACCTTCTGTCACATCCTCTTTGCCTGAAAAAAAGAACCTGAAACATTTTTGACATTCAGAGGATTTTGAAAACTGATCTCAGTGGATCGTGTGCAAGAGAAGAGTTAGACGTCTTCTTCGAAGGTCGCAGAAAGGATATCTGAATCTTTAGCTTTATAATAAGCAAATGGATTTCTTAAGAAGTCCTATGGAGAAGTAAAAAAATTCTGTTAAAATGATGGTCCATATTACCAGAGCTTTATACCCTTTGCCAAAAAGGAAAACGCTTCTGTTAATGTACTGTGCATGTTGGCTGTTTGGTGAGCCTCCCTTAGCATCACAGTGTACTTCTGCCTCATTTCAGTGATTCAAAATCCAAAGTGTTTAGGTCACTAATTCCTCAGTGATTTTCTGTATGGACAGTGCAAGTGATTCAGTTTTCCTGACCCAGTCATCATTTTATTAATCTTGCTCTGTCCCACAGCGTTTCAAGCCTAATCTAAGGCCTAGGACCCTATTGT
The DNA here is from genome assembly GCF_036370855.1 of Dromaius novaehollandiae. Taxonomy (NCBI): domain Eukaryota; kingdom Metazoa; phylum Chordata; class Aves; order Casuariiformes; family Dromaiidae; genus Dromaius; species Dromaius novaehollandiae. The sequence continues at coordinate 43,237,573 of NC_088100.1, read as the reverse complement.
GCAAGGCAACGTGCATATTTAGATAGCAAAAAGGAGTTTTGTACTCCAGGTAAGAATTTATTCCAATCAGCTGCCATTCAGAGAGTAGAACAAGAGAAAATAGATGCACTCAAATAGATGAGGAATTTATAAAGAAGAAGAAAATATGATAGAAATAGCCAAGCTATTGTGAGATCATTCAGGAGGCAGATGAAGGAGTATAATGGTGTTGTTTGGCAGCTGTGTGTAGAAAGAGTCGCTCAAGCATGGAGGATATCACAGAAGTCATGGAGCCTATTGTTTTAGAATGTATTAAAGATTTAAAATTCAAAGATAAAAATTTGAATCAGAGAAACTTGAATCAGAATCAGCTCTCAGTAGACTGGTAAGATAGATCAGTAATGTCCTGAAAAGTGGAGAGAAGCACATTGCTTGATTAAATGAAAAGATGGAACCAGTAGGCAGGTGCAGGGAAATAAGTAACAAAGTCAAAACGGTGGACTCCTTTCAGCAGCATTTTGTAAGTCTTGGATAAGGCTGCTTTTTAATACAGTGAATGTTGAAGTAATTGAGATGTGAGGAGAAGAAAGCCTGGACCATAGACTTATCCTGTGGGCCAGGAGAAATAGCTTTTATTTTACACTGGACAAAGACCTATAATACTTAAACATAATCTGGATGGGAAGACCTTTAATGACATCTGAATGGAATTTAAAGTAAGGTTGCCAGCAGGAGGATGGCTTTGTCCATCATGATCAAGAAATTAAGAAATGAAGATCTCTTGGGAGGAGGAAAGGAAGGACATTTAAAATTTAACCATTTTGAATTTGAACTAATAACTACATGATACATATGAAAATGTCAGACAAGCCAAAAGTTTGCACAACCAATTTCTGTCTGGAAATTCTGTACATTGTCTATCTGTCTGTGTTGATGGTATACAAGTTACACAGATGCACATTTTCCTTACATTTTCTATATCTTGGTCAAATCAAATAAAATGTCTTCCCAAGAGGTGATTTCTTTTATGAGAAAAGAAACAGTGATACTGGGGTAATATAGAGGAAATAGACGGAACTGGCTTAGCCAGCTCTTTAATCTTTGGAAAGACTGCACATGAGAGAAAATGCAGGAAATACATAAAGAATGGTAGAAGACAGATGAATCCTCTGATGTGACTAGCTTTGTCCTTATAACTGCATTACAGATGAGAAAAACCCTGCAATCTACACGTTTTAGACCAAATCACCAACAGTGCATCAACAGATAAAAGGAAAAAAAAAATGTTTGTTGCACAATGTATCCTTCCAGTCAGGACAAAATTCTCTAGAACTATATAGCATACTTGAATACAGCTCCTCATTATAACTAATGAAACATGCCAGCTAATGGTATTGCTGGTGGTCATGATCAAATGCAGCTTCTATTTAACAAGCCAGTACAAAATAATACGGTTTCTGATGAGAGAACATTTGCTCTTTATCTCATAATCACAAGGAAAAAGCCTGTTTCATGGACTGAACTCATATCCCTTTGTAAAGTATTGTGATATGCCTACCAACAAATAGCTTCTGATTTTTATTCATAGGATTCTGTCACCAATAACTGGTTGAAAAGGGAAGTGTCGGAATCAATTGTGTTTTAGATGTGCATGCAGTGAACTGATAGGAATAGTCACTGGGTATCCTTTAAAATTGCGTTTTACATCAAACAATAGAAATTGTTTTCTCTTTAGTGTTCAAAATATCCCACTATTTGGTTCAAATCTCCTCGTGATACATATAGGTAAAGAAAAAACATTTCTAGGGATTGGAAAACAGTAGGGTATTGTCACTCATGATTTTTTTTTGAAGCGGAACAGTAGATATTGAAGGTTTGACTGGGATAACTTTTCATACTGATAATTCTATGAGTTCTATTTCTTTGTTTTTGTGAAATGGGATAACTCATGATCTATTAATAAAAGCTATGCTACTTCCTGCTGTTAATGCTCTCCCTGTTTTTACTGATCTTTTATGCCACAGAACATTTTTCCTGTTCCATGTCTGAATGATTCCCAAACTCCCCAAAAGCTTTCAAGATAGGTGCATGAACACTCGTGGTGTGAGTTCTCGCATGTACTTAGATTTGTGGGAACCTTTTGCAATGAAACCTTGCAAAACTTGAGATGTGAGGTTATAATCCAGGATATAATATGGAAAATAATTGTTTTATCTTTCATTAACATTCAGAACAATGTTTGAGAGGTGTACATTTGTCTTCCTCGATTAGTACAAACATCCATGTTTGTTCTTAGGCTTCATAAACGTATTTATTGAGGCAATATTTGAAAAAATATGTGGAGCTAAATGAAATCTCATAAATTTACTAGTATAATCTAGGATTTCACTTCTACTGTACTTAACTGAAGCCAACTCAAAATGTAAAAGGAAATTCAAGGGTTCAGCTGAACTGAAACTAGGAAAGATTTGGTGAATCAAGAATGCTGTGAGACTATAAAGTAATTGTTGATCCTAAGAACACCTTTCCTATGCTTTTATTTGTTCTTTTGGCTCTAGCTGGCCTGGCCCACTGGGCATGGACACAGCTTTAATGCACTTAAAGGAATATCGTATCATGGAAATTTTATCAACAGAGAGATGCAGTCTCTTTCCTTCAAAGGATTATATGGGACTTTCACAGTAGATATTCCTGCTCTTAATTTCTCCTTGGAGAAAACAATTCTATTTCCATTAATTAGTTCTCTAGCTTAAATATCATGAGTTATATCTTCCTCCATAGTTATTACTGTATTTTCAGCAATTAATGCATTGACTAGCTCTTTTGTAAAATTTTAAGCATCTTTCTATAGCCTACATTTTATGAAAATAAGAAGAAAAGGTACTATAGATTTCATGAAAACTACTCATGAAATATCTCCAACATAAAATTAAATTGCATCCAGATAAATGTTGGATAACTATCCAAAAGTTTCCCTGCTCATTTTCTCTCAGCTTTTGAAACTCAGAAGATAATCCACCTCTGTATTATACGTGTAAGCCAATCCAAGAAGAGCTGATCATTCTTTTTTTTTTTCCTTTTCCTATAAAGAACAAATCTCAGTTCTGTAGTGTCTCATAAATAAGAAGGAACATATCAGGAGGTTTCTGAAGTAGTCATTGTGCAAGTTAGGAAGTTAAGCATACTATTTCAGTCTGCATTTCTGCTTTTTTTTTTTTTTTTTTTTTTTTGTTCTTCATGAAAGATTATTTCAAGCTTTTTCCTTGTTTCTTTGGCATAGATGCACAGCTGCCACCAAACACCAGGATAACTATAATAGACAAAGCTGAATGAGATGTATGGCTTTACCAGGCCTTTCTACTTTCATCTGAGAACCAAGGAAATGTAGGTAAGATCGCTAGATGTACAAGAAGATGCTTGGTGGTCCTGATGATAAAGGATAGGAACCATTTTTATGATCATACAACAGTGTTAAAGCAGATATATTGTCATTCAGGAACAGAATTCGTATATTGGCATACTGTATTAAACACCTAATTGCAAAAAGATACTTAGACCTTTAATAGTTAAATTTACTATGGTCAAGCTATGAAAACAGATTGCTTACCTGTTTGACTAATATCAGGCAGATAAGCAATCTGTTCTGGCAGGCTAAGAAGAGCCAAGATAATTATTTTTTGAAAATTGAAAACATCCCTTTTTTTACTATCATACAAATATAATAAGAGAAAAATGCACCTACAGGGAATATCTGTGTTGGTTTTCAGTTAGCTCAATCAATCAGAATAAACATGATTAGTCAGAATAGGTTTACAGCCCAGATCATCATATATCAAATTGCACTGGGGAATATTTCTGCCTTTATGATGTGGCTAAGTAAACTATGCATAAAATAACGCAGTTCTTCCTGTGTCTCTGTGCTACTTAAAAATCAAAAGCATTCTATAGGGCAATCTAAAGCTTCAGTTATGTCTTCTTAAAGTGTAGATCATTATTCAGGCTGTAAAATGCTTGTGTATCTTACACATTCATTTGTCTGTTTTTTTTTTCTTTATTTTTTAATATGACAATAAACAACAAAGAGGAAGAACAGAAGACTTGTTAATAGCCTCACATAAATTAGAAATTCCTCATATTTCCAGTCAGATATACCTTACTTGACTGTCCTTGTATGCTGAAGAACAGTAAAATAGGTAATTGACCCTGACTGCTTATGACTCCTCAAGGAGTATGACATCAGAGAAAGAAATGTAGGTACAGAGCATCTATGGACAATATATTCACCCTTGGTTTCATTAAAGGACTTTTTGATTTTAACCTTCAGAAAGTTAAATCTTAATAGACTTCTATTTCACAAGCATTAAAACAAAACTCTGTGAGTCGGTTCCCATGACAGTTTTCTTTCTGTGTTAATCCCCACATTTAACAACATGTCACTTAAGGCAAAGGAAAAAAATCCCTGTAGGTCCATTTCTGCTCTCCTTTATACAGATGAAACACCCATTGACTTCGGTGGAAATTAGAGAGGGTGAAACTCAAAGGGAAACTTGATGATGTATGTGTATGCCCAAGCAAGAATGGCCATCTGTTATAAATTGTAGTATTGGCCTTACCAGTTCATGTCTGGAAAATGAAAGGATGATATAAGTGTTGCTACTTTTAACTATGTCCCTGTTGTTGTGTGCTGCTTTTTTTTTTCTTTTCGTCTAGTAGGCTCAGTTAAATCATATATTCTTTTCCCATTTGTCCTCTTGAAGAATGGAGTAACACTGTTACTTAATGGTTCAAATAATTTTCTTTTGGAACACAGATGGGACTCTTAAAAATAGCTAAGTGTTTTTCCTTGGATAGAAGAAATTAAGTTATTCTTTTCCTAATAATAATAGTAAAAAAAAAGTTATTTAAGTCTCAGCATAGGCAATTTCCTCACATTGGCACCTGAATAGAGATTCAGTCTTGCTTGAGCTTCATATGATACCCTTAAGGGGCACTGGCCGGAATGGTATGCATGCCATTTATGCATTCTACTAGAATATATTTGTATTTGTTCACTTGAGTTCACGCACTTTACAGGAAGTAAAGGAAGTGTTTAACGGCCTTTCCCTCATCTGGAGGCCTAGAAATGGTTCATAAGAATTGCTGCTACTAGAATTAACAGCTAATGGAGATTCTTCTTTCATTCAGTTGGTAAAGTCGGCGCTTTGGGATACAAGGGTCTTCAGTTCAACTTCCAGGAGAGGCAGATTCCTTACACAGCACGCCTTTTCTGATAATACATTCATGAACATTCAAAAAAGGACAAAGTGTCTTTGACAACTAGTCAGATTGCCTCTAAGTATTTGGAGACAGACAACCCATGCCAATCACAAATCCTTGGGAAAATATCATTCATTGCCCAAGAACACTCAAAATCCTTGCAAATTCGGATCAATGAAACATTATAGAGATGCCAGATATATATTGAGAGATTGTCAGGAAAATTAAATAAAATTGTTGTTTCTGGAAAGTCGAAAAAATAAAAGCCGACAAAGGTTGAGGGGTATACATGAGACTTAAATGATATAGTAAAATTATTTTGAAACCCATCACTTTTAGCACCAGTACAGGTTGGTATCCTTAATAAAAGTTATATATCTTTAGATTCAATAGAAAACTAGTTCAATGCAATCTATTACTTTCTTGATTATAATGCAGATTGGTAAAAATATCCAGTTCCCCTTGTCCTGTAGCCAGTACCTGGCAAGACAGAACATGATTATTGCAGCTAGCTTTTGGGATAAATATTTTAGGTAAAATGAAGGTGCTAATGCTGCTGCGATGAAGATCTATCATATACAAGTCATTTGTGACTCAGGAAGATGGGAGTACCCATTTCATGGGTATGAAATGTTATATGCATCAGACATATTTAAAAGATTGAAGATTATAAGACGAAGTTGTATCTGTGTAGCCATAGAATATATACATATGATTCTATATTGCACTTTATGTATTTCTATATGTATGTTTATTTAAAAGACAGAACAAAGTTTAATTCTATAAGAGCTGTAGGGAATTGCCCACATTTACAATAAAAGGCAGTTTCAGCAAGTAAAACCAAACCACACTTTCAGCTTATAAAACATATCTATTGACTCCACATCCTAATACTTTCAGAGGAATTTGCCATCCCAACATTCCTTGCCAAATAGTCACAATGGCATCAAACACCCAAATTATTTGCAAGTTATTTTTCAAAACAGAGGAACAAAGTAGTTGTCTCTGGCATGCAGCACTCTAAATGATGGAAAATTCTCTCTCCTAATATCACTGACGAGTCTCAGCCCTGTCACCTATCAAACAAGTTCTGAATGGGTATGTAGCTGTTATTTCTCAAAAGAGTGGAGTAATGGGAAATGTAGAAAGATAGCATGAATGTATAACCTAAAGTGAGCAGCACATTTACAAAGCTGCAGGACATTTTAGATTGTGCATATGAATGAGTTTACTATACAAAACAGCAAGAAACATTACGAAATTGTATGGACCATTATGAAAATGACTGGATTATGTTAATGATGTGATACTGATTAAGCAGGGTTAAAATTAGGCCTAATTTAAGTAAATTCCCACAGCAAATATCAAACAGTTGTCATGTAATGGTATCCCTGCAAATCACCCGTTCCCCTAGCTAATTTTCACAGCACTTTAATGGATGCTGGTGTTTTGAGGGTTAAATTGCCGTTAGCATACAGTAGTCAAGCTCAATGGAGAAGCAAACTTGAACAAAGAAGAATCAAGTTTTCTTGTGAATTTTTGCCTCATGGCTAAGTTCAGTTTAAGCCAACATAAGAAAGTTTCTGTGATTAGGCCCCAAAGCACAAAAATACCAATTAATTATGATGATTAGATATGTCTTCATTAGCAGCCTATAAATAAATCATACACAGCACTGCACAGCCCATATTTCTGTTACACTGAAGAGAAAAAATCCTTCCATGCAGTTTCGTAAAAGTCTAATTAATTTTAAATTTTGTTATAATTTGGCATTTGTACCATGCTATGGAACTTTCAGCGTATGCTTGTGTTTATACAAACTTATATGTCTGCTAGAATACAAAAAATATACATTTTTGCCACGCGAAGAAAAGGTTTCTAGATTCAAGACTGAAAGATGTCTAATTTTGTTTTTGATATTACTGTAAGTGTTCACTTGGAGTAAATCTTTTCGCGAGCATGAAACATTTGTAACTAAATGGGCTGAATCTTCATTACCTCCCCTCTTCTTCTGAGTCATATAAATGTTGTTGCATCCACTTATGGATGGTGGAAGATGCTCATATGTTGTATTGCAGAGCTGGTGATTGAATGTCATCTACATTAACAAATAATAGTGAAATGGAAGTGAATGTGTGGAGTGAAACAGCTGATGATGAGGGAAGTTGCTTTGGCCCAGTCCTGTGGGGTGTGCACTCGTTAGCAGCTGGAGCGTACTACGTGTGATCTGGAAGTACTTCCTCTGATTTAAGTCCCTCTAAGAGAAATCCATTTCATGAGCTCTGAGACCATTCCACAATGCGAACTAAAGAGAAGGCAGAAGGAACACTAGATACTAGATCTTGAGGGAAAGGGAACACAAGAGAAATCTCTTCAAAAGTGCGCTCCTCTTCTGAGCTGAAACACTAATGTAGATGCTCCCTGTTGGTATCCTTGTGTTTAACCAATATTATCTTCATCCCTACAGCAATCCCTTTATCTCCATTTTTTCTAACATGCTAGTCACCATGATGTTTAGCTGTCATCAGTTGCTATAGGAGACCATACTTAAATTTGTGTACCTTTCCAAAATATCTCTGAATTTAGGGAATACTGTCGATAAATTATACTCTGTGAAATAACCACTTTTGACATGTGCTTCAAATGCTTCCTCAAAGCCCCTTCTACTTGCTTTATTGTCCTCCACAATGAACTTGATTTTCTTGTACATCAGCATAGTATAATCACTCTTTTCTAGTTTATGGATAACAAAATATCCATACTGCCGTTCCCTCCAATTTCAGTATCTTTTACCTCCTTTTGCTTAAAGTGTCAGGCTTTGGGAGCTATTTTCATGCTTTGACTTTTGTTTTAAATTTTAAAGGCATTCACACTTTAAGATTAAGCTTTTCAGATGTCCAATTACAATTGAGATGAAAGTACTTTTTTTTTTTTTTTTTTTTTTTTAGTCATCTGACGAAGAACTTGACTTCCAAAGTCAAGTCATTCCAAGAAGGCCATTATTTTTAGGTACGTGAAAGTTCCCAACTATTTTTAAAGAGGCCAAAAAACAGAAAAGAATCTTCATCAGTGAAAATAGAGAAATAATAATTAAAGAGCATTTGTGTCAAAGACAATGAACCTGAAACTCACTTTCAACTGCTGACTATCTGAGAGCTGCCTAAACCACGCAGACACATTAATTAGCCAATTGTTTGTTTATTTGACTGTTTTTTTACTTCAAAAATTGCTGTATGCTTCACATTGGGCTTAAACAGAGAATGAACAACTACATGCCCGCTTCAGTCCCAAATATATAAAATAAATGTTCACCTCCTAATACCTAGAACAAAAACTAGACACAGCCTCCCTACAAACACAAAATTCAGTGGAGAGATATATAATCAAACTTTTTTTTCTCCATCCGAAAATTAAACATAAAATTGCTTTTTGATATTATCAAAGCTCTGGAGAGACTTACTCCCATTGACTTCTTCTGTTTGAATCTATTGATCCAGCTCACCACTCCTACTAGGAGTATATTTAGCTCCTTATCAGCATTCCACAGCTAAAGGTCTCTCTTAGAGGTGTACTGTCCGCCTGCTTGGGAATATGTACTTGGGAATATGTTCTTCTGCCTAAAAACACATGCAACTACTCCTTCTCTTTAAAACGTCACTCAAATTCTTGGTAAGAAAGTCAAAAGAGTAGCCTATTTTCTATAAGAATGCAAAAGAACATAACTTCATCATAATTTTATTCCATTCAGCCCACTTGGAGCCTTTTTTATACACTTAAACAGGACCATTAGACACATTAAGGAAGTTTTTTTTAACGGATGGTTCTATAGTCTTAAGGTGAGATAGGGTGTTCTGTGATTCGATGTAATTCTTTTTCTGTAATTCTTCTAAAAGTTTTTTGTAACTTTGCCTTATATTTGATCTGGTCTTTACTGTTATGTGGCTTTATTACAGAAGAGACATGTCCAGCTTTATTCTGTAACACTTAGACAACCTCAGCCAATGTATCTAGATATTAAAGATATTGCTAGACTTGTATTTTACACAGGTAAATACACTTTGCCATTGATTTCAACTGAAAATAACATCTACATCATTTAGAGCACTTAAAAAAAGGCCAACTTTTTTTTTAATTTAACATGATTTCAAAATAAACAATTTTATTTTCAAGGGAATTCTCTCTCATGAGACTAATCATAGAAATTTCACCCCTTCACTGCAAAACTTTCCTAAACTGTCGTAAGGGTACAATTCAATTATAATAACAGGAAAATTATAACTGAAAGCATCCTGCAAGTTCAGTGGGAACATTTCCTACAATAGACCAAATTCCTGGCTGGTGAAAAATGGCCAAGCTCCATTAAAGTCAATTGAGCTGTATCAAGATATACCAGCAGAAAATTTGGCACATTAAATACAGTATTAGTTTTCCTCTGGATCTAGAGATCTGGGTTTATCTTTGTTTCTAGCCTATAAGTTAGATGAAAAAAGAAAAAAAAATGACTGCAACTAGCTTTCCTGCTGAACGGATATAGCATATCTCTCTCCTCCAGCCCCTCCAATCAATTTTCATTAGGGCTTTCCTGACTGAAATGTTCTCTCCTATTTCTGCAGCTACTATATAGTCCTTGAGAATACAGCACTGTATGTTATCAGCATAATGTCGCTAGAGACTGTGCAGAAGTCAAAATACACCTCCAACTGTTTTATAACACTCTATGGTCATACACACACAAATTTGTTTCTCTAAATCGCTACTGATACTACTGAGGACAGAAGGTGTGATCCTGTTATCCAGGAACACTCACCTCAACAACTTGAGCTAAGGGGATATAACTATTATGATGCAATATTAGGGATTATTTTTCTCCTGTAAAGCTCTAGAGATGTAAAGCTCTAGATGGCATAGCTGCAACCCCTGCCTAAATTACAAGCACTGCTAGAAAGTATTATGCATCTATATGTTTACATACAGATTCAGACATATAGGTGTACACATATAGGTGCACGTTTGTGTGGGCAAAGACAAGGAGAGAGAGATTAAGTGGCTTTCCCAATATTTAGTAAAGAGATTTTTCTGCAAACATTTTAAAAGGTCTTTAAGTGCATAAATCTGATAAATGCATATATTAAGGGTGCCCATTTTTGTTGGAGTTAGAGAGTCAGAGGCATTGACTTGGTTTCGTCACTGTACTACACGAGAGGCCTTGCATTTAGAGCTATGATGTCATCCTAAGGCAAAAAAATATAATTAAAAAGCCTCTTAGTTCTCCAAAAAGCTGCAGGGAACAAGGAAGGAAACTTAAAAAATCAAAGCAGAAGAAGCTTTTGAAATGGAAAATATTAGGAAGTTTTCTTATTTCTTGGCCTTCTTTCCTTTTCATTTCTAAGGACATTTTCTGTTAACAGCTTTTAGGTGTTCTTTAACATTGTGGATTTAACTGCACTTTTGGTAGAAAGAAACTGAGATGGACTGTTGTTAGACTTAAGTCTGAGTCTGTATCCTTGAGGACAAAACAAGGTAAAACTATACAAAGAAAAGAGCAGTAATCTTAGCAAATGAAGCTTCAGTTACTTGAGTTGATTGGAGTTGTAATCTTATTGGCAGAGAAGAGCAGGTCCAAGTCAGGGCCTAATTAGCTTTCCAAGACCCAGAAAATGAGTGCTGGCCTTGGCCTGTTAAAGGCATTGCTTTTAGCTCCTTCTTTGTGGCCAAAATATGACAAAACATGTGACTTCATCTGCTAAGGTGAATTCTTTTGAAGGGAATGCAGAAAGAAGACAGACAAGACAAAGATATTGTGTTTTTTTTTTGTTTAAGCTGAACAAAACATGTCTTTCTGCATACAGCCTAATTGCAGAATTTATAAGCATCCCTTTACTTCAGACAAATACACGTATTTGTGTAAACCCTTATATAGCAGTGCTTGCAAGTAGCAAAATGATAGGCTCTTGTTTTCTTAACTAGCCTGCCTATCTCTAGTCAAAGCTTAGGATGGATACCTAGTGAATATATCATAAAAAATCACTGAGTAGCCACTAACAATGGCTAGGATGCAAGACAGTCATCTTTTGACAGTTTAGTTTATTAACTCTACTAATATTTCTTATTTTTCTACAGTGTCATGAATCATCTCTGGTTATGACTACATGACTCCCCACAGAGCTGTGTGAAAAACTGTACATGAAAAACAATAACAGCTAAATTTACTTCAGTGCTGGTGCCACAAAAAATGGGAAATATGTATTTTGCACGGTGTCGTGTCAGGACTCAGCTGAGCAAAACTGACAGATTAGTGCACACCAGTTAGGCAGAGGAGGAGAACTGTCACTTTCAAATTTAGTTTCTGTATGCTGAATCAGTCTTAAGTCCTTTGCCCCTTTCAATTTGTCTGATTGTCTTTTGATACTGTTTATTGATATTGATGCACAAGTATATCCTAGCTTTTAGAGCTGTCAATCTGATAAACAGAACACATGGTAATACCAAGCTAAACTAATAATGTTTAACTCACTGAAATATAGAGTTAAATGAAAGGTAAGATTGGAAGGGACCTGAAGAAGTCATGTAGTGCTTCTCCCTGCATGGAAGCAGCATCAAATATCTTTAGTACATCCTTAACAGATGTTCCTTTACCTCAGCAAAAAATCTCCAGTGACGGATGCTCCATAATTTCCATAACCTGCGTGCCAATATAAGTACTGAGATCTTAAGAGGAAAATCTATCAACAAATACCCTACAAACTTCAAACAAGATTACTGGAAAATGCCTCTGCGCTTTTAAATGTTTCATCAACCCATTTGTTTTAAGTATAGACCTAAGTAACCTGAGAAGCTATTATGCAATAAGGCGTCTCATTTTACTTGAAAAATCGGATCCCTCTGCATTGTCAGAGAACTTCCTAGAGTTAGAAATTAAAGTTGGCTCTCACTTTCCTTACACATAAATTGTCACTATATTTCAATATGCAAAAATTCTGCTATCTGGTGTGCTTTTTCTGAAGACAAAGGGATTAAAGATGTACACAAGGGTTTTAGCTGACACACACCATATTATTCCTGATGAATGCCAAGAAGGTAAGCAGGAACAAAATTTTGTTTGCCAATCAGGAAATACCTAAAAACAGTAAATATTGTGATATTTTGAGTAAAATTCTTCTTTTGGCCAACCCCTTCCCCCCTCCCTGACATATGATTTTAGCAGCTGTTACAGGAAAGATAATTCCTGTTATGCTTTCTTTACAGAGGAAAGGTATACACTAACTCATTTTTTATTTCATGTGGTAGATTAGTTACTAAATCTCACTCTTTAAAACACTGAAATTTTGCTCTTATTCCCTTAACAAAATTAATCCTTTTAAGGAAACATTTAATCACATACTTACCTCTCCTTTCAGGCACTTAAGATGAAGTACTTGACTAACTAACTTAAGGCTGATTTCTTTGACCTGTCATAAGAGTGTTGCTTATGTAAGTAAGCACTCATAATTTGGTTTCTAAATCTTGTTTTTAGGAAACATTCAAAATGTTCATTTCATTTTAAAGTAAAATCAAACAAATAAAGTGGTTGTGTTTATTAGGGAAGACAAACTCACAATCCATTATCTGACCATTTGAAGTTACTTGAGACCCCAAAAAATAAAATTGAAAAGTATTTCCCTCCTCAAAACTGTATGAGTCACCTTCCTGCCATGAAAAAGTAGTACCAGAGGCAGATATCCTAAATCCTGAGATGTCCTCAGTGGTGGGAGAAATTTCCTGTCCAAAAGAAAGGAACTTCTAGCATGTAAGTAGTATGCATATTATGGATCACAATTTTGTATAGATATTTTAGTTGTATCTATGCAAGCAACTAAAATGTGTCGATGAACATTACTAAGCTCTTTGGTTAACTGAGACAGCAAGACAGTAGGTCAAGATGGTAATTTCCGCAGAGCTCCAAAATTGGATGGCTGCTTGCAAACTGCATAACAGGAATAGTCCCTAGAATATTTTACCTCCCAAACTGTGCCTGGGAATTGTCTGGGAGAATGTGAACTGGCATGTGCAAGGGTTTAGTAACAGTTTATTAATATAGACAGTCTTGTCCTGGTGCCTGGGAAAATTCCTGGGCACTATTTGATTTATTAGCATAGATGTGTGATTTAATTTCACCAAAGTCCAACATTACATGCCAAAGTGTTATCACAGTATTCTGGAAGCAGAAGCAGTATAAATCATTCCAGTTTTTGGTCACCAACATATGCTGATAAACATGTAGGTTTACATTATACATTCAAAACTGTATTTTACATATGTTCAACTGACATAGTCTCCAGACCATTAGAATGTGGGACCATTTGAAAAAAAAAAATTGTGATCAGGGATTTATGAGAACATGTTTAGGACTGATATTTTGAGTTTTTGCTGTGCACTGAACTGTTGTGTGATCTTGTGTTAGTATCTCTGCCAATACTTTTGCATACATCAAACAGGAATAATAATGCTAATTTGCCCACCTGACAAAGATATTGTGAAAATTAATTATTTATTGTCTATTCTGCATTTCCAGTTCAAACCACACTCCTTTTTTGATGCCAGTATAAAAGTTTGATTTCCTTTTAATAAGAAAGGTTAGATATAAAAACTAAGGAAATGAAGACTTCAACAATAATCATGATAATTGGAGAGTCAGGCCTTGCTATATTCAGCTCCACTGAAGTCAATTGAATTATATCAAAGCTGAAATTTAGTATGCTATATTTAACAATCAATGAAGACTCTTCCTATTAAAAGTCTTCCCTGTTGTTTGTTCCTTGGGGCTATCTTTCAGGCTGTGATTTTTTTAATTATTATTTTTAAATACATATTCAAACAAAGGTCTATAACCTCTTGAAACAAAGGTTTTTATCTCATATTGACATGCAAAGGAACTTCTTTGTCTATTAAATTGATAATTTGTGGCAAGCAGTGACATCTCTGATGTTAACTGGATTGCATTTCACAAATCCTCTCCACTTAGCTAAAAGTATCTTGCTCCACAAAAAAAATATTAGAGAAGATTCCATGTAATCCGAGAGATACTGTAGTCACACAAGTTGTCGATTACTGTGTCTTTGGTCAATATCACTAGAGAAAGTTTAATTGGATTTTTTTTAAATTTTATTTTTTATTACGGTGCTAAGACAACAGAATGTAGCACACACTGTTTGTAGATTTTATTTCTCAATAAAATATTGGACTGTTTGTTCTGAGCAGATAAGTAGCCCAAGACATGACAAGTGAAAACAAATGAAAAAAAATAGAAATGCTTTTACAATTTTGAAGAAAAAACAATAAACCAAGAGGTTTTCCTATGCACACTGTGAAGTTACATCTTCAAAATATCTTTCAAAATCTTGAGGAATTCAATTTTACCTTTTATGTTAAAAAATATTCAAGCAATTTACTGCCTAAGAAGGTCAGATCCAGAACCTGATGCAAGTAACTCCATGCCAAACGCCGAAGTTCTTGAACCACTAGCAGCCTGGAGCATGATTTAGAAAGGAACCAGGACTTTTTCAGTTGAGTGACTGATCCTTTAGGCTGCAGATTCAGGCTCCTTCTTGTTCTGTTTCAACTCTGTTGTATCTTGTATACTATGTATATAACGTCTGTTGGACATTTTTGACAGAAGGCAGGTAAGGCCTTCTGGAGGCATTAGAATGCTCATTTGAATATCTTCAGGCTCAGAAAGGACTAAATTAGTTAAGCTGAAGCTTTTCCGAGTCTGCCCAGAGTGCTGATCAGGAAGTGTTGCTAGGTATCTAGAGAACTACCCCATTTGCCCAACTATTGAGCAAAGATGAGCTCCAGTTTGAGATTTAGGTACCGATAGCCTGCTTCGCAACAGGCTTCAAATGCACCCTGTAACTTATTTACATTAGCATTAAACATTAGTATTTGTATTACTTTGGCGAACTGCAGTTTAAGTTTATCGTTTCCTATTTAGTGTTTTGGCATAGTTTCAGATTATTCCAGCTGGGCTGTTCCTTTGCTATTTTATTTATTGCTTCAGCCATTTCCCTCCCTCCCACCCAATTGTTCTGTTTTACTCAAAACTTCTATATTACTCAATGCATCATGTAAGTCAAGCAGGCACCAGTAGGAGACAGGTTAAAACAGCAGGAAGTAATTCACGTTCTTTAAGAGGAATTAATAATTAATGTGTGATTGAGCGATAACTATGCCGATATAGCACTGTAAAGGTGTCATGCTGTCACAACACATTGCTCTACCAATCAAATATACAAATTAAAGGTGTAGGAATGGAACATACATTTGGATTATGAAATTTAAACTATTTGGAGCTAAGCCATAACTTGCTGTTTTGCATGAGTTCACAATTAAAGGGTCATTACATCATCACACAAAGCTGTCTAGCACACAGTTCTATTTGGCAAGTAAAACAAGGTCACATAATGCCAAAGAATTGCACTTTTTTATAACATATGCTATGTACGCTGTATTGTGTACTACGTACCCATTCAAATGAGTTCCACCGTGTTTGCCCCGGAAAGGCTCCAAGAATCTAAGTAGAGAAACCAGCCTCCGTACACTTGGGGTGAGAGCTCTTTTTGCCTCCTAAGAGGTGCCAGAGAGAGCCAGAAGCCAGCTGGAGAGGTGTTAAACCTCCCTCATGACTTCCCAGTCCTGATTTGCTCCATAATCTTGTTATTGTTTAGAAGACTATGGTGTCCAGCCTAAAACAAAGCAGCCTTCTGTAGGTTTCTGCACTGCCTTGGATTTCTTGAGCAGTGTCCAGGACATACTCAAGTCTCTGTGAGTATGCAAACACATGATTTGTTTTGCAAGGAATATCTCAGAAGCTTGTCTGCAGGAGCCTTTGCCATACATGTATCTGAAGGAGCACAGAGTTGTAGGACTCCACTTCCTTTTACCCAGAAAAATATTTCTGGGGGATTTCACTCCTACCTTCCATTCCTAACTACCACAGCAAAATGATCCCTTTAAGCAGCTTCTCTCAAACCTGGCTTCCCTTCAAGTAACACTTCTCTGAGAAAGTCAATAGGAAGGTTAAAAACTGTAGCCATACGTAAAATAGTATAAAGCTGAAATTTTCACTAAAAATTTAAGTTCAAATCCAGCACACATACTTTTAATACTGCTTTGTATGTTACTCAATCATGAAAAGAAGGAAAGTACTATGTAACTCATATGAAAGAAAGAATGCAATGTTTATCTTGCCTTGGATTTCATATTAAAAAATAATCCCAATGTTAATCTTGTGTGGCTATCTTTTGCCCTTAATTTTGTAGAAAATGTGGTTCTAAAGTTACGAATGTGGAAAATGTCACAAATATCTACAAAACGAAATAGTACTGGCAGTTTTATGTGCAATATATCAATATGGTCTACAGTCCCCTTTTCTCCTTGAAGTTCTTCCAACCAGGACCAAACAGCCCCAACAGCTAAATAGCTTCTTTGCTTATGAAAACTGACATGATTACAGCACATGGCAATTCAGCAGTTTTTTTGTTGTTACATTCATTGAAGCCTCTGGAACTGAAATACAAGGAGCAAGAATGCAATGAATGTCTCCTGTGTAGATTGTGCACTTTGACCACTGAGTTATGAAGCACACAATATCTTATAAGCATCTATTTACCTGTTAACACCAGGCAAATATTCGTCTCCTACATCTCCTAACACACGTGTACATACACATACTGCATACAGTATTGTTCAAAATAAACATTCTGGCAATGCAGCAGGCTTTAAAAGCTACCTAGTTTACCTTAAAAAATCATTTGGCTTTTTGTTTTATTTTTTCTTTTATAAAATTTTTGGCAGAAGTTCTTTCTGACTTCACATATCACAAACCTTGTCATCATGTAAGAGAGAAAAGAATTTATTTTTATTTTATTTTAAAATCTGGCCAGAGAAAGAGGGGACAGTGGCATCACTCTTCTTCCATACACTGCCTAATAGATTAATTTTTCACACTGGAATGTAGGGGACCAGGGTGCCCCAAACATATGTTTTCCTGATTCCTTTATCTACTAATTTGGGTAAGGTGAAGGAGAGGAGAACCTCCTGCAGAAATATTTTGGCTGTGAAGGACACCACTTAAACACCACTAAGCCAGAAAAAAACTCATCTGTATGATCTCTCCCCTGCAGCCTGTGGCTATGGGGAGCCTAGGTGGGGGGTGAAGGGGCAGACTGGGGTCTGCTCCAGATGCGGGGGGTTGTGTTTAACATTGGACAGCATGGAGCACAATTCATAAAATGCTTTTTAGAAGGCATTCTGGAACCTGGGGCTCATTGCCTGTCACCGAGGGCAGCTGGCATGACATTGCTCTCCCACTGGTCTACGTCTCTGCTATTTCTATGCACAAAGGAGTCTTTAGAGTTAAAAAAAAAAAAAAAAAAAAAAAAAAGTGCTTATGAAGATACATTAGTGTTTAGATTTCATTTAAGATTCAACCAGCTGCCTGCATTTGTCTTCTCTTCCTTTTTTTCCTCCATTCATCCTTTCAGTATGTCCCTTACAATCCTTTTTGCTCTGTACTCAGTCTATCACAACATCTTGTTTGCTTTTGGATTGGCCTGTTAATCCACTTTGGCCATTTTAGATGTTCCACAGCAGCACTGATTAAGCCAATTTCAACAATTCACAAGCCATTTCCTATCCCACACCTTGTCCCAAGCACTCATTTGTGCCTATGTGCTAGTCTTCAGCATTTGTAGGTTGATACCATGAACCAGACTAGGTAACTGATGCAATTAAAAGGATACCCAGCAAAAGAGATATAATCTTTTTGCAGCAGGATCAATTCCCCATCCTAGTTCGTAGCACACCCACACAAATTGCATAAAGAGTGGCCCAAGGCATGGACAATTGGCCAGGAGCAGAGATAGGACTTTTGGATATTGCTTAACCTAACACTGGTGACCAAAAAAAAGCATATCAAATGGTGTCCTTCATATAGAAGGGCCATTGTGAGGCTAAGTTAGTTGATACTTGAAAGAATATATGGATGGCATAGAAATGTAATATCTCAGACTCCTAAGTGCAAGATACTGTGACACTTACTGCTAGATTTGTTAACACTTTGTGACAAATTCCCAGCAGAATTTCCTAATAACTCCCTCAGGTCTAACACTACAATTTTAACCTTTTCCTATCCAAAATTGGCATGAAAGATAGACATTTTTGTGTTAAAGTATAGATCTTCAATTATACAAACCATACTGGGCATAATAGCTTGACCAAAACTGTCAATATTCAATAAGTTAATAATGTAATAGCACAAATTATATAATTTCATAAATATATGTGATTAAACAATACTAAGTACTAAAGTATAATACTAAACATATCAATTCTTATGAGAACATGATGCTCTGACTGTACAAACATATCCATACTCCACGCTAAAAATGAAAATTGCAGGGATAGACAGTTAAGCCTCCACTAGAATGTAATTTCTAGAGGATATACCTTTTAACTGTAAACTTAACTTTTAATTGCTAGTCCTCAGAAAGTTCTTATGCAGGTTTAAATAGCATAGTTCCATGGTTTTCTGTATTCTCTCTTGTACCTAATTAGAATTGTATTTGCAACATACGACTTAAGCAAGAATAATAGAAGTACTTCATAGTAACTGTTGCTTTATTATTAACCATATTAGCTATTGTAGAATAGTATTAATAAATGTAATACAACTCAGATCATTCTTTTGATCAGTTAAAATTGAGGAAAGCGAATCAGTTTTCCTGGGCTTTTGTTTGTGTTTCAGTCAAGCAAAAAACATCCTTGAAAATACAAACTGAAAATGGTTAGAAGCTAAA